>NC_091454.1:79732018-80425768 GCF_027789765.1 Dendropsophus ebraccatus
TGTCTGACTGCTTCACTCTTACAAAGGGGTACTCATCTATCAGTGGTAGCTCCCAATACTGGAGAATGACTGGAGCGCTCCATTCTATTGGGGGATTGTGTGCAGGGGCCTACCCTAACCATCATGGGCCCCTAGCTACCAGATCCCTGTGGAGTTTTGCTGAACCCTGGACCATTCCCTTTTACAAGGATCTCAGAGCTGCACTCTATAATTCTGCAGTCATGGAGGGATGGGGGAGCACACTGCATACACACAATACGTGCCACCATCATGGAGGAAACTTGTGTCAGGAGGTGAGAGGGCAGCAGCTGGTCCCTGGCAGCCATGCTCACCTCTTTCACAGGAGGGAACTTCTTCTTGCACTCCATGGACAGCCCCCGCAGGTCACTCTGCATGTTCTCCAGCAGCTTCTTTATGGCCTCGGGGCTGCTGGTGGAGGAGGACATGTTTCCAGTCTAGGAGCAGGCAGGAGCGGGGAGAAACGGGGCACGAGCTGTCACCGGAGCGGAGCGGGCAGCCACACAGCCTTCCTATCGGTCACACTGCTAGAACATGTCCCCGGCCGAGCACCGAGCTGTCAGCCCCTCGGCTCGGCCATCAGCCGGACTCCCAGAATCCCTTGCTCCCCGCACTGACACGTAACAGCCGCTTCCGTAAACACAAGCTGGGAGAACATCCGCGCAGGCGCAGTGTGACATTCCCACGGAGTCGTCGGCGTCACTTCTTCCAGTGACCGGCGGAGATATTCTGTATACATCATTCTGCTATACAGTCCGTGCCTCATAGTGTAATAGCGCCCCCTGTGGATAGCAAGTGTTTTATCCTAGACAAGGGCTGCACTACCGATCGCATCCAAGACTTTACAACTTATATATATTGTTGCCACTTGTCTGCCACTTCATCACAGTACTGTATATAAGTCACAATCAGGTCACAGCCGCATGCCACTTTATATTGAAGTAAATGGTGACACATAGGACCGGCATCTAAAAATCCATCAAAGATGTCCTTATAGCTTATGTCATGTGGCAACCCCACACCATTCACTAACATTACATGCAACGCTGTGATCGAAATCACCATGTAGCCCTGGCCTAAGGCTATATTCACATCATGTTTTCAGCTACACGTTGGGAATCAATGAAAAAAGGTTGCTGACATGCAGCCGACGGCCCCATTGATTTGAATGGGCTGGATGGAGTCATTTTGTGACTATGTTTTGTCCATCTGCCCGATAGATACTTCTTTTGGGCAGGACTCAAAAGCGCGGTCTTTATGTATATGTCCGGCAAATGAACAGAACGTATTTACGAAATGACTTTGTCCTGACCATTCAAGTCAATGGGGCTGTCAGCCACACGCCAAGCTGCACTTCAGCATCCATTTTTCATTGATTCCCAACATGGGGCTGAAAACGTGATGTGAACATAGCCTAACAGTTACCATCTATCCACACGACAGGTAACTGGCAGGGATTTAATGGCTGACCCCCATCAATCAAGAGAACACAGGTGAATTTTCACCACTCCATTCATTCTTTACATTCATTGCAGAATTTGCATGGAAATTTTAGGTGGAGTCTGTGGAGTCTGTGTATTCTGGAGCTCAATCCACCGTCTACCCAAAGAATTGACAAGTCAATTAAATGGTACAAGCAGAGTCCACCTCACGGTCCGCTTGAAATTTCTGCGCAAAGTCCATAGTGTGCACATACCCTAAGGCTATGTTCACACAACGTAAAGAGACCGGACGTTCCGTGACCCGGCCGGGTCACGCAACGGCTGCTGTCTGCCCAGATCATCCCGGCCGGATGATCTTTCCAGCCGCAGTGTTGTGATGCGGGCGCATCAATGTGCGCCCGCATCAGAACTCCCCATAGGACACAATGATGCAAGCACCCGCAGCCACTCGCTTCATTGTGTGAACTGACAGGTTTTTTCCGGGTCCGCATGGGATCCCGGCCGGAGCGTATCCAATGTGTATACGCTCCGGCCGGGATCCCATAGCTGATAAGGCAATGTTTCACTCTGCATAAAGTACAGCCGTTGTTGCCGATGGCAAAAACGGCCGTACTTTTACGTAGTGTGAACATAGCCTAAGGCTGGAATCACACAGCAGTTTTTGGGGAAAAACCGCCACAGTAATTTTTGTGCCAAAACCAGCAGTGGATATAAATGGGATAGAAAATATAAAGGAAGGACTTGCACTCTATCCTGTTGGATCCACTTCTGGTTTTGGGACAAAAATTGTAGTGGCAGTATTCCAAAAAACTGCAGTTTGTGTTACCAGCCTAAGGCCTTCTGAATATTGCTGAGTGCTGAACCCACAGGAAGTAGTGTTGAGGGAGCCTGTCTAAATGTTCGGTCGGCAATTGTTATCTGAACTCGAACTTTCTGCGTTTGATTCCCATTTGATTCGGCTGCAGAAGTGGGATGACACCCTACGAAGTCCTGGAAAACATGCATACAGCCACTTTATTTATGTTTTCCTGGCAGCCCTTAGACGGCATCCATCTTCTGCAGCTTTGGGGAATAAAAACACTGAGTGCTTAGGTTTGGATAACATGGCCAAACTGAACATTTTGACAGGGTCACTCAACACTACTAGGCAGTAAATTGAGCAGTGGATCAGCATGTGCATTACTGCTCCATTTACTTGGGGGACATTTAGCCTCAGTTCTTATGATCAATGAGGGTCCCGTTTTATTTAAAGGAGACCTGTTAACCAGGTCAGCCCACCCGAACCCACCCCACCCCTGGACAGGGCCAGGCATACATACCGGCCGCACAACAGACTGTAAGCCCACCTTTAGGCTTTGTTCCCACTGCGTATAAACAACGGCCATTATGATGTCACTCTAGCACTCATCACTGCAGAGTACTAGATACATATTCATTAGAAGGGGTGGATCAGGCCACTGAGGGCCGTCTGTGACACTATCTGCTCCGCCACAGCCTCAGCCTGCCCCACTCTTCATCTGATGCTGTAGCTTCAGGCTACCACCCGCCTCCTCCGGAATGACTGACAGACGATGGCGGGCACAGACAGTGTCACAGACGCATTCACGTGACAAAAAGATTGTTTTTCATGAAGATGCCGGATCACAAAGCAGTGCGGACAGTAAGTATACACTGCTCCTGTGATTGGCAAGGGGAAACTGGCGGCACAGCTATATGCATATCCATACTGTCAGTTTCCCTTTAATTTTTACAAAGGGGGTGAATGTCAGGCGATGGTTGTGATTATACAGTCAGGGGGTGCGTATTAGACATATATGCCCCAAAAAATAGAAAACACCCCCCCTGACTGTATGATCTCGTCCATCACATGATAGTCATTCTCATTATCAAAATTAAGTTCACGCCCATCTGACTAATAACTTAAGTGTCAGACAAATTACCCACTTTTCTCAGGGACAAAAGAATCAAGTCTATATATAAAACTAACACAACTTAGTTCTGCAGGAGATTATGTAATTCCTACTAAATTCCCGCACAGTCACAGGAATATCCATAATGTGCCGTAATATGTTGTATATAGTTACAGTGTGACGTAAGACCCATTAGCTTTGCCATATACACAGTCCTATGACAAATGCCCAGCCGCACACTTCATGAATTAACTGTGGGAATCTGTTACCACAAGTAAAATGGCGCCGCTAGGCAGACAGACTTGTGCAGATTACGTATTACGTCACAGCACGCAGGGCACGCATGCCCCTGATGAGTGGGTGCGGAGAACCCGTGCTTCCTTTTCTCGCTGCTGTCCATCACGGAGAGGTGAGGCTCCGTAGTTCTTAGGCCTGAACGTGTAGTTTTTAGAGTGTGGGTCGCCCGGTAACCGACTGTCCCCGTTCTCTCTCCGCAGGAACATGCCGGCTAAGGGTCCCTTGCAGTCCGTCCAGGTTTTCGGACGTAAGGTTAGTGTGTGGTGGCAGTGTGCGGCAGCCTCGTGTGCAGCTCGGGGCCCTGGGGCTTGTGCCGGCTCTGCCGCTCTATACCGTCTAACCACCCCGTTATACGGACGGGCTTCATAGTAATATTAGCCGGGAGGTATTATAGGGGGAAATCACTCCTCGCCGCAGCACTCTATGAAGCGTGTCTTCACTGGTAATCATACACACCATGCGGTCTTCATGCCGATAGAAGTGTCTGACGCATCAAGTGTGTGGAGCTGGACAGGCAGGGAGGGCACCTGGCACAGTGTATGCCCAGCTGCTGATCACTCTAAGTGGCAGGGTCACTGACCTGTGGCTCGCCAACTGTTGTAGAACTCCAGCCATCCCGTGACAGCCTCACGCCCATTGCATGATGAGAGTTGTAGTTCTTGCAATAGCTGGAGCACCTAATTGATCAGCTCACTGGGTTAGCGGAAATGCTTTGAAGTTGTCTGGGCAGAAGTTAGGTCCTACCTGAGCCGGGTGGGGGTGTACCAAGCCATGTCCCCTGCATGATGTCCGATACCTGCCCAATGTGATGGCAGCATCAGGAACATCCGGCTGCCCATCATCAGGCACCTGCCCCCCTCTTGTCTAGGGGAAATATATGTATGTACAGATTAGGTAGCAGAGCCATGTTATATGTTCCCCATAGACTTTACATATGTGAATGACAAGTAGTAGCAGTATTCATAAGTTTCTGTTTATATGGTTGTAATCAAGAATACTGGAAGAGTGGGGTGGTAACTGAGCAGTTTTTCCTTATTGCACATTTTGGGGGGTTTGTGGCTAAATCTGCTCAGAGATCTGCTTTTTGTCTGCCCTATGGAGGGGGGGAATAAGATGTGTTGAATTTAGGCCTGTATGACTGATGACACAATGCCTGTTTGAGTGATCACAGCTGGCAAATAAGGTGCTTGTGAAATAAGCTTCTGATCCCTAGTATTTCATGCCTAAAATGTCTTGTATCTTCACAGGTCTTCTGTCCTTTGATAAAAGCAGTGCATGATTCTCTTATCTATGCTGTCCTGTCTAAGGGTATGTTCACACTTAGTAAAATAGGTGTAATTCTGCAGCAGAACTCTGCCGTGGAACTACACCTGCCTCAGTGTGTCATGTCATCTCAATGAAAGAGCGTGCGCTCCGCTCAGAGAAGTGATATGTCACTACTTTGAGCGGAGAATGGCGGCAGGGGAGGAGCGTGCGCCCTCTCATTCACTCACAGCGAGACACTGAGCAGGGTGGAATTCTGCCGTATTTGCTCAGTGTGAACATACCCTTACAGTGGCTATTACCCGTGGCTTCTTGTTGTTGCATTCTCCCATAAGCCTCATGAGCCTGGGGAAAGGTGACAGCAGCACAAAATCCACTAGTTTTCCTTTGGAGTTGTAAACATGTTGGATTTTACCTCTTTTACAGAACTGTTACATAAAGAAAACTCGATAGAGATCTGGAAGAAGCACTCAGCTAAGTGCTTCTCTCCCAGTCTCACAGCAGAAGACCTAAAGTGTACTTGTTGTTAAAACTTTCAAAATCTAAATCAACAGTAGATGTGATATAAAGCAAGTTTGCAATATACATTGCTGCTGCAAGTTAGTCTGCCCATAGAGTGTACTGGGCAGGGATCTGCAGCAGGTCTCGCTGTGAATACGCAGCGAGTAATCCGCTGCGGATCCGGTACGTGTAAACGTACCCTTAAGCTATATTACAAAGCCTGATCTACAAGAGAAAGCGAACACCAACCTGTAAGATAAGCACTGGCTTCCTCCTGGGTTGCTGGCTGTGCTATTCCACTCACATTGAGCAGGGGGGCCATGGGCAGCTGTGTGAGGGGCTGCCTAGGTGATCTTTATATTGTCCACATAGCCAATAAAAGAGTGGCTATCTGCTGCCGCTGCTCTTATTGCACAGAGACAGGCAGCAGACCGTCACTATTGCCATTGTGTATTTAGAAGGTGCTGAAAGACAACAATTAGCCAACATCGTGCAGGTCGGCTGAACGTTGCCTTTCAACATGAGCTATTACACAAAATTATCATTGGCCAATAATCGCTTTGTGTAATAGGACCCTAAAGGTGTTTTTTACAGAGATTTATCTGACTTTTGAAGCCAAAGCAAAGAATGCATTTGAAAAGAGGAAAAATCTTTATGACCTCTTCTGTTTATAGTCTGTTCCTGGCTTTGGCTTTACAGATCTGTCGGATAAATCTCTGTGTAAACCCACCCTACGGAATTCCCATGTATTCCGTCGCTCGTACCCAATTGTGGTGTCGCACATCTCCGCCCTTGCCGTAGACACCATTCTATGCATGGGCGGATTCCACCAAAAGAATTGACATGTAACTACTTTCGGCGGAATGCGGAATCCGCCTGTGCATAGAATAGTGTCTATGGCACGGACGGAGATGCTTGACGCCGTGTGCGGGTACGAGCGACGGAATACGCCGCAGGTTATACGCAGGAATTCCGTAGTGTGCACGCACTCTTACACGGCGTAGTAAGAAAAGAAGCACGAAGTTGAGTGCTTTCCCTTGGTCATATTAGTAATGGAGAGCCCAGTAGCCACACCTCCACCGATGAAGAGTGCACCTACATGCAATATATAGGGTGTAGTATTATAAACTTGGAGCAAGGTTATGGATGTAATTTATGTACAGATAGGACTGATCAATTCTTAACACATTAAAAAGCTTCGCAGTGAAATTGTTTAACTGAACTTTTCCTTTTATCTTTGCAGAAAACAGCAACTGCTGTTGCCCACTGCAAAAGAGGTAATGGCCTCATTAAAGTTAATGGAAGACCCCTAGAGATGATTGAACCTGCAACTCTGCAGTACAAGGTATGACCACCCTTTTAATATAAATTGCAACTGGTATTCAACTATGTTCCATACAAGTCAATAAGGTTTTCCCACTAATAAGCTTCTATCCACAGCATAGGTGCTAAAGCATGCCTGTCAAAAAAAGTCTCACTCATAACTTTAAAGTTTTGAATGGTCGGGGTCTGAGTGTTCAGACTATGATCGATAAAGCGAGCCAGGAGAAGTTATCCCTCAGTTTGTTAAATCCCGGCTCTGTGTCACTTGACCTGGACAGCCTTCCACTGCAAGTCCATGAAGCTGTCCAGGTCTAATACAGAGTGAGAAGAGGAGAGCACGGCAGCAGGGTTTTTCTTGCTGCCCGTTCTGCTGATCTGTACAGGTGTTAACAGTCAGACACTTACTGATAAAGACTCTTGACGTGTCAAAAAGTTTTTGTAACAGGTATACTTTAAAGAAATCCAGCCTCAGCTTCTCACTGGTGGCAGGGGAGAGTGTGTGTGTGGGGTATGCAAGTAGAACCGCCTGCTTTACTACTTTGCACAAACTAAGCAGAGGTGTACATGACTTTTTCCCACAAAACTATACGTCAACCTTCTTGGCTCCTACTGCTCTATAACATGTTGCCTGCTGATTGGATTGCATTTGCCACTTGACATGTTCCCTTAAAAGTGGATGGCAACCTTTACACACGTAATGTATATAGTAAGGCACTTAAGAGTGCCTTAAATGTAGACCTGTTTGTTTTATTTTACCATGCCACTCCGCCCCTGCTGATTCTATGTCATTGTCACGGCAGACGGCCCCTCCGTAAATACATGGCGATTTATGGAGGACTATGTGGCATACATGTCACTCTACTCTTACACTGCACTCAAGGACGGCAGGCACAGTGGAGGATGCAGATTGATGTGTATTGTTAGATGCCCCCCCCTCCTCATCCACCATGAGACTAGATCCAGAATAACAGTGGGTGGCGGAGAGGCATAGTAATAAAGGACAGGCACGCAGTGAAGGCACTCTACGTGTCTTACCATATACATTACTGGAAATGTACAAAAATTTCCATAACATTTTTTTTTACCGGTATTGCTTTTCAGTAATGCATTTCCTTAAACGTTGAGGGTGGGAGAACTTATAAACATTATAAATATTCCATGTAGTAATGACAACTTTTTTTTTTTTTTTTTTTTTTTTTAGCTGCTGGAGCCTGTTCTTCTCTTGGGCAAGGAGCGATTTGCTGGTGTTGACATCAGAGTCCGTGTGAAGGGTGGTGGACATGTCGCACAAGTCTATGGTAAGCATAAGTCTAATATGTTTTAATCCTTTTGTTTAGCAGGTTACATGTTGTAACAGATTACGAATTATTTTTACTTTGCCTTTACAATAACGAAACATCTTTTTCTTTTACAGCCATCCGTCAAGCAATTTCCAAGTCACTTGTGGCTTATTACCAGAAGTGTAAGTTTTTGTTTATGATCTACAGTGGAAAATTCCATTGGAATGCTAGTACATCCCCAATGTAGATCATTTAGGTTGTTTTGTTAGTACTTTGTAGCTGCATATGCAATTGTATCAGAGCAGCATGGTAAGTCTCTTTAGTCAAATATTTATGCTTGATTCAGTATTTATAAGTAGGGTTTCTGTATTACCCTGGTGGTTAAAAAAATAGTCAAAGCAGCATGTGTGATAAATCTACCCTTCACGAGAAATATAATGTGAATGTGTTAAAAAAAAAAAAAAATTATTTATTTCAGATGTTGATGAGGCCTCCAAGAAGGAAATCAAGGATATTCTCATTCAGTATGACAGGACTCTTCTAGTTGCAGATCCTCGTCGTTGCGAGTCCAAGAAGTTCGGTGGACCTGGAGCCCGTGCTCGCTACCAGAAGTCTTACCGTTGATCACATTGTACATTTTCTTTCAATAAACAGTTTGAAAACTTCAGTATGCTGTTTTGTGTGTTGGCTACTTATGAAGAAAACGTTATAAAGGATGCAGTTTTGTTGTTTGGTATTTCTGGTTTATTCAGCCGGTCATACGCTTAAAGGGGTTGTGCCATAAAGCTTAGAAGGTAAAATCAGATGTGTACCACATAAGTAGAGGAGAACAAATATTCTGTTTTTAGTATAGTAGCTTACATCACTGAACCATTTTTTTTCTTCTCTATGCTTCCCATTTTTTCCTGGTTTTCCTCTCTGACCTGTGACCCTGCTGTTGCCATGCAACAGTACTCACATTTTACCACAATCCCCCTCGCGTACATGTAAAGTCAAAGCCAACAGCTAGTACTAATGGGACAGATCAGGTGACTGCAGTTGAAATGAGCATTAGTGACCCAACCTAGTGGATGCCTAGTGTTTTTAGAGGAAAGCAGCAAATAGAAGGGATAAGGCAGTCTATAGCTCTCAGATGATAAATTTTAAGAAATGTACGTTTAAAATATCTAGATCATTATTTAGCATAGTTCTTTAGTATAAGACCTATTTTTGTGACACAACCCCTTTAAGGGACAATTTGTAGTGTGGCCAAGCTTTACATGGGAGATACAGTCGTGCCTTGGATTACAAGCATAAATCGTCTCGGGACCATGCTTGAAATCCAAATCAGTCTTAAAGCAAAACTAATTTTTCCATAAGAAATCACTGAAATGCAGACAATAGTTTCCACACCTCCAAAAATTATATATATATATATATATAATCTCTATCATTCTGAAAGATGTAAAACAAGTGAACCAAACATTTAGAAACAGCTGAATATGTGATATTGTAAGTTACTGTACAGTATAGCCAAGCAGCCTGTGGGGTATTATAGGTATGTACAGTAACTGCATAAAACTGATAATACAGCAGCAGTTTGTAGATACAGGATGGCACTGCAGATCCCCATAATGGAAGAGCATAGTACAAAATGCTAGAATAGAGAAGTAGGACTGCTGTCAGGTCTCTGTGGTCACATGACAGGAAGGGGGTGGGGTGTTCAGCCTAAACCAACCAGGGAGTGAGAATCACAGAGCTGTGCAGAAGGGCAGTGACAAACTTTTCTATACAGCAGTGTGAATGGCTGAGTAAAGGCCCTTTTACACGAAACGAACACGAAACGAAACTATCAGCCGATAACCATCTTGTGTAATAGAAGACAATGATCGACTGACATGAACAATGTCTGCTGTTCATTGCAGCGGTTTCTTTCAACATGGGGGCTTAAGTGCAGGCACGTTATAGCTGTAGTGGAGAGGGTGGGAAACAAGGATTGACTGAGACTGCAGGGAGTATGAAGGAATGAGCAGGGCAGATGTTTAAACATACATGCAGCACTCTGCATGGTGAGAGGGGTTACAGCTATGAAGAGATTACCCCTTCAGACCTCTCCCCTGGTGCAAACCCCAGCATGAAGTGGATCTATCATTTGAAAGTTGAGGAAGACTTCCTGGGTCAGAGTAGAGTGCTGTATATGTGGTAGGGTTTTCGAAGTAGTTTCAACTGATATTAGCTAAACAAATCCATAATCAAATTTTTTTATTTCCTGTCTGACACTTAGGTCAGACATGAGAAACCAAATTTCTAAACCAAAATTGGCTTTATCTGCCAACTTCCATGTTAAGATGTGTGGCCAGTGTGAAGTTAATGTATCGCTTAAAGGGAACCTGTCACCCTCCCACCCCCGCTAGAGACCCTTATACTTACCCCAGAGAACAAAGTCCCACTCCTGGAGCCGCTGCCGAGAGAATGGGGCAGTCATTCTCTATGGGCATTGGACTGATCTCTGATGTGCGCGTCAGGCTTCCGACGGTGATATCTCGGCAGCGGCTCCAGGAGTTCACACTGCGTTTTTTCAGTCCATTTTATGAAAAAAAAATGGACAAAAAGGATGCACTAGTGTCCAAATGTTTTTCTATTGACTTCCATTACAAAAAAATCAAAACATTTTTTTCTTTTTTGTGTATACAGAATGTGGTAAACCAAGTTTTTGTCTACACAGAAAAAAATTTGTTTTTTTGTTTTTTTTATATGATGGTATCATCCACTTTTTTTTTTTTTGCATAAAACTCATTGCAAAAATGCAGTGTGAACCTAGCTGTCAGCGCTCACTTGCTCCTAATTCCGAGTGCGGGGGGGTGGGGTGGGGGCAGATAGGTGATTGAAGAGTATTACAAAGTTATATAACTTTGTAATGTGTTTCAATTACTAGAAAGGTTTTTTGCTGAAGTACCCCTTCAAGAAAGTTCAGTACGGTTATCACAGAAGTCCCCCAAGGGGACTTCAAATTACTGTTTAAAAAAAAAACCCAAAAGATCCCATCTCAAAATAAGTGTAAATCGCCCCCCCCCCCCCCTTTTCCCATTTTATAAATATAAAAAAATAAAAATATATATTTGGTATTGCCCAAAGTATTAAATTATGGCATTCCTGATCTTGATAAGTGTAAAAAAAGTCAAATTGCAGATTTTTGGGCACATCGAATAATTGTAATAAAGTGATCAAAAAGTTGCATATATGAAAGCAAGCTACTGATAGAAAGTACAGATCATGGTGCAATGACACACCACACAGCCCCACAGACAACGGATAAAAGCAATATAAGGATGGTAATAGAGCAATTTTAAGAACAGAAAGTTTTTGTTTTTTTAAAAGCCATCAAAATAAAAGTTATATATGTTGCCTAATGTTGTAATCACACTGACTTGCGGAACCTGTCAGTTTTACTGTAGGAAACGGCCTAAACACGATTACTCCCCCCCCCACACTAAAAATGTCATTACAGTGCAGCGCATATCGGTACAGTTACCCCACTCCTAGCAGCATATCAGATAAGCTGCCATCCAGAGGACAGACTCCGGTACAGGCCTTCCTGAATTTTAATATGCCATCCGCCCAAAGAATTGTCAGTTCAAGCAACTCCGCTTGAAATTCCACAGCATTCTCTGTTGTGGGAACATACCCTTACAGGTATCCCAGCTGCTGCATTCATACATGCGGTCACAAAAAGGTTTGCTGTATCTCCCAGCACAGTCTCAGTGCACAAAGCAGGTACCAGGACATGGGATGTTACACAATGAGAGCTAGACAGGGATGTAAAAGGGAATGAAAAAAAAAGCAAATCTTGCACAGTATTAACACCATACAGTACATAGTGTGTGTATGTATGTGTATATATATATATATATATATATATATATATATAGACCAACAAAACACAACAATCACTGAACTCAGGGAGAACAGTGAAAAATTCCAATGGAGTACTCATTTACGAGTCTCCATTGATTGTCCCATACAAAATTTAAATATGCAAAAAAGGGGTCCGTGTAGCCTCAGTTACGAGTCTCAAAACACGGGAATAGCCAGATATCCCTCTCTCCAGATAAGGAAGCCCGTTGCCAAGGGGTGCCTCCTAGTGGGGAGAGCACCAAACCACCCTGATACGTAGTCCCTCAGGTCCTCACTCTGTTGCGAGCTTTAGGACCTAAATAGGGAAACACCAGGGTGGCCCCTGTGAGTCAAAGTCTAACTCTGTGGCGAGTATAACGACATAAGACAAGGGTTACCAAGGCTAGGCATCCATCCACAGACTGCAGTTTCGGGGTATTTGCCCCTCGTCAGTGTGGAGCAGGATTCTGGCTACTGGGGCAATTCGTTATACTCGCCACAGAGTTAGACTTTGACTCACGGGGGCCACCCTGGTGTTTCCCTATTAAGGTCCTAAAGCTCGCAACAGAGTGAGGACCTGAGGGACTACGTATCAGGGTGGTTTGGTGCTCTCCCCACTAGGAGGCACCCCTTGGCAATGGGCTTCCTTCTCTGGAGAGAGGGATATCTGGCTATTCCCGTGTTTTGAGACTCGTAACTGAGGCTCCACGGACCCCTTTTTTGCATATTTAAATTTTGTATGGGACAATCAATGGAGACTCGTAAATGAGTACTCCATTGGAATTTTTCACTGTTCTCCCTGAGTTCAGTGATTGTTGTGTTTTGTTGGTCTATTTATCATTGCCCCAGTAGCCAGAATCCTGCTCCACACTGACGAGGGGCAAATACCCCGAAACTGCAGTCTGTGGATGGATGCCTAGCCTTGGTAACCCTTGTCTTATGTCGTTATACTCGCCACAGAGTTAGACTTTGACTCACGGGGGCCACCCTGGTGTTTCCCTATTTAGGTCCTAAAGCTCGCAACAGAGTGAGGACCTGAGGGACTACGTATCAGGGTGGTTTGGTGCTCTCCCCACTAGGAGGCACCCCTTGGCAATGGGCTTCCTTCTCTGGAGAGAGGGATATCTGGCTATTCCCGTGTTTTGAGACTCGTAACTGAGGCTCCACGGACCCCTTTTTTGTATATATATATATATATATATATATATATATATATATATACATACTAGAAAATGTACCCGGCGCTGCCCGGGTATAAAGTGTCAGTGTGTTAATTAGATTTGTTCTAAGGTGCCCAGGAGGCCAAGCTAAAGGTATTGTTTCATCTGAGTTAATCAGTGGAATTAGTGTATACCTGTAGTGCATAGTTGGAGGGGTTCTGTATACCCACAATGTATAGTTTTTAGGGGTCTCGCATATCTGTAGTGCATAGTTGGGGGGGGCTGTATACCTATAGTGTATAGTTGGGGGGGGGGGGGGTCCTGTATACCTGTAGTGTGTAGTTGAGGGGGGGGCTGTATACCTGTAGTGTATAGTTGAGGGAGGCCCTGTATACCTGCAGTGTACAGTTGGTGAAGGTCCTGTATACCTGTACTGTATAGTTCGGGGGTCCTGTATACCTGTAGTATATAGTTGGTGGTGTATACCTGTAATGTATAGTTGGTGGAGGTCTTGTATACCTGTAGTTTATAGTTTGAGGGTCCTGGATACCTGTAGTGTATAATTGGTGGAGGTCTTGTATACCTGTAGTATATAGTTCGGGGGTCCTGTATACCTGTAGTGAATAGTTTGAGGGTCCTGTATAACTATAGTATAGAGTTGGTGGAGGTCCTGTATACCTGTAGTGTATAGTTTGGGGTCCTATATACCTGTAGTATATAGCTGCTGGAGTTCCTGTATACCTGTAGTATATAGCTTTGGGGTCCTGTATACTTGTAGTATAGAGTTGGTGAAGGTGCTGTATACCTGTATTATAGAGTTGGTGTAGGTCCTGTATACCTGTAGTGTATAGTTTTGAGGTCCTGTATACCTGTAGTGTATAGTTTGGGGTCCTATATACCTGTAGTTTATAGTTGGTGGAGTTCCTGTATACCTGTAGTGTATAGTTTTGGGGTCCTGTATACCTGTAGTGTATAGTTTGGGGTCCTGTATACCTGTAGTGTATAGTTGGTGGAGGTCCTGTATACCTGATGTATATAGTTGGTGGAGTTCCTGTATACCTGTAGTGTATAGTTTTGGGGTCCTGTATACCTGTAGTGTATAGTTTTGGGGTCCTTTATACCTGTAGTGTAAAGTTTGAGGTCCTGTATACCTGTAGTATATAGTTTTGTGGAGGTCCCGTGCACCTGTAGTGTATAGTTTTGGGGTCCTGTATACCTGTAGTGTCCTGTATACCTGCAGGGTTGTATTTACCCGTATGGCAGTGTTATTCAGTCACAGTGTGTCGGTATTGGTCATGTCTGGTATGGCGGTGTTATCCAGTCACAGTATGGCGGTATTGGTCAGGTCTGGTGTGGCAGTGTTATCCAGTCACAGTATGGCGGTATTGGTCAGGTCTGGTGTGGCGGTATTGGTCAGGTCTGGTATAGCGGTGTTATCCAGTCACAATATGGCAGTATTGGTCAGGTCTGATATGATGGTGTTATCCAGTCACAGTATGGCGGTATTGGTCAGGTCTGGTGTGGCGGTGTTACCCAGTCACAGTTTGCCGGTATTGGTCAGGTCTGGTATGGCAGTGTTATCCAGTCACAGTATGGCGGTATTGGTCAGGTCTGGTATGACAGTGTTATCCAGCACAGTATGGCGGTATTGGTCAGGTCTGGTATGGCAGTGTTATCCAGTCACAGTATGGTGGTATTGGTCAGGTCTGATATGACAGTGTTATCCAGCACAGTATAGCGGTATTGGTCAGGTCTAGTGTGGCGGTGTTATCCATTCACAGTATGGCGGTATTGGTCATGTCTGGTATGGCGGTGTTATCCAGTCACAGTATGGCGGTATTGGTCAGGTCTGGTATGACAGTGTTATGCAGTCACAGTATGGCGGTATTGGTCAGGTCTGGTTTGGTGGTGTTATCCAGTCACAGTATGGCGGTATTGGTTAGGTCTGGTGTGGCGGTGTTATCCAGTCACGGTATGGTGATATTGGTCAGGTCTGGTATAGCGGTGTTATCCAGTCACAGTATGGCAGTATTGGTCAGGTCTGATATGATGGTGTTATCCAGTCACAGTATGGCGGTATTGGTCAGGTCTGGTGTGGCGGTGTTACCCAGTCACAGTTTGCCGGTATTGGTCAGGTCTGGTATGGCAGTGTTATCCAGTCACAGTATGGCGGTATTGGTCAGGTCTGGTATGACAGTGTTATCCAGCACAGTATGGCGGTATTGGTCAGGTCTGGTATGGCAGTGTTATCCAGTCACAGTATGGTGGTATTGGTCAGGTCTGATATGACAGTGTTATCCAGCACAGTATAGCGGTATTGGTCAGGTCTAGTGTGGCGGTGTTATCCATTCACAGTATGGCGGTATTGGTCATGTCTGGTATGGCGGTGTTATCCAGTCACAGTATGGCGGTATTGGTCAGGTCTGGTATGACAGTGTTATGCAGTCACAGTATGGCGGTATTGGTCAGGTCTGGTTTGGTGGTGTTATCCAGTCACAGTATGGCGGTATTGGTCAGGTCTGGTATGGCAGTGTTATCCAGTCACAGTATGGCGGTATTGGTCAGGTCTGGTGTGGCGGTATTATCCAGTCACGGCATGGTGGTATTGGTCAGGTCTGGTATAGCGGTGTTATCCAGCCACAGTATGGCAGTATTGGTCAGGTCTGATATGACAGTGTTATCCAGCACAGTATAGCGGTATTGGTCAGGTCTGGTGTGGCGGTGTTATCCATTCACAGTATGGCAGTATTGGTCAGGTCTGATATGATGGTGTTATCCAGTCACAGTATGGCGGTATTGGTCAGGTCTGGTGTGGCGGTGTTACCCAGTCACAGTTTGCCGGTATTGGTCAGGTCTGGTATGGCAGTGTTATCCAGTCACAGTATGGCGGTATTGGTCAGGTCTGGTATGACAGTGTTATCCAGCACAGTATGGCGGTATTGGTCAGGTCTGGTATGGCAGTGTTATCCAGTCACAGTATGGTGGTATTGGTCAGGTCTGATATGACAGTGTTATCCAGCACAGTATAGCGGTATTGGTCAGGTCTAGTGTGGCGGTGTTATCCATTCACAGTATGGCGGTATTGGTCATGTCTGGTATGGCGGTGTTATCCAGTCACAGTATGGCGGTATTGGTCAGGTCTGGTATGACAGTGTTATGCAGTCACAGTATGGCGGTATTGGTCAGGTCTGGTTTGGTGGTGTTATCCAGTCACAGTATGGCGGTATTGGTTAGGTCTGGTGTGGCGGTGTTATCCAGTCACGGTATGATGATATTGGTCAGGTCTGGTATAGCGGTGTTATCCAGTCACAGTATGGCAGTATTGGTCAGGTCTGATATGATGGTGTTATCCAGTCACAGTATGGCGGTATTGGTCAGGTCTGGTGTGGCGGTGTTACCCAGTCACAGTTTGCCGGTATTGGTCAGGTCTGGTATGGCAGTGTTATCCAGTCACAGTATGGCGGTATTGGTCATGTCTGGTATGACAGTGTTATCCAGCACAGTATGGCGGTATTGGTCAGGTCTGGTATGGCAGTGTTATCCAGTCACAGTATGGCGGTATTGGTCAGGTCTGATATGACAGTGTTATCCAGCACAGTATAGCGGTATTGGTCAGGTCTGGTGTGGCGGTGTTATCCATTCACAGTATGGCGGTTTTGGTCATGTCTGGTATGGCGGTGTTATCCAGTCACAGTATGGCGGTATTGGTCAGGTCTGGTATGGCAGTGTTATTCAGTCACAGTATGGCGGTATTGGTCAGGTCTGGTGTGGCGGTGTTATCCAGTCACAGCATGGTGGTATTGGTCAGGTCTGGTATAGCGGTGTTATCCAGCCACAGTATGGCAGTATTGGTCAGGTCTGATATGACAGTGTTATCCAGCACAGTATAGCGGTATTGGTCAGGTCTGGTGTGGCGGTGTTATCCATTCACAGTATGGCGGTATTGGTCATGTCTGGTATGGCGGTGTTATCCAGTCACAGTATGGCGGTATTGGTCAGGTCTGGTATGACAGTGTTATGCAGTCACAGTATGGCGGTATTGGTCAGGTCTGGTGTGGCGGTGTTATCCAGTCACGGCATGGTGGTATTGGTCAGGTCTGGTATAGCGGTGTTATCCAGTCACAGTATGGCAGTATTGGTCAGGTCTGATATGATGGTGTTATCCAGTCACAGTGTGGCGGTATTGGTCAGGTCTGGTGTGGCGGTGTTACCCAGTCACAGTTTGCCGGTATTGGTCAGGTCTGGTATGGCAGTGTTATCCAGTCACAGTATTGCGGTATTGGTCAGGTCTGGTATGACAGTGTTATCCAGTCACAGTATAGCGGTATTGGTCAGGTCTGGTGTGGCAGTGTTACCCAGTCACAGTTTGGTATACCTGTAGTGCCCTGTATATACATGTACTGTATAGATGGAGTAGGGGGCCCTGTATATACATGTATTGTATAGATGGAGTAGGGGGCCCTGTATATACATGTACTGTATAGATGGAGTAGGGGGTCCTGTATATACATGTACTGTATAGATGGAGTAGGGGGTCCTGTATATACATGTACTGTATAGATGGAGTAGGGGGTCCTGTATATACATGTACTGTATAGATGGAGTAGGGGGCCCTGTATATACATATACTGTATAGATGGAGTAGGAGGTCCTGTATATACATGTACTTTATAGATGGAGTAGGGGGTCCTGTATATACATGTACTGTATAGATGGAGTAGGGGGTCCTGTATATACATGTACTGTATAGATGGAGTAGGGGGCCCTGTATATACATGTACTGTATAGATGGAGTAGGGGGTCCTGTATATACATGTACTGTATGGATGGAGTAGGGGGCCCTGTATATACATGTACTGTATAGATGGAGTAGGGGGTCCTGTATATACATGTACTGTATAGATGGAGTAGGGGGCCCTGTATATACATGTACTGTATAGTTGGAGTAGGGGGCCCTGTATATACATGTACTGTATAGTTGGAGTAGGAGGTCCTGTATATACATGTACTGTATAGATGGAGTAGGGGATCTACCAGTTATTACTGTGGATGTTGTGAGGCAGCTTCCCTAGCAACCATTGCTCCCTGTGAAAATGAAAGCAGTAATCCTATTGGTTGCTAAGGCTCCAACTGCCGTGTCTGCTGCAGCTAATAATATAACCTGTGTTTGCAGTGAGGAGATTTTCCCATTCATCTCTATGGGGCGCCTCTCTTTCCCCTCCCCCTCCCCTCCTGTACATCTGGCGGGGACGGGACCTTCGCAATAACCTTCCCGGGCACCCAATGTATCTGTGTGCCAAATTTGGGGTCAAACGGTTCAGGCGTTTGGAAGTCTATAGAGGACAGACAGACAGAAGGTCAGACAGACAGACTTTGATTTTTATGATATAGATATAAAAATTAGGTTGATTCTATATGATTTGTGTCATATGATCAGAAGTGGTCATTTGTTATTAGCCCTTAAAGAGGGCAAATTTCATAGTTTCTGCAAAAGTCTACTAACCTTTATGCTAATACATAACATGATACATATTAAAATTACAAAGAGAAATAGTAAAGTACACGAAATACACTCACATCTGTTAAAATAGCAAATTGGAGGAACTCTTATCCGTAGTGGGATTTGAGCCATAGCGAACTGCATGTGTTGCTAATCTTTACCACCTGCTATCTTCTAATTCATTTAACCCCTTATTTCCACAGCCACTTTTGGACTTTATTTTTCAAATCTGACTGGTGTCATTTTGTGCTATTAATTTCATGAAATTTAACCTTATCCAAGTGTTTTGGAGATTGTTTTCTCATGGCAAAATATACTTCATGTTAGTAGTAGATTTTGGATGATAAATAAACCTTTTCTTTGGGAAAAAAAAATAAATTTTCAGTAAAAAATTGAATAATTTGCATTTTTTTTAGGTTTGAAAGTCTATTTTTAACAAAGTCACACACAAATGAGATAATTAACATTTACAATATGTTTGTTCTTTGTTAAAATTATTTGGTCCTTTTACTTTTTAGGATGTTATAGGGCGTAGAAGTTTAGCAGCAAAATTTTTCAAATTTCACATACAGTAACAGAGGTGACAATTAGGTACAGTAACAGGTCAGGGATGACTATCAGGTACTGTAACGGCTGACCATAGGTACAATAATGGTATATAGGGGAGACTATCAGATACAGCAACAAGGGACATGGATGACTAATAAATCTTGGAACATATTTGGATGTGCCATCTGCTTGTCTTATTTGGTTTTCTTGCCAACCTGGTTTGGTGCACTCGCCATTCCTGCTTGTGTCTTGTGCTGCTGTTTCTTCTTGGATATGGATTACTATTAGTTACAGCAATGCGACAGGCACCACTATTAGGTACAGAAACAAGGGTTAGGGGTTGGAATGGGTTAATGTGTGTGTGCTTACTGTACTGTGTGTTGGGGCTACAGTTGTTGGCTTTCTCCAAACTCATGCCACATACAAGAAGATCAGAGACAGGAGAGCTGTTAGAAGCCAGCCCCTCCCGTCATTTCTCACTACTTGAGTAGATACAATTTGCAAATTCACAAAGATTTATATGGTATATACAGGGTTCCCTTATATTAATGGGAGAGAGATTTGGTAGCAATTGCTGGGGACAAATGGGTCATTGTTTTGCTGTTCCTCAAACCTTATTAAGCAAAGCCAAACACCCTCACACTCAAACCAGAATAACTTTTACACCTGGTCAGGAGGTGGTGAAGATATGCGTAAAAATTTTGCACAATTTTAATTTTGTTGAATTAATTTATTAGAATAAAATTAAAAATGCTTTACATTGAGTTAGGCGCATAATGATAATAATAAAAATAATGCAATTTTTTTACGTCTCAAATACAAGGAAAATAACAATAAACAAATTAGTGAAAAAAAAGTGCCAAAGCACTGATAAATTTCAGCTTTTAAGGGTATATTCACACGGACAGGCTCGCAGCGAGATTCTCGCTGCGAGCCCGGCAGGTCCTGGCAGTTCCCATACACTACATACTTGCTGCGGTCTAAACGACCGCAGCGAATATGTAATTATACCGCCCTTAACCCCTTCTGCTCCCCCGCTGTAAGCATACTTTACCTGTCCTCGCTGCACGGGTCCGGCGTCCTGCTCTCCCGCCCAGCCAATCAGTGGCTGCGGCTGGGCAACACACTGATTGGCCGGACAGGAGAGCAGGACGCCGGACCCGTGCAGCGAGGACAGGTAAAGTATGCTTACAGCGGGGGAGCAGAAGGGGTTAAGGGCGGTATAATTACATACTCGCTGCGGTCGTTTAGACCGCAGCAAGTATGTAGTGTATGGGAACTGCCAGGACCTGCCGGGCTCGCAGCGAGAATCTCGCTGCGAGCCCGTCCGTGTGAATATACCCTAAGACTGTTTAAGAAGGTCAAAAGGTTGGATTTTAAATATCACAGAAAAATGGACTAAAGAAAATACTCTTGTGAACATAGTTTAAATATTGTTTAAAGCTGTCCTCCAGAATTTTAGTTTTTTTTTGGTCCATGATAAAAGTTATTTTAAGGCCTCATCCACGCATCAGTTTTTTTTTTTCAGGATTAGTGAGTTCCTGGAGAAACCATTGGTGATGCAGCAGTTTTGCATCAGTGTTTGCACATCCGCAAAAACAGATAGAAGGTTAATAAAAGACCAAAGGGTGTAGTCTGTTTAGGGCTTTCTAGGCAATGCTTCAGTGAAAAATGGACAGTGCACAGACAGTGCATCCATGTGTCGTCCATTAAAAACAGGCCCATTGACTTTTATTGGAGCTTCCGTTCTCCAAAAACGGACTGTATAAGTGCAGGTTCTACTTTTTTTACGGAACGAATCAATGGTCAAAAACTATTCCGTTTTCAAAACGGATGTGTGGATGACCACATAGAAATCAATGGGTCCTATTCTGTCCGTAAATCAGGATCCTGATTGCCACTAGACCTCATATTGGATATCTTAATAAGATATGTGCCCCTGAAGTACTGTGCCACCACTTTGAAGGCAGATGCCTGGCTCCTGTAGCTCCCAGCTTCCTGTTTCGTACCACAGCACCACTGGAATTAACCACATAGCCAGTCAGAGACTGCAGTGGTTTCCAGCCTCAGTGACTGATTAGCCAAGTGGGCATTTCTGAGTGGATCTATGACATTACCAGATTGGGAGCTTAAGAACCCCTGGGGAGACTGATAGCAGTGATGCTGCGCTGCAGGGACACAGAGATAGGTAAATAGAGCTTCTTTAGTTTGTTTCATTAATTTATTTTTATTTTGCTGCTGATAACCATGCCTGACCACTTATCAAATATTTCTAGAAAAATTTTCTTTTTTAAACAGTGTGATGCAATTACATATCTGGTTGAGCAACTCAAGTACATACTGTGTAATTTTTATATATGTTGCTAAATGAACATGTAGAATATTTCTCAATATATGATTTTTTTGTACTAGTCATTGAGAAAAGGCTCATATTATACATACCTAGCTACATATTTCAAGCTGTGCCAAAAATACTTTGTGGTGTCTTTTGTACAGAAGAGTCAGAAGGGTTGGTGGGGTGGAGGTTTATGCTGTTTGTCTACTTTTATTTTATTTTTTTATTATTTTTTTTCCAATGCTTTATTCTAAAGGGAATATGTCATCTCTATTTTCTGCTCAGAGCTACAGACATGGTTGGATAGTTCTTGGGGTAATAAAGCAAACTCTTCCATTTGTAGAGCTCATGGTGGTTACCGAACATAAAAAAAATGCCTTTTTTTTATTTCTTACCCAAGTTTCAAGAAGTAAGAGCCGAGCAGGTTAAGTGCCAAAACTTGGCACGACTGTTCACTTCCCCTCAACTTCTGTACTTCTGCATGTCAGTCAAAGAGTGTCTGGGAAGTGAGGACAATCTAAGAGACACACCAGACTCTGGCATTTGAGAAACATTGTTCAGCCTTCTTGACACTTTGCGAAGAAGTAAAAAGGCATTTATATAACTTCGGTAATCACCATGAGCTCTAGGAAAAGGTACAGTTTGCTTTTATACAGTATGCACATGTCTGTGATACACGGTCCGCAAGCTAACTGTAAAACATGGACTGCATTCTTGACGTCTTATGAAACTCAGAGCAGTATAATTTAATATGATGTCGGGAGCTCCAAAATAGTTAAAGCTCTGTGCTCCTGTATTGACACAGACATGTCAGTTCAGCAGCATAGAACTTTAGCAGCTACAGAGCTCCCGGCATCATAATTTAGTTTAGAGTTCCATTAGAGTCCAAGATTGCAGTCTGTGGTATACAGTCAGCTTGCAGACCATATATATCACAGACGTGTGCATGCCGCCTAACAGTTACCCGTAAAAAAAAGGTAAAATACAGATGTAATTTTGTCTAAAAATACTGCTGTATATTCAATGTAAAAATGCAGTTGATTGAAGTAAATGGGAATTTGGCCGCTACTGCACAGTATAGAATAAATGGCTGTAATTGATTACGATCATCAAAATAATGAATATGCCCATTATCTATGACATTCTTTTGCAAAACACTGCAGTTTTTTGTTCACCCCCGTTTTATTTTCACTCAAAATTACGTCCGTATTTTGATAATATTTTACTGTGTTTGAACATAGCCTATATGTGCAAATTTTATATAAACCTAAAGATGCCTAATCTGTTAAGTTTTCTAGTTATACGGCATTAGATAAAATATGATTTTTTTTTATATAAAGCACAGACATTTGAAAAAGCAGTTTTATGTCCGTTCCATTACACCAAAATGGTGGATTTATGCACCTGCCATATAACATTACATATTATTTGGGTGGTCAAAACGCATTCCTTCAAGAATATGTAAAAGAGACAGGGCGACATTGTCAAAATCTCACAAGTCAGAAGTTGATCTGGGGTGCTTAAGATTTTTTGGAGGCTTAAAGGATAAGAGGCTTAACTGAAAGTATTGCTTCCAAGAAAACAAAGTATGCCAAGACGTGTGCTCTCTAAATCAATACGAATTGTGTCTCAACTTTAACTGCAGGCCAACATCTCTGGGGCTTTCTCTCTCACAAGACGTAAATGCAGCCATTGTGTACATATAGACAGTGCTTGTATTTCACTCACTACTCTCTTCTCAGCAGCCCAGATTACTGTTATCTTTTAATTTATTCTTCATTAAAAATAGAACCAATCATCTATTATTACAGAAATAAACAAGCCCTCTTTTCTTGTATGCCAGGTTTCTGTGGAGGAGAGAGCAATTACTGTATATGTTGAATGATATCCTGTCACTGTAAAGAGTCCATACAATGAGAAAGGCATTTCTGGAAGCCATTGAGCTAGATAGGGCTATCACTATTACCAAGATTAGCATTTGCTTCTTGGTAAAATTAGTTTCATTTTCTCTTCACTTTAATGTATACACACTGACATATATCAGGCCATCAGAAAATGTTATATAAAAGCAGAGAGCCTAAATAGCTGAGTAATAACAGCAATAAGGACAAAATGTCCTGGGCAAAATGTAATTTGATAAAATATGAATTAAGAAAATTAAGGAGAGATTACAAAAAAATAATGTTTATTAAAGTATAAATAAAATTGTATAGCAAGAAATAATACCAGCCAGGCATGAAGCACTGGAGGTGGGCCTGCCAGCCCCCAGTGTGACGATTTCCCCTCCCCTCTTTGACGTGGTTCCATTAATTCTAATGTCACAGTGGTGAGGGGGTTTCATCACATTTGGGGCCGGCGGGCCCACTCTAAGTGCTTCATTCCCGGCCAGTGCTCGGTAATAAACGCCGTTTGCGGGGTTAAAAAAAAGGGCAGTGGTAGCGCCATCCCCGTGCTGTCGCAGATCTGTTCCTGTAAAAAACACCAAGCGATGTACCTAGATATGCTTTAAATATGCTTCTATTTCCCTATTATTTTCTTTCTTTTTTAATTTAAAAAGGTTTAAAAGTATGTGCTGTGTTTAGGAGTTTACTGCATACAGATTTATCATTAAAGGGAATCTAACAACAGATTAGACTAATTTAACTTGGAGTTATGTTCCCATGCAGTACAGGACACTGAAGAAGATCGTTTTCTTACCTTCATCCTCAGCGCGTTTTTGTGAAATCCTGCATTTTATTATTATTTTAATTAGGTGGCTTGGTGCACTTGGGGCTTATACTACAGTCCTCTGTGCAGCGATCCACCTACCTGTCCCTCATCATGAATATTCATCCTGCACTCTATAGTGCGGTTGGATTGATGTCACTGCAAAGCATTGCCTCAATATTCATAAAGTGGACACCTAATTAACGTATTAATAAAATACAGGTTTACACAAAAAAGGATACATGTAAGAAAACTACCTTCTTCCTCAGTGTCACATGCCCTATGGGAACCTAAAGGGGAACTCCAGATAGGGAATATTATTTTCTAAAAGCACATTAAAAGTTATATAGCTGTCTCTATATATTACTATATCTGTGTGGTTCTGCCACACTGGTAGTTGATTGACATTCAGGAAGTGAAGAATACTGGCTTCTGTGTCAATCCTCTTTGTCTCCTGCTCCCGCTGTTCTTACCCCCTCAGGAGACAGAGATTACATGCCTCTGTCTCACATTGTGTGTGTTTGCTAGACACAGGTAGAGGATGGAGATGTGACAGATGGCAGGGCGTGATGTCACAGGAGGCTTGGCTGGATCTTGTATCACCCCTGAGTGATTCACCATCTCTGATCAGCCTCTCCAGTCTACATCTGAGCAGACCAGGAGTGATAGCTTGTATCAGGTGTTCAACTTAACTGATGTGAAAAAGTCTGCAGTAAAATTAGGGCTGTGTTCAAACATGAGTGAGAGTTTCATTGCAGTACTGCAGCGTCTTCACAAAAATGATGCAGTAACACAATTAAATTATGCTAAACGGCACAGAGAATTACAGCAGACACTGCCAATCCCACCTGGACAAAAAAACAAGGCATAAACAGTATATCTATGTAACATAATATTGGATAAAGTCCTTATTGTGGGGCTCAACTTGAAAGATAAAAGATGCTTGATTATGATACTTGTATGGAGATGAGAAGAAAAAAAAATTAAATTAAAATTCTTTACTTTATTCCAATATCGTCGTAGAGAATACAGTGTACTGAGTGGTGTTACATGTAGAGAATACAGCATGCTTTGTGGTGTTACAGGTAGAGAATACAGCGTGCTGTGTGGTGTTACAGATAGAGAATACAGTGCGCTGTGTGGTGTTACAGGTAGAGAATACAGCGTGCTGTGTGATGTTACAGGTAGAGAATACAGCATGCTGTGTGGTGTTACAGGTAGAGAATACAGCATGCTTTGTGGTGTTACAGGTAGAGAATACAGCGTGCTGTGTGGTGTTACAGGTAGAGAATACAGTGCGCTGTGTGGTGTTACAGGCAGAGAATACAGCGTGCTGTGTGGTATTACAGGTAGAAAATACAGCATACTGTGTGGTATTACAGGTAGAGAATACAGTGCTGTGTGGTGTTACAGGTAGAGAATACAGCGTGCTGTGTGGTGTTACAGGTAGAGAATACAGCATGCTTTGTGGTGTTACAGGTAGAGAATACAGCGTGCTGTGTGGTGTTACAGGTAGAGAATACAGTGCGCTGTGTGGTGTTACAGGCAGAGAATACAGCGTGCTGTGTGGTATTACAGGTAGAAAATACAGCATACTGTGTGGTATTACAGGTAGAGAATACAGTGTGCTGTGTGGTCATATGGGTAGAGAATACAGCATGCTGTGTGGTGTTACAGGTAGAGAATACAGTGCTGTGTGGTGTTACAGGTAGAGAATACAGTGAGCTGTGTGGTGTTACAGGTAGAGAATACAGTGTGCTGTGTGGTGTTACAGGTAGAGAATAAAGCGTACTGTGTGGTGTTACAGGTAGAGAATACAGCGTGCTGTGTGGTGTTACAGGTAGAGAATACAGTGTGCTGTGTGGTGTTACAGGTAGAGAAAACTGCTGTGTGGAGTTACAGGTAGAGAATACAGCGTGCTGTGTGGTATTACAGGTAGAAAATACAGCATACTGTGTGGTATTACAGGTAGAGAATACAGTGTGCTGTGTGGTCATATGGGTAGAGAATACAGCATGCTGTGTGGTGTTACAGGTAGAGAATACAGTGCTGTGTGGTGTTACAGGTAGAGAATACAGTGAGCTGTGTGGTGTTACAGGTAGAGAATACAGTGTGCTGTGTGGTGTTACAGGTAGAGAATAAAGCGTACTGTGTGGTGTTACAGGTAGAGAATACAGCGTACTGTGTGGTATTACAGGTAGAGAATACAGCGTGCTGTGTGGTGTTACAGGTAGACAGGGCCGGACTGGGACTGAAAATCAGCCCTGGCACTCACACCCTTCCAGCTCACATACCATATCACACTGTGTCCTTAGGTCGTGTTGTGTTGTATTGCAGCTCAGTTCCATTGACAGGAATGGTGCAAAGTCTATCTAGCTATCTATCTCTCTATATCCTATCTATCTATCTAAACAGCAGAATGGAGTGCACTCACAGAAAAAGTGATTGGAGTGCCAGCAATGGAGACTGGAACCACGTCCCCTATTCAAACAAATCTAAGAATTCACAGCTCTTCCATATGGTGAAAAAACTTGTGGTATTTCATTTCAAAAAATCATCAGCCAGTGCAACGTTTCTGTCTCATCATGAGACCTTTCTCAAGAATGCTTGAGAAAGGTCTCATGATGAGATAGAAACGTTGCACTAGTGTTGTCTAATATATTTGAAAAAGAATGAAACATACACCCCTCTACCTACATTTTAGGATAAATTGCTATGGACAGCATGAACTCGCGCGCATGCGCAGCGAGTTCAAATAAATAATATTGTTACATACATCACATGACATAAAACTGTACATAACACACATATACGAGACAACAAATGCAGCCCCAGAAAGACAGGGAACCGCTGAGGTATAAAGTACAGAGTGCAAATATAATTATAAACATGATACTGTATTAATAAAAACATAGATGCCCAACAGATGATCGCTAGGCTGTGATGGTGTGCAAAACAAAAAACTACTGTTATATAAAAGTGCGGAATGTGCATATGAATGGTCAAGATGATAATATATTTATGAAAATATAAGTGTGAATTAATGTAATCACTGGATTGTGATAATATGAAAAAGTGTGCCTCGTGCATGTATAAATATGTGTGCAAAACCTGCAATATAAAGTGCATATACTATAATAAAACAACTTACATATATATAAAATTGCAAACCTAAAGTGCAATATATTATCGCATAAAGTGACAAGGTATAGAGCGTATATATGTATGTATATTTTCTATCCGTCCTTTAGTCCCAAGGACAGTGTAATATGGCTGGATGCATAATATGGTAAAAACAGTCCATAGACGTAATCCCTCACGTCACATATATTATTATTGATGCTCCAAAACGGCAAAAATGCCAGCTTCTCATTGATTGAAGATCCCAAATCCATAGACTAAAATAAGATAAGACAAACACATAGTGAACACTACAAATCAGTTAAAATCAAGGAAAAAATTTTATATTAAAAATGTGTATGTAGCATAGCAACAACACATGGTTAAGAACAAAAAAGAAAAAAGAAAAGGCTTCCTCAACAAAGAATACTTATTCGGCGGACATGGGAGAAAAAAACTTCTTCTCAGAGAGGTATAAATGGGCGTCACTATAAAAAGGGGGCAAAGCTATTATATTCATTTAGGCCAAATGGAGCCATTGTTTTAAGGAGGTAAATCCATCTTGTTTCCTTTTGTGCCAGGCGTTTCTTAATGTCACCACCACGTATGTTGGTATGGATCCTGTCGATCCCCCGTACTTTTAGGCCTGTTTCATCACATCCATGAACTAGTTTAAAATGTCTCGGCAACGATTTCAAACCCACAGTGTCAGTTGTATCCTTGGCTGCCCGAATGTCTAAAACATGTTCACGGACACGTCTCCTCAGCTGGCGTGTGGTCATACCGACATAAATCTTGTCACATGGACATGTGGCAAAGTAAATCACTCCCTTCGTATCGCAGGAGATGTGGTGTCTGATCTCATACTGCTTGGTAGCATCAAAATTGTAGAAAGAATTGGATCTACACATATTTGGGCACCCTACGCACTTACCACAGGAGGTGGACTTCTTCATCTTCATTCCTTTGAATGGTTCCACTGGATTCGCTGGTTGATAATGGCTGCGCACCATATGGTCTCTCAAATTCCTTGAACGACGGTAAATAACAGATGCCTGTGGACGTAAGATCGTATTGAGAGATTCATCCATACGAAGGACAGGCCAATATTTGTTCAGTGCTTGCACAATTGCCTGACTCTGTCCATTAAAATCAGTGATGAATCTCACCTGTGTCTCATCGGCTCCTTCTTTCCTCTCAGGATGGAGTAAATCTGATCTATGGGAGTGTTTAGCTCTCCGATATGCTCTTTTGATACATCTGTTGCTATAGCCCCGCTCACGAAAGCGCATTTTTAGATCTTCAGCTTGTTTCTCAAAGGCTGCATCAGTGGAACAAATTCTTCTGGCACGCAGAAATTGGCCCACTGGAATGTTCTTAATCAGATGTGAAGGATGGGAAGAGGATGCATGTCACAATGTATTGGCAGAAGTCGCTTTCCGGTATAGATCAGTCTGAACAAAACCATGTTCGTCAACCTGCAATGACACATCAAGGAAATCAATCTTCGTGCGGCTACACTTGTGAGTAAGCCTAATGTTGCGATCATTTTGGTTTAACAGTTGCATAAACGTTTGCAGCTCCTGTGATGACCCCTGCCAGATCATGACAATATTGTCAATATAGCGTCCCCACATTATCACCTTCTCAATACCTGATACAGGGTCCACTTGAAATATATCCCTCTCCCACAGCCCCAGGAATAACTTGGCATATGAGGGCGCACAGGCCGCCCCCATAGCCATTCCCTGGAGCTGCAGAAAGAAGGAGTCCCTAAAGGTGAAAAAATTGTGGGTGAGGACAAATCGTAGGGCCTCTACAATGAAATCGCATGTTTCCCCGCTTAGACAACTGGTTGATAAAAAGAAGCGAACTGCCCGTATACTGTCTTCATGCCTAATTGAGGTATACAGTGACTCCACGTCACATGTAACTATATGCATTCTTTCATCGAGTTGTATCCCATCCATTTTAGCCAAAAAGTCGCTGGTATCTTTGATGTAGGATGGTAAGACTTCAACAAGAGGACGAAGTATATGATCAATATACTTACAGAGGGGCTCACACAAATTATTATTCCCCGATACTATGGGTCTCCCCGGGGGGTTGTTGAGATCCTTGTGTACCTTAGGTAGTAAGTATATTGTTGAGATCGTCGGTGATTCTATTATCAATGCTTTTTTCTCTACAGATGTCAGAATCCCATGTCCAACCGCTGACGTCAGAAGTCCCTCCAATTGGCCTTTAAATGAAAGAAGAGGATTAAAGGTAAGTCTTCTATAACATGCGACATCTCACAATTGTCTCAACATCTTCTTCTCATAAAGGGAGGTAGGCCAAATCACTACATTACCCCCCTTATCGGAGGGTTTTATAACAACTTCTTTCATCTGTGACAATTCCTGCAGCGCACAACGTTGCGCCCGATTAAGATTGTCCTGATGGAAAAACATAGGAATCTTCTCAAATTCAGCTGTCACCAGTTTCACAAATGTATCAATAGCAGGACATGAAGATAACATGGGAAACCTAGTAGACTTAGGGAGCAGCGCTTTCGGGAACTTACCCAAAGTGTCTAATGATGAATCCATCTCCTGTTCAGTTAGTAAATCCACAAGTGTATGTACAGCCTGTTGTTCTTCCAGGGTAGAAAGTGTTGTATCTGTCTTCTTTTCAGAAAAAATCTTCTTATAGAACAGCTTCCTCCCAAACAGTTGGAGGTCTTTTATGGCTGCAAAACAATCAAATTTAGCCACAGGTGAAAATGTCAAGCCATACTCAAGAACCTCCACTTGTGATTTGGAGAGAGTGATGGAGGACAGGTTGATTACCTTAGATGATGATGGGCGTTGGTCATTCCCATAATGACGTGGAGTCCTCTTCTGGTTGCCATGGTATTTGTGATCCCATTTGCGCTTATTGCCTCTATTATCATGTGAACTCACTGATGATGAATTCGATTCACCTCCAATTGAAGACACCAATGTAATTGACATAGATCTAGTAATCCTCGGTTTCTGTTGTCGCCAGCGATAGGCAGCGAAACGCGCGTAGGGTGAGTAGGTGAGTGGGACTTTATGGTATACAGGCATCCTCCATTGCCCATAATCATCTAATATCTATTGGTGATTTCACGGTGTATATGATACTTATTTAGTATCTTTATTATTCCCTAGGGCTCTGCCCGAGTATATACCTTTCATTGATTGTTGTTTGCATCATTGTGTGTGCCATCTAGTGGAGGCTGTCTGTATTTCTGTAACTTTACATATTTTTATTAGCATGTGCAATATATGATCCTATAAAGTATATTTATATGTCCCCTCACTGTTTGTATGTCCATCTGTTTGGTTCTGCTTCACTCCCTTCATTTTTAATGAATTTTATCAAATATGAACTATCTAAATGAAGGTTTTTGATAATATTTACTTGTGATTGTCCTGCATTTTTTGATCCTTAATTGGATTTTCTTTTTCTGAGGACAGATAATACTGGCACACCATGACCACCGCCATCATCACCATACAGTGACTGGATAATACTGCTGTACTGTCTATTAATAATATTCCCTTTATAGGACCAGTATATGAAATGCAATATTCTACCTCAGTATTGACTAGAGATTAAGTTCAGAGCATATGAGTTCATGTGAACCTAAACTTACTGTAAGTTCACTCATCTCTAGCAGTGACCACATAGAGGTAAAGATCCAGCTATACAAAGGATCTACATGCCTTAAGAGTACGTTCACACATATAGGATCTGCAGCAGATTTCATGCTGCAGATATCTTTGTTACTCAATGACGGAACCCAGCATCAAATATGCAGCAGATCCTGTATGTGTAAATGCACCCAAAAAGTGATTATCCATGATTGTGCAGTTACATCCAGTGACTTACAGGAGACGTCTTCTCTATATGAATCATAAGTGACGTTCTTGGTAGTCAAAGTTGTCTGTTTTTTCCTTTTCTTTCCATCTGGCTCAGCCCATCATGAAGATTTCTTGAGCCATGACTCTTCTCCCCAGAATCTGCGAGACAAACACTTTAGCCTCCACGTTCCAGCACCATCCTAACCTTATACCTCATCATAACCCTATATTCCCCATTGCTTTACACAGTAACAGTGCCCCCTCTGTGCTCCTACATAAGCAGTCAGGCCCAATATGTGCCTCCAGATAGTAGTCAAGCAGCTCCGTGTGCCTATATAGTATTAGACCCTCTGTGCTATGTCATTATATAGGCAACTTCAATGCTCCCCTATAGTAGGCTCCCTTGAGCAGCAGTCCCCATATACCATAGGTCCCACTGAGCAGCAAAACTTATATAGCACAGGTCCCCATGTGCAGCCCATAAATAATATAGCCCCCCACACATAATATAGATGCCCTGTGCAGTCCCACATAATATAGCCCTTTCCCGTGTGTAGCCCGCAAAGTATATCCTACCTTTGTAGCCCCCACATAGTATAGGTCCCTGTGTAGCCAGCCCCCACATGGTATAGCCCCAACACATTACCCCCTCCCCATGTAGCCCTGCACATAGTATAGGTCCCTGTGTAGCCAGCCCCCACATAGTATAGCCCCAACATATTACCCCCTCCCCATGTAGCCCCGCACATAGTATAGGTCCCTGTGTAGCCAGCCCCCACATAGCATAGCCCCAATAGATAACCCCCCCATGTAGCCCCCCACATAGTATAGGCCCCTGTGTAGCCAGCCCCCACATAGCATAGCCTCAATATATTACCCCCCATGTAGCCCCCCACATAGTATTGGTCCCTGTGTAGCCAGCCCCCACATAGCATAGCCCCAAAATATTATTCCCCCCCGGTGTAGCCCCCCACATAGTATAGGTCCCTGTGTAGCCAGCCCCCACGTAGTATAACCGCAACCTATTATTCCCGCCCCCTGGAGCCCCCCACATAGTATAGGTCCCTGTGTAGTCAGCCCTCACATAGTATAGCCCCAACATATTACCCCCTTCCCATGTAGCCCCGCACATAGTATAGGTCCCTGTGTAGCCAGCCCTCACATAGCATAGCCCCAATATATTAACCCCCCACATAGTATAGGTCCCTGTGTAGCCAGCCCTCACATAGTATAGCCCCCAACATATTATCCCCCCCACCATAGTATAGGTCCCTGTGTAGTCAGCCCCCACATAGTATAGCCCCAACATATTAACCCCCCCGTGTAGCCCCCCCACATAGTATAGGTCCCTGTGTAGTCAGCCCCCACATAGTATAGCCCCCAACATATTACCCCCTCTGTAGCCCCCCATATAGTATAGGTCCCTGTGTAGTCAGCCCCCACATAGTATAGCCCCCAACATATTATCCCCCCCGTGTAGCCCCCCACATAGTATAGGTTCCTTTGTAGTCAGCCCCCACATAGTATAGCCCCCAACATATTATCCCCCCCCATGCAGCCCCCCACATAGTAAATGTGGCCCTCTGTAGCCCCCACATGGCATTTCCCCCTGTACAGCCCCCACATTTGAAAAAAAACAACAAAAGTATACTCACCTCGGATCCAGCAGATTCTCCCTGGTCCTCCCTGGTCCGGTGCCGTTAGCTGCTTACATATTCCGTCATCAGCAGCCCGATGCAGACCGGCCCCGGAGTCTCACATCTCCAGCCCCGCGGCGCCTGCACCTCTGTCATCTACTGCTCGTCGGCGGACGTGTGACGTCATCCGTTACTGCCGGCCACAGAGCAATAGATGAGAGAGGTGCAGGCGCCACGGGGCTGGAGTTGTGAGACTCCGGGGCCGGTCTGCATCGGGCTGCTGATGACGGAATATGTAAGCAGCTAACAGCAGCGGCAGATGCAGAGTGGCCGCACAAACTCCTTGACCTGTGCAGGGCTGCAATGTGCGACGGCGGCGGCCGGTAGGGCTAGCGGAGGGGGGTTGGTCGGCGGCCCTCGGACTGATAATCTGAGCAGCCCAGCGGGCATTTGCCCGGCCTGCCAGATTATCAGTCCGGGCCTGCAGGTAGAGAATACAGTGTGCTGTGTGGTGTTACAGGTAGAGAATACAGAGTGCTGTGTGGTTTTACAGGTAGAGAATACAGCGTGCTGTGTGGTGTTACAGGTAGAGAATACAGCTGTTTGTTTGTTTGTTTGTTTTTTTACCTCTACCTGGAATTCCCCTTTACAGCAGGTTAGATTTTAAGCTCATTAGGAGTTGTCTAAATCCTTCATCTCTGAGCTTCCTCTAGCAGCCAGATTGTACTGCACAAGTGATCAAGTGAAAAGTCCCTTATATTAACAATTAAAGGGAATGTGTTAGTTCTATATCATGCTCAAAACTGCAGATAGCTGACAAGAAGATAAGACAAATAATATTTGTGTCTTCGTTGGTAGCTAAAAATATAAAATCATGTTTTCCTTTCAGGCTCAAATGTCATAGAGACCATGCTGAGCTGCAGCATGCACTTAAAGGGTTGTCTAGGATTAGAAAAACATGGCTGCTTTCTTTAAAAAACAGCAACACCCACATCTTGAGGTTGTATGTGGTATTACAGCTTGTCTCCCTTAACTTCACTGGGACAACTGCAATACCACACACAAACTGGAAAAAAGAGAGTCGCTATTTTTGGAAGAAAGTACCCATGTTTTTCTAATCCTAGATAACCCCTTTAAACTTGGAATGAAAACAATTACTTCACTTTTTTCATGCACCATTGGCAATACAACAGACAGGCTGCCAAATAAAAAAATAGACTCATTGTAAGAGTATATTGGAGCGGTAAAGCAATAATATGGGTTCCCTGTTTAGGATTCACTCACACAGAAATAAAAGTGATTGGAAGTACAAGAGACAACACGGTAGCTTAGTGCCACTCAAATGGTGAGGTGGGCTTTGCCAGTTTGAAGCCTCCTAGAGTTGTTAGGGAGGCACAGCTGCAATTGGGGAGAGGTTATTTTTCACAGAAATGATGACGTTCTGCTTAGCCTTTTCTATGGCCACAACAATTTTAGGATTATTTTGAGAAGATTCATAGGAAAAGCTGAAACATTGCACTTGTACACATTGAGGGGTGGGAGTTTAGGCCCCTTTCCCGGCAGGGAGCTCGACCCTTTATTAGAAAAGAAAACAATTGAACATAAACTCCTCCTTAAGCCAATACAGAAACCTTACTCTGATCTGAATCTTCAGCTAAATTACATTAATTTATCCATGTATATAGGCTAACCTCAACAAATGAAGCATATATACAATCTAAGGGTACACTCGTTTTACAGAAAGTCTAATGTATCCCTTATAAAAGATGGTATGGAAGTTAACAGATTCTCTCCCTAATACGGGAGGTCTACCTAAATGTTTTACCAATGATCTTTATATTTTTGGCAATATATGTATTAAAGGAGTTACAGGTTGTTCACTAAACGGATTGTTGGACTATAGAAATGACAAGTGCACAATAAATGGACATGGTTATCATGTATTAGCCAGGTTTTGTTGTACTATAGAAATGACAAGTGCACAATAAATGGGCTTTGCTGTTATCATATACCAGCCAAGTATTGTGGGTATGTTCTGTTTGAAAGCCTTCAAGTGACTGCTCAGTGAGGTGTGAAGCTTTTGTGGCCCTTTTGATACTGTTGATTATTGATAATGGATGAGCATTACAGAACCTCCTTGAGACAATTTTGTTAATGACTAGATGCTATGCTGAAGACTGTACAAGAGCAATATATTTAGCACTTGTGTAAAAGCAACCTTCTATGTTTAAGAAGGCTATGTAATTCAAAATGGAACCACTCAACATGGCTCCTAGGGCAAAACAACTTGTTTCATTTAGGAATAATTGAGCAGAAGTAAAAGCAGTGGAAGAGATATTTACTACTCTTCATTGTTCTCTTTGAGGGATCCTTCTTGCTTTGTGACTGGTGTCTCAGAATCTGAGTGCTTTTGTTCTTGCTGCCGCTTGTTCTTATGGTATCACTTATGTTTCTGTTCTCCCTTATGTGTTTGCCGATGACAGTATTGGTTTGTGCAGAACCCATCACCATCTCTAAGAAAACATCCCCTTGTGCAGATGATTGTTCATCTCTCATCCGGTCTGTATCCAGTGTCCTGTCTCCCACGTCTCTGATGTCCATTGTCCTGGGATGATACAAATGTAGCCTCATCCATTTCCCAATTACAAATTTTTCCTGTAGTGTAATTTTCCTGATCTCCATTTGTGTCTTTTGAAATTCTTTGGTTTAGATTTGTGTCTCATCAAAAAGGAATTCAAATTGTCCTTAAACTTCTGCCAATCTTAGGAAGCTAATGTAGATTGTACATTCAATCTTTTTTAGTATTAGTATTGTCATAGTCAAATCACTTTGTAAAAAGTCAATAGTCTTCAACATTATGTCCATAGCATGTTTATGAGATATTTGTGTGAAATGTGTTAGTTTTTATGCCATTCACTCAACAGTAAAATTGACATGTTATCTAGATTCCAAAGGGTGGCACAATTACAACAATACCCAATTTGCACAATTTCCTTAAATGTTAATAAAGTAAAACATTATTTTAATGTTCATTTTCTGATCCCTATAACCTTTTTATTTTTGTGTTTATGATGCTGTACAGAGGCTCATTTTTTTAACCATAATGCATAGTTTTGGGCATTGATCTGACTTTTTGATCATGAAACCTGGCATTTGATATCTTTTCTACATTTTCACTGTTTGCTGCATGGTGTCATTAACATTATATTTTAATTGTTTGGACATTTCCACATATCAAATATGTTTTTTTTTTTTATTAGAAAACTCGGAAAAGGGGGGTGATTTTAATTTCTATTATGAATATACATACATATATATATATATATATATATATATATATATATATGTACACATCCAAACAAAATCAGGGGAGATAAATGTCAACTGAAGTATTGTTCAGCTGACAGTTATTGAGCACCAAGGTTACAGCTGCGTGGAAAACCGTTGTTCCTCACAGTGGAGGCGGGAGCTTGCGGCTATTTGAACTTGCGGCGCCGCCGTTGCTTCTCCCCGCTGCCGGGAACAGCTCATCCAGCCCCTGGTGCTATAATATTTGCACTGCAACAGAAGTCTTCTAGTCTGCAGAAAACTGTAGTTTACAGTGTGACGTGTTCTGTGGGCATTTTCAGAGGCGGGTGCTGTCACAGCCTGTCACGGATGTCAGTGTTGAGAGGCGTCACACTGAATCCCCCATAAGAAGCATGGGAGACGTATAAATGAGTGCTCATGTGCCCAGAAGCTGGGGCAAGAAATCAGGTGTGAACAAAGAAGGGACAACGTGCAATGTGTACCCCTTTAAGTCTTTTAAGAATATTAGAACCATGCTTTTCAATCACCTGAATGTCTTTTTCAGTGGTGTTTTGATCACCCTTTGGCTGGGTTCACACTATGTATATTTGAGGCTGTATTTGTGAGGCTGTATAGCAACCAAAACCAGGAGTGGATTGAAAACACAGAAAGGCTCTGTTCACATAATGTTGTAATTGAGTGGATGGCCGTCATTTAATGGCAAATATTTGCTGTTATTTTAAAACAACGGCTGTGGTATTGAAATAATGGCCGTTATTTACTGTTATATGGCGGCCATCCACTCAATTTCAACATTGTGTGAACAGATCCTTTCTGTGTTTTCAATCCACTCCTGGTTTTGGTTGCTATGAGGACCTGACATGAGGACCAAATACAGCCTCAAATATACATAGTGTGAACCCAGCCCCCAGTTGCAACTCTGCATTATGACTGCATGGTGTCTGTGTGGTGTCTGCACTGGAGCAGGGCAACAACAGGATCACAGTTTGGAAAGGAAACCAGGAAGTGATCAGATACATAGGGGAGAAAAACAGTACAGGGATGTAAGTTACACAGAACACCTGTTCTCCTTTACATTTATGTATGTGATACATATCTGATTTTACCTTCTTCGCTTCATGACACAACCTCTTTAACCTAGAATATAGAGTGGTGTCTATACTAATTCTTTTTTGTGGATAAGCTTCACAGATGTTTTACAAGATTTGATTTCCTTGTTAGTGGCCACCACTTTCTATGGCGTGAGGGGTATGATAAAGGAAAAGGAAGATAGATTTTGTACTTGAGCCCAGTCAGGCATAGATAAGTCAGCTAAGCCCAGCAATGATAAAGCTTCTTCAGTTTCATCCCAAGATAAGCATCATTTATGAAATTCCGCCCAGGTGTTGGTGGAGGAAGCTTTGTGACAGGTCTGGGCAGTGTAACTGAGGCAGGAGAAGCTTTATTAGGTGGCTGGGAAGTCACAATGAGTCATGACAGATGGAAATGAAGGCCATGCCTCAAAGAAAATCACACCGGGAAAATGCCTTCAGATGTAAACATGAGCCCCAAGACATGGAGACAATAAGGCAATATAACAATGGCTTTCCGTAGTGTGGTTGCATCATTTAAAAGTGAATAAAGGATTGGCTTGTATTATCAGGTTTATGTAATTGTCACAGAATCCCCAGAATCCGTGAAGTACAATTTGCGAAAGGATATTGGTGTCTCCATCATCAAGCATACTAGGCTTCCACTTGGCTCAATCTCAATAGAGATACACTGTTGAACATCTATAAAGTAAAAAAAAAAAACAACACTCGGCATTTGATTACGAGTGCCTGAAGAAGTTGTATTCAGCCCTAAGTTGCCTGAAGAGCTTGGATACAGCTATAGGCTCTATCTATGTCTTCCAGGACTTGTGGTTTGCTCATTTCTATTTGTCAAAAATTCAAATAACTGACACTATTAGGATGCATGTTTGTCACGGTACCCTAAATGGTCATGATTCACCCCTGACAGGACGTTGGAACTAAAAGAACTACACAATGTGGTATTGTCTCCAGTTCCTCCTCCATTGTCACTAGAGGCTTGTCTAAATCTAGCCCTGCCCTCTGAGTAATGTTGCCATCTCTAACCAGCCTCTACAACCAACATCACCATCTCCATCTCATTTACGGTGAGTGAGCAGAGTTTACGGCACGCTGCCTTGTATAGAATTATGCTACAGAATGAACAGAGAGGAAGTAAATGCAGCAGGTGTTGCACTCTCAATGGGACATAGTCTGCTGTGAATTAAAGCGACTCTGTACCCACAATCTGCCCCCCTCCCCAACCGCTTGTACCGTCGGATAGCTGCTTTTAATCCAAGATCTGTCCTGGGGTCCATTCGGCAGGTGATGCAGGTATTGTCCTAAAAAACAATTTTTTAAACTTACAGCGCTGTGTCAAAGTGGTGTGGCCTAAAGTGTCCATGCCCTAAGCATGTGACACCTCTCTGTCCCTCCTCATCATTAGGAATGCCCCTGGGTAAGATCTCTACTAATCATCACTTGTCTGAACACTGCACAAGTGTTGGATTGTTAAGGCACATGTGTAGTGTTCAGAAAAGTGATGATTAGGAGAAATCCTGCCTGGGCACAGACACTTTAGGCCATGCCACTTTGGCACAGCGCTGCAAGTTTAAAAATGTTTTTTTTTTTTTTTTTTTTAGGACAATAACTGCATCACCTTCCAAATGAACCCCAGGGCAGATCTTGGATTAAAAGCAGCTATCCGAAGGTACAAGCGGTTGGGGGGGGGGCAGCATTGTGGGTACATTGTGACTTTAAGATGTTTTCCAGCAGCTCTGGAAGGGGAACTGCCAGGAGTATTGTGGGAGGGGAGTATGCTAAATGGGTGGCTTTGATAGAGAGCTGTGCAAAAACAATGCATTCTGGGAATTGTTCTGAGCAACTGCTCAACCAGTAAATACAGTAAACAAGCAGTCGATATTTTTTTTGTATTCACTATAATGGATCAAAGTGTGGGTATCCGTATTCCCCAATAAGAACGTGCCAGTGGTCAAAAAAAATCAAACTACATAACCAAATAAGAGACCACAGATTCACAAACGCCTAAAACTTTCACCATATACTGATAAAATAGGTCAGGCTCCTGATACATACAATAAAGACAAAAATGAATAAACTAAAATAAAATTAAAATATTCACTCGCTGGAGGATCCCACATTGCAGGATATGAAGAAAAGACATAGATAGGGAGGTTCAGACCTGCAGAAATGACAGAGCGGGAGCACTTCGCATAAAATAACAAATGTGAGAGAATTTTTTTATTAATACTTTTATTATTATTTATTTTTAAAGCGCCCTTGATTCCAGAGTGCTGTTCAAGTGATAGGGGTTAATTAACAGGGACATTACAAGATCAAAACACATTACATGAATAAGATAAATGGCAGACTGGTACATGAGGATTGAGGACCCTACCTGTGAGGGCTTACAGTGTATTTTGTGTATTACTTGATGTAACTGGCAACAAGATGCGAGGAACAGATCCTTATAGTCCCATATGTTGCTACTTTAACTCTTTGTTTCTTTCCCCAAGCCTTTATGATTTTCCAGTATGGACACATATCCTAAATTGCTGAGAGCCAGCCACTGCTGAAACAGGCCACTGCCATTAGGGAATACCAATGATTTGAAGTGGTGTACTTGGCTAACAACAATTTTTAGGTAGGTGGTACTTGTCAAGGTAACATACACATGAATGCCAGGACCCAAGGGTCCCCAGTAGGGCATCACACTGCATTCCACAGTCCTTCCTGGTACCATCTCTTGCCCAAGTAAGTAAACTTCATTTATCTGGCTATCCACATGATGTCAAATAAAACATGATTCATCTAACCAGGCCCCCTTCTATTGCTCTATGGTCAGGTTACGATCCTCACAAGCCTATTACAGGTATTTACCAGTCTGTGGCAGCTCAGTACATAGCAAGCTGTCACGCACTGTGTATTCTGACAACTTTCTGTTATAGCCAGTATTAACTTTTTGAACAATTTGTGTAACAGTAGTTCTTCTGTGGCATTGGAACAGACAGGCTGTCGCTGGTTGACCTTCCTTGGACCAATTTTGGTAGGTACCAACCACCGCATACAACTGCATACCGGGAATACCCCACAAGACCTTCCATTTTGGAGATGCTCTGAGCCTGTTGTCTAACCATCAAACTTTAGCTCTTGTCAAAGTAACTCCTTACACTTGCCCATTTTTCTATTTCAAGAATGGACGGTTCACTCTTCAGCCTAATATGTACATGTACCATTGTCACAAGATAGCCAGTGTGATTCACATTACCTATCAATGGAGTAAATGTTATGGCTGATTAGTATGTGTGTGTGTGTATATGTATATTTCATTTTTTCTTAATTTTTCCTAAAGATAGAATAAAGGTGTAGATAAAGTTAAGGGATATGTGTTTCTAGTATATACTTGTAGACAGAATTGATGTTTGGAAAGAGTGTTGCCCCACTGCTTGCACACAAAGGGTTAACCATAGATAGTGGAAAAATATGCAGAGGCATCTTAATATGACACCTTATCTTATGTCATCGTCCACAATAGTTATAAAAGGATAATTCCGCCTTTAGCAGATGACAACGTGCCAGTCTGCGTGAGCATGTGCAACTGATACAGACAAGGCTTTATCATGCATCACTAATGAGGAAATCTCAGCCAAGGAAGTTGCTAGCAATTTTTCTAAAGCCCCCAGAGCAACTGAAGATTAGACAGCAATGTTTTGTCCTCGCAGCCTTGAAATGGTAATAACTTTCATCCAATGAACAATTTAAGAAGCCTCCAAAGAAACTTATTTCTAAGATGCCATAATAGTAAAGGTCAGTTATTTGGATGCAGTTCTGGATACAAAGTTACACTGAGATGAACATTGTGAGAAATCTCCAATTGATGAAACCTGGGAACACTTTCTTCTTGTATACATTCCTGTTCTCTATTCTAGGTAAGTTGCTTTGTCTAGATCTAGGTACGTTCTGATCAATGCAAAATGTGATTGATTGCTTTCTGCCCCAACGAAACTGAGTATAATGTGTATCCTGCTATATAACGCTTCATTATATAATGTATGTGATAGCTACATTTGTGTATTGTATTATTTAAAGTAGAGCTGTGTGACATCCATATATTATTGCCACATCATAGTTATTTTCAGAGCTACAATAGGAGTCTTAAATATCCTTCACTATGTGATGTTCTTAGTGTACCACTATCAGTTTCTGTATTGTCATCATATATTGTATCCAGTATTCTAGGATATTCTATATTCTAGAAAATGATTCTAGCAGTTTAGAAACTTGACAATTTTGTTTTACTTTATAGGGTTTCTCTACTTATCTTCTGGTCTGAAACCGAGAACATCCATGTGAGTAAAATCTTATACTTAGATAACAGAACAAAACATTATGCTGTGCTGACACATTGCCACTTGCCATTTCTCTATTGAATGTTCTGTGCAAAATAATGTATCTAGCGTAGTTAGAGAGGATAGTAGAAAAAAGGTAGGTAACAAAAAAAATAATATATATATATATATATATATATATATACTGTATGGTATAAACCCTATTCAGAGTTAACTAACACAGTTATAAAATATTAAAAATATATCAAATATTTTAAAAATGTTGTTATGTGAAGTTCTTAAGACTGTTCACAGAGTAAAAAAACAATATGCAATAGTTATATATTAAGTTCAATATATTAGATATCTATGGTAATAGATTAAAGTGTGTAAAAAAATGCCAGTGTGTGCACACTGTAAAAAATATACATATATATACATATATGTAATGTTGCTCATTATTAGATTCAGTTTACACAATGGTTTTTTGAGGCAAAAAGGTGGCTGTATTTTGCTAATTACGCCCTAAATAATGATTATGATTATTTACGGCTGTAATTAGCAAAATACGTCTGTTTTTTTGCCTCAAAATTTAAGTTAACGTACCCTTAAAATACGTCTGCATTTTATACCTATTTAACAGTTGTGCGTTCTATATTTCCAGAAGTATTAGAGGATATGTAGTGTACAAATACTGATATTTGCCACCAGGAATACAACTTCAAGGTTTAAATAGAAAAAAATATCTAGGACTTCTGCATTTTAGTGAGAAATCTGCTATAAAATGGAGAGTCCCTCAGTGTTAATGAAAGTATGCAGGGTACTTTCCAAAGGCAAGCAGTTCATTTTCAGGCACACAGATCTGTAAAGCTCTCGTCAATTGTGTAAGATGAGATTGTGCACATACAAGTTACCTTTTAAATGTTAACCCAAGAAAGGCCTCTTTGATAGGTGATGGAAATCAGAAAAAAAACCTTTCCCCTAGGAATAGCTTATTCAGGTTGCTCCTAGACCTTTGCAAATACAACATACTTTTTGTTTTCTTCCAGAAACGGGTTTAATGCAATTCGCCAGAAAAGAGATCTCTTAACAGCAGAGGTAGGTTATACCTTCCAGAGAAAAACTTGCCTCTGAAATGAGTCTTACACTAACAATGGAGTCTTTGTCATGAGAGAAAATGGTAAAAGTGCGGGTAGGATCAATCCCCCTTGTGATACCTACTTTCCTGTGATTCTGTAGCTTTGACTGTCTCACTTATCAGGCTTGCCTGAACTCATCTCATTCTCACACAGGCTCTGCATCACCAGATAGAGAGATATTGCAATTTACTTGGCAATGAATATTAAACATCTTCAACAAATCCAGTGTTTCCGTAAGATGCTAACTGGAGATTAGATAACCCATTCACTTATTTAATGCTTCTGAATGGCTTATTCTGTTACTACTACATTCAGACTATCCATATAAATTATTAGTACAATGAGAAATATAGGGCTCCTCAGAATTTGACCTATTATGTTAAACCTGATAATGAAATAAACAGGAGTTCCATAATGCAATGTCACTTAAGGAATCAACACTGTGGGTAGCCAAAGCGGAAAATTAAGTAAAGCCACTAAATATCTCGAATTTTACTTTGCATATGTAGCCCATTATATAGGCTATACAGTGTATTACAGTATAATAGTCCCTTTGAATTGTTCCCTATAGCTTCCTTAAGGGAATTCAGGACAGCACCATGGTATATGTAATTCCCCAATTCCTCTTTGGTTTTGGATCTCTTGTCCTTTTGGGGGGAAAAAAGTCAATATGAAAAAATTTCTGTAATTTCCTAAAGCACTATGCAATGACCTTCTAAACTAGATGAATTTGTAAAAGATGTGTTCCCTCCTGGAGATTCATCCTCCCTTCTTTCTGGATGGGTGGATGACAGCACAGGAAAGAAGAGAAACATTCCAAAAGTTTTCCTTTGGGAATATTTCCCCTAATCTTTGTGCTGGGATCTGTTTCCCTTCTTTGGTGAATAGGGAGCGCTAATGAGAATGCAACCTAAGATCCTTGTCAATCATTTAACACTTCTTAATTAAGGTAAAGACTGTAACAAATAAGCTGCTGTCTATATATATATATATATATATATATATATATATATATTAGTATAATAACACTGCTTATCTGTTGTAAATATTTTTATAGCTTCATTAAAATCAACCTATGGTAATGAATTACCATGTATTTGTCATATACATATATAAACATATATTTGTCGGTTTGTCGTATACATATAAGTTTACATGGTATCTGTACTAAATATACCCAATGAAACAGACTTGATTTGCTGCACAAAATAAGCGATATGTATCATCAGTTATAAGGGGAATTTGTCATAGAGATTTCGTGTGCCTGAATATTTTTTTTTGTTTAGTTTTGAGGCAAAAAACAGTTGTAAGTCATAGTGAATTAAATTTAATATAGAATATAAATCTCTACACACAGGAGTGAATAAAAAAAGAGTAGAAATAGCATCTGCTGACATAAATTTTTACTTTTTCATATTAAACGAAAAGTTCACTTCAAGTAATTTCTACTCAGTGAATATCACTAGATTTGGTTTGAACGAATCAAATTGCCCACAAAATATTAGTGTATGAACTAAAGATATGTGTGACTTTCTTTCCTGCTTTAAGTAAAATATTGCTAAAACACAGCCTTTTTTTACACAATTGTGATGTGCCTCCCAGGATGTACCTGTATTTTGTAATTTTGTTGTGCTGCAAGTTTTTACCATATTTTATGTGTAAAAACTATATACCTAAAAAGTACATTGGATAACTTAAATAGTTTTAGGGCATTCTCCTAGCACAACACTTTTTAATCAACTGAAAATTTTCCAGTCCATCTGAATATTTATTGGACACAAAATATGCCTTGCATGTATTTATTTATTTTACAAAATATTGTCACAAATTTCCAAACAAACAATATACCATAGTAAATTTGATTTTTTTAATACATATTTAAAATCCCAGTGAAATCCCAGTTGATTTTACAAGTTGCCACTTTGTCTTGATTGTAGTAATACAAATCTATTCATGTGTTCTTAACTGGCAATCCGACTTAATACCTGGATGAAATCTAATACTTGTAACTTCATATAACATGTATTATAGAAAAGATACCCTTTATTGAATTAAAATAGGGCACCACCACTTCCCAGCCTCATTATTTATTGTTTATACAAAATTATTAGTATGACTAGAATATGTTTTGGTCAGTATTTCTTTGGCATTTTAACTAGAAATGGGATCAGAACAAAGAACAAATATAATAAAAAGACTTGCACCCATAGTTTTGGCTAAAAAATACTGCCAAAAATACTATGTGTGAACCCATCTTGTATAGTGCTTCCCTTTTACTAGATGTTCATTCTATATCCTTTCCTGTAAGGGTAGGCTGAGCAGTATGAAATGGTTCATTGCTCGACATCGGTTGAATATATAAAGCTGAGATCCATGTCAGCTCTTTGTAGACCTGCAGGAATTCATTGATATTAAAGAATGGACATGGATTTCAGGTTTCAGTGAGTTCCAGGCTCACAGAGTTCACATTCACGAGTCTCACTGCAATTTTCTGGAGACCAACAATATGATAATGAGTTGGCCAAAGCTAGAAAACCACATTAACTGGTTTAAAATAATGTCCTTTATTCATCTTGAGGATAATGTATAAAAAGGAAGACATTCCAAAAAGCTCAATGACTATGGGTAGCTAAATAGTCAGTTGATACTAGTATGAGGGCTTTTGTGGGGGATACTGTTATGGGGCATCCAAGGCTAACACACTGTATTATGGGACATCAATGGCTGTCTGGCCAAGGGGGATCTGAAGGTAGCACACTATTTTGAAGGTTGTCTATTGATGATGACACATATTTATAGGGAAGTCTGTGGCTGGTATACTGACACCCTAGGTTAGTGCACCATTTAATTGTCATTTATGGTTGACAGGACATTTGCAGTGCACCCAATGTTTTGTTTGCTTTGACACTGCTTAAAGGAAAGCAAAATTATTATTAAAGTATTGTATTGCCTCCTAAAAGTTATACAAATTACCAATATACACTTATTACGTGAAATGCTTATAAAGTGCTTTTTTTCCTGCACTTACTACTGCATCAAGGCTTCACTTCCTGGATAAAATGGTGATGTCACGACCCGACTCCCAGAGCTGTGCGGGCTGTGGCTGCTGGAGAGGATGGTGGCAGAGGGACACTGAGGGACACAGGGCACTGGAGGGACACTGAGCATCCCTCTGCCATCATCCTCTCCAGCAGCCACAGCACCAATAGCTCTGGCATTCGGGTCGTGACATCACCATTTTATCCAGGAAGTGAAGCCTTGATGCAGTAGTAAGTGCAGGAAAAAAGCACTTTATAAGCATTTCCTGTAATAAGTGTATATTGGGGATTTGTATAACTTTTGGAGGGCCAAACAATATTTTAATAAAAATTTGCACTAAACTTCTACTTTAAGATGCCTATGTAACATTGTATTTCATTTTTGTAAGGATGTTTTGTAAACTAAATGAACAGAAAAAATGTACTTCCACCATATTATTGGAAGCCAGCCATAGGCCTTATCCATTGGATGGTAGTTCACCCAACAATGTATTTTAAACAAATCGAAATTAAAAAGTCTTTATACATCTGCATTTCACAATACCAATATTGTGTTTAGTTGTACTCAATGCTAAAAAAACAAAGATCATATGCCATATTAAGGTTATGGGTGTTGGTATTGTTTTGTTCATTGTGGCATCCTACACAGTAAAATTGCATTTCTGTAATTTTAATATCAATATTTTATTCATAGGATAATGGAGATTCATTTTCAGGGGCACGCAGGCTCCTTACTGAGTCAAACATTCCAAAAACTGGTAAGACATCTCACATATTTTATTGAACTCAATATATTTTACCTTTTGATAAAGCACTTATGTCATGAGACAAATGCTCTTCAAGGGTAGATTCACACATAACAAGTCTATAGCCCTGCATTATTGCAGTGGATTTTAATTCCGCTGTGAGAATGTAGTGGCAGCTTTCTCTAACTACTTCTATGCCGGGCCGGTAATAATAATAAAGACACCATGCTTACCCTCTCACGATCCTCCCGCGTTCCCTCCTCTGCTGAGGGTCCCGGCTCACTGACAGCCCGCTCATCCGGCAAGTCAGCACAGTCATTGGCTGAGTGGACTGGCAGTGAGCTGGGACACAAAGAAGCAGATGGGAGTGCACTAGAGGAACAGGAGCTGGTTAGCATAGTGTATTCATTATTTTTACCGACCTGGCTTAGAAGTAGTTAGAGAAAGTTGCCACTACATTCTCGCAGCAAAATTAAAATCTTGGTAACAAGTATTGCAGCAGATTTGCTGCAATATGCGCAGCATGAAATATGCTGCACACTACGTGTGAATCTACGCTAAACAAGAATGCCTATTATATGTCAATGAAAGGTCAAACTGGTGGCTGCTAAGTGCTCATATAATGTAGCTCAAAGAAAAAAGGTTTGAGGAGCATACATCTGACAGTGAAGGACAGTTAAGCTCTCAGCTAAACTGTATTGCAGAGGACACTTCTGAGGATGCTGCCCACAATGCTCCTCCCAAATGTGCGTTCAAGATGGACAATTCATGGAGAAAAGTTGTTTTTGTGCTCAAGTCTGTTTATGTCCAGAGGCAGCGCCTGTTCTTTTCACTTTTCTTCCTGTGTTCTCTAAATTGCTGATACTGTTTAAAAGCTGTTAGGTCAAGGAGACACACAGTACCTTTAATATATCTGTACGTACTTCCATAACATAAAATAAATTATTTTATTCTCTAGCGCAAAGTGTAAAGAGGCTTTCCCAAGTTCCTGAAAGCTGAAAAGCCTTTTTGCTCCCCCTTCCATAACAGACCCTGCAGGGATGGGAGGGGTAGCAAGGAGATTTTCATGCTTGTAGCTTTTAGGGGTTCGGGGATGCCTCTTTGACACTTTGCACACAAGAATAAAAACTATCTATCTATGTATCTATGCTAAGGAATCACAGATGGATATATGAAAAGCACCATAAATTTAAGCTGACAGATTTACTTTAAAGTCTGAAAACAATAATTTTAGGATTTTCCACCTTGTTTCTAGTGTCTTGTCCACAAGGTTGTCTTAATGGAGCACTTTGTACAGAAGCTGGTTCATGTGACTGTGAGACCTTTCAGGCACAAGGAGACAGATGCCAATATGGTATGAAAGTAATGTTGTTTGACGTCACCAGTGATCACTATATTTGGTAAAGGTTAGGTTGCCACAATAGGGATTTTCGAAAACTTTTACATCAATTTTCTGGTGTAAAAAGTCACAAACCTTTGCACAGGCCCCATTTTGCATTTAAACAGCAACAGGTGTATCAAATTCACTAAGAGGCCTATACCTGTTAATACATGTGAAGTGACTTACTCTAACAAAATTTAACTAAATACCAGCATGTAAAATATCTGCCCTATTGTGCCTAAATAGATAATGTACACAGGCATGTCTAATAAATGAATATTCAGTCACTTTGCATCAATAACGTCTTGATGTCACAGAATGCATTGTCCTAAGCTGGTCTACTTTCAAAATGAAACTGCCGTATTCCAAGATGTTTTTAACAGAACAATTTTATGTGCCGTAAATTGTACGTACCTGTCATTTGGAAAAACGTTTAATATTTCACGTGTTGACATGTGAGACATGTCAAAAGTTTTTATCAGTTAAGGGCTGAGACTCCACACAGAATTAAATAAGAATAAGCGAGGAGAATAGCACAGACCTGTGCTTCACTTCCCTACTGTCAGTCATCTCTGTCCAGTGGTACCATAGACTTAAAATGAAGTGGCTAAATGGAGATTTCTGCAAGCCAGGGAGTGAAATTTGCTATCATTAGAGATGAGCGAACCTGGAGCATGCTCGAGTCGATCCGAACCCGAACATTCGGCATTTGATTAGCGGTGGCTGCTGAAGTTGGATAAAGCTCTAAGGCTATGTGGAAAACATGGATATAGTCATTGGCTGCATCCATGTTTTCCAGACAACCTTAGAGCTTTATCCAAGTTCAGCAGCCCCAGCTAATCAAAGACCGAAAGTTCGGGTTCGGATCCACCCAAACCCGGTTCGCTCATCTCTAGCTATCATGCATTTCTCCGTACTTGTTTTCCTCTTGTTTATCCACATAATCTGGTACAGTGTAACAGACCTGAGTATTGGACTGAGTGACTGACACATGTCTAAAGTTTCTTGTAAATAAGAACCCCCCTGAACACTAACATTAGCAGGTAGGTAGGGGGGCGTGTGATAAAATAATTAACAAGTAAACCTCGTGCCATCCTCATGCCTTGTTGCGCCGCTCCCGTCCCATTCACAGCAGCCAGGGTCAGTGACTCCAGCCAATCAGTGACTGACTGAGCAGGCATTTGCTCAGCTGGGTCATGATGTTGGGTACATGACGTACTGGTTTTCCAGCGGCAGATGACAGCCTGCTGCTGTGAACGGGACCCGGGAGCGGTGCAACGGAGGCACAGGGACGGGTGAGTTCACTTGTTTATTATTTTCTCTCGCCCCCATACCTGCCATTGTTCATTGGACTTCCTCTTTAATGACAGAGTCTATTTAAAGTATTAGTTGTCCCATTGAATTATATCTTTATTTTATGGAACGCAGGTTTTTTTTTTTAATTTTCTACATATGTGGTTTCTAGCAAAAGTTTATATTTTAATGTATTTTCAGTGCCAAATACTGGGAAAGAGAGAGATGAAATCTGCAGAAGTTGGGGTCAATACAACTTTGAAACATTTGATGGCATCTACTTTTACTTCCCGGGAAACTGTTCATACATATTTGCCAGAGATTGCAGCAACACAGTGCCTTTGTATACTATATGGGTGAGTCTGTTGGCGGAAATGGCAATATAAGAGTTTACTATTATTTGCAATTTACAGTGCATTATATCTAATGGATATGCCTGTAGGGCACCCTAAGGGTGGGTTCACATTGAGCAATTCTCGCGGATAAACTCTGTGGAATTCCACTGGCTGTACGCGCTCACAGACGCACGCCTTTCCGCCGGATCCATAGACACCATTCTATGGGCCGGCTGATTCCGCATTCCGCAATAAATTTTTTGCTAAAAAACTGATGAAAAAAAACTAATGAAACTGTGTGCATCCGTTTTAATCCGTTTTTCCATTAACTTCCATTATAAAAAATGGACACAAAACTAAGATCGACCACCGTCAAAAAAACTGATTTGTTTCAATCAGTTTTTTTTATAATGAAGTCAATGGAAAAACGGATCAAAACAGATGCACACAACCGTATCAGTTTTCTTCATCTGATTTTCATCAGTTTTCTTTTGCAAAAACGGATGAAAAAAAAAAAACGCATTACAAAAACGTAGTGTTAACCCAGCCTTACTTGTTCCTATTCTGTCCTCTGCCTGGATTTGTCCTGAAAATATTAGACAAAATCATTCCAAAAGCAGCCATTTTATAGCCCAGAAATGGCCTTTGCACTTCATGTAATGTCCCTCATTATTATCAATGTAAAATTACATTACATGTCAACTGAGCGATTTTTTGCATCGAATGCAATGCAATTCAATGGGAAAGAAATGTGACTATTTTTGGAAATTCTTTTAGTTGTAAAATCAAAATAAGTTAAAAAGAGTCCAGTTGCAGTAGTCTTAAAGTGTTCATGTATGTGTGGGTATTAGTAATAACTAATAATTATATTAATTGAACAAATAATTGACTTTGTCTTGTGGTTTGGTGTAAGGTTCACAACAGTCCTAAGTGTGAGGGATCTGTGTATAACTGCCCACGCTCCATCAGTATGTTTTTCTCAAGCCAAGAGGAGATCACCGTTTCGGGCTATGAAGTAAGGAAAGGAGGTGTGAGGTAAGACAGCAGAATTCCTCTTATTGTATACACACTCTCATCCTCATTTCCCTCAAGAATATATAGGGCTAAACAATGGGGTCTGTCAGTGATTACAGATTGTCTGTTTATGCCAAATGAATTTGATTGCTTGATTTGCCAGAAGTAAATTGTATAGTTAACTCTATGTGGAGAAAAACTGTGTGGCCAACACTATGGGAGCCATATAGGCAATCACATTGGTCTTCATGCAGCTTTGACACATATGGGTAGATTTTCCAAACTGGTGTAAAGTAGAATTGTCTCAGTTGCCCCTAGCAACCAATCAGATTTCACTTTTCATTCCTCACAGATTCTTTGAAAAATGAAAGATGGAATCTGATTGGTTGCTAGGGGCAACTGAGACAATTCTACTTTACACCAGTTTAATAAATCTCCCCCAAAGGGATATATCTATTTAAAGGTTGACAGCAGAGGAACAACACAAGGACCAGTTCACTGGTGATGATTATTTTCTACCTTTTCTAGGTTGTCGCTCCCACAAACAGTAGAAAATGTATTTATTGAGAGACTAGCTGACTATATTTTGGTGAAGACAACCTTTGGATTTTCTCTTGCCTGGGATGGAGGCTCTGGAATATATATCAAGCTAACAGAAGATCATAGAGGGAAACCCTGTGGCTTATGTGGAAACTTCAATGGCAACTGGTCAGATGATCTGATCATACAGCACAGTAAGTTCTCCCATCTCTATAGCTGGGCTTACACAGTTTTATTGAATGTTCTATGTCACAGGCATGCATCGGCATCCTGTTAAAACATGCTTACAGTGGGTCCACTTACTTTAATGGCCTGAATGTTGTCAGCTACAGACTGTTTTTCAAAGTAAATTTAGTTTGTACCATATGGCCTTATTTTTGAACTATAGGGCTATGTTGCACTATAGGGCTATGTCAGGCCGTAGTTGGTACGCAGCCGTACATGTGCGGCTGAAAGTACGGCCGTGGGTAAAATAGACATGCGGCCGGATTGCGAACATGCGGGCGAACCACGAACATACGCCCGTAGTACAGTTATGCTTCCCTAGCTTGTTTCGAAGCGATCTGAAGCAGATCATTGACTTGGAAATCTCCGCCCAGCTCAATAAAACACACAGAACCTTTTGGATCTAAAAATCAAGTTCAATTTGGCTGAAATAAGTACTCCGTACGAGACCGCATGGAAATCCACGGCCGTGAGTTGGAACATTTCCGTCCTCAAACAATGGTCTTCTTCATTTTTCACGGCGCCATATACGATCCGGCCGTAAGCTCATACATAGTGTGCATTGTGCGGGCGTATATCGTATACTTTCAAGCGAATGCATCAACCTCAAAACTATGTGCGTATATTCGTGGTTCGCACTACGGCCGGAAAGATACATAGTGTGAACATAGCCTAGTTATGTACTATTTCTGCTGTTATTGGTATGAGCTTATGTGCTTTATGGCTGCCATGTACTGTATGTGAGCAATGGTTATCATTTTATTGCTGGTTTATTTCACTATTGTATGATTAATATTGTGTCTGTGCTGGGCATTCTTTTTTGGCATTGCAAGGGACTATTACTGTGCATGAATCCTGTATGGGACTGTAATTTGGCCATGTATTATTTGATACCTGTATGGTGCTATTACAGTAAGTAGGCAGTGTGTAACATTTATAGGGGGTTATCTAGCAGTAGAAAAACATGGCCACTTTCTTTCTGACCACAGTTGTCTCCAGGTCAGGTGCGGTTTGCAGTAAATCTCCATTCACTTTAGTGGAATTAAGTTACAAAACCCCACCCAAACTGGAGACAAGAGTGGTGCTGTCTCTAAGAGAAAGTGGCCATTAGTTTCCATAACTGGATAGCCCTTTTAAAGGGAACCAATCAGCCGGTTTGGGCTGATATGGTTCCCTTGAGCACTGTATAAAGCACCTGGAGTGGCCCCTGCACGTACCGGCCGCGGCCGCAGCAGGTGCTTTATAACGGAGAAAATGACTTTTATTTCCCGGCTCGTGACTAGATACGAGCGGGGAAGTAGTCATGGTGGGCGGCTCCCCGCTCGTATCTAGTCACTGCGCTCTGCCTGTCAGCGTGCTCAGAGGGGATGATTGACAGGCAGAGAGGTCCGTTACTGGCCTCTCTGCCTGTCAATCATCCCGCCGAGCGCGGTGACAGGCAGAGCGCAGTGACTAGATACGAGCGGGAAGCCGCCCACCATGACTACTTCCCCGCTCGTATCTAGTCACGAGCCGGGGAATAAAAGTCATTTTCTCCGTTATAAAGCACCTGCTGCGGCCGTGGCCGGTACGTGCCGGGGCCTCTCCAGGTGCTTTATACAGTGCTCAAGGGAACCATATCAGCCTAAAAGGGCACTGTATGGCTGTGTTCCCATGATGTCTTTTTTTTGGCTGTTTGATTCCAAATAACGGCCGTTACTTGTACATTAACGGATGTTATTATGACTCAAACAGCCGGAAAAAAACTCTGTGGTAACATGGCCTAGGTCTGTGTTTCTTTATTTCACTGGGTCAACAACTATTTTAGTTACATATTCAAGTAAATCTGGAGAAATTTAGCATGCTGGAGGTCCAGTGTAGCAAAATTCCTCCAGTTTTACCCATTGGGTCATCTTTGCACCCATGGATTGGCTGCAGATGGCTTCTTTTGTTATCTCTGTGATAAGCTACTGGTGGTGTCAGGGTCGGAGCACAACCGGACATAACGACATTATCATCACAGACATCAAAATATTGATCAGGACAATTATTTTCGGATGTCTTTTGCAAGCAGCAGACGTTTCTTAATAGTTGTTCACACACAGTATTTCTCTGTTTCTCCATTTTTTATTCAGCACTACAAAAACATGGCCACTTTCCTCCAGAAGACAGCACCACTCTTGTCTCCAGCTTGGGCGGGGTTTTGCTGTTCAGTTCCATTGAAGTGATTAGAGCTTAATTGCAAACTGCACCTGAACTGGAGACAAGAGTCATGTTGTCTTTGAAAGAAAGTGGCTATGTTTTTTTTTAGCACTGGATAACCCCTTTAAAGCCCATAAACTTTTCAATTAAGCCACACCCAGAGGCCAATTAGTAACCCAAACTAGAAGAATGTACCAGCAGTCTTCATTGCACTAAGGTGGAGCCAGACAGCTAAATGACGTCCATTATTTTAGACTCAAAATGATGGACGTCATTTTAAAGGGAGCTGAAAAACGTTGTGTGAACATAGCTTATGTGTGCCCTGGGCTTCTTGTATCCCCACAATATATTCAAGTAAATAATTTTTAGTTGTAGGGGTTGTAAAACATTGAGTATAAAATATAAATTGTGGTCAACAATATGTGGTAATATTATTTATCAGATCTATACTAATAGTCATAAATAGAGATGAGCGAACCTTGAGCACGCTCGAGACCATCCGAACCCGATTGTTCGGCATTTGATTAACGGTGGCTGCTGAAGTTGGATAAAGCTCTAAGGTTGTCTGGAAAACATGGATACAGCCAATGACTATATCTATGTTTTCCACATAGCCTTAGGGCTTTATCCAACTTTAGCAGCCACCGCTAATCAAATGCTGAACGATCGGGTTCGGATGGACTCGAGCATGCTTGAGGTTCGCTCATCTCTAGTCATAAACCCTGAGTAACTAGGCTAAAAGATGTACATGACACAGGGATGCAGCTCTGTTTGCATAAGACTTTGCAACCCACTTAACAGCGTGCCTGCATTTGGCTAAGGCTGCCTTTACACAGAGAGATTCATCTGACAGATTTTTGAAGCCAAAGCCAGGAACAGACTATAAACAGGAAACAGGTCATAAGGGAAAAACTGAGATTTCTTTTCTTTTCAAATCCATTCCTAGCTTTGGCTTAAAAAATCTCTCTGCCTTAGCTATGTAGTTTTAGGTGTGGTCATGGTCATAGAAGTGGTCTAAATCATCAAACCCTTTTTCAATAGTTCTGCTGTTGTGAGACAAGCATTATATATTATTATTGCTGAATTCTGAACAATTAGAATTTTTCGTCACCTGAACCCTACCCTCATGTTCACACATAGTATTTCTGTCATTCTTTTGGTCAGTATTTTTCAACCAAAACCAGCAGTGGAACTGACACGACAAAATTATAATGGAAACATTTGCACAGTTAAAGGGGGAGATTTATCAAACATGGTGTAAAGTGAAACTGTCTCAGTTGCCCCTAGCAACCAATCAGATTCCACTTTTCATTTCTCACAGACTCTTTGGAAAATGAAAGGTGGAATCTGATTGGTTGCTAGGGGCAACTGAGCCAGTTTCACTTTACACCATGTTTGATAAATCTCCCCCAATGTGTTTTCAACCCACTCCTGGTTTTGCTTGAAAAAAAAGACTGACCAAAAGACTGATGAAAGTACTATGTGTGAACTTATCCTCTATCTGCCAGCTTGTACTACAGGCGTAGATCACTCTGGTGCCACTTTTTCAGTTCATGTTGGATTGTCTAAAGCCCCTATTACAGGGGGCGATATTCAGGAGCAAACGAGTGCTGTTATCGCTCGTTTGCTCCTCGTTTGCTGCCGCCGCTATTGCACGCGTGGGCAGTGAGTGGTTAAGAGGCGGGGAGCTGCGGGGGGCCACGGAGAGCTGTGGGGGGGCTGCCTGGGTGATCGCTAGATCGTCCAGCCAGCCCATAGAGGATATCAGCGGTCTGCTGCCACCGCTTCCATTCCGCAGAGCAACAGAAACATATTGCTGCTATCCTTGTTGTTTGTCTTTCAACATGTTGAAATACAAATGACAGCAACAATCAGCCGACATCATTCATGTCGGCTGATCGTTGTCTTCTCTTACACCAGACGATTATCAGCCATAGCGGCAGATATCGGCCAAATATGGCCGATAATCGTTTAGTATAATAGGGCCTTAAGACAATGATCTGACTAAGTAGGAACTGCCACAATAAAACTTTTAGCCTGCGCAGACAGCAACAGCCAAGTGCCTGATTTTGGACAGTGGTGGTCCATGGAATCCCTATTAATTATTAATAATAATATTAAGAAATTTAGGTGGTAGTAAGAGATAAGTGTTTGGCTTTGTTAGAATATCTACCGGACAGAGCTTTAGTATATAGCAACTGAAGAAAAACATTCTGCTTAGGTGAGTAAAGAGACACTAATTTGCTTTTACCGGGTGTATAGGCTTAAAGGTGTGTTCCACTCAGGTAAAATACATGTTAATGGTACACTTCCATCAGAAAGACAGTATTTTAGGAGTATTATTAGAGTATTTCAGAGTATTAATTAGAAGTATAATTAAAAGAGAAAAATCTAGAACACCAATATTATCAATAATACCAGTATACAAGAAGGAATATGATTGCCGTACATATTACCTTTATACTGTACTGACCAAATCCTGTATACCCAGATCAATATTTCTGACAAATAATACTCATATAACTACACCATGACCACCTCATACTGTACATATATCATCTGAGCAATACTGTACATATGATCTCAGTCATGCTGAAGGGCAGGAATCAGGGGAGTCTTCAGAAAAGATGGGTACTAGTTCTTTATCTCTGCCAGACCTGAGCTAAAAGTAACTGAGAACAAGCTCTCCCTCTCCCTCCTCCTCTCTTTCCATGACTAGACTGCAGCACAAGTATGCCAAATATGACTCTTGATATTGAGAAGGTTTCTGACAACATAAGTCAATGGCTGGCACTAGTATTAAATAAAATGGGGATTTCTGTCACACATAGAAACTCTATATTCAAACAATATACACTGAATCCATTGCCAAAATACACATGCCAAATCATGCCAAATTTTATCTTTTCAAGCTTTAAGTTACAAAAGGGTACACACCATGGATGTCCTTTTTCTCCCCTTCTTTTTAACTTTACATTGGACAATTGGCACGGTACCTTATCATTTCCAATATTTACAAAGGTATCAAAGTGGGGGACACTGAAGTGAAACTGACTTGTTTCGCAGATGATATGCTTTTATTCATTGATTCCCCAAAATCTCAGTTACAAGGAATTCTAGATACCTTACTTTAGTTTGGGTCTATTACTGGATATAAAATTAATACATCTAAATGCCAACTAATATGCAGGGTTTTGATGTTAGGGTGGAAATCACATATCATCACATATCACCTACTTAGGAATTAAAGTTGGTCGCTACCTAGCCTCACTATATGACCACTATATAGGGAAAACCCTAAGTAAATTATTAAATCTACCTATATATCTTTCTGAATTTATCCCCTTATGGTCCTCTTTAGACTTTCCACTAGGCAGAACAAATAAACGTTTTAATATATGGAAAGGAAAAGTTATACATATTAGTTGATGGGAGACATATGTCTTGGAATACCCTAAAAGTAAAATTCTTACCGTCTTCTTCACAAATTTCAGGCTTTCATAGGCTTATTAACTGTATGATTTCCACAGATCACACACAAGAGTGAAATCAAATGGTTCCACCCACTAAGCAACATTTATCGCTCAGGGAAATTTATCTTGTTCTAATACCACATAGTCTACTCAAAGCTGGTCTTGGTGTCTATAAATCTTGGGAACATTACTTTTCCAAGACTTATCTCCATCAAAAACTTTTAACTGGTCTTAAAACTCTTAAAAAGGTCATGAAACAGTGGAGATAAATGCATTTTCGTATTCTTCACAAGCTACATTGGCTTTCAACATTCAACTACAATAGTTAGAAAGATTCCGCCACCTGGAATGTCCTAAGTAAAGTTCCACCACATGGAACGTCCTAAGAAACATTCCGCCACATGAAATATTCTAAGAAACTAGGACATTCTTAGGACATTCCATGTGGCGAAATGTTTCTCAGCACATTCCATGTGGTAGAATGTTTCTTAGGACATTTTTATATGGCGGAATATTTCTTAGGCCATTCCATGTGGTGGAATGTTTCTTAGGACATTCCATGTGGCGGAATGTTTCTTAGGATATTCCATGTGGCGGAATGTTTCTTAGGATATTCCATGTGGCGGAATGTTTCTTAGGACATTCCATGTGGCGGAATGTTTCTTAGGCCATTCCATGTAGCGGAATGTTTCTTAGGACATTCCATGTGGCGGAATGTTTCTTAGGATATTCCAAGTGGTGGAATGTTTCTTAGACCATTCCATGTGGCGGAATGTTTCTTAGGATATTCCATGTGGCGGAATGTTTCCTAGGACTTTCCATGTTGCGGAATGTTTCTTAGGACGTTCCATATGGCGTAATGTTTCTTAGACCATTCCATGTGGCGGAATGTTTCTTAGCACATTCCATGTGGCGGAATGTTTCTTAGGTCGTTCCGTGTGGTAGAATGTTTCTTAGGACATTCCATGTGGCGGAATGTTTCTTAGGACATTCCATGTGGCGAAATGTTTCTCAGCACATTCCATGTGGTAGAATGTTTCTTAGGACATTTTTATATGGCGGAATATTTCTTAGGCCATTCCATGTGGTGGAATGTTTCTCAGCACATTCCATGTGGTAGAATGTTTCTTAGGACATTTTTATATGGCGGAATATTTCTTAGGCCATTCCATGTGGTAGAATGTTTCTTAGGACATTCCATGTGGTAGAATGTTTCTTAGGATATTCCATGTGGCGGAATGTTTCTTAGGATATTCCATGTGGCGGAATGTTTCTTAGGACATTCCATGTGGCGGAATGTTTCTTAGGCCATTCCATGTGGCGGAATGTTTCTTAGGACATTCCATGTGGCGGAATGTTTCTTAGGATATTCCAAGTGGCGGAATGTTTCTTAGACCATTCCATGTGGCGGAATGTTTCTTAGGATATTCCATGTGGCGAAATGTTTCCTAGGACTTTCCATGTTGCGGAATGTTTCTTAGGACGTTCCATGTGGCGGAATGTTTCTTAGACCATTCCATGTGGCGGAATGTTTCTTAGCACATTCCATGTGGCGGAATGTTTCTTAGGTCGTTCCGTGTGGTAGAATGTTTCTTAGGACATTCCATGTGGCGGACATTTTTATATGGCGGAATATTTCTTAGGACATTCCATGTGGCGGAATGTTTCTTAGGACATTCCATATGGCGGAATGTTTCTTAGGACATTCCATGTGGCGGAATGTTTCTTAGGACATTCCATGTGGCGGAATGTTTCTTAGCACATTCCATGTGGCGGAATGTTTCTTAGGACATTCCATGTGGTGAAATGTTTCTTAGGACATTCCATGTGGCGGAATGTTTCTTAGGACATTCCATATGGCGGAATGTTTCTTAGGACATTGCATGTGGCGGAATGTTTCTTAGGACATTCCATGTGGCAGAATGTTTCTTAGGACATTCCATGTGGCGGAATGTTTCTTAGCACATTCCATGTGGCGGAATGTTTCTTAAAACATTCCATGTGGCGGAATGTTTCTTAGGACATTCCATGTGGCGGAATGTTTCTTAGCACATTCCATGTGGCGGAATGTTTCTTAGGGCACTCTATGTCGCGGAATGTTTCTTAGGAAATTCCATGTGGCGGAATGTTTCTTAGGACGTTCCATGTGGCGGAATGTTTCTTAGGACATTCCATGTGGCGGAATGTTTCCTAGGACTTTTCATGTTGCGGAATGTTTCTTAGGACATTCTATGTGGCAGAACGTTTCTTAGGACATTCCATGTGGCGGAATGTTTCTTAGACCATTCCATGTGGTGGAATGTTTCTTAGCACATTCCATGTGGCGGAATGTTTCTTAGGACATTCCATGTGGCGGAATGTTTCTTAGGACATTCCATGTGGCGGAATGTTTTTTAGGACATTCCATGTGGCGGAATGTTTCTTAGCACAATTCATGTGGCGGAATGTTTCTTAGGATATTCCATGTGGCGGAATGTTTCTTAGGACATTCCATGTGGCGGAATGTTTCTTAGGACATTCCATGTGGCGGAATGTTTCTTAGCACATTCCATGTGGCGGAATGTTTCTTAGGACATTCCATGTGGCGGAATGTTTCTTAGGACATTCCATGTGGCGGAATGTTTCTTAGGACATTCCATGTGGCGGAATGTTTCTTAGGACATTCCATGTGGCGGAATGTTTCCTAGGACTTTCCATGTTGCGGAATGTTTCTTAGGACATTCCATGTGGCAGAACGTTTCTTAGGACGTTCCATGTGGTTGAATGTTTCTTAGACCATTCCATGTGGCGGAATGTTTCTTAGCACATTCCATGTGGCGGAATGTTTCTTAGGACATTCCATGTGGCGGAATGTTTCTTAAAACATTCCATGTGGCGGAATGTTTCTCAGGACATTCCATGTGGCGGAATGTTTCTCAGCACATTCCATGTGGCGGAATGTTTCTTAGGACATTCCATGTGGCGGAATGTTTCTTAGGACATTCCATGTGGCGGAATGTTTCTTAGGACATTCCATGTGGCGGAATGTTTCTTAGGACATTCCATGTGGCGGAATGTTTCTCAGCACATTCCATGTGGCGGAATGTTTCTTAGGACGTTCCATGTGGCAGAATGTTTCTTAGGACATTCCATGTGGCGTAATGTTTCTTAGCACATTCCATGTGGCGGAATGTTTCTTAAAACATTCCATGTGGCGGAATGTTTCTTAAAACATTCCATGTGGCGGAATGTTTCATAGGACATTCCATGTGGCGGAATGTTTCTTAGCACATTCCATGTGGCGGAATGTTTCTTAGGACACTCCATGTGGCGGAATGTTTCTTAGGACATTCCATGTGGCGGAATGTTTCTTAGGACGTTCCATGTGGCGGAATGTTTCTTACGACGTTCCATGTGGCGGAATGTTTCTTAGGACATTCCATGTGGCGGAATGTTTCCTAGGACTTTCCATGTTGCGGAATGTTTCTTAGGACATTCTATGTGGCAGAACGTTTCTTAGGACATTCCATGTGGCGGAATGTTTCTTAGACCATTCCATGTGGCGGAATGTTTCTTAGCACATTCCATGTGGCGGAATGTTTCTTAGGACATTCCATGTGGCGGAATGTTTCTTAGGACATTCCATGTGGCGGAATGTTTCCTAGGACATTCCATGTGGCGGAATGTTTCTTAGCACATTCCATGTGACGGAATGTTTCTTAGAATATTCCATGTGGCGGAATGTTTCTTAGCACATTCCATGTGGCGGAATGTTTCTTAGGACATTCCATGTGGCGGAATGTTTCTTAGGACATTCCATGTGGCGGAATGTTTCTTAGGACGTTCCATGTGGCGGAATGTTTCTTAGGACATTCCATGTGGCGGAATGTTTCTTAGCACATTCCATGTGGCGGAATGTTTCTTAGCACATTCCATGTGGCTGAATGTTTCTTAGGACATTCCATGTGGCGGAATGTTTCTTATGACGTTCCATGTGGCGGAATGTTTCTTAGGACATTCCATGTGGCGGAATGTTTCTTAGGACATTCCATGTGGCGGAATGTTTCTTAGCACATTCCATGTGGCGGAATGTTTCTTAGGAAATTCCATGTGGCGGAATGTTTCTTAGGACATTCCATGTGGTGGAATGTTTCTTAGGACATTCCATGTGGCGGAATGTTTCTTAGCACATTCCATGTGGCGGAATGTTTCTTAGGACATTCCATGTGGCGGAATGTTTCTTAGGACATTCCATGTGGCGGAATGTTTCTTAGGACATTCCATGTGGCGGAATGTTTCTTAGGACATTCCATGTGGCGGAATGTTTCTTAGGACATTCTATGTGGCGGAACGTTTCTTAGGACATTCCATGTGGCATAATGTTTCTTAGGACATTCCATGTGGCGGAATGTTTCTTAGCACATTCCATGTGGCGGAATTTTTCTTAAAACATTCCATGTGGCGGAATGTTTCTTAGGACATTCCATGTGGCCGAATGTTTCTTAGCACATTCCATGTGGCGGAATGTTTCTTAGGACACTCTATGTCGCGGAATGTTTCTTAGGAAATTCCATGTGGCGGAATGTTTCTTAGGACGTTCCATGTGGCGGAATGTTTCTTAGGACATTCCATGTGGCGGAATGTTTCCTAGGACTTTTCATGTTGCGGAATGTTTCTTAGGACATTCTATGTGGCAGAACGTTTCTTAGGACATTCCATGTGGCGGAATGTTTCTTAGACCATTCCATGTGGCGGAATGTTTCTTAGCACATTCCATGTGGCGGAATGTTTCTTAGGACATTCCATGTGGCGGAATGTTTCTTAGAACATTCCATGTGGCGGAATGTTTCTTAGGACATTCCATGTGGCGGAATGTTTCTTAGCACAATCCATGTGGCGGAATGTTTCTTAGGATATTCCATGTGGCGGAATGTTTCTTAGGACATTCCATGTGGCGGAATGTTTCTTAGGACATTCCATGTGGCGGAATGTTTCTTAGCACATTCCATGTGGCGGAATGTTTCTTAGGACATTCCATGTGGCGGAATGTTTCTTAGGACATTCCATGTGGCGGAATGTTTCTTAGGACATTCCATGTGGCGGAATGTTTCTTAGGACATTCCATGTGGCGGAATGTTTCTTAGGACTTTCCATGTGGCGGAATGTTTCTTAGGACATTCCATGTGGCAGAACGTTTCTTAGGACGTTCCATGTGGTTGAATGTTTCTTAGACCATTCCATGTGGCGGAATGTTTCTTAGCACATTCCATGTGGCGGAATGTTTCTTAGGACATTCCATGTGGCGGAATGTTTCTTAAAACATTCCATGTGGCGGAATGTTTCTTAGGACATTCCATGTGGCGGAATGTTTCTTAGGACATTCCATGTGGCGGAATGTTTCTTAGCACATTCCATGTGGCGGAATGTTTTTTAGGACATTCCATGTGGCGGAATGTTTCTTAGGACGTTTCATGTGGCGGAATGTTTCTTAGGACGTTCCATGTGGCGGAATGTTTTTTAGGACATTCCATGTGGCGGAATGTTTTTTAGGACATTCCATGTGGCGGAATGTTTCTTAGCACATTCCATGTGGCGGAATGTTTCTTAGGATATTCCATGTGGCGGAATGTTTCTTATGACATTCCATGTGGCGGAATGTTTCTTAGGACATTCCATGTGGCGGAATAGTTCTTAGCACATTCCATGTGGCGGAATGTTTCTTAGGACATTCCATGTGGCGGAATGTTTCTTAGGACATTCCATGTGGCGGAATGTTTCTTAGGACATTCTATGTGGCGGAATGTTTCTCAGCACATTCCATGTGGCGGAATGTTTCTTAGGACGTTCCATGTGGCAGAATGTTTCTTAGGACATTCCATGTGGCGGAATGTTTCTTAGCACATTCCATGTGGCGGAATGTTTCTTAGGACATTCCATGTGGCGGAATGTTTCTTAGGACGCTCCATGTGGCGGAATGTTTCTTAGGACGTTCCATGTGGCGGAATGTTTCTTAGGACATTCCATGTGGCGGAATGTTTCTTAGGACATTCCATGTGGCGGAATGTTTCTTAGCACATTCCATGTGGCGGAATGTTTCTTAGGACATTCCATGTGGCGGAATGTTTCTTAGGACATTCCATGTGGCGGAATGTTTCTTAGCACATTCCATGTGGCGGAATGTTTCTTAGGACATTCCATGTGGCGGTATGTTTCTTAGGACATTCCATGTGGCGGAATGTTTCTTAGGACATTCCATGTGGCGGAATGTTTCTTAGGACATTCCATGTGGCGGAATGTTTCCTAGGACTTTCCATGTTGCGGAATGTTTCTTAGGACATTCCATGTGGCAGAACGTTTCTTAGGACGTTCCATGTGGTTGAATGTTTCTTAGACCATTCCATGTGGCGGAATGTTTCTTAGCACATTCCATGTGGCGGAATGTTTCTTAGGACATTCCATGTGGCGGAATGTTTCTTAAAACATTCCATGTGGCGGAATGTTTCTTAGGACATTCCATGTGGCGGAATGTTTCTTAGCACATTCCATGTGGCGGAATGTTTTTTAGGACATTCCATGTGGCGGAATGTTTCTTAGGACGTTCCATGTGGCGGAATGTTTCTTAGGACGTTCCATGTGGCGGAATGTTTGTTAGGACATTCCATGTGGCGGAATGTTTTTTAGGACATTCCATGTGGCGGAATGTTTCTTAGCACATTCCATGTGGCGGAATGTTTCTTAGGATATTCCATGTGGCGGAATGTTTCTTATGACATTCCATGTGGCGGAATGTTTCTTAGGACATTCCATGTGGCGGAATAGTTCTTAGCACATTCCATGTGGCGGAATGTTTCTTAGGACATTCCATGTGGCGGAATGTTTCTTAGGACATTCCATGTGGCGGAATGTTTCTTAGGACATTCTATGTGGCGGAATGTTTCTCAGCACATTCCATGTGGCGGAATGTTTCTTAGGACGTTCCATGTGGCAGAATGTTTCTTAGGACATTCCATGTGGCGGAATGTTTCTTAGCACATTCCATGTGGCGGAATGTTTCTTAGGACATTCCATGTGGCGGAATGTTTCTTAGGACGCTCCATGTGGCGGAATGTTTCTTAGGACGTTCCATGTGGCGGAATGTTTCTTAGGACATTCCATGTGGCGGAATGTTTCTTAGGACATTCCATGTGGCGGAATGTTTCTTAGCACATTCCATGTGGCGGAATGTTTCTTAGGACATTCCATGTGGCGGAATGTTTCTTAGGACATTCCATGTGGCGGAATGTTTCTTAGGACATTCCATGTGGCGGAATGTTTCTCAGCACATTCCATGTGGCGGAATGTTTCTTAGGACGTTCCATGTGGCAGAATGTTTCTTAGGACATTCCATGTGGCGGAATGTTTCTTAGCACATTCCATGTGGCGGAATGTTTCTTAGCACATTCCATGTGGCGGAATGTTTCTTAAAACATTCCATGTGGCGGAATGTTTCTTAGGACATTCCATGTGGCGGAATGTTTCTTAGCACATTCCATGTGGCGGAATGTTTCTTAGGACACTCCATGTGGCGGAATGTTTCTTAGGACATTCCATGTGGCGGAATGTTTCTTAGGACGTTCCATGTGGCGGAATGTTTCTTAGGACGTTCCATGTGGCGGAATGTTTCTTAGGACATTCCATGTGGCGGAATGTTTCCTAGGACTTTCCATGTGGCGGAATGTTTCTTAGCACATTCCATGTGGCGGAATGTTTCTTAGAATATTCCATGTGGCGGAATGTTTCTTAGCACATTCCATGTGCGCGGAATGTTTCTTAGGATATTCCATGTGGCGGAATGTTTCTTAGGACATTCCATGTGGCGGAATGTTTCTTAGGACATTTCATGTGGCGGAATGTTTCTTAGCACATTCCATGTGGCGGAATGTTTCTTACGACATTCCATGTGGCGGAATGTTTCTTAGGACATTCCATGTGGCGGAATGTTTCTTAGCACATTCCATGTGGCGGAATGTTTCTTAGGACATTCCATGTGGCGGAATGTTTCTTAGGACATTCCATGTGGCGGAATGTTTCTTAGGACATTCCATGTGGCGGAATGTTTCTTAGGACGTTCTATGTGGCGGAATGTTTCTTAGGACATTCCATGTGGCAGAATGTTTCTTAGGATGTTCCATGTGGTTGAATGTTTCTTAGGCACTTCCATATGGCATATTGTTTCTTAGGACATTCCATGTGGCAGAATGATTCTTAGGACATTCCATGTGGTGGATTGTTTCTTAGACCATTCCATGTGGCGGAATGTTTCTTAGGACATTCCATGTGGCAGAATGTTTCTTAGGACGTTCCGTGTGGCGGAATGTTTCTTAGGACATTCCATGTGGCGGAATGTTTCTTAGCACATTCCATGTGGTGGAATGTTTCTTCAAACATTCCATGTGGCGGAATGTTTCTTAGGACATTCCATGTGGCGGAATGTTTCTTAGGACATTCCATGTGGCGGAATGTTTCTTAGGACATTCCATGTGGTGGAATGTTTCTTAGGACGCTCCATGTGGCGGAATGTTTCTTAGGACGTTCCGCCACATGGAATGGTCTAAGAAACATTCAACCACATGGAACGTCCTAAGAAACGTTCTGCCACATGGAATGTCCTAAGAAACATTCCGCAACATGGAAAGTCCTAGGAAACATTCCGCCACATGGAATGTCCTAAGAAACATTCCGCCACATGGAATGTCCTAAGAAACATTCCGCCACATGGAATGTCCTAAGAAACATTCCGCCACATGGAATGTCCTAAGAAACATTCTGCCACATGGAATGTGCTAAGAAACATTCCGCCACATGGAATGTCCTAAGAAACATTCCGCCACATGGAATGTCCTAAGAAACATTCCGCCACATGGAATGTGCTAAGAAACATTCCGCCACATGGAATGTCCTAAGAAACATTCCGCCACATGGAATGTCCTAAGAAACATTCCGCCACATGGAACGTCCTAAGAAACATTCCGCCACATGGAGCGTCCTAAGAAACATTCCGCCACATGGAATGTCCTAAGAAACATTCCGCCACATGGAATGTGCTAAGAAACATTCCGCCACATGGAATGTCCTAAGAAACATTCCGCCACATGGAACGTCCTAAGAAACATTCCGCCACATGGAATGTGCTGAGAAACATTCCGCCACATAGAATGTCCTAAGAAACATTCCGCCACATGGAATGTCCTAAGAAACATTCCGCCACATGGAATGTCCTAAGAAACATTCCGCCACATGGAATGTCCTAAGAAACATTCCGCCACATGGAATATCCTAAGAAACATTCCGCCACATGGAATGTGCTAAGAAACATTCCGCCACATGGAATGTCCTAAGAAACATTCCGCCACATGGAATGTCCTAAGAAACATTCCACCACATGGAACGTCCTAAGAAACATTCCGCCACATGGAGCGTCCTAAGAAACATTCCACCACATGGAATGTCCTAAGAAACATTCCGCCACATGGAATGTGCTAAGAAACATTCCGCCACATGGAATGTCCTAAGAAACATTCCGCCACATGGAACGTCCTAAGAAACATTCCGCCACATGGAATGTGCTGAGAAACATTCCGCCACATAGAATGTCCTAAGAAACATTCCGCCACATGGAATGTCCTAAGAAACATTCCGCCACATGGAATGTCCTAAGAAACATTCCGCCACATGGAATGTCCTAAGAAACATTCCGCCACATGGAATATCCTAAGAAACATTCCGCCACATGGAATGTGCTAAGAAACATTCCGCCACATGGAATGTCCTAAGAAACATTCCGCCACATGGAATGTCCTAAGAAACATTCCACCACATGGAACGTCCTAAGAAACATTCCGCCACATGGAGCGTCCTAAGAAACATTCCACCACATGGAATGTCCTAAGAAACATTCCGCCACATGGAATGTGCTAAGAAACATTCCGCCACATGGAATGTCCTAAGAAACATTCCGCCACATGGAATATCCTAAGAAACATTCCGCGCACATGGAATGTGCTAAGAAACATTCCGCCACATGGAATATTCTAAGAAACATTCCGCCACATGGAATGTGCTAAGAAACATTCCGCCACATGGAATGTGCTAAGAAACATTCCGCCACATGGAATGTCCTAAGAAACATTCCGCCACATGGAATGTCCTAAGAAACATTCCGCCACATGGAACGTCCTAAGAAACATTCCGCCACATGGAGCGTCCTAAGAAACATTCCGCCACATGGAATGTCCTAAGAAACATTCCGCCACATGGAATGTGCTAAGAAACATTCCGCCACATGGAATGTCCTAAGAAACATTCCGCCACATGGAACGTCCTAAGAAACATTCCGCCACATGGAATGTGCTGAGAAACATTCCGCCACATAGAATGTCCTAAGAAACATTCCGCCACATGGAATGTCCTAAGAAACATTCCGCCACATGGAATGTCCTAAGAAACATTCCGCCACATGGAATGTCCTAAGAAACATTCCGCCACATGGAATTTCCTAAGAAACATTCCGCCACATGGAATGTGCTAAGAAACATTCCGCCACATGGAATGTCCTAAGAAACATTCCGCCACATGGAATGTCCTAAGAAACATTCCACCACATGGAACGTCCTAAGAAACATTCCGCCACATGGAGCGTCCTAAGAAACATTCCACCACATGGAATGTCCTAAGAAACATTCCGCCACATGGAATGTGCTAAGAAACATTCCGCCACATGGAATGTCCTAAGAAACATTCCGCCACATGGAATATCCTAAGAAACATTCCGCGCACATGGAATGTGCTAAGAAACATTCCGCCACATGGAATATTCTAAGAAACATTCCGCCACATGGAATGTGCTAAGAAACATTCCGCCACATGGAATGTCCTAGGAAACATTCCGCCACATGGAATGTCCTAAGAAACATTCCGCCACATGGAATGTCCTAAGAAACATTCCGCCACATGGAATGTGCTAAGAAACATTCCGCCACATGGAATGTCCTAAGAAACATTCCGCCACATGGAATATCCTAAGAAACATTCCGCCACATGGAATGTGCTAAGAAACATTCCGCCACATGGAATGTCCTAAAAAACATTCCGCCACATGGAATGTCCTAAAAAACATTCCGCCACATGGAACGTCCTAAGAAACATTCCGCCACATGGAACGTCCTAAGAAACATTCCGCCACATGGAATGTCCTAAAAAACATCCCGCCACATGGAACGTCCTAAGAAACATTCCGCCACATGGAATGTCCTAAGAAACATTCCGCCACATGGAAAGTCCTAAGAAACATTCCGCCACATGGAATGTCCTAAGAAACATTCCATGTGGCGGAATGTTTCTTAGGACATTCCATGTGGCGGAATGTTTCTTAGGACATTCCATGTGGCGGAATGTTTCTTAGGACATTCCATGTGGCGGAATGTTTCTTAGGACATTCCATGTGGCGGAATGTTTCCTAGGACTTTCCATGTTGCGGAATGTTTCTTAGGACATTCCATGTGGCAGAACGTTTCTTAGGACGTTCCATGTGGTTGAATGTTTCTTAGACCATTCCATGTGGCGGAATGTTTCTTAGCACATTCCATGTGGCGGAATGTTTCTTAGGACATTCCATGTGGCGGAATGTTTCTTAAAACATTCCATGTGGCGGAATGTTTCTTAGGACATTCCATGTGGCGGAATGTTTCTTAGCACATTCCATGTGGCGGAATGTTTCTTAGGACATTCCATGTGGCGGAATGTTTCTTAAAACATTCCATGTGGCGGAATGTTTCTTAGGACATTCCATGTGGCGGAATGTTTCTTAGCACATTCCATGTGGCGGAATGTTTCTTAGGACATTCCATGTGGCGGAATGTTTCTTAGGACATTCCATGTGGCGGAATGTTTCCTAGGACATTCCATGTGGCGGAATGTTTCTTAGCACATTCCATGTGGCGGAATGTTTCTTAGAATATTCCATGTGGCGGAATGTTTCTTAGCACATTCCATGTGCGCGGAATGTTTCTTAGGATATTCCATGTGGCGGAATGTTTCTTAGGACATTCCATGTGGCGGAATGTTTCTTAGCACATTCCATGTGGCGGAATGTTTCTTAGGACATTCCATGTGGTGGAATGTTTCTTAGGACGCTCCATGTGGCGGAATGTTTCTTAGGACGTTCCATGTGGCGGAATGTTTCTTAGGACATTCCATGTGGCGGAATGTTTCTTAGGACATTCCATGTGGCGGAATGTTTCTTAGCACATTCCATGTGGCGGAATGTTTCTTAGGATATTCCATGTGGCGGAATGTTTCTTAGGACATTCCATGTGGCGGAATGTTTCTTAGGACATTCCATGTGGCGGAATGTTTCTTAGGACATTCCATGTGGCGGAATGTTTCTTAGGACATTCTATGTGGCGGAATGTTTCTCAGCACATTCCATGTGGCGGAATGTTTCTTAGGACGTTCCATGTGGCCGAATATTTCTTAGGACATTCCATGTGGCGGAATGTTTCTTAGCACATTCCATGTGGCGGAATGTTTCTTAGGACATTCCATGTGGCGGAATGTTTCTTAGGACGCTCCATGTGGCGGAATGTTTCTTAGGACGTTCCATGTGGCGGAATGTTTCTTAGGACATTCCATGTGGCGGAATGTTTCTTAGGACATTCCATGTGGCGGAATGTTTCTTAGCACATTCCATGTGGCGGAATGTTTCTTAGGACATTCCATGTGGCGGAATGTTTCTTAGGACATTCCATGTGGCGGAATGTTTCTTAGGACATTCCATGTGGCGGAATGTTTCTTAGCACATTCCATGTGGCGGAATGTTTCTTAGGACACTCCATGTGGCGGAATGTTTCTTAGGACATTCCATGTGGCGGAATGTTTCTTAGGACGTTCCATGTGGCGGAATGTTTCTTAGGACGTTCCATGTGGCGGAATGTTTCTTAGGACATTCCATGTGGCGGAATGTTTCCTAGGACTTTTCATGTTGCGGAATGTTTCTTAGGATATTCCATGTGGCGGAATGTTTCTTAGGACATTCCATGTGGCGGAATGTTTCTTAGGACATTTCATGTGGCGGAATGTTTCTTAGGACATTCCATGTGGCGGAATGTTTCTTAGACCATTCCATGTGGCGGAATGTTTCTTAGCACATTCCATGTGGCGGAATGTTTCTTAGGACATTCCATGTGGCGGAATGTTTCTTAGGACATTCCATGTGGCGGAATGTTTCCTAGGACATTCCATGTGGCGGAATGTTTCTTAGCACATTCCATGTGGCGGAATGTTTCTTAGAATATTCCATGTGGCGGAATGTTTCTTAGCACATTCCATGTGCGCGGAATGTTTCTTAGGATATTCCATGTGGCGGAATGTTTCTTAGGACATTCCATGTGGCGGAATGTTTCTTAGGACATTTCATGTGGCGGAATGTTTCTTAGCACATTCCATGTGGCGGAATGTTTCTTACGACATTCCATGTGGCGGAATGTTTCTTAGACCATTCCATGTGGCGGAATGTTTCTTAGCACATTCCACGTGGCGGAATGTTTCTTAGGACATTCCATGTGGCGGAATGTTTCTTAGGACATTCCATGTGGCGGAATGTTTCTTAGCACATTCCATGTGGCGGAATGTTTCTTAGCACATTCCATGTGGCGGAATGTTTCTTAGGATATTCCATGTGGCGGAATGTTTCTTAGGACATTCCATGTGGCGGAATGTTTCTTAGGACATTCCATGTGGCGGAATGTTTCTTGGGACGTTCCGTGTGGTGGAATGTTTCTCAGGACATTCCATGTGGCGGAATCTTTTTTAGTCCATTCCATTTGGCGGAATGTTTCTTAGGATGTTCCATGTGGCGCAATGTTACTTAGGCCATTCCATGTGGCGAAATGTTTCTTAGGACGTTTTATGTGGCGGAATGTTTCTTAGGACGTTTCATGTGGCAGAATGTTTCTTAGACCATTCCATGTGGCGAAATGTTTCTTAGCACATTCCATGTGGCGGAATGTTTCTTAGGACGTTCCATGTGGCGGAATGTTTCTTAGGCAATTCCATGTGACATAATGTTTCATAGGATATTTCATGTGGCGGAATTTTTCTTAGGACATTTCATGTGGCGGAATTTGTCTTAGGACGTTCCATGTGGTGGAATGTTTCTTAGGCCATTCCATGTGGCGGACTGTTTCTTAGACCATTCCATGTGGCTGAATGTTTCTTAGGACATTCCATGTGGCGGAATGTTTCTTAGGACGTTCCGTGTGGCTGAATGTTTCTTAGGACATTCCATGTGGCGGAATGTTTCTTAGGACGTTCCATGTGGCGAAATGTTTCTTAGGCACTTCTATGTGGCATAATGTTTCTTAGGACATTCCATGTGGCGGAATGTTTCTTAGGACGTTCCATGTGGCGAAATGTTTCTTAGGCACTTCCATGTGGCATGTTTCTTAGGACGTTCCATGTGGCGGAATGTTTCTTAGGACATTCCATGTGGCGGAATGTTTCTTAGCACATTCCATGTGGTAGAATGTTTCTTAGGACATTTTTATATGGCGGAAGGTTTCTTAGGTCATGCCATGTTGCGGAATGTTTCTTAGACCATTCCATGTGGCGGAATGTTTCTTAGCACATTCCATGTGGCGGAATGTTTCTTAGGACGTTCCATGTGGCCGAATGTTTCTTAGGACATTCCATGTGGCGGAATGTTTCTTAGGACATTTCATGTGGCGGAATGTTTCTTAGGACGTTCCATGTGGCGGAATGTTTCTTAGGACATTCCATGTGGCGGAATGTTTCTTAGGACGTTCCATGTGGCGGAATGTTTCTCAGGCCATTCCATGTGGCATAATATTTCTTAGGACATTCCATGTAGCGGAATGTTTCTTAGGACATTTCATGTGGCAAAATGTTTCCTAGGACTTTTCATCTTGTGGAATGTTTCTTAGGACATTCCATGTGGCGGAATGTTTCTTAGACTATTTCATGTGGCGGAATGTTTCTTAGCACATTCCATGTGGCGGAATGTTTCTTAGGACGTTCCATGTGGCGGAATATTTCTTAGGACGTTCCATGTGGCATAATGTTTCTTAGGACATTCCATGTGGAGGAATGTTTCTTAGGACATTCCATGTGGCGAAATGTTTCTTACACCATTCCATGTGACAGAATGTTTCTTAGGACGTTCCGTGTGGCGGAATGTTTCTTAGGACATTCCATGTGGCAGAATCTTTCTTAGACCATTTCATTTGGCGGAATGTTTCTTAGGATGTTCCATGTGGCGGAATGTTTCTTAGGCCATTTCATGTGGCGGAATGTTTCTTAGGACGTTCTATGTGGCGGAGTGTTTTTTAGGCCATTGCATGAGGCGTAAAGTTTCTTAAGAAAATTCCATGTGGCGGAATGTTTCTTAGGATGTTCCATGTGGCGGAATGTTTCTTAGGCCATTCCATGTGGCAGAATGTTTTTTAGGACATTCTATGTGGGGGAATGTTTCTTAGGCCATTCCATGTGGCGGAATGTTTCTTAGGACATTCCATATGGCGGAATGTTTCTTAGGACTTTCTATGTTGCGGAATGTTTCTTAGGACATTCCATGTAGCGGAATGTTTCTTAGGATGTTCCGTGTGGTGGAATGTTTCTTAGGACATTCCATGTGGCATAATGTTTTTTAAGACATTCCATGTGGCGGAATGTTTCTTAGCACATTCCATGTGGCGTAATGTTTCTTAGGACGTTCCATGTGGCGGAATGTTTCTTAGGACATTCCATGTGGTGGAATCTTTCTTAGACTATTCCATTTGGCGGAATGTTTCTTAGACCATTCCATGTGGCGGAATGTTTCTTAGCACGTTCCATGTGGCGGAATGTTTCTTAGGACGTTCCATGTGGCGGAATCTTTATTAGTCCATTCCATTTGGCGGAATGTTTCTTAGGATATTCCAGGTGGCGGAATGTTTTTTAGATCATTCCATGTGGCGGAATATTTCTTAGCACATTCCATGTGGCGGAATGTTTCTTAGGATGTTCTGTGTGGCGGAATGTTTCTTAGGACGTTCCATATGGTGGAATGTTTCTTAGGACGTTCCATGTGGCGGAATGTTTCTTAGGCCTTTCCATGTGGCGACATGTTTCTTTGGAAATTCCATGTGGCAGAATGTTTCTTAGGCCATTTCATGTGGCGAAATGTTTCTTAGGACATTCCATGTGGCGGATTGTTTCTTAGGCCATTCCATGTGGCAGAGTTTTTCTTAGGACTTTCCATGTTGCGGAATGTTTCTTAGGACATTCCATGTAGCGGAATGTTTCTTAGGACATTCCATGTGGCGGAATATTTCTTAGGACATTCCATGTGGCGGAATGTTTCTTAGCACATTCCATGTGGTGGAATGTTTCTTAGGACGTTCTGTGAGGCGGAATGTTTCTTAGGACATTCCATGTGGCGGAATGATTCTTAGACCATTCCTTTTGGCGGAATGTTTCTTAGGACATTCCGTGTGGCGTAATGTTTCTTCGGACATTCTATGTGGCGGGATCTTTCTTATACCATTCCATTTGGTAGAATGTTTCGTAGGACGTTCCATGTGGGGGAATGTTTCTTAGGCCATTCCTTGTGGCGGAATTTTTCTTAGGACGTTCCATGTGGTGGAATTTTTCTTAGGACATTCCATGTGGCGGAATGTTTCTTAGGCCATTCCATGTGGCGGAATGTTTCTTAGGACATTCCATGTAGCTGAATGTTTCTTAGACCATTCCATGTGGCGACATGTTTCTTAGGACATTTTTTATGTGGCGGAGTGTTTTTTAGGACGTTCCAGGAATTGACTTATAGGACACACATTTCGTGATTGTGTGAGGTCACACATTCCGGTATTGTGTGAGGACATGCTTTCCCAAATTGTGTAAGTTTATGCATTTTGGAATTGTGAGATTTTCCGAATTGTGTGATGTCATACAATCCGAAATTGTGTAAGATCACACATTCTGCAGTTGTGTGAGCTCATGCATTTCCGAATTCTGTGAGGTCATGCATTCAGGAATTCTGTTACGTTATGCATTTCGGAATTGTGTGGTGTTATGCATTTCAGAATTGTGTAAGCTCACTTATTCCGGATTTGTCTGACTTTATGCATTCTGGAATTGCATGACCTCACTTATTCCGGATTTGTGGTACCTCTTGCATTTTGGAATTATGTAGCTTCACGCTTTTTGTGACCATATGCAATTCCAAAATTTTGTGAGGGCACGCATTCTGGAATTGTGTGAGGTAACGCATTTAGGAATTGTGAGGTCACACCTTCCTGAATGGTGTGGGTTTACGCATTTCAAAACTGTGTCATGCAAGGTCATGCATTCTGGAATTCTGTAAGTTCACACATTTCAGAATTGAGTGAGGTCACATATTTCGAAATTTTATGAGGTAATGCATTCTGGAATTTTGCGACCTCATGCAGTTCTGGAATTCTGTGATGTCAAGCATTCCGGATATGTGTGATGTCACTCATTTCGGAATTCTATGATGTCATGTATTCTAGAATAGCGTGACCCCCCCAGGAAATGGTGTGCTCTTTCCATTCTGACACAGTGCTCTCTGCTGCTACTTCTGTCCATGACAGGAACTGTCCAAAGCAGTAGCAAACCCCTATAGAAAACCTTTCCTGCTCTGGGCAGTTCCTGTTACAGACAGAGGTGGCAGCAGAGAGCTCCATGTCAGACTGGAAAGTTTACACCACTTCCTGCAGGGCACACAGCAACTGGTAAGAACAGAAAGACGATATTTTTAAATGGAACTAATTTACAGGTGTGTGTAACTTTCTGGCACTAGTTGATTTTTTTTTTCCCCTCTGGAGAACCCCTTTAAAGTTTGCTGTGTATATTTAAAGGGCTTTTGTAACATTATTAATATAGCACACTGCTATTAGTATCATTGCTAAGTAAATAATGTATCTGTATTACTTGAATTGTTTATACAGCAGAAGAAACTACAGAAGACATAGCATTGTTTGCAAACAGCTGGTATATCCAAATTCCAGATGAACAAATTTGTGTACCTACAGTCACTGACTACCCAAGTCCTTGTTTTCAGGCTTCTGTCCATGAGGTAAGTTTTTGCCGCAGTACAATGGATTTGTAATTAAAGAGGAAGTAGACAAATAGACCAATCCAGCCTGCTGATATCTCCCTATTGAGCAGGAGGCATACAGGATGAAGGTATATCTCTTACTTTCATCCTCAGCGCCATTCTGGTGCAGTTAGGTTTTTACTCCTTGGTCTGGTGAGACCGTTTGGAGCACTGGGGCACTGCTAGCAACACTGCCCTGTCCCCATAGCACCAATCTGCCCCTGGATTGCCTGCCCTTCCAATGATATCAATGGAGCAGGCCTGCGGGGGCGTGGGGTTGGCGCCATGGGGGTGGGGCAATGCTTACTGGACCGAGGAGTGAACGAATAACTGCAAGGGAACGGTGACGAGGATGAAAGTAAGAGACATACTTTTAAGGTGATCCTATTATTTAAAGCATGAAATCTGTTCAGCTTTTATTTTGTAATCCACACTAAAGCAAAAAAGGTTGACCTGTGATTTGGTGCTACAGACAGGTAGCCCTAAGGCCCTATTCACACATCCTGTTCCTGTCCGCAATTGCGGATCCGCAGAAAAATAGGACCAATGTATTTCAATGGACCCATACAGACATCCCTGTTGTGTACTGGGCTGCAATCCGTTCCGCAAAAAAAAAGTACAGGCCCTAGTATGGACAGTAACTGACACACCCAATACAACTCCATGGGGTCCATATTTTACGGATGCAATACGGATGAAAATTGGCGGTTTGCTTACGGATTCAAAATTGCGGATTGGAAAATATACTGATGTGTGAATAGACCCTTAGTCCGCATGTGGCAGATATTACCTTCAATGCATATATTATTATTGTCATCATAACTACATAGGGGAAGGGACTCATCTCCATTGCTGGGTCGGTGCTTGGGAATAGACCGGCGATGTGTGCGGGAATCAGGTGTTGGTTCAAAGAAAGGACTGTGGCACCGGCATCCCCGCGCCGGTTTGTTCATGTAAAAAAATGAAAAAAGGGATGTAACTGATGGTGCTTTCACTTTAATAAAAAAAAATCCATAATAAAAGTTTAACCCCTTAACGACATCGGGCGTAAACTTACGCCCTCGCGCCCTGGTACTTGGCGCATCAGGGCGTAAATTTACGCCCGATGTTTCCCCGATCGCTGCGTGTTCGCACACAGCGATCGGGGAAGATGGCCTGCTATAAATCATAGCAGGCCATCATAGCTTCTCGGCACGGGGAGTGGTTAACACCCCCCGTGCTTACGATCGCCGCTATTGGCTGATCAATTCAGATCAGCCAATAGCGGCGATTTGAACCTTTCCGGGTCATCGGTGACCCGATGACCCGGAAAAAAATGGCGGTCGGTGCTGTCCGAGGACGGCACCGACCGCCATTACTGGCCGGCCGGCCGTTCACGGCGATCGGGCCGGTGGCACGGCGATCAGAGTCCCACAAAATAAAAAATACCTGCCCTGGACCCCTCAGCTAGGTAGCTGAGGGGTCCAGAGAAGGTATTTGTACATTACTCACCTGTCCCGGGGTCCTGATCAGCGTCTTCCGGGTTCGCGGCATCCTCCGTCATTCCGTTCGGTCTTCGGGTCTTTCCGGCGGTCCCCGTCATCTTCTTTCGGCTATTTTCGGCTCCAGCCTCGTCATTTTCCGGAATTTGCGCTCTGCTGCCCTCTAGCGGCTGATATGTGTAATACACTTATCAGCAGCTACAGGGATGTTCAGAATGTAGAAAAAGTTTTTTTTTTTTTTCCAAATTTTTTTTCTTTCTATTTTCCGCACCCTATCGCCGCTGAGTGTTGATCAGCATCGCACGAAAGTGCGCTGCTAATCAGCAACTCCTCCTTTTTGGCGTAGGGTGTTTTTTTTCTTTATTCTACTGCCACGGTCTGCTGATAAGTGGCGCACATAAGTGCGGCATTTATCAGCAACTCCTTTGTTGGCGTAGGTTTTTTTTATACTTACTGTAAAAAAAAAACACGTAAAAAACACTACATTACACCACACTACATTGAATAAAGTTTGACACTACACCACTACATACCCCATATACCAATCCCCATATAAAGATGGCCCCCAGGGTGTTTTCGGCGTCAGACGCATACGTTATTATTGCCTCCGACACCGAAACAGCCAGTGAGGATGAATGGGGGGATCCTTCTTTCCTCCATTCATCCTCATCCTCCTCATCATCCGGTGACGTGTCTGGGGGTAGCGTAGCGTACGCTGCCCCCCAGACACGTCTTTTCCGCCAGTACCGTCCCAATAAGAGATCACGGTATGGTGTGAAATTCTACAAACTCTGTGAGCGTACCTCAGGGTACACTTACAGATTTAGGGTACGTGCACACTGCGGAATGGCGAAGGATAACCCTTCGTGCATTTCGCAGCTCGCACCCACCGGCGGACTGATGCGGGCGTGCGTCTCCGCCCGTGTCATAGACTCCATGTTATGCACAGGCGGATTCCGTCGTCCATCCAAAGAATGAATACGTTGGACGGAGAGCGGAATCCGCCCGTGCATAGAATGGAGTCTATGACACGGATGGAGACGTGCGCCTGCATCAGTCAGCCGGCGGGTGCCAACTGCAGAATGCACGAAGAGTTATCTGTCGCGATTCCGCAGTGTGCACGTACCCTTAGAGTGTATGTAGGAAGGGACACCCGAATGCAGCCCCCAGATGCCCCCTCCCCCCCCATCCTTGGAACAAGTGGGAAGATTGTCCGGGAACTGATCTTCCCACTGCTGGATAAAGGTTACCACCTGTACGGGGATAACTTTTATACCAGCACCCCCCTCTTCCGGTCCGTCACTGCCCGAGTTACTGTAGCTTGCGGCACAATCCGAAAATATCAGAAGCAGTAATAAAGCCCTAATAATTAGTAGCCATATAGCGGACCCAGCGCTTCTGGATATGAAGGACCCCGGATCGCACCAGGACAACATTTTCCAGGTGACGTCCCCCACACTGGAGAAAGGGAGACCCCAGAAGAAGTGCAGAGTGTGGCGTAACAGGGGGATCAGGAAGGACACCATTTTCCAGTGTGCCACCTGTCCCGATCCCCCCGGCCTCTGCATACTGGATTGCTTCAAGGCGCACCACACGTCATTGGGGTTCTACATTATCTAAATTCTGTCCCTTATTCCTATTTCAGGGGTCACGTTGATCCAGGGATTAGTCTGATTGCCATTATGGAGTCGGGAAGGAATTTTTCCCCTGTGATGAGGCTACTGTCGTCTGCCTCACGAGGGTTTTTTGCCTTCCTCTGGATCAACACAGATAGAATTTGATGGACACCTGTCATTTTCAACCTTATAAACCAATAGTTGGCCTAATACCCCCAAATAAATTAGAATTGTCCCTTTTTCCCCAGCTAAGTAGGTATGGCCGCCATTCCCATTAGAGGATGCCATGATGCAATTGACAAAGCTTCTGTGCGGCCAGGACAGTAGAAACCCCCCACAAGTGACCCCATTCTGGAAACTACACCCCATAAGGAATCTAACAAGGGGGGCAGCGGGGATATGGCCCCCTGGTGACGGCCACATTTGGGACGTGAAAATGAAAAAAATGGTATTTTTTATTTTCTCGGCACATTCTACGTAAGTGCCCGTCACCAGTGGGGTCCATATCCTCACTGCACCCCTTGTTAGATTCCTTATGGGGTGTAGTTTCCAGAATGGGGTCACTTGTCGGGGGTTTCTACTGACCTGGCAGCACAGGAGCTTTGTAATTGCGACATGGCCTCCATCCTCCATTCCAGCCTCTAAATGGCGCTCTGTCCCTTTGGTGGCTTGCCCTGTGCCCATATGGCACATTATGCCCACATGTGGGGTATTTTCATACTCAGGGGAAACTACCCTACACGTTTTGTGTTCATTTTCTTTTTTAACCCCTTGTGGAAATGGAAAAAATCAAGGCTAGACCAACATTTAGTGTAATTTTTGTAAAATTTTTACTCTAAATCATTAATCTTGTCATGATTTTTTCATTTTCACAAGGGGCTAAAAGATAAAAAAAAACAATAAATGTGTAGAGCAATTTCCCCTGAGTACGGAAATACCCCACATGTGGACATAAAGCGCCATGTGGGTGCAGGGTAAGCCTCCGAAGGGAAGGAGCGCCATTTGGATTTTGAAGGCTGGATTTGGATGGAATGGATTTCGAGGGGCCATGTTGCATTCAAAAGGCCTCTGTGTTGCCAAGACAGTTGAAACCCCCCACAAGTGACCCCATTATGGAAACTACACCCCTCAAGGAATGTAACAAGGGGTGTAGTGAGCATATGAATTCCACTGGTGACGGGCACAAATGTGGAACAATGTGGCGTGAAAATGAAATATTACATTTTTTACACTATAATGTTGGTTTAGCCTTGAATTTATCATTTTCACAAGGGGTTAAAAGAGAAAAAAACACACAATATGTGTAGAGCAATTTCCCCCGAGTCCGTAAATACCCCACATGTGGACATAAAGCGCCATGTGGACGCAGGGCAAGCCTCCGAGAGGAAGGAGCGCCATTTGGATTTTGGAGGTTGGATTTGGCTAGAATGGATGATGAACACCATGTCGCATTTACAGAGCCCTCGTGCTGCCAAAACACTGGAAACCCCCCACAAGTGACCTCATTCTGGAAACTGCACCCCTCAAGGAATCTAACAAGGGGTGCAGTGAGGATATGGACCCCTTGATGACGGGCACATTTGTGCCATGAAAGTGAAAAAATGAAATTTTTTACTTTTACGTCACATTGTTCCACATTTGTGCCCGTCACCAGTGGGGTCCATATGCTCACTGTGCCCCTTGTTAGATTCCTTATGGGGTGTAGTTTCCAGAATGGGGTCACTTGTCGGGGGTTTCTACTGACCTGGCAGCACAGGAGCTTTGTAATTGCGACATGGCCTCCATCCTCCATTCCAGCCTCTAAATGGCGCTCTGTCCCTTTGGTGGCTTGCCCTGTGCCCATATGGCACATTATGCCCACATGTGGGGTATTTTCATACTCAGGGGAAACTACCCTACACGTTTTGTGTTCATTTTCTTTTTTAACCCCTTGTGGAAATGGAAAAAATCAAGGCTAGACCAACATTTAGTGTAATTTTTGTAAAATTTTTACTCTAAATCATTAATCTTGTCATGATTTTTTCATTTTCACAAGGGGCTAAAAGATAAAAAAAAACAATAAATGTGTAGAGCAATTTCCCCTGAGTACGGAAATACCCCACATGTGGACATAAAGCGCCATGTGGGTGCAGGGTAAGCCTCCGAAGGGAAGGAGCGCCATTTGGATTTTGAAGGCTGGATTTGGATGGAATGGATTTCGAGGGGCCATGTTGCATTCAAAAGGCCTCTGTGTTGCCAAGACAGTTGAAACCCCCCACAAGTGACCCCATTATGGAAACTACACCCCTCAAGGAATGTAACAAGGGGTGTAGTGAGCATATGAATTCCACTGGTGACGGGCACAAATGTGGAACAATGTGGCGTGAAAATGAAATATTACATTTTTTACACTATAATGTTGGTTTAGCCTTGAATTTATCATTTTCACAAGGGGTTAAAAGAGAAAAAAACACACAATATGTGTAGAGCAATTTCCCCCGAGTCCGTAAATACCCCACATGTGGACATAAAGCGCCATGTGGACGCAGGGCAAGCCTCCGAGAGGAAGGAGCGCCATTTGGATTTTGGAGGTTGGATCTGGCTAGAATGGATGATGAACACCATGTCGCATTTACAGAGCCCTCGTGCTGCCAAAACACTGGAAACCCCCCACAAGTGACCTCATTCTGGAAACTGCACCCCTCAAGGAATCTAACAAGGGGTGCAGTGAGGATATGGACCCCTTGATGACGGGCACATTTGTGCCATGAAAGTGAAAAAATGAAATTTTTTACTTTTACGTCACATTGTTCCACATTTGTGCCCGTCACCAGTGGGGTCCATATGCTCACTGTGCCCCTTGTTAGATTCCTTGAGGGGTGTAGTTTCCAGAATGGGGTCACTCGTGGGGGGTTTCCAGTGTCTTGGCAGCACGAGGGCTCTGTAAATGCGACATGGCCCTTGAAATCCTTTCCAGTGAAATTCAGCTTCCAAAAGCCAATTGGCGCTCCTTCCCTTTGGAGGCTCGTCCTGCGCCCCCTTGGCACTTTATCGCCACATGTGGGGTATTTCCGTACTCGGGAGAAACTGCGCTACACATTTTGTGTCTTTTTTTTCCTCTTATCCCTTTAAGAAAATGAAAAATTGAAGGCTAGAACAACGTTTTAGTGTAAAAAATAAATTTTTCTTTTTTCACGCCATATTGTTCGGAAAATCTGTGAAGCACCTGTGGGGTCCAAATGCTCACCGCACCCCTTGTTACATTCCTTGAGGGGTGTAGTTTTCTAAATGGTGTCCCTTTAGGGGTCTTTTTCAGGTTTTGGCACCCCAGAGCCTCTGCAAACCTGAAGTGGTACAGTCAAAAATGACCAAATATAACGGAGGCATTGAAATTCACTAGGCGCTCCATTATATCTGAGGCTTGTGGTTGCGTCAAATAGCGCAATAGGGGTATTTCTATAAACTGCAGAAACGGGGCAATAATTATTAGGGTGCATTTCTCTGGTAATAGGTTTATAATTATGAAAAATATTGGATTACAATAAAATCTCTGCACAGAAAATTAAAATTTTCAAATTTCTTACACACTTGGCTTTTATTTCTGTGACTCCCCTAAAGGGTTAAAACACTTTCTGGATATGCTTTTGCAGAGTGTGGGGGGTGCAGTTTCTGAAATGGGGTGCTTTGTGGGGCTTTCTAACATACAGGCCCCTCAAATACACTTTTAGGCTGGGTTCACACACACTATATTTGAGGCTGTATTTGGTCCTCATGTCAGGTCCTCATAGCAACCAAAACCAGTAGTGGATTGAAAACACAGAAAGGATCTGTTCACACAATGTTGAAATTGAGTGGATGGCCGCCATATAACAGTAAATAACGGCCATTATTTCAATACCACAGCCGTTGTTTTAAAATAACAGCAAATATTTGCCATTAAATGTCGGCCATCCACTCAATTACAACATTATGTGAACAGAGCCTTTCTGTGTTTTCAATCCACTCCTGGTTTTGGTTGCTAAACAGCCTCACAAATACAGCCTCAAATATACATAGTGTGAACCTGAACAGGTCCCTAAAAATATCTGATTTTGAAATTTTACTGAAAATTTGGAAATTTGCTGCTAATGTTTTAAGCTTCCTATTGTCTAAAAAAAATGAAAGATCGTTTAATAAATGCCGCCAACATAAAGTAGACATGTTGCTAATGCTATTTAATATATAATTTATGTGGTAAAACCACTTTCTGTATACGCAAAAAAGTTTCAAAGTTGGAAAAATGCAGTTTTTCACATTTTTTCACATTATTTGGGGTTTTTTCATAAAGATTCGTTATGAGTATCGACTCCAATTTACCAGAAATGTAAAGTACAATATGTCACGAGAAAAAAATCTCAGAATCAGCCGGATAGGTAAAAGCATCCCGAAGTTATTAATGAATAAAGTGACACTGGTCATATTCATAAAATTTGTCTCTGTCATTAAGGCCATTTCAGGCTCTGTCCTTAAGGGGTTAAAATCCCCCCCTTTCCCATTTTATAAATAAAAATAACTAAACAAACATATTTGCAATCACCAGGTGCGGAATCACCCAGACTATTAAATTATGGCATTCCTGATTCTCCAAGGTTAAAGGCGTAAGCGGAAAAAAAAGCCGAAATGCAAATTGCTAGTTTTTGGTCACCTCAAATACGGAATTTTTTTTATAAAAAGTGATCAAAAAGTCGGATGTACACAAGCAAGCTTCCAATAGAAAGTAAGGATAATAGCGCACAAAATGATACCTCAAATAGCCCCATAGACCAAAATATAAAGGACGGTAAAAGAGCAATTGTAAACACATTTAGTTTTTTAGAAAAAAGGTTTTACTTTTTAAAAAGTAGTCAGATAAAATAAGTGTTATATGTTACCTATTATTGTAATTGTACCGACTGGACGAACATAGATAACATGTCAGTTTTACCATTGGATGAACAACGTAAACATGAAACCCCCCCAAAATGTAAACTTTTTTTTTCTTTCAATTTCACCACGCAAATAGTTTTTGCAGCACATTTTAGGGAAATTCTGTAATTGTCACAAAAAATTAGGGCTCATGTGGGTCTGTAGGTAAAAAAATGCAAGTGCTATGGCCTTTTAAACACGAGGAGGAAAAAACAAAAGTGCATAAAGTGGCTCTGGAGGGAAGGGGTTAAAGGAGAAGTGCGGTGAAAATTTTTATTAAAGTATTTAATTGCCCCCCAAAAGTTATACAAATCACCAATATACACTTATTATAGGAAATGCACATAAAGTGCTTTTTCCCTGCACTTACTACTGCATCAAGGCTTCACTTCCTGGATAAAATGGTGATGTCACTCCCAGAGCTGTGCGGGCTGTGGCTGCTGGAGAGGATGATGGCAGGGGGACACTGAGGGACACAGGGCACTGGAGGGACCTCTCCAGCAGCCAAAGCCTGCACAGCTCTGGCAGTCGGGTCATGATATCACCATTTTATCCAGGAAGTGACATCACCATGTTATCCAGGAAGTGAAGCCTTGATGCAGTAGTAAGTGCAGGGAAAAAAGCACTTATGTGCATTTCCCATGATAAATGTGGTGCACTGCTGCTAGCCTCGACCAGTCACTTGCCAGGTGGTACTGTGTGACGCCACTACTGTAGTGGTTGGTCGAAGTATAGTTTAGCCAGATGATGTACTGTCGTGACGCCAGTGCCAGGTGGGCACACAGGTATGGAGGCACACCTGCTTTTAGTATAGTGTGGCAAACTATACCCTTTCCCCTGTGCTCGTTGACCTGCCTGGCTGTGAGAGGGTTCCTTGGGTGCTTATGACGGTGGTCCAGAGTGGATTTGTGACCCACCCGGACTGTTGATACTGCCACCCACAGAAAGTGAAGATGACCCAAGAAAGGTGCAATTACTACGACGGTGTTTAAGTAATAATCACTTGTTACCACAAATAAACTCTTCTTTACTTTAGGAATACTTGGTACAGTAGTATACAGTGTACTTTTGACTTGACAATATACTTTGGACTTGACTAACAAGAGTTGTTCTGAGATCTTGAGAGGTAGAATAGCTGTGCTGGCTTGGTTGCGTGCTGAGAAGTAGAGTGAGTACAGAGAAGTAGAGAGGAGGATGTCACAGCCTTAACTCAAGTAGTAATGTGCTCTGCCGGAACCTAATAAGTAGAGAGAATACTTGTGCTCGTGTTTTGACTTCTTGTCTTTGAACCACCTATTGCCCCACAGTGTCGGGTGACCCATCCTATGAGGGTGACACAAGCCCCAGACCTTGTTATCTGAGTTGAGCAGAGTGACCAAGGTTTCCTGGTTGCGAGATAGAGTACGTAGGCTTCTAGCAACTTTGCTCTATTGGGATAATTTCCCTTGCTTCAGGATACTGTCCTGCACCTTTAGACTTGTTCTTGACGTGGGCTGGAATGATCTCTGACTTTGTCCTCTCTGTGCGTGTTTAGCACTGCATAGTGTGTAGAAGTGCTGCTTTCAAGAATAAAGTGTCCGTGCTTCCCATGTGTGTCTGTCCACTATCTTGCTTCAGACTACACTGGACTGCCCTCTAACAGGGGACCTGCCATAAGCCAGGGCCCAACTTGACTGCTGTAGGGACCGTTCTGGCTTGTGTCCTTTCTGTATGGGAACCAGACTAAGACTAACTAAGTGTGTGACTACACTTCCTCTCCCCATGTGACAACTTCCTACAGGGTATGTAATACCTGCTTAGAGTGGTGGAGAAGAGAGTGCATAAAAAGAAAGAGAACAGAGATAGGTGGAAAAGAGAAAAGAGCTCTCATTGGTGCACAAATCACAAACAACTATAACCCCTTGAGTACTACAGCTGTGCAATACATAGTTACACACATACTAGCGACATCTAGTGGCAAAACGTAGGTACTACTTCATTACCACTTTTACTTAGAGTACAGGATTTTGCGAGAGGTGTATAAACTAATAACACCCGTGGTGGGGGGCTATACAATACTTTAATAAACATTTTCGCTAGACTTCTGCTTTAATAAATCTAGATGTTTTCACAATTTATTTTCCATTTTTTTCATTAGCAAATCAATAACATGTCTATTAATCCAGTGATAATCATAATTCCACAACTTTTCCTTCTTGGTGTTGCAATTTCAGTGCTGAGAAGTATATAAGAATCACATATGTGCTCTGCTGTGTTTCTTTTACCTGTAGATGTAAATTACGTGTGCAGCACAATAAACCTGACAATAGCATTTCATATCACCAGATATTACTAGGAGAGGTTTATTGGTATATATTAACCTTGTATTATTTGAAAACAGGCAATGTTTCTCAAGTGTCAAGTGCTGTTACAGTTCCCCTTTCTAAGCTGCCATGAAACTATTGACCCATACTCTTTCATCGCCGGCTGCATGAATGATCTCTGCAAGTAAGTTGGAAACATTTCACATTTTTTCCTACATTACTGACGATAAGACCAATTTATTTTGTATCATTACTTGCCATACACAATTATTAGGAAAAAAAAATTGTGGATATTGCCACAAAATATTTATGTAAGGTTTTGGCAACAAGTTTTAGACTGAAACTCGTTTGGAAATTCTGATTAGATAATTTTGATTGAATTGGAATTCTTGATTAGAAAATCTGTAGAATCTGTAGTATTACCTTAAATTCTGCCAAGATTGACCCTGATTCATCAATCTGCCTGTAACCAAAACTGTTCAATTTTCCCATAATAACTAATCATAGTTCATCTTGTTACATAGTTATAGTTACTGGGATCTGGTAAAATGAAAACTTAGCTATGATTAGTTGGTGTGGGCAAAATAGAATGGCTTTGGTTTCAGGCATACTAATAAGAATCCTTGTGTAGAATACAGGTAGAAGAATGTTGAATTGGTCTATGATCTTGCATTTAGCTATGGTTGTCATTCAGACATGGACTAAACTTAAATGTGAACATGTCTCTTTAGGCAAGATGATGAAGAAACCTACTGCCGCGCTGTAATGGAGTATGCAAGAGCATGCTCTCATTCTGGTTTTCCCATCCGAGACTGGCGAGATGACTTCCCTGCTTGCAGTAAGTGCTGGTTATAAGGAAAACTTTTATGCTGTGGTTTATAATCTAATGTGTCTTCTACACAAATACTGTATACCCCTATTCAAATAGCATAGAAAATTAAGAGTATTAGTGTAAGAAAATGATCATCATAAGTGCCATTGGTGCTCACATTTTTTTGTGCTTTTCTTGCATTGTGATGTTTGAATACAGGTATATTTGGAGGTCTAATATGGGGGTCTGTGATACAGGGGGGGGGGAGTCTGATGCTGAGATCTAGGTTATACTAGGGGTCTTATACTGGAGTCTGCATTATATTAGAGGTTTGTATTACACTGGAATCTGTATTTCACTTGGTCGCTAATTCTGGAACCTGTATTGAACTGGATGTTTGGTACTGGGATCTAGCACTTGGGCCTTAATTTTACTGGAAGAGAAATAAGCAAAAAACACAGAGGGCAGCACCTCAAGTGATACCTTTTGGATGGGGATGTAGACTTTTATCCTTTTGCCCCTTGGGCTTTGTGCACATCACCCAAAATCTCTGGGGAACAAACAATCAGTAGGCTAGGTTGCTGGGCGTAGGTCAGATGTCCGGGATACTCCCCAACATTTGGGGCCTGTACTTGACAGTTCAATTAGCAGAGAAAAGTTACTGACCATATATGAGGTGCTGCCTTGGCAAAAATTTCTTGGATACAATGTAACATCAAAGGCAATTTATTGCGGAAATAGCGCAAAAAGAATAATGAGTTTTGGGGAAAACTCCTTTATCAGATCCCAAAAAGTGTATACAATTGTGCAGTGGTACTTTGTATAAATATATGTACAAACAAATAAGAAGGATTAAAAAATGTGTGCCAGACACGCCTCCTTTGGGGGCCTGGCTGCAGCGGCAAGACAGGCAGATCACTTGGGTGCTGATGACAGAATGTAAACACAATGTACTTAAAAACACATTTCGAAGAACACAAACTAAATGGTGAAGATGAAAAGATTCAGTAACACTGAAAGCGATAGTGCTGAATAGACGAACGGGGCGGCTGATAGCTCTGAGCAATAGCTTATACATAGAGTCCCATGGAGAACAATGAAAACAAGTAAATAACCAAACATGAGATGAAACATACGTCAGACATAGCTAGTTCGTGAGATGGAGAGGCCGGGGGGAGGACAGACTAGACTTGTATTTAGGCCAACTGTACTACTCAGAAGATGTGTAGACATTGCAAAATTGGACTTCGGATAAGCTGGCAGATGATGGGTGTATAATTGCAACATATTGGAAGAGGGGTAGCCTCTGGATGCCTCTACAGAGTGGGGCATTTTGGGACTAAGTGCATTATAGATCAGTGGCTATAGATGGTAGTGGATGGTAGTGGGGCAGGGAGGTGCAGGTACAGGGAATATGGGGAAGGTTATGGAGGGGAGAGAAGGGGAGGAGGGAGGAAGAGGGAAAGAGGGGTAGACCCCTCCTTCCTTCCTCCGCTTCTCTCCATTTACATTGTGTTTACATGCTGTCATCATAGTCATGCGATCTTCCTGTCTTACCACTGCAGCCCTGCCCCAAAAAGGGCGGTCTAGCACCAATTTTTGATTTTTTTTCCCCTTCTGATTTGTTTGTAAATATCTTTATACTCAGTACTGTTGCATAATTGTATGAAATTTTTGGGGATCTGATGAAAAGGCTATCCCCGAAACGCTTTATCCTTTATGCCCTATTTGCACAATAAATTGTCTTTGATATTACATTGCATCCGAGGAATTTTTTCCAAGGCAGCACCTCATATATGGTAGGTAACTTTTCTCCTGGGGTAATCGGGTCTGTATTATGTTGCGGGTCTGTATTACATGTTACTGGGGTCTGTGTAAGGCTAGGTTCACACTGCATTTTTGCAATCCGTTTTTTTTTCATCTTTTTTTTTGCAAAAAAAGCGGATTGCAAAAACGCAGTGTGAACCTAGCCTTATACTGGAGGTCTGAATACCTCGTATTACATCGAGGGTCTGAATTACCAGGGGCCTGTGTCTGGGATCTGTTTCCAGAGTCTGTATGACACTGAGGGGGAGATTTATCATAGGGTGTAAAATATTTTCACTGTTGTAAACTGCCCACAGCAACCAATTACAGGTCAGCTTTCAGCTCTGGTAAAATGAAAGAGGAGCCGCGATTGGTAGAGATGAGCAAACCTGCCGGATTTCTGGTTCATACGAACCAGAAATCTCGGCAGCTGACTCCCGCTGTCTGCCAGCTCCATGCAGCGGGTGGATACAGCGTAAGAAACGCCTAGAAAACTGGCATACAGCCTATGCCATATTCTGTATCCCAGTTTTCTAGGCGTTCCTTACGCTTTATCCACTCGCTGCACTGGGCCGGCAGACAGTGGCAGTCAGATGCCGAGATTTCTGGTTCGTACGAACCAGAAATCCGGCAGGTTTGCTCATCTTTAGTGATTGGTTGCTGTGGGCAGTTTAAACCAGTCTATATTCTACACCAGGCATGTTCAAACTTTTTTCGAAGAGTGCCAAATTTGATGAAGTGAACATGTGCGAGGGCCGACCATTTTACATGCTACATGCTATATGCTTTATAACACAGGCAGATAATAGCAAGCTGGATACCTGGGGGGCCGTAAAAGTTCGGAACGCGGGCCGCAAATGGCCCTCCGGTTGGACTTTGGACATGCCTGTTCTACACCTTTTGATAAATCTCCCCCTATGTGTCTAAATTTAGGGTCTGTTTACTCAGGGGTCTGAGTATGGCAACTGAATTGTTTTTGGAGGGCAGAGTCTTAAGTCAAAAATAGTATTGTGGGCAAATTCAGTAATTTGAGTAAAATACTTTAGAATAAAAAATATGGTGAAAACAAAGCCACTACCAGCCACTACTAAACAACAAAGCCACTACCAGCATATTCTGACAAATTTTCATGGTAGTTTGTGTGCCATGACTTGTGGCTTTTTAGGACCAAAAAGGGCCATAGTTATGGCTAAATTCCCAAAATGATCTTACTGTTAACTTCATATTAAACATAAATTTCAAACACCGAATATATTAATATCAATAACACTATATTTCAGCTGAAAAATGTGAGAACAATTTTGTCCACCGAGACTGTATAAGCTGCTGTCCGCCAACTTGTACTTATGAAAAAGAATGTCTTGGAAGCAATCTGCACTGCCTGGATGGATGTTACTGTCCAGATGGTAAGAACACAAAGAAAATTAGAGATTACAACATAGTAAACCTTAATCATTATTTAAATTAAGGTACCTTCAGTGTTGTGTTTTTTACATACACTATAGTAACCATCAATATACTCAATACTTAAATATCATGGCACTCAACCATTATAAATTGAACTAAATTTCTTATGTCCTTGATGTATTCTCTATACATCTACTGATCCCATATGCCCCTATTTAGAGGCTCATGCGGGACTATCAATATGAGTGCAGCAAAAGTAATAACCATAGACATTATCACCTTTTAGCTCCTAGGACCTTTCCTGGGGTATACAGGAATATTATATGTGATAAGGGTATAATTGACCTGCTTTATTGCCTTAAGTGTATCATGATATATATATATATATATATATATATATATATATATACACACTCACCGCGCCACTTTATTAGGTACACCTTGCTAGTAACGGGTTGGACCCCCTTTTGCCTTCAGAACTGCCTCAATTCTTCGTGGCATAGATTCAACAAGGTGCTGGAAGCATTCCTGCATTCCTCAGAGATTTTGGTCCATATTGACATGATGGCATCACACAGTTGCCGCAGATTTGTCGGCTGCACATCCATGATGCGAATCTCCCGTTCCACCACATCCCAAAGATGCTCTATTGGATTGAGATCTGGTGACTGTGGAGGCCATTTGAGTACAGTGAACTCATTGTCATGTTCAAGAAACCAGTCTGAGATGATTCTAGCTTTATGACATGGCGCATTATCCTGCTGAAAGTAGCCATCAGATGTTGGGTACATTGTGGTCATAAAGGGATGGACATAGTCAGCAACAATACTCAGGTAGGCTGTGGCGTTGCAACCTTGCTCAATTGGTACCAAGGGGCCCAAAGAGTGCCAAGAAAATATTCCCCACACCATGACACCACCACCACCAGCCTGAACCGTTGATACAAGGCAGGATGGATCCATGCTTTCATGTTGTTGACGCCAAATCTGACCCTACCATCCGAATGTCGCAGCAGAAATCGAGACTCATCAGACCAGGCAACGTTTTTCCAATCTTCTACTGTCCAATTTCGATGAGCTTGTGCAAATTGTAGCCTCAGTTTCCTGTTCTTAGCTGAAAGGAGTGGCACCCGGTGTGGTCTTCTGCTGCTGTAGCCCATCTGCCTCAAAGTTCGACGTACTGTGCGTTCAGAGATGCTCTTCTGCCTACCTTGGTTGTAACGGTTGGCTATTTGAGTCACTGTTGCCTTTCTATCAGCTCGAACCAGTCTGCCCATTCTCCTCTGACCTCTGGCATCAACAAGGCATTTCCGCCCACAGAACTGCCGCTCACTGGATGTTTTTTCTTTTTCGGACCATTCTCTGTAAACCCTAGAGATGGTTGTGCGTGAAAATCCCAGCAGTTTCTGAAATACTCAGACCAGCCCTTCTGGCACCAACAACCATGCCACGTTCAAAGGCACTCAAATCACCTTTCTTCCCCATACTGATGCTCGGTTTGAACTGCAGGAGATTGTCTTGACCATGTCTACATGCCTAAATGCACTGAGTTGCCGCCATGTGATTGGCTGATTAGAAATTAAGTGGTAACGTGCAGTTGGACAGGTGTACCTAATAAAGTGGCCGGTGAGTGTATGTATATATATATATATATATATATATATATATAACATTGCTGGACTTCTTTAATATGTCAGTAGTTATATTCAGTACTCTAATGCCTTCCTAATTAATAGCACCACCCATCACTAACATTGCAATGATTTATTGAATAATATGACTCAAAACAGAGCTGCAGTGTAAAGTATGGGGAGGGACTTAGCTGCAGTGTAAAGTATGGGGGGGGAATATGACTCAAAACAGCAGTCTTATTAGGCTAAATAAATATCATGTCATCCAGGGGCAGTAATAATGGTCAAAAGATACTTGAACTTGTTTAACAAGGTTTATTAATATATGGGGATACTGAACAGGAGATTCTATTAGCACAAGCATTACTGGAGGGTAGCAGCATCCTGAAAATATTGATGTGTTGGGACTGATTTAGGTGAACCAACTAAGGCTGGGTTTACACTGCGTTTTTGCAGTCCGTTTAATGCATCAGTTTTTAAATGGTTACTTTTAAAGTACACAAAAATGTGGTAAACCACCTTTTTGTGTTTGCTAAAAAAAAGCATCCCTTTTTTTAAAAATGGAAGTCAATGGCAAAACTGATCCAAACGTATTGCACACAGTTGCATAGTTTTTTTTCACCTCCATAAAACGTATACGTTAAACACACTGCAAAAGCGCAGTGTGAACTCAGCCTTCCCCCAATGCATTGTATATAATATGTTGATTGGTCATTTTTAGTCCTGGTGCCCTGGTGTAGCTACTTAATAAAAATATTTTCGTTTTCTAACATATACCTGTATGTATGACTATGCTGTTTCAATGGCTATGTTTTGCTTTTGTAGGGCTTATCTTGGACAATGGCTCCTGTGTTTCTGTTACTAGCTGCCCCTGCATTTACCATGGGACAGCCTACCCAGCAGGTTCTAAAATAGAACAGGAATGCAGCATGTGGTAATTATTGCTAACAACTTTCTCAACAAAAAATGTCTTTATTGCCTATAACAACCAGTCCGAGCTTAGCTTTCATTTCTTTAATCTTTAAGTTTTAATCAATACAAACAGGAAAAATATTGTAATTTATGTATACATCAAAAACAGTATAACTTATAGGGACAAGAAAGTTACCCTGGATGTCCTGACAATAGGATGGAGTAATTTTCTACATAGACTTGGTAATTAAATAGATAAATATGAGTTTACTTTCATTTCATAACCGCTATGGACACCCTTAAAGCGACTCTGTACCCACAATCTGCCACCCCCAAACTACTTGTACCATCAGATAGCTGCTTTTAATCCAAAAGCTGTCCTGGGGTCTGTTCGGCAGGTGATGCAGTTATTGTCCTAAAAACAACTTTTAAACTGGCAGCCCTGTGCCAAACGTCCGTGGCCTAGAGTAGCTGTGCCCTAACTTTGCACCCCCCCCCTGTCCCTCCTCCCCACCCTCTTCATCATTAGGAATGCCCCTAGAACATTTTCTCCTGTCTAAACATTGCACAGGTGCCTTAACGATCCAGCCCATGTGCCGGGCTGACACAGGTGGGGAATGGGAGACAATCTGCTTACAGCATTCCTAATGATGAGGAGGGCAGGGAGGAGGGAAAGAGAGGGTGTGCCAGCCTATTGCATACACAATCTAGGCCACGGCTGTTTGGCACCGGGCTGCCACTTTAAAAGTTGTTTTTTAGGACTATAACTGCATCAACTGTCGAACAGAAGCCAGGACAGATCATGGGTTATAAGCAGCTATCCGAAGGTACAAGCAGTTTGGGGGGGGGGGTCAGATTGTGGGTACAGAATGGGTATTAGAGATTAGCAAACAAAATTAGCAAATTTAGCATAATTCACAAAAAGAAGTTTATTTAACTTTCTGCGCTCCCCTTGTGTCTTCAGTCGTGTCAGGCAATCACTGACTGAGGAACAGCACCCCAGCCAATGATTGGCTGAGCAGGCTGTCACTCTCAAGACACAAGTCCATTCTCATTTAGTCAGTGATCGGCAGAGTGGGCTGTTACTCTTTGCCTAGCCAGTCACTGACTTTCTGAGAATGGACAGTGTTGTGGCCAGTGATTGGCTGAGCATGTGGTTGAAGAAACAGAAGAGAACATCAGGGGAGCGCGGACAGGTATGTATTGATTTGTTGAGCTCAGTTTGTGAAGTTTGCAAATTTTGCAATAAAAATGATTTGCTCTTCTCTACTTATTATGATACAAAAAAAAAATCTCTTTGGGTCTTTATTTTTTAAAAAATTGCTCTATAGTGTTCTGTATGCGCATAAATTTCTCTATACGTGTACACAGTCTATATGACTTTGCCCAGTAGACTGCCTTAAATCTGCTCTCTTCTCTTTTTCAAGACTGTGTAAGCTTTTCTCCTTTTACCTGTATCAACAACTATATTACTGATTTTTGCATGTTTAATTTTACATCACAGTATTTGCACTGGTGGTATTTGGAACTGCACAGAGCATGAATGTCCGGGTAAGTTTTTAAGATTATTGTTTTAACTTAAATTAAAGTAAAGAGATAAAACAAACCATACCATATTTTACAGTCAACTTCTTGTTTTCATTTTATAGTGTGTGTACTCAGTGCTGGCAGAATCTCACGGACTGAACACGTAGCTGTAAATGAGACTAGCAGCATCATGACTCACTATGTTGTTATACAAACCTGTGCCAGTTCAGTCAGGAATTACTCTGGCTATTTAGTGCTCACTGCATCATAACGGTGTAACGAGACTCTTACATTCCTTGGGCAGATTCTGCTAGAAGAAATCTATAGGAGTCAATGGGGTTTGAATTCTGCATGAATTCCACTCGTAGGGTCCTTGCACACTATGGAAATCGCACAGATAAGCTCTGGCGGATTCTGTGCGCTCGCCCCCCGCACTTTTGTTTGAAGATCTGCCCCTCCCATAGGCTTCATACTATTACGGAAGATTTCACCGTCTGCCCAAAAAAGAATTGACCATAGAATGGAGCCTATGGGACGGCCAGATGTTCAAGCGGGAGCATGCACGGATCTGCCGTAGCTTATCCGGTCGATTTCCGTACTGTGGAAGGGCCCTATTTGTACTTAAATTGTGCTCCTATTCTGCTAAAGCTCAATAGGCAAACAGTTTAAATCAGAAAACTTTCCTTTTCAATTCCTCACCTATCCCTTGCCTATTCCTCAGTGTGCACATACCCTAATTCATTATGATGGTGCAAGTCCTTTGGACAGCTAACGCTGCATTCCCACTTTCAGTGTTCCTGACGGAACACGGACGTGGAATGCCAGTACCGGAGCCCCCTGCGCCCGGACTGCATCTGTAAATAGATTCTAGGAGCGGGGGAACTGTATTCATAAGCGCCGCGCTGTAATGAAGCAGCCGCGCAGTGCGGTTACTACAGTGCGGCGCTTATGAATACAGATGCTATCCGGGCGCAGGGGGACTCCGGTACTGGCATTCCACATCTGTGTTCCGTCAGGAACACGGAACGTGGGAATGCAGCCTAACTGTTCAGTCCATGAGATTTGGCCAGCACGTGGACTTAACATGGATGGGGCTTTAATCCTAAGGATGCCTTTACATAGAGAGATTTATCTGACAGATTTTTTATGCCCAAGCCAGAAATGGATTTGAAAAGAGCAGAAATCTTAGTCTTACCTTTATGACCTGTTCCCTGTTTCTAGTCTGTTCCTGGCTTTGTCTTCAAAAATCAAAAATCTGTCAGATAAATCTCTTTGTGTAAACGCATTTATTTAAAGGCACAGAAAACATACAGTATGTCTTTAAATAGACTTTACTAAAAGGCTTTTATTTTCTACCTTCCTAACCCATATGACCTGGGTTTCTTTTGTGCTACTGTATGTGCAGTCAGTCAGAGCTCCAGTAACAACCACATGAGAAGGATGAGCCAGAGTACCATGCCATAAAGATCTAAACCTGACAAGTTTATATACATATATTACATATATAATATATACACAAATTCTCTTTCCTTCTGTAGCTGAATGTTCTGTGGTTGGAGATTCTCATTTCACAACTTTTGATGGACGTTATTTCACATTCCTGGGCTTGTGTCAGTACATTCTAGTGAAGGGAATTGGAAAAGATAGATTTACTATCACATTACAGAAATCTTCCTGTGAACAGGTAAGGGCTACTTGTCTAATAACATGAAACATCTGATTACTATGCAATGAGTTAAAGGGAATTTGTCATTTGCAACCTGTTGACCGTTGGATAGCTGTTAGGACAGGGAAACACATGGTACCTTTTTTTTGTGCTGGCCAAATTCTTTATTTCTTTTCTTTCATTTAATATACAAAAAATAACAATAAGTTAATTTTTACAGACAACAGGTAAAACAAAAAAGGTATCAACAGAAATTTAGCACATATATTACGATATTATATATTCCATACATAAGCATCAATTTCATTTTATAGATCACGTACACACAACATTCTATATTTTCTCATCACATCTTCCTCTGGTGGCAGTATTTGGTCCTCATGTCAGGTCCTCATAGCAACCAAAACCAGGAGTGGATTGAAAACACAGAAAGGCTCTGTCCACACAATGTTGAAATTGAGTGGATGGCCGCCATATAACAGTAAATAACTTCCATTATTTCAATACAACAGCCGTTGTTTTAAAATAACAGCACATATTTGCCGTTAAATGATGGCCATCCACTCAATTTCAACATTGTGTGAACAGAGCCTTTCTGTGTTTTCAATCCACTCCTTGTTTTGGTTGCTATACAGCCTCAAACATACAGCCTCAAATATACGTAGTGTGAACATAGCCTAAGGCTAGGTTCACACTACGTATAGTTCAGTCAGTATATGTATATTTCAGTCAGCATTGTGGTCCTCATATTGCAACCAAAACCAGGAGCGGAATAAAAACACAGAAAGGATTTGTTCACACAATGTTGAAATTGAGTGGATGGCCGCCATTTAATGGCAAATATTTGCTGTTATTTTAAAAGAACAGCTGTTATATTGAAATAATGGCAGTTATCTACTGTTATATGGCGGCCATCCACTCAATTTCACCATTGTGTGAACAGATCCTTTCTGTGTTTTTAATCCACTCCTGGTTTTGGTTGCAATATGAGGACCACAATACTGACTGAAATATACGTAGTGTGAACCCAGCCTTAGGCTATGTTCACACAACGTAAGTTTCATATTAATCACGGCCGTGTTGTTAATTGGCATTAACTGCCGTGATTAATATTGTGCCGCCGTCTATGGAATCCCGGACGGAGTGTATACACATAGTATACACTCTGGACGGAATTGCTAGCGGCCATGCAAAAAAACTGACATTTTTCATTGAATAGCGGCCACAGAAGACATGTCAGTGCACACAATGGAGCTTGCGGCTCCGGCTGCACGCTCCATTGTGTACAGCAGTGAACTTGGATGCGGGCGCACACGGGTGTGCCCGGATCCGAGTTAATCAGAAATGAAGATCATCTGGCCGGCACTGCAGTACCGACCGGGATGATGATCTCTGACACCGGCTGTTCTGTGACCCGCCCAGGTCACAGAACGGCCGGTGTCTTACGCCATGTCAACATGGCCTCAAAATGCATTTACCTCTCATCTTTATATATGTAGGTAAAAATTATTATGCCTGGAATTAGGATAACTAGCCTTGTCTAGCTATGGGCTTACTTACATCCTGGTTTTCCTGCTGACAGGCCCTCTTATAGGCAAATTCCCAGGCTTCAGTCTTGCTGAGACTGCCCTGCACAAAAGAGGATCACCCAATGTAGTTATTTTGCTTAAATCACAGAAGCACAAAACACCTATAACATTTTTGGTCTAACTTCTATTTATGAACCAGTATTAGACGGGCGAATATTTTTTAGATGCAAACTTTTTTTTTTTTAATCTGTCTGTTTTGAGGGTTTACTCTAAAATTCGCATGATCCAAATAATCATTAGCGACTTTTTCAGAAGTTGCACAAACAGTGGCAGACCTACGTCTGGTCAGTACCTGGTGATTTTGTTTGCCTAATTTTCTGTAAATATTCTGAGAATGTTCTATTCAGAAATTTATGAAAAGTTTGTTAAATAAGTTATATTTGGCTGGGTAAAAAAAATATGAATACTGTAGAAAAATAACATGATTAAGACTCAATAGTAAATGTCCCCCTTTGAGCTAAAGATATGAGCGGCACCTCTAATGGTGAGTTTACACTGAGATATTTATCTGACAGATTTTTTTTTTTTTAAAGGAGAAATTTCAGTCTTTCCTTTATGATCTGTTCCCTGTTTATAGTATGTTCCTGTCAGATAAATCTCCCTGTGTAAACGCACCATTTGGAGATGCAATAAGTGATCCACCCACTATCCTCCTTGGATATAGAGAAATGATATGGCACCAACACTATACTATCATTACTATATAGTTACTATGGAAGTTTGCAACAGAGTCAATTACTAACTACATTAAAGGGGAACTCCAGGTAGAGGTTAAAAAAAATGAAACTTCTGCAGAAGCATAACGCATTACTTGCCTGTCTATCCCAGTTTTTAAACTACCAAAAATCCATTTGTTTGGGGGGCGGGGGGGGGGGGGGGGGGGGGGGGGGGGGGGGGTTGGGGGGGGGGTTGCTCTGTTTTATGTTTCTGTTCTTCCTGATTTGGCATTTCCCAGAATACAATGCTGTCCCTCATGTGATCTTCACAGCCCCCCCCATCACAATCAGTAAAATTAGTGCAGCTGCTGTTTCTGTTTGGTCAGAGATGGTGAATCAGTCAGGAGACTGGGTTATCCAGCCAAGCCTCCTGTGAGATCACGCCCTGCCCCCTGTATACATCGTCAGCAAACACACACAATGTGAGACAGAGACATGGAATATTTGTCTCCTAGGGGGGATAGCAGCAGGAGACAATGTGGATTGGCACAGGGGCCATTTTTTCACTTCCTGGATTTCTATAAGCTATCAGTGTGGCAGAACTGTACAGATTCAGTAATACAATGTATAGACACATCTATATAACTTTTAATGTACTTTTAATAGAAAACAAGTTTTTCTTATCCAGAGTTCCCCTTTAAAGGCAGATATGTTACCAGTGCTAAAGGAAATGCAGGACAAGCAAGCACAACTCATAGACATGTTGTTATATGACATCTGGTATTTACTTAAAGCATAATTGTCATATTTTTTTTTATTACAACATTTACAAAATGTCCAGCCTTTTAGAATCGAGGGTCAGAGGGTTCCTATTTAGCAAAGGTTTTCTCACTGAAGTAACCACTATAGGTTAAAGGACAAGTACCATGAAAAACTTTTTCCCAGTAATTGAAGCACATTACAAAGTTATATAACTCTGTAATATGCTTCAATCACCTATCTGCCTCCCTTCCCCGTCTTTTCCCCCCTCCACCCCCCACCAGGAAATGCACTAAACTCACACAGACCTGAGGCAGCTCCTTCTTGTGAGGATGAGTCATCAGCAGGAGGGCTGCTCTAGGTCCTGTTACACCAGCCCCCCCTCCCCTCCTTGTCAGGTGACTCTGCTTGCTCAGCTTATCTTCTCTAGTGACATGACTCCTTCACTGAGTCCACGGCAGCAGGAGAGAGAGTATGAGGGGAGGGGGGAGCTGCCTATGTGCCGGAGTCAGTCTGAGGGAAGATAAGCATGACATGTGACAAGTGATAGCTTGCAGTTGTTCAGCCAATGGGAGCTGAGCAAGCCTGTCACCTGACAAGGCAGGGGAGGGGGGAGGCTGGTGTAACAGGAGAAGGAGCTGAGAGAAGAGCTTGGTGACTGTGATGACAGTAATTAGGTCTGTGTGAGTTAGGACACTTCCTGGTGGGGGGTGGAGGGGGGAAAAGACAGGGAAGGGAGGCAGATAGGTGATTGAAGCAAATTACAGAGTTATATAACTTTGTAATGTGCTTCAATTACTGGGAAAAAGTTTTTCATGGCACTTGTCCTTTAATACATTAAAAAAAAACATTTTTTTTATTATTGCTTTGCCATTCTTTGAATATCTTGTGCATGATTGCTCAAGAATCAGTTTCTATTACAACACAAACAGGTGTCTTAATAGAACACATCAATCTTCTGATTGGCAGGAAACACTCCAGTTTACCACAGAGCAGATGAATGAAGCTTCTCAGTTGACTAGTTGTACTCAAGACATTGTCCGAGCTGAGCATTGATAGAACATACAAATTTTAGGATGTCATCCAACTGAAGAGCCGCACTAAAACCAACAAATAGTTCTACACAAATAGTTCTTTGTGTAGGACTAGATTACCTTCAAAGTCCTGGAATCTAAGCCCATACAGCAGGTATTTGGTTTTTTAGATCCAAGCGAGGCACTTCTGCTGTGTGGATAGATGAACAGCTAAATAGATAGAATGATATTACACTTTATCTCCCTGAGAATGTCTTTAAAAAAAATAATGCAACAGGTGCTGTATACATTTATTTTTTTTAAGTCAGTAACATTCATTAACGTAACTGCAACCCTAATCATTGCTTCTAAGCTATTTTTACATGGGATGCTTTATTGTAAGATACATTCATGATCAATCCAGTGATTATACCTAAAGGGGGTATATGAGCAGGCATGGTTTGTTATTTATTATGGATCCTGAGCACATCTAGGAATACTTACCCAACCTGCTACCCTGCCACTTCTTTACTAGTCCTCTTCTTTTCTAGTTTTAGTAATGTTCTGTGTCGATAGTAAATGGCCACTAAGCAGCTGATTAGAATTGACAGCAGAGAGATGAGCTGCCTAATGGGCATTTGCTATCTACATGGTAGGTCACTGGAACTAAAAAAAAAGAACCGCGGTGGGAAAAAAAATGCATGGGAAATCATAAGTGGATGTGGAATGGGTTTGGTAAGTGTACCTCTTTGTTATTGTTACTGACGCCTGGGCCACATATTGAGGAGACTCAATTTGTTATAAATGTATGATATAAATAGCACATGATTTATCAAACAGTATGAGCATGGTAAGAGCCCTTTGTAATATTTTATTGTGTTCTTTTTTAGCACTCTGACCATACATGCATCCAGTCAATTACACTTGTACTAGATGAGGATGTTAATAAGCAGGTCACTATATTGAGGAATGGAGATGTCCAGTATGGTCCTAACCAAGGTTTTATACTGAATGGTAAGTGCTCTATGAAAATACTATTTAAATAATGTACAACTATCCACTGGTTTGTTAATCGCCATTAAGGAAAATGTACTTTACCATGGAACTGATTTTATAGGCTATGTTCACACAACGTAAAACTACGGCCGTAGTTCTCGCCGCAGAACTACGGCCGTAGTTTTGCGGTGTGGAACAATGCCTTATTTGCAATGGGTTCCCGGCCGGAGCGTACACACATCGTATACGCTCCGGCCGGGATCCCATACGCTGCTGGAAAAAACTGACATGTCAGTTTTCTGCGGCCGGAATTCAGTGAATTCCGGCCGCAGAAAGACCTGTCAGTTCACACGCTCCGGCCGCTTGCTTCACTGTGGGCTATGGTAAGCTCTGATGCGGGTGCACGCTGATGCGTCCGCATCAGAGCTCTGCGGCCGGAAGAATCACCCGGCCGGTACTTAAGTGCCGGCCGAGATGATCCGGCCAGAGACCAGCCGTTCTGTGACCCGGCCGTGGTCACGGAATGGCCGGTCTCATACGTTATGTGAACATAGCCTAAGTGATGTACAGGTCAGTGAAAAGACATTAAACCATAATGTGCACTATGGTAAGAAGGCAAGCTGGTGGGGGTAGTGTGGTACTCTTTTCTGCTGAAAAGTCTTGGGCCCTAAATCCATGTGGACGTTACTTTGATTACTCACCCCCAGTTTATTAATTATTGTTGCAAACCATGTACATTCATAGCAGTGGTATACCCAAAGTAGCCTCTTTGAGGAATGATCTGAGGAACGTGACAAAGAGTTCAAGATGTTGACTTGGCCCCCAAAGTCCCCAGATTTAAATCAACTCTGTATTCATATCCCCCCCCCAAAATAAAAATAAAATAAAATGAAAAAAAAAAAACCGTTTGTACCGTTTGTTTGGTGATCAGAAATCCTAGCCGGCCGTGTCTTGAAAAATGAGCCTGGTGCCTTGGTTTTTGTAAAAGTTATCTTTTATTCTTCACCAGCAGTAGCAATGAGGCATGGCCTAGAGCATCCATGCCCTGGGCCTGCGGCGCCTCTACTGTGTTCTTCTCCACTCCTTCTCCACCCTCTCCCTTGACTTTAGTTACTGGCTTTCTTCTATTCAGCCCTAGCAAAAATAGTGCAAATGCACCAGAGCGATCGGTAGCAACGCAGGCGCACTGACATGGCGAAGCTTCTTCTTTTAGGGTACCGTCAATGTGTATGCACTGCCTTCACCAGAGTTCTGGAGCTTTTCTGTGGTGCAAGCTATGAGAGTCATTACAAAGTGGAGCCCATACATCTTATGCACTTGCACTGCAGAAATGACAGCTCCCGGATGCTTCTGAAGACTGCACAGGCACACTGACATGGTAGACTAGAACAAGAAACTTTGCCATGTAAGTAAAGCCAAGGGGGGTGAAGAATAAAAGATAGTTTTAATAAAAGCCATGGCATGAGGGGCATTTTTGAAGACATGAGTGGCTAGGATTTTTGATCACCCGATGAAAGGTACCAGTGGTTTGGGGGTGAGTGGGTATATGAATACAGATACAGATTTGCTATTATCAGATGCGCAGGAGCGATCCGTAATAATGCAGGCACACTGACGCAACAAAGCTTCTTGTTTTAGGCTATTATGTCAGTGCATCTGTATCGTCTTCTCCAGCGTTCTGGAGCTTTTCTGCAGTGCAAGCACTGTGAGAGCCATGACAAAGTAGAGCCCATACATCTCACAGCACTTGCACTGCAGAAATGACAGCTCCTCGATGCTGGTGAAGACTGCACAGGTGTACTAGTATGTATAGAAGGAACCCGACACTCACCAGATGAATATGAGCTTATTTATTCAGTGCAATATGCATCACGTTACATCAAGTACTTGTTTCAGCAAGACATGGCCTTCTTCAGCTTTTATCTTCATCTGGTGAGTGCCGCTTTCCTTCTATATATACTACTGGATCTCTCCACCTCGTGCACCATTGATCAGTGGAGTGCTGCCTTCCTACTTTCTGGACAGGTGCACTGACATGGTAGCCTAGAACAAGAAGCTTTGCCGCGCCTGTGTTGCTATGGACTGCTCTGGCGCATGTGCACTATTTCTACTAGGGCTAAATCGGAGGAAGCCAGCAGGGGGGTGTAAGTAAAGCCGGGGGTGGGGGGCAGAAGAGGCATTGCAGGCTTAGGGCGCAGATGCTCTAGGCCACACCGCATTGACATCGCTATGGATAGAGATTTGCTTTAATCAGATCAAATATTTGTGGGATGTGCTGAAAAAACAACTCTGACCCATGGAGGCTCTATCTGGTAACTTACAGGACTTATATCTGTCTTGTGCCAGATATAACAGGAATCTTTAAATGCTAAGTCAATTCAATGCCTTAAAGGGTAAAAATTGTTTTGGCAGAGAGTGGGAGACTTAAAGGGGAAGTATCAGCAGGTTAGACAAATCTCCTTTGCACCGGTCCCATGCTGTTAGTAGGGGCAGTGCTCCTAAGCGTGCTCCAGAGCTCCTGACTAACAGCGCGTACCGGCGCCGAGGAGGAAGAAAATATACATATGTTCCTTCTCAGCATCCCCGGCGCTAGAAGGGGCTATCAGCAGGTTAGATTTGTGTAGTTCCCCTTTAACTCAGTATTAGGTGGTTATTATTATGGTGGTGGTTATTATGGTGCATTGGTCCACAGTAGAACAATATTTTCAATTGAATGTATTTTATTAATTTCTACTGACATATTCCTCAGCTCTTTCCAGAAATTGTCACCCATCACATCAGTCCCTGTCCTTTGTAGGGGTCACAAACTAATTTCGCTATTTTAAACACACACACCTATTAACATTTCAATTTATATTTTATATAATGTTTATACATTTCTTATTTTTTTATAGCACCAGTGAGTTACATATTGCTTTACATAGCATGATATTGGGATAATAGAATGCTTAAACACAGGATGGAACTGACAAAAAATAATTGCTTACATTTTAAGCCTTGACTGTACAGGCTTACAATCTACAAATTACAGGGGGCTGTTACTTTCTGGATCGAGTACAGTATATCAGATGGAATGGTGGAGGGAGGTTCAGAAGTCTTGTATGAAGAGGTGATTAAAGTGGTAGGGAAGAGGTTGTCGTTGGCACAGTGGCATGTATGTAAAATGCAAGCATTCAGGACTCATCAAAACCAGTTTTATGTTGCAGACAACCATGGTGTGGTTAAAAAAAATTCAAAGGAATAAGAAAAAAAAATCAGTTAGTAGCAATTATTATTATTATGCATTCTCAGTAACAACACTAGGGGGCACATTGTTCCATCAATTTAGCATAAAGTATAGTAATTTAACACAAAGATTACCATAGTCTCCTCTTCTATATCTGTTTATAACCTTTTTCTACAGGTGATATTGAAGTCCGAAATTTGTCCTCGATGTTTGTGCAGCTGAAGACAAAGTTTGGAATAAGAATTCAGTTTGCTAAAGGGGGCGACAGACTTTATATTCAAGCAAGTAGTTCCTGGAAGAGAAGAACATTGGGTCTATGTGGAACGTTTAATGGAAATTTGAGAGATGACTTTCTGTAAGACTGTCTAACATTTATTCTCTTATTTAGTAATACTATTAATAGCAAACACGTGTATTAAAGAAATACACATTTGCTCATGTAGTATAAATGGGATTCTCAAAGTGTTGGATCAACATACAACAAAGCTGCCATCTATCATCAAATCTGTCTAACAGAAAAGATGTCATCAGGAGAAACCAATAAAAGCTTAACTTTTATTTCTTTAAGGGCATATATCATCTAGGCAGATACTGAAACGTCTTTTTTTTATTTTTTTTCCGTTTTTTCTTGTCATTTTTCTTTATTTTATTTTTTGGTACATTATTATGAGTGCTTACATCTTGCCTGAGAAGTTAATACATCAACAGATCAGTTATTTATAAATTTATTGATGGGCAAGCTACATGGACCTAGATGACAATGGACAGGACCTACCCTACTGACATGAATGAGAAGCAATAAATGAACATACTCTGTTATCTTTAAAGATGTCATTCCAAAAGGAGGGGGAGGCTGAGCTGTGAGCTTCATCAACTCTTTATCTACTGGAGTCACCATTCTCTTTGTGGCTATGCTCACTTTTTTAAGTGAAAAATGACAGTTTTTTTCAAATATTAAGAAAAAACATTTTACAGCTTAAAGGGGTAGTCCACCAAAAAATTTTTTCTTTCAAATCAACTGGTGCCATGAAGTGCCAGAGATTTGTAATTCACTTCTATTAAAAAATCTTAAGTCTTCCAGTACTTATCAGCTGCTGTGTGTCCAGCAGGAAGTGGTGTTTTCTTTCCTGTCTGACAAAGTGCTCTCTGTTGCCTCCTTTGTCCATGTCAGGAACTGTCCAGAGCAGTAGCAAATCCCCATAGAAAACCTCTCCTGCTCTCCAGAGTAGAAATAATACAACTTCCTGTTGGGCATACAGCAGCTGATAAGTACTGGAAGGCTTGAGATTTTTTAATAGAAGTAAATTACAAATCTCTGGCACTTCATGGCAGCAGTTGATTTGAAAGAAAAAAAAATTGGGTGAACTACCCCTTTAAGGCTATGTTCACACAACTTAAGTTACGCGGTAATCACGGCCGCTGTTGCAACGGCCATGATTAGTACAAAACTTATGTTGTGCTGCAGGCTGAGGGAATCCCGGCCGGAGTGTATACACATGATATACACTCTGGCCGGGAACCCTAGCCGTGCTGCGAGAACACTGTCATTGGATACTATGATGCGCCCGCATCAAAACTCAGAGGCCAGGATGATCTTTTCTGAGACCGGGCAAGCCACGGAACAGCCAGTCTCTTACAAGGTGTGAACATAGCCTAAAATTTAATTTTTGAGCCTATAGATGATGGATGACCAATGGATGGCATCAGTTGGGCGCCCACCAATGAGATACTGGTGGCCTATCCAGACAATCATTAAAAAAAGAGCCCTAGAAAAACCCTTTATTTAAGAAAGAGGAGGGCATTTAGAATATTGCAAAGATTACATTATGTGGCACAAGCCCTGTTGCTGTCTTATGATGGCCATCTTACTACAAAGCTATCCTATATGTTGAGTTTAATTGAAGTATATGTGTTTTATATGTGATTGTTTAATAATTCATCTCTTAATAACTTCTGTTTTTTTACCAGTTCTCCAGCTGGTATGATTGAAGGAACTCCGCAACTTCATGCCAATGCCTGGAAAATATCATCAGCCTGTTTAACTCCAGTAAACATCCCTGTAATAGATCCATGTGACACTAATCTTCAGAATGGTAAGCTCATAAGTATAATCATTATGTCCTATTGGGGCAAAGATCATTTGTGGAGCTGTATGTTGTAAAAATAAAGCTTAAAGGGATTTTCCCACCAAACACATTTATCACCTATTCATAGAATAGATGATAACTGTTTGATCACCGTTACCCCAATGATTGGATCAATACAATCATTGAGATGGGGGTCTCAGGTCCCTCAGTCTTCCTCACATGATGTGGAAGAGTCTGAATAGAGTGGTGGTCAAGCATATGCCCTACCATACCTGTCAAACTGCATGGAATATATTTTAGATTGGCTGGTGTCCTACATTATAATTTACTCCCTATGTATACAACAAATGCAGCCTAAGAAGACTAAACAAATAATTTTACTGTTGTGTATATAACAATTTTGTTTTCCAGTTGGATATGCAACCCACTGTGATGTTATCAATCAGGAACTTTTTGCTCCATGTCATGCCTACGTGAGCCCAGGATTGTATTACCAGTTGTGTCGTTTTGATGCATGTAAATGCGGCAGTACTTGTCTCTGCAATGCTCTTGCTCACTATGCCTACATTTGCAACAAGCATGGTGTGTCTATCAACTTTAGATCACAGGTTTCATTTTGTGGTAAGTAATTGAATAAAACTGAATGATATAATATGTACTGCATGCTGAACAGTCATAGGCTAAGTTCACACAACTATTCATTTAATAGTGTCCGCACAAAGCTGACAGAGCTGACAATTTAAAGTACGGCTCCGGCCACACTTTACATTGTCTGCTATTTTAAGTTGGAATGCGGGGAAATGCGTCCGCATTCCAAATCAAAAGCATTAACCATTTAACACAATGCAAAGTACATCTGACAGCCATATTTACATTCTGTGCACAACTATTTCCTATGGCTGCTGTTCGCCGAACTGCAGCTATAGAAATAGACATGGTCATTTTTTTCTATGGCCACACTTTAACAATGGCCATAGTGTATACTGTGTGTATACACTGTGGCCATTGTTCCATTGAAATCAATGCAAACATATTGATTTTATTACCAACGGATGTTCTTTTCACTCAAAAGAGCAGTCGTTGTTAATGAAATTAATTAATTGTGTAAACATAGCCAAAAAGTCCTCTAGGGAAACTTAAAAAGTAAAAAAAAAATCCCTACTTAAATAACAATTTACATCACCCCCATCTTTATTTTGCCAATAAAATTTAAATTTTTGGAAAAGAAAACAACATATACCTATTCACAGAAGTTCCTATTTATTGACCAAAAATTTGCCCCACAGTACTTATAATATCTTTTGAATAGTAGGTCACTAGCATTGATATGTTACTGCTGCATTGGGCCTTTAGGCTGTGCCTCCACATTTGTGTAAGAATGTGCTTTGAATGCAGCCAAAACAATACTCCCATTTCTTCCCCAACAGCTGGGATATGTTGCTAGCATTATGAAAACACAAAACACAGGCATTCCGTGTGTGAGGAAAGGCATGTTCATTGGCGGGTTAGGACAAACTACTTATTGATACCAAACCTTAAAGCGTAACTGTCATTTCAGGGTCATTTTTCTGAAAACATTAAATATCAACAGTACAAGCGATTTTAAGAAACTCTGTAATAGGTTTAATATACTAAAAGAGTTTCCTTCTGGACTAAAAAAGCAATCTCCCAGCCTCCCCCCTCACATCAAATGAAGCAGGATTTCTGTCTCCATTATGTGGCTATGGAGAGGGGAGTGGCTGTTAGGAGTGACTGAGCACGGAGCAGTCCTGCACAGCACAACACCCTGCAATCTTCTCTCAGTAAGTTCATAGATAAGCACTGACCTTTCTGAAACCTGAATCCAGCGTCTTAGGTGCCCAGAGAGTCTACAAACAGCTGACATTCATGTCACCTCTTCCTGCTCCCTCATCTCCCTCAGCCCCTCCCCCCTTCATAGGCTTACAATGGAGAGAGCAGAGCCCGTCTTCACTGGCTTCTCTGTAATGAAGACGTGTTTGCCTGATAATGCACAGATAAGAAGTCAGGGGGGGAGGCTGGGAGATTGCTTCTTGAGTACAAAAGGAGGCTTTTTTGGCTGATGAAACCTATTACAGAGTTTCTTAAAATCGCTTATACTACTGATTTCTGCAATAAAAAAAAAACATGACAGTTACGCTTTAAGCTTGACGTACACTTAACCTCTAGATGACCCTGGACGTAGGGTTACGTCATGGAAGTCTGTCCCCAGACGACCCATGACGTAACCTTACGTCCTGGGTGTTTTTCCCGCTATGAAGCGCGCTCCTGAGCGGAGTGCGCTTCATAGCAGGTGGGGGCCGGCTGCAAACAGCAGCCGGGACCTCACCGGTAATGACACGCTGCAGCGATCGCGCTGCCGCGTGCCATTAACCCCTTAAACGCCGTGATCGCGGCGCGACCGCGGCGTTTAAGTGTAAGTGACAGGGGGAGTCCCCTGTCACTTACCGATCGGGACCCCCGCAGTGTGACTGCGGGGGTCCCGATCGGTAAAACGGACTGCCGGAGGTCTCTTACCTGCCTCCGTGCGGTCCGATCGGCGATCTGCTACACTGAGCCTGCACAGGCAGGCTCAATGAGCAGATCGCCGATAACACTGATCAATGCTATGCCTATGGCATAGCAATGATCAGTGTAGAAATCAGAGTAGTGCATGTAAAAGTCCCCCAAAGGGACTTCAAAAGTGTAAAAAAAAAAAAGTTCAAAACACACACACACACTACCCCAAAGCCCCTCCCCCAATAAAAGTCTAAATCACCCCCCTTTCCCATTATATAAATAAAACATATAAAAATGAATAAATAGATAAACATATAATATACCGTAGCGTGCGTAATTGTCCGATCTATTAAAATATAACAAGTGTCATTATGATCGGTAAACGGCGTACACGAAAAGAGGGGAAAAAGTGCGCAGATTACCGATTTTATGTTACATTATATATTAAAAAAAATCAATAAAAAGTGATCAAAACATCCGATCTTCACAAATATGGTATTAATAAAAACTAGAGATCATGGCGGAAAAAATGAAACCCCATACAGCCCCGTAGGTGAAAAAATAAAACCGTTATAAGCGTCACAATAGGCCCATTTTATTAATATTTAATTGCCAAAAAAAAGGATTTCATAAAAAAAAATACATATATAACATTAGAGAATCTGTGTAACCTGCATATGGTTGTGTTCGGACTGACCTATAGAATAATAGTGTCATGTCGCTGTTACCATATAGTGCATTACGTAGACACAGGAACCCCCCAAACGTTACCATATTGCATTCTTACTTACGATTTCACCTATTTATATCTTCATAAATAATATATTTGGAATTCCATCATACATGTTATGGTAAAATGAATGACGCCATTACACAGTACAACTATTCCTGTAAAAAACAAGCACTTACATGGCTTGTAGATAGAAAACAGAGTGATAGAGCTCTTAGAAGGGGAGGAGGGAAAAACGAAAGCACTAAGATCAAAATTTGCGCGGTCCACTGGGTCATTTTGGGCCTGGTCCTCAAAGGGTTAAAGGGATATTCCTGTCTCAACTAATATAGTTAATCTTACAGGGATAAATGCACTTACGAAATTTGTGTCTTCCTGATATTCTTATTCCTTCCCCTTTTTTACAGCTCGTTGTCTAGGTTATAGACCACCACTCCGCTCTAGAAGCAGTGGTCTGGTTGATGTATCTATAGCTATAATGAAGATTTATAGAGATATATTGTATATATACTATATAATATATATAAATATGTATCCTATAACTATATATACACCAGCCAGACCAATGTATTTAGAGCAGAGTGGTGGTCAGTAACCTAAACAACAATGGGAGGGACAGAGTGACATATCAGGAGAAGAAGGCAAGTGTACTAAATGAATGTATTAGCAAAAATAGTTAACCTGATGAGACCTACAAAATGTACTATTTTAGTTGTAACGGGAATATCCCTTTTATTGTCCAATATCTTTAATTCCAGAAGGTTGTGCACAGAACTTTTAAGTCACTTGTTAGGATTGCTGAGCAATAATAACCAATAAAAAATACCTCTATTAAAGACAGAATAGCAAAGATATTTGATGTTCATTTCTGCTTCCCTATAAAGCTAGCCACACACACAGCATAATGATTAACTCAAATGGCCAATTTCACTAAATTACACACAGACCAATTTGCAGTGGCCAATGGCAGGCTAATATCTGCCAAACATATGATGAGCCGTGGTAACCTTTTCTTTTAGCTGTGTCATGGCCAAAAGTTTTGAGAATGACACAAATATTATATTTTCACATGATCTGCTGCCCTCTGGTTTTTATGTGTGTTTGTCGGATGTTTTTATCATATACAGAAATATAATTGCAACCATATTATGAGTAACAAAAGCTTATACTGACAGAATGAGTTAATGCAGCAAGTCAATATTTGCAGTGTTGACCCTTCTTCTTCAGGACCTCTGCAATTCTCCCTGGCATGCTCTTAATCAACTTCAAATCCTGACTTACAGGAGTCCATTATTGCACAATCAATGCTTGCATTTTGTCAGAATTTGTTGGTTTTTGTTTGTCCACCTGTCTCTTGATGATTGACCACAAGTTCTCAATGGGATTAAGATCTGGGGAGTTTCCAGGCATATGGACCCAAAATTTCTATGTTTTGTTCCCTGAGCCATTTAGTTATCACCTTTGCTTTATGGCAAGGTGCTCTATTATGCTGGAAAAGGCATTGTTGATCGCCAAACTGCTCTTGGACGGTTGGGAGAAGTTGCTCTTGAAGCACATTCTGGTACCATTCTTTATTCATGGCTGTGTTTTTAGGCAAGACTGTGAGAGAGACGATTCCCTTGGCTCAGAAGTAACCCCACACATGAATGGTTTCAGGATGCTTTACAGTTGGCATGAGACAAGACTGGTGGTAGCGCTCACCTCGCCTTCTCCGAATAAGCTGTTTTCCAGATGTCCCAAACAATCGGAAAGGGAATTCATCAGAGAAAATGACTTTACCCCAGTCCTCAGCAGTCCACTCCCTGTACCTTTTGCAGAATATCAGTCTGTCCCTGATGTTTTTTCTGGAGAGAAGTGGCTTCTTTGCTGCCCTCCTTGAGACCAGGCCTTGCTCCAAGAGTCTCCACCTCACAGTGCGTGCAGATGCACTCACACCCGCCTGCTGCCATTCCTGAGCAAGCTCTGCACTGCTGGTAGCCCGATCCTGCAGCTGAAACACTTTTAAGAGACGGTCCTGGCACTTGCTGGTCTTTCTTGGGCACCCTGGAGCCTTTTTGGCAACAATTGACCCTCTCTCCTTGAAGTTCTTGATGATACGATAGATTGTTGACTGAGGTGCAATCTTTCTAGCTGCGATACTCTTCCCTGTTAGGCCATTTTTGTGCAGTGCAATGAAGACTGCACATGTTTCTTTAGAGATAACCATGGGTAACAGAAGAGAAACAATGATGCCAAGCACCAGCCTCCTTTTAAAGTGTCCAGTGGTTGTCATTCTTACTTAATCATGACAGATTGATCTCCAGCCCTGTCCTCATCAACACCCACACCTGTGTTAATGGGGCAATCACTGAAACGATGTTAGCTGGTCCTTTTAAGGCAGGACTGCAATGATGTTGAAATGTGTTTTGGGGGATAAAGTTCATTTTCTCGGCAGATATTGACTTGGCAATATCTAATTTAATTGGCAAGTAATTGCTGTTAAGCTGATCACTCTTTATAACATTCTGGAGTATATGCAAATTGCCATTTTAAAAACTGAAGCAGTATACTTTGTAAAAATTTATATTTGTATCATTCTCAAAACTTTTGGTCATGACTGTATACAGCATGATTGGCTCAATTTGGCAAACCATTGGCTACTTTGTACGTTTTATTTTTGAATAAATTGGTGATCTTCCTTTTAGTTCTGGCATTTTTCTGGTGGGATTGTTTCCATGTGTATGGTCAGATTTCTTTAAATGGAGCGCGAAAACATTCCTGAGAATCTTTAGCATTATAAGTAATTTTCATTTCATCCGTTTAAAATATTCTCATGTGTTTGGCACCATAGGAGCTTGACTAGCCAAATGTAACTGTAACAATTTGTATTATATTTGTTTGCATTGTGTTCTATAGGAGTCATATGCCGGTATGGAATGTTGTACCACCAGTGCTCCTCTTACTGTGGACGAACTTGCTTGTCTATTTCTCTGGGAGAAGTCTGCACTGATGAATGTATTGAAGGATGTAACTGTCCTGATGGAAAGTACTTTGATGAGTCTCTTAGTTTTTGTGTTCCAATGTGAGTAATTGTTTCTGTGTTTCTTGGTTTCTTGGTAATTGTTTCTGAGTTTAGTTTTTCTGTTGTAAAGCCCCAAATATACTATTTCACTAAGGTCAGTTATAATTTGTAGTAATTTGGTGTGCATGGGAAGCCACACCCCTTTACATTAAGCTCCATCCCCCTGCTAAAAAAGTGACATGTAACTTAGTAAAAATGGCATATTTTCAAGCAAAGCAGGGGCTTGTACAAAAATTTTGTGCCACTTTGCACCAGGCACAAACCTTGAGCTAATTTCTAAATGATTACGAACAACTTACCTGCACACTTCTGCAACACATCACCTTTTTTAAAATGACATTTGATTAAATCTTAAAAAAATACAGAAATAAAACAAGGTTGTGGGAAACCTACAGGTATAGGTATCACATTACTTTTTAAACATTTCACTATTAAATCAACTATTTGTTTAAATTAATTATAATTGTAATTAAAAATTATTTCCAGATCAAGTTGTCGTTGTTATTATAAGGGCAGAATCTATCACCCAGGGGAAGTGATCTTGAGACAATCAGGTTCCTGGTAAGATAAAATTTATATAAATAAAATATTGATAACTAAGTGATATAATTCTGAGTGGAATATTTAAAGTGGTACTTCAGCCAAATGTACAAATTCAGGGCGGACATAATAATACAGCCACAGCGTCACCAGCTCACTGTCAGCCTCTGGTCTCCTGTTTCTTCCAGCTTCCTGTGTCATCACAACTCAACAGGAACTACCTGCTCAGCCAGTGAGTGACTATAGAGGTGTCCTGCCTCAGTCACTGAAAGGACTGGCTGAGCAGGCATTTATGTGTGGGATTGTGATATCACAGGACCGTGAGGTACAGGAGACCGGAGGCTGACAGTGAGCTGGTGGCACTGTGCCTGTGAGAGCACAGTTAAGTATGACTTCTTTATTATGTTCCCACCGCTTGCCCACCCTGGATTTTTACTTTTGACCAAATTACCCCTTTAAGATGCTCAACTAAATCAAAATGGGGTAACATTCAACTTTTATGTTTGTGGGACACACACCTTATTGCAGAAAAATTGTGTCTTTCTTTTTTCGCTAGCCAGTGTTTGAATGGAACAATGAGATGTACTGAAACTTCTACAACCATCACAGGTATGGTATAACAAAGTTTACATTTTATCTCTAAATTGAGATCTGTACTGTATATAAGTCTAACAATGCATTCCTAAAACCTAAATATATAAAGGGTTCTGGCAAAAATATTTAAAAGGGGGTATGGAATCTTAACCCCTAGACGACCCTGGACGTAGGGTTACGTCATGGAAGTCTGTCCCCAGACGACCCATGACGTAACCTTACGTCATGGGTGTTATTCCCGCTATGAAGCGCGCTCCGCAGCGGAGCGCGCTTCATAGGAGGTGGGGGCCGGCTGCAGTGAGCAGCCGGGACCTCACCGGTAATGACACGCTGCAGCGATCGCGCTGCCGCGTGTCATTAACCCCTTAAACGCCGCGATCGCGGCGCGACCGCAGCGTTTAAGTGTAAGTGACAGGGGGAGTCCCCTGTCACTTACCGATCGGGACCCCCGCAGTGTGACTGCGGGGGTCCCGATCGTTGAAACGGACTGCTGGAGGTCTCTCACCTGCCTCCATGCGGTCCGATCGGCGCTCTGCTACACTGAGCCTGCACAGGCAGGCTCAATGAGCAGAGCGCCGATAACACTGATCAATGCTATGCCTATGGCATAGCATTCATCAGTGTATAAATCAAAGTAATGTATGTAGAAGTCCCCCAAAGGGACTTCAAAAGTGTAAAAAAAAAAAAGTTCAAAACACTAACACACTACCCCAAAACCCCTCCCCCAATAAAAGTCTAAATCACCCCCCTTTCCCATTATATAAATAAAACATATAAAAATGAATAAATAGATAAACATATAATATACCGTAGCGTGCGTAATTGTCCGATCTATTAAAATATAACAAGCGTCATTGTGATCGGTAAACGGCGAACACGAAAAGAGGGGAAAAAGTGCGCAGATTACCGATTTTATGTTACATTATATATAAAAAAAAATCAATAAAAAGTGATCAAAACGTCCGATCTTCACAAATATGGTATTAATAAAAACTAGAGATCATGGCGGAAAAAATGACACCCCATACAGCCCCATAGGGGAAAAAATAAAACCGTTATAAGCGTCACAATAGGCCCATTTTATTAATATTTAATTGCCAAAAAAAAGGATTTCATAAAAAAATATATATATAACATTAGAGAATCTGTGTAACCTGCATATGGTTGTGTTCGGGCTGTACTATAGAATAATGGTATCATGTCGCTGTTACCATATAGTGTATTACGTAGAAACAGGAACCCCCCAAACGTTACCATATTGCATTCTTTCTTACGATTTCACCTATTTATATCTTCATAAATAATATATTTGGAATTCCATCATACATGTTATGGTAAAATGAATGACGCCATTACAAAGTACAACTATTCCTGTAAAAAACAAGCACTTACATGGCTTGTAGATAGAAAACTGAGAGTGCTAGAGCTCTTAGAAGGGGAGGAGGGAAAAACGAAAGCACTAAGATCAAAATTTGCGCGGTCCACTGCGTCATTTTGGGCCTGGTCCTCGAAGGTTTAAGAGTAGAAAAATAAGCGATACTCACATGCCCAATGGCATAGGCTGCATAGGCTGTATCCCAGTTTTCTAGGCGTTCCTTAGGCTGTATCCACCCGCTGCACGGAGCCGGCAGACAGCAGGAGATGCCGAGATTTCTAGTTCGTACGAACCAGAAATCCGGCAGGTTCGCTCATCTCTAATTGTAACTTTAAAACCATGTGCTTTGTAAGAAGTCATTGTCTGGATTTCTGCACAAACACTTTCAGTAACGTTTTCTTCTGTATTTAAGTATCATGTATGTCTGGACTGTTCAATTGCACACATACCATCTTAGGTTGTTCCTCCAGACACCTTACATAAGTGTTCCCCAGGGTCAAAAACTTTCCTTCCTGTGTAGACCCCCCCCCCCCCTCCTATTGACAGAAGTTACGAGTTTCCACAGAGGGATCTACAGGGTCAGCCAGTCAGAAAGCCACACAGCTGCCCTGACTACTCCACCTATCCTCTCTATGGATACCACACAACAAGATGGTATTTTACAGGGCCTTGAAATAAGTTTGCAGCTGTTATTTTCCAAGCTAATCTTAACATTAAATCAGGTCACTGCAGCTTTTGATACACAACTTATCTGTAATGTAGTTTACGGAGCTATGTAGGTTTTATCTTATTATTTTGTATTGAAGGTCACACATGTCCAGAAGGGAAAATATTCTTTGATTGCCGAAACCCTGTACTGGGCTTACCATCTGCCGGTGTCAACTGTGAAGTCACATGTGCTAACTTGGCAATGAATTTTTCATGTGTCCCATCACCACCATGTGCCAGTGGATGCATTTGTCCACCAGGGTAAGTATCAAGGCTTACAAGAGCTATGTGCTCATATAATGCTCTTTGATGCATATTTATGCTTCTTTTTTAATCTATTTTTGTAGCATGGCAGAGCATAAAGGAAAATGTTACGTGCCAGATAGCTGTCCATGTACTTGGAAAGACTGGGAATACTTGTCTGGGGAAGTGATATCTACACCATGTTACACATGGTAGGTATAAAACACAGTAATAAATATAACTGTGATGTCAGAAGGAGAGAAGAACCTATATGGTATACTGCCATACAGTGTACAAATACACATGCCATACAGAGGTTAACTGTAAGTAAGCAACAGTGTGATTCCCAACATTTGTTGGCCAAAAAATACTGTACCTTTATATATATGTAATACAATCTCCAAATAACTACTTATTTGAAGTAGTCAAACAAAACCATCATACAGTGACTAAACATAGAGCCATACAAACAATAATTTAATAGTATTGTAGAACATCTCAAGTATACAGCTATACAATAATAACAGTATTCATGGTGGTCACAAGCAGTCATTAATGAGACCCTGTTCATGGGCACCACACTCCCCTATGGGCCTGAGCAGTGGCGTAGCTACTATAGAGGCAGGGAAGGCGGTTGCTATGGGGCCCGTGGAGGGAGGGGGCCCAGGGAAGATAAGAGCCTCCTGTGTCCTTTTGCTTAACCCCTTATGTACTGCAGTGTGTAAGTGACCCAATATTCTCTTACATGCTGCAACACAAACAAAGGGTTAATATAAGCTCAAGACAATTAGCTCTCTGATAACCTCTGACCTCTGAGCTCCTGCAGAGGTCAGGGGTTATCAGTGCAGGAGTAGCAGGAGAGAGCTAATTGTCTTCTGCATTAACCCTTTGTTTGTGCTACAGCATGTAAGAGAACACTGGGTCACTTACACACTGCAGTAAATAAAGGGTTAAGCAAAAGGTAGTCTGCTCCTGTACCTATGTATATAACCATGAGGCTCCTAATAGGCTGTTATAGTTAAATACAGTGGATAGACAGAACAAGCAGACATTGGCTTTCTCCTCTGACAGTGACTGTTGTGGCAGCACGCAGGATTCTGCCTCTGGCCACAAGAGAATATTTTCTTTTGCCACATCACCATGTATGTTTGTATGTATGTATATATATATATATATATATATATATATATATATATATACAGTTTTTTGCTACGGGGCTCCATGAATCCTAGCTACGCCCCTGGGCCTGAGTAATGCACCACTACCAAGAAATAGGTTTATTAAGAAGCTACATGCTAAAAATGTGCTGAAAATATCATAGATTTGAGAGACTGAACATAATGGGAGACATTTACTAACATGCGCCCCTGACATAGGCAACAGAGTAAGGGACAGATTCAACCTTTGTCAATGGCGTCCGCCAGCAGCATCTCCTGCTTGCCTAATGGAAGGACAGGGGGCGTGGAAGGTGAGGAGGAGGCGTGAATTCTTCCTGTGCCTGATTTACTAAGGTTTATGCCTGAAAATTGGTGTAAATCAGGCAGGTGCTCCGAGCAGGTGTATGTTTGACCCGCAATGCCTGTGCTGGGCGCTGGGCTGGCTGGCTGGCTGTACTAAGAGGCATGCGCCTCTTAGTAAATCCGGGAGGTGGGGTGGGGATTATTTTAGACTGGTATATGAGTGTGTAGTTTTATTACAATTTTGCATAGATTTTTGTTCAATTGTAATATAACCTCAACATCTAACCATGCACAAATCTGCAATTAAATGCAAGTCTGGCCAAATATTGCACTACATTAATCAGATTCTTGTTCAATGTCTTTTTACTTGTAGTGTTTGTAAAAGAGGAATCTTTAACTGCACAAGTTATCCCTGTCCATCAGTGTGTACTGTATATGGTGATCGCCATTATTATACTTTTGATGGCTTGGAATATGATTATGTCAGTGACTGTCAGGCATTCTTACTAAAGGTTAGTATACAAATTATTATTCTACTCACTTTTTTATTTCATTTTTAGAGATGAGCAAACCTTGAGCATGCTCGAGTCCATCTGAACCCGATCGTTCTGCATTTGATTAGCGGGGCTGCTGAAGTTGGATAAAGCTCTAAGGTTGTCTGAAAAACATGGATACAGCCAATGACTATATCCATGTTTTCCACATAGCCTTAGGGCTTTATCCAAGTTCAGCAGCCACAGCTAATCCAATGCCGAACGCTAGGGTTCGGATGGATTCGAGCATGCTCCAGGTTCGCTCATCTCTATTCATTTCCCATCTGCCATGTTAAAATTGAAATCCTCAGTTAAATCCCCCTGTGTGAACATAAAACACAATGGATCATAAAGCCTTACAATATGATCCACTACTAGTTTTGTATACATTTCTTAATTTAGGATTAAAGTGCCTTAAAGGTTATTGCAACATCTGTTGCTGGGGGTGCAGTATAAATAGGAAATACATGATACATACCCTGTCCCCTGTTCCCCACATCACCTGCTCCAGCAACTTCTGATGCCCCACTTGTCACCACCTAATGCTTGCCTGTTTAGAGATTGCAGCAATTTCCCACCTCTGTCAGTGAGTGGCTGAGTGGGCAGGTTCTGCTGAGAAGACTCATCTTGGAAGGATCAACGAGCATTGATAAGTATACGTAGCTGGAGTGGGTGCTGTGTGGGACTAAGGTAGGTGAGTATCATTTATATTTTATTTTTACCATAACCCAGTCAGCATATAGCATTTTTTTCCTCCTCCTAAGCAATGTATGACCGAAATAAAGCTAAATTTGCATGGCATACACTTGTGAATACAGTAAAATGCAGTCAATTTCAATGTAAAGTGCAGCAAGATCCTGTCCAAACATCATCTGAAATGACACTCTTTTGGCATCCATAGACCATTAAAGTCTTCTCAATAGAAATGTTTGGTGATTTTTCTGGCTTAAATGCTGACAGTACACTACAGTAAACGCTAATATCAAAGTCTGTAATGACTAGATACATATGTTAAGTTCCATAAAAGTAAGTGTGTGCGTGTGTGTCTGTACCTTTTAGAAATAGTAATGCAAAGACAAACTAAATCAAACTAAACAATTTGAATTGCCTTTTATGCTTGCATAGTGGTGTTATATCACAAACAAATATTTATACTATACAGCTCATTTACATAGTACTGATTTTCATAGTACTCTACTACACTCATACATGATGCAGATAAATGTTTTCATACAAAGAACAGCTATACTACACATATATTGTACAACACACATATAGTACTGCTATGTGATACACGTACATACACATTACCCACATATATTTACATAATATTAATACATACATATTCATTACATACATATATACAAATTTACACACGTGTATTTCTTACAGTATTTCTACATATGGATCAAGTTTCTAAATCAAGTTAAAACAGCCAACAAGTAGTTCCAGCTGTTGCAACTTTCTGTTATACAGATAGATCACGGAGGGGGAGGCTGTGTACCTTTCCTTAAAAGGCTGGATTCACATGTGGCATAAAAATTTGTACTTAAATGAAAAAAAAAATTACAAGCCAGTCTCTATGAAACCAACAGAGATTGGCAAAGTGTGATGTGCCTCCAAATTAATTGGTCACAGAGCGTGGGAACTGTCAAAGGATTGGCTGAGTGGTGAGACATGCTAAAGGTGCCCATAAAGTTGTGACAAAAGTCGTCCAAAGCAGCAGCATTTGGTGGGTTTAGTCTAAGGTCTATGGTGGGCTTCCAAATTTCTGGTGACAGAAATTGGCCATATTAAATGGTTTTCCCAGTATGGCATACATCAGCATCCGTTACTGTATTCTTTTAGTTTTTAACATATACGTTAAGCGGAAACAAAGACGCAGTGTGAACCCGGCCTAACAATGACAAGTGGAAAAATCACACAGACCCAGAAAAATATGTAGATACAGTGCCAGGCTTTCCTTTGAAGGCAAAGCCATTGAAAATATTCATGACACCATTTTCTAAATCAAACAATACACAAAAATGCGAGATTATTCTTGGCTTTTTATTAGCTTGTTTCCCTGCCAACATGCCATCCTGCTACAAGTAATTGAAATGTCAGAACTTTTCAATCATTGCTGCTTAATAAAAAAATAATGCTCATATCAAATAACTCAAACAATGCAATGAAATAATGGAGCCATTTTCCCTGCTGTGTACAATCCCACTTTCATTTTCTTAAAGTAAAAAGTCATCCGTGGAAGCGTAAGTGATTAAAGAAAGAAAGACATAAAGCATTAACAATTCAATAGTGAGTTTGCCACTGAAATTGTAACCAGTGATGAGTGAGCAGTGCCTTTCAAAACATTTTCAATTTTAATGATAGACATTTTATATGCGCTGGCTGAAGCCTTTGCTATATATAGTATCTGCAAATAGCAGGATTAGTGATAATCCACCAAAAGTGGAAACATGGACTGAATAGATGATGACATAGTATAGGCATTATTTGTTACAGCAGAAAAGACATTTGAAAGAGACTGGACTGCAACTTCTTTTGTGTAATATATACTTAGGGATCTTTACGGTTTCTGAAATAATTTATCTGAAATATTGATTGATGTTTTCACTTAACTTTTATTCTAGTTAAATACTTTATAATGCACACCTTTTGCACCTGGCCTATTCCAGTTAACAAGGGCTCTTATTACATAATGCCTACACATTTCTAATGTAGAACATAAGCATGTTTTCATCTACGCACAGGTGCGGCTATATAGTACTATAGAAGATACTAGGGGTTTACCAGGATGACACAAAAGTTTAAATTTTAATCTTTATTTTTTTATTATTATTATTTTTTAAATCCGAAATAGAAGGTAAGGCTTTAGGCTATGTTCCCACACAGTATTTTTGCTCAGTATTTTGTTCAGTATTTTTTAACCAAAACCAGGAGTGAATTGAAAACACAAAAACAGTAGCGGACTATAATAGGTCCTTTTTTACTGCAATTCATCATGATATTATCTATTCTGTACTATGAACACCACGCTAGTGTTGCCATAGTTACAGTGGGGTGGGGGGCCCAGGTTTGGTCAACAGACCGGGGACTATTGTAAAGTTAATCCGCCCCTGCACAGAAAGGCTATGTTCGCACACTGTTGAAATTGAGTAGATGGCCGTCATCAAAACAACGGCCATTGTTTTAAAATAATGGCAATTGTTTGCCAGTAAATAACGGCCATCCACTCAATTTCAACAGTGTGTAAATATAGCCTTTGTGTGTTTTCAATCCACTCCTGGTTTTGGTTGAAAAATACTGAACAAAATACTGAGCAAAAATACTGTGTGGGAACATAGCCACATAGTGAAGTTTGTAGTGGGGTTGTCAACCTCTGTAGGGGTTTCGACCAGGTTAAGCTGCACCAGAGAGCCTGTAGGCTACACACTCTGCCCCACTGTGCCGCTATGGGTTCCTGTGGGGGCTGGGTCAGACCTATTGCCATCATAGCACTTATTGCAGGTCACTCAGTCTGCAGATACTGTTTGCACTCACCTCTCTTACTGCTACCACCTTCTTATATCTTCTCCTCCCAAACTTTAGGCAGCCTCACAGTGCAGCACTCAACAAGGCAATGATGCCTTTGCAACATTTGGCAGCTGAAACATGTCTTAAAAGTACAGTACTTGAATATAAGTAAACATAACCCTATGGTTATCAAGCAGTTCTTTACTAGTATCAGGGACATTGCAATACATCAAAGTGTCCTTAAAGGAGAGGTCTGGTAAAAATTTTCATTAAAGTATTGTATTGCCCCCCTAAAGTTATACAAATCAACAATATACACTTATTACGGGAAATGCACATAAAGTGCTTTTTTCCCTGCACTTACTACTGCATCAAGGCTTCACTTCCTGAATAAAATGATGATGTCACGACTAGACTCCCAGAGCTGTGCAGGCTGTGGCTGCTGGAGAGGATGATGGCAGGGGGACACTGAGAGACACAGGACACTGGAGGGACACTGAGCATCCCTCTGCCATCATCCTCTCCAGCAGCCACAGCCCGCAAAGCTCTGGGAGTCGGGTCGTGACATCACCATTTTATCCAGGAAGTAAAGCCATGATGCAGTAGTAAGTGCAGGGAAAAAGGCACTTTATGTGCATTTCCTGTAGTAAGGGTATATTAGTCATTTGTGTAACTTTTGGGGGGGCAATACAATAATTTAATAAAAATTCTCGCTGAACTTCTTCTTTAACAAAATCACCTCCTACCTTCAGCAATACCCTGAAAATTACGTACTTAATGATCTTTTCTAGACACTTAAATGGGGTCATCTAGTGTGAGAAAAACTTGGCCACTTTTTTCCAGAGACAACACGACTCTTGTCTCCAGCTTGGGCAGGGTTTTGCAACTCAGTTCCATTGAAGTGAATGGCCTAAAGGGGTTATCCAGCATTAGAAAAACATGGCCACTTTCTTTAAGAAACAGCATGACTCTTGTCTTCATTTCAGGTGGGTTTGCAACTAAGCTCCATTCACTTCAATAGACCTGTGTTGCAAAACGCCATCCAACTGGAGACTAGAGTGGTGCTGTCTCTGGAAGAAAGCTGGATAACCCCTTTAAATGCAAACCACACTTGAACTGGAGACAAGAATCTTAATTCCCCCCCCCCCCGTGGATTTATACTGTAAGATTTTTACATAATAGGGGGAATAATGACTACTCCGCTTACACACAGGTCATGTCTAAGAACCCAGCCACCTATCTAGTGTTTACTAATAATTTGTGAAAAAATAATCTTTTTTGCCATTTAAAGGCAATTTTGTTCATCCAGCTTATCCTATTTTGTGGAGATGTAATATAGTTGCCCCTGTTGAAGGATCATATTTTGAACCCTTATAAAGCTCTTAGGTCTTTCATCTAAAAACATTCTAAAATCATACAACTTTTGACCGTAACCATATATGATATTGCCATAAAATGGTATTTTAATTCCATGTTTTAGTAAAAGAGGTATTTTGAGTTCTAAAGTTCACGGGTAAGCTGGGAGAAATCCAATCAGCTACTATGGCAATCTGCCGGCAGTCTTCTCATCTGTTGAGTGTTGTGATGATGGCGATGAAAACCAGGTCTGTGTGGGTTTTGTCATATTAAAACTAGCCTTATTGTGTGAAAGACAGGTGCTGCAGAACTTGCTTGGGCTTCTTCCTTTGGGTTCTGACTCTTAAATGAAACAGTGACTTACAAAGGCTAATTTGTTCATGTCTAGTGAGCTGCATTTAGCTTTTGATGAAGGATTGTACGGAATTTGAACTAAAACTAATTAGTAATTAAGAGACCGATTGTGCCCCGTGCCCTCTGGTACACATGAAATTGAAGGAAAATGTGTGATGCTTCCAAAGTGCTACAGAGTAAATATTGGAAACAATATCCTGGGATATTGGCTGATGATAGAGGACAAAAGTTATTAAATAAGTTTATATCCTACAAGGTCGAGACCTTTGATAAAACTTTCCTGAACCCTATGGGCCAAAGCGGGGGGAAAATTCAAGACATTTGTTTGTGTGTAGAGATCAATATTTTGCTTTTATATCATAGAAGGAATTTCTGATTATGGAATAATAACAGCCTTTATGAAAACACTCAACACTCAATGTATCTACATGCTAAATTTGTGTTTTAGGTTTAAAACGCACACACAATTTTTTAGAAGAATACCACTGCAGTTTTTGTGCCAAAACCAAAAGTGGAGTCAAATGGGTTTGGAAAATATAAAGGGAGGACTTTTATTTCTCTTTTCTGTTAAATTCTCTTCTGGATTTGGCACAAAAACTGCAGTGGCAGTTTTTTTTTTTTTTTAAAAGAAAGTGCCATGTGTGCAAACTGCCGAGTGTGCTTCCCGGCTAAATGGTTCAGGTCTTTGGATGCCTATAAAGAACAGACTGTAATAATTGTGAGTGAGCGAGTGCTGTATACATCCAGCAGGTTTGGGACTTAATGTACCTACAGTATGTACAAAATTTGGAGTCAAGCGGTGTTGGCACATTGGCTCATGCTGCCTACAAAAGTCAGAGCTGCATTTGCAATTCTGCTGGAACCCAGATCTTCATTCACAATTGGTCTGGAATCCAGACATGCACTCACTATTTTGGGAAGCACTTGAGGTAGAGGTAAAGTAATTTCTCATTATGTGCCACTAGACAATCTTCTTCAAGTTTTTCATGGATAAGTTGGGCAAAACTTTCACTCATAGGTCCTGGAAAAACAGCAGAGCTTTTCTGTCAGTGTTTCCCCATCTTGAATGATGCTGCTAGAGAGGATGATGGTGGGTGGAAACACTGAGGGACACAGGGCCCTGGAGGGACACTGAGCATCCACCTGCCATCATTTTCTCCAGCAGCCACAGCCCGCACAGCTCTGGGAGTCGGGTCGTGACATCATCATCTTATCCAGGAAGCGAAGCCTTGATGCAGTACTAAGTGCAGGGAGAAAAGCACTTTATAAGCATTTCCCGTAATAGGTGTATATTAGGGATTTGTATAACCTTTGGGGGGCAATACATTACTTTAATTAAAATTTTGCTGGACTTCTCCTTTAACTATATTCTCTCATCAAATTTTAAATGAAAATCCATTACCAGCATGAAATATTGCAACTGTGCAGTATTAAAATAGATTTTAAATTAGGAAAAACAAGTCCCCTCTTCTCCACTCCTTTTGCTAGATATTTGCTAATCTGGGTAATTGTACACCAAGATAGCAGAAGTATGGTTCAACAGATTAATTCCTTAAGAAGGTGAGAGTATCTGTTCCCTCCTCGCCAAAGATGACAAAACTGATTTTCCCAATTTATTCTAATAAAATAAAACATTTTTTCAATCCTTCATAATTTATTTAAGTGAATCAAATTGGTCATTTGCACATAATGATATTTTCTTCAATAAAAGATAATCCCTTAATTCGGGACGGGACATCCCTGCTTCATTCCTTGCCTTAAAGGGGTACTCTGGCAAAAATCTTTTTCTTTCAAATAAGCTGGTTTGTGAAAGTTATATAGATTTGTAATTTACTTCTATTTAGAAATCTCAAGTCTTCCCTTACCTATCAGCTGATGTATGCCCTGGCGTGCATTGTGTTGTCTGACACAATGCTCTATGCTGCCACTTCTGTACCAGACAGGAACTGTCCAGAGCAGGAAAGGTTTTCCTTGGGGATTTGCTACTGCTCTAGACAGTTCCTGTCTTGGACAGAGGTGGCAGCAGAGAGCACTTAGACTAGAAAAAAATCAACCACTTCCAGCAGGACATACAGCAGCTGTTAAGTACTGGAAGACTGGAGATTTTTAAATAGAAGTAATTTGCGAATCAATATAACTTTGTAAAACCAGTTGATTTGAAAGAGTACCCCTTTAACTTTAAAGTATTTAGTGCACATTCTATTAATGTTTATTTTGAATTTTGGTATCTAAGGTATCATAACCTGGGGTGAGGGAGTCTTTGTACAGGCAAACACTTTAAGGTTGCCTTCACACATGACGGATCCGCAGCGGATTTCTCGGACGTCCTGCTGCGAATATGTCTGCCCATAGACTTTACAGGGCAGGGATCCGCAGCGGATCTTGCTGTGAATTCGTAGTGAGAAATCCGCTGCGGATCCTTCCTGTGTGAAGGCACTATTACAAGGATTTCATGTTAAGCCAGTAGGGTATTACTAAATTAAAGCAGGTGGTCTGCCTCACATAAACCCTGACTGATTGTTATTAACTATATAGATTTACCTGGTAAAGGTCTCCAAGTTACAGCATTCCATTTATTATTCATAACTACTTTAATTAGCATAGCTCCACTGGCGCCCTCTTCTACTGTACATATATATTTCTGTTTGTTATAGATTATATGTATATTAATAGGGTTTCCTAAGGTCCATACCAGCACAGAACCACCTACAGCACTATTTTGTTAATCAGAAGTGTCTCTTGTAGTTGATATCCTTGAGCCAAGTCTTGCAAAATGGAAGAATTGTTTCCCTATCTATTCACGTAATACACCAGGTTACGCATGCCAATCCCAGCAGGCTTTGCCAGTCACTATTTGGCAGTGAGCAAACACACTCAATCATTTATCAATACTACCAAGCTGCTTCCCTGCTTTAGCGTACAGTTCTGCTTCACTGAACTAGAAAACATTCTTGATGAGATTGTGAGATACTGCCAGAAAACAGCTGTATTACTGTGATCTAAAAAGAAAAGTGCATGACCACTTGTCATAGTGCTCACTTCCAGCTGTCATATTTCTCCTTGTCCTATCAGACAAACATTTATCAACATGGATCTGTCATCCAGTCTGGTTTTAGATAGACATAAAAAGAATAAAATTTAACCCCATTATGACTAAGCCTGGCTGGCATTAATACCCACCTTTTTTTTTTCATTTTGTCTCTTCTTCTTTCACCAACTATAACTTTTTATTTTATTTTTTCATTAAGATGGCTGTACAAAGCCGTTTTATGTGGTGTGTTTTTAGTTGTTTTCAGATAGACATAAAGGGGGAGATTTATCAAAGGGTGTAAAATTTAGACTGGTGCAAACTACCCACAGCAACCAATCACAGCTCAGCTTTAGGCAGTGCTGAAAGGAAAGCTGAGCTGTGATTGGTTGCTGTGGGCAGTTTGCATCAGTCTAAATTTTACACCCTTTGATAAATCTCCCCCAAAATGTTGTGTGTATGTGGGAATTTACCAAGTGTAGTTTTTTATATATATATAAAAGCAAAAACACATTTTTTCTGGTAAATAGTTGTGTTTTTGTAATTTTTTTGTGGAATTTTTAAATTCTTATAAAATCCCACTAAAGGATTACTGTTGTACATGTTTATTAAATTTATAATGTGCTAGCATTTTTCTGTATGCTAATCGATTATCCGTGTTGTTACTTAGTGTGCCGTAACAGCAGGCTTATAGAACAGACAAAACTGGGGTGCTCTTTGGGTCCCAGGGGCTGATTGCCCTGGGATTCCCAATACCCCAATTACATAGCTGGAAAAACTGCTGACCTAACAGAAGGAGGAAGCCATGTTTGATCATGCTGTGGTCAATCTTGACAGTGGCAAAGGGTTGAATAGCTGGAATTGAGGTCCCTCTGATCTTGACTGTTACAATAAGAGCACATCTGAGCACCCACTGTAGGGAGGCATAGCACCCAGTCATTGCAGTTGTTTTTTTTTTTAAACACCAACCTTTTGTTTGGTTCCTCTACTGATATTGGCATAGAAATGCTGATGCAAAATGCAGACCAGAATATTTTAATGTAAATGTGGCCTAAATAACCAGGATTAGGGATCATGCACACAGCTATTTTGAAGGCTAGTACAACCTTGTCATTGATTTCATCTGATTCATATGTACTCTTATAGTAGATCAAAATAAGTACAATTGACTATATTTACAATGGCAGAAGTCACTGTTATGTAATGTTTTCATTGCTGCTTGGTGTCAAGTATAGAATAGTTAACAAATATTTTCTTACTGTTAAGAGAGAATGTGTAAACAGAAACTTGGCAGATTCTATAAGTCAAGAGGGCCTGACATGAATCATGATCTACTCCACAACAGATCCATTTAGGCCATGAGGCCTTTTCAAGATATTACTTAGATTTAACCTCAGATACCTTTAGTGTCACTGTTGTTAAAAGGCTATGTTAACACAACATATAAACAACGGCCGTTCTTTGGCACTCAAAGCAACAGTCAAAGCAACAGTTAAATTCTATAGACAACGGACAGAAATGATTGACAAGATCGTTGCTTGCATTGACTTCAATGCAAATCATTGCAGTATGAAAAGAACTGCTGTTGATTTAATTGAAAACAATGGCCGTCCTTTTAATTAAAATTATGTTGTGTGAACATAGCCTAATTTTTAAAATCTAAATCAACAGTAGATGTGAAATAAAGCAACTTTACAATTTACATTAATTTTTTTTTGTTGTTATTATGCTGTAAAACAAAGCTGAATTTACCAGACATCCAGGTCCAGTCTCCTGAAGGTAGATTTTCCAACTTGTGCTGGTTGAAAAAAAAAAAAAGAGAACAAACGCAGACTAAGGCCAGTTTTACACACAGTAAGACACCGTCCGTTCTGTGACCCAGCCGTGTCACAGAACGGCAGGTGTCAGTAAAGTTCATCCCAGTCGGTACCGCAGTACCGGCCGGATGAACTTAATTTCTGTTTAATTGGGATCCGGGTGCATTCCGGTGTGTCTGCATCCCAATTCACCATAGCACACAATGGAAAATGCGGCCGGAGCTGTCAGTGTTGTGCGGCTGCTATTCAATGAATAGCAGCCGCAAAAAACAGACATGTCAGTTTTTTTGTGGCTGCTGGGAATTCCGGACGGAGAGTATAGAGTGTGATTACACTCCGGCCGGGATTCCATTGACTTTTAATGCCAAGCGGCCATGATTAATTCAAAATATACGTTGTGTGAACATAGCCTCAGAGATTAAATCCTGGTTAGTACAGAGTGTCATTGCTCAGTGTGTCCATTAATCTGCCTTCTGCCATCAGACTGCCTTCTCTGTGAGTGCAGATGACCTGGGAAACATGAGACTACTGTGTTTTGTCTCTTTTAAAAAAAGAGACAAGAGTCTGTTGATTTTGATTTTAAAAGTTAAAACGACAGTGACACTTTCAATTTTTTTTCTTACAGAAAACAAATTTCAGATTTCCTGTTTATGTAATCATTGTTAAATAATTTATACTATGCTTTATTGATACTATGCATCCTAGAAGCACTTTGACTTTAAGAAAGACTGTTATCATTAGGAAACAGATACTTATGCATTTTCAAAGAGCAATCTTGGGAAAATCAGAGGCATTTTTTAATTAGAACAGGATTGCTGAAATGTAATCCAAGGAAATGCCAAATCCGTTAGATAAACAAGGTCGGCCGAACAAAGAATACAATAGTCAACTTGTCTGAAATAATTTTATTCATTTTTCTAAAGAAAAAGCTGAAAACAATGGAGAAATGTCATGCAGCTGGAAAGTAATAGTTCATCATTACAGGCTATGCAGTTTCACCTCATTAGAAATGTCACTGTTTTGTTTGGTCATCACAGCTCTGTAGTTGTCACTTTCAATTCTTTTAAGTTAGCAGATCTTGAACTTTTCAGTAGATAATCTAATGGTTGTGTAGATTGTTGTAAACACCATCTGTTTTTTTTTTTTTTGTAAATCTGATTATTTTTATTGAATGTTTTTTGCAAAACAAAAAATGTGCAATTTACAAAACACAGCATCACCTCTATGTTAATATTCAGGTCATGGTGCTACTAGGATACAAAGTATGTCAAATGTTATTTAATTATTAGCATGTTTTTCAAGACATCTTGAAACCTTTGAAATCTTTGTGCAGAGGAGATTGAACCAATAATTGAACGACCAATTTTTTAGTTGCTAGTCCATATTTCACAGAACATAATGCTAAAAATAGCATACATCCCACCAAAACAATATAGGGGGGAGATTTATGTAACACTGCCCAGTGGCATTCCTCAGCTTGATCCTCACGGCCGGGGTGTCTCCCAGAGGCATCCCTTTGTGCACACCTCATGACTGGGTATGTCCCAGTGGTGTTCCCCTGCTCACCACTTGCTGCCTAGTCCTGTTCCCGCCTGCTCTTACACACTATTCTCTAGTCCACTAGTCCATGACATCAGGGGTTTGCCTACATCCTCTCTCCTCCCTGTTCTTTGTGCCACTGCTGCAGTTCCTTGGTTGTCCTCTAGGATGCTCCTGCCTTCCTACCGCCCCACTTTACATTGTGTGAACAGCTATTATATCCCCTTTGCTGTTTGGTGCACAGCATCAGAAAATAATAGGCAGGTACATTATTTTAACTTTAGAACGGGCGTTAAAATAATGATGTGTGCACACAGTGGATGGCATTGCATTGACTTCAATGCAAGGCTGCCCCTGCAGTAAAGAACGGACGCTGATTCCATTGCAATCAGCTTCTGTACTTTACTGGAAAAAACATAGTGTAAACATAGCCTTAGTCACTCATGTTGCTAATACAGACTGTGTGGCTTGTGTCTGAACCACCTGCCTCAACCACCCGCCTTTGTCTTATCCCTGATACTTTTCTGATTTTTCCTGTTGATGACCTGGTTACTGACTACGTCAGGGGATTGAGTCATTGGGATAACAAAAAATTATGCACAAAAGGCTACATTTTGCGAAGGCTTAAGTATTATTATATGTCTGTAATGAACAGTAGTTAAACATGAAAACAAAAAAAATTGACAACCATTGTAGGATTAGTAAACCATACAGATATTCAACTGCTTAGTTACCAGATAGATGCAGTAATATAACGCAAAAGGATGGTTAGTAGTATATTGTATTTTAATATATATATCATATCCCTTCTGGTTCTAGAGCACTGACAATTCAAATGTGTCCATCATCGCTCAGAATAAGAAATGCTTTGATAATGATATTATTTGCTCGAAAAATCTCATTATTTCTGTCAGTGGGAGAGAGATATATTTTTCTGACACATCAGAGAAACAGGTCAGTATAATATCTTTTTTTATGTCTTTCCTACCATGCTTTTCCTATGCCCATGTCACGTATCTCATTCATGTTTGTAAACTTCATGTTCTATTCTTAGAGGCAGTTTCGATTACAATATGGCCCTCAAAGATATCAACACTGGAAGGCCGGCTTTTATACAGTGGTTCACTTTCCAGAATTAGATATTACAATTCTTTGGGACAAGAAAACAACAATACACGTCAAAGTGGGACCCCGATGGAAAGTAAGATAATATAGTTGCCTTAAAATATAATATATTATTGTGACAAATAGATATGCATATGTACGTAGAATGTTATCTTCAGTACTATGCAGATGACAGAGATGTACTGTTTGACAGCATCCAGAGTGCAGTGCTGCTCCATACTATAAAGCTGCGGGGACTGCCTTGAGAATACCTCTATTACAATACATCCAATGAAACAAGACACAGCTTTTTTCCCTTCTTTAAATATTTGCTAGTAATTCACAAAGTTTTGAGTTTATCAAGCTGGCATTTCACCGGCTTCCTCTTGTCCACTTTTCAAAAGACGAAGAGTGGCAAAAGTCAAAAAGTGAAATGGTGCACATAGCTCGATACATATCCACAAAGCATAATAGACAGTAGCAATTTTTTTTCCATTATTTCCATTTTTTTTCACTAAATATAGTAAAATTTAATTTTTTTTAAGGGCAAGCTTTCAGGACTGTGTGGAAATTTTGACAAGTACACCTCAAATGATCTAACAACTTCAAATAACATGGAAGTACGGAATGCTCAGGTGTTTGGAGACAGTTGGACGATCGGCCAGGTATGACAGTAACTGTGTTAATATAATTTAAAGTGGTGTGATATAGTTTACCCCTCATTTATTTTATATCACATTTATTACCCCCTCTACTATCATGTATTTTTAAAACAGTGAAAAATTGTGTTTTTTTATTATGCTTTTTTTTCATCCATCTGTACTTTTCTGCATCCCATACTAACATATGGTTCAGGAATAGTACATATAGACAAATTCTAGAAAGACAAGGGCCCAGATTAATCGAAGTGTGTACAAAAGGAAATTGGCCTAATCTATCCAAAGTAAAAAATTACAGCTCAGCTTTCATATTACCAGAGATGATGCTGTGTTCAATGGCTATGGTCAGTTTACACCAGCTTCTAGTTTACACACTGGGCCATGATTTCTAAATATATAATCTATGTAATTATTCAAATTGTGCTAATTGTAATTGGAAACTAAAGGTTTTAGATCTAGTTTGTGTTGAGCAAAAGTATAGAAAAGAAAGAAAAAACGTCAGGTCTTGTTTAAATAATTATATGTGACCTAAAGTAAATTGCAAGTCAACAAGTCATGTTCCAAACTGCTTGCTCTGTTGGAGAGCTGTAAGGGCCAGGATATACACAGTACCTTTCATACAGTATATCTGTCTGTGCTTCAATAATGTAGAAAATGCTTTTATTCTCTGGTGTAAATAGTAAAAGCCTTTCCCAAACCCCTAAAGTGCTGAAGGCTGTAATGCCCCCTTGCTTATTCTTCCATTCCTCACCCTTCTTGATTGACACCTTCAACACTTCAGAAGCCTCACTGGCTCCCTGCACCAGAGAATAAAAGCATTTCTCTACGTTCTAGAAGCATATATAGCTATATAGAAGGTACTGTGTGTCTCCTACCCTCTCAGCCATTAAACAGAGTAAGCAGTTTGGAACATGAATGTCAGTGGACAGATTTACTTAAATCTAATTTTTTGTGGGAGTGTTTGGTCCACATCAATACTTGTAAGCCAGAACCAAGAATCCAACATACAAGAAACATGAATATCCAAAATACTGTTGTGTAAAAGTGGCTTTATTGTTGGTTCAAACAATATCCCTCCATTCGATGCCTGTGTAATCTTCCATATTTTTGTCTCTTCATTTACCACAAATATCTCCTCCTCACCCCACATATTTTAGTGTAAAAGTTCTAATGAAACAATGAAACCCTGTGAAGTTCATCAAAGCAAATTTCCCTATGCAAAGAAGGAGTGCTCTATTCTCTATAGTGATGTATTTGCTCCTTGTCGTAATGTGGTAAGTTTTTATATACAGTACTCGCTTTACAGCCCTAGGTTGATTTTATCTATTGTTTTAGCAAAATCTTTGAACATCAGTATTTTTTGGGGATTGCATTTATTACATGTGTAATGAAACCCTTTTAGTCTTGTGCTGGTTGAAAAAAAGACTAAACAGGAAGGAAGTCCCAGTCATCTGCGTGCTTAAAGAAAAGGCAGTCATTTGATTGACGGACACATTGAGAAGTGACTCTCTGTACTGGCCGGGCTTCATGCGTTTAGTGTCTTTTTTTAACCAGCATAGTAACATAGTAAATAAGGCTGAAAGAAGACAAGAGTCTATCAGGTTCAACCTAGGACAAGACTAAAAATCTGCCTTTAGAAGACTGGACCTGGATACAAGTGAGTATAGCTTTGTTTTACAGGATGATAACAAAAAAAAAAAAAAAAGAATATAAATTGCAGACATGCTTTATCTTCACATCTACTTAAGATTTTAAAAGTTATAACAAAAGGTACACTTTAACCCTTATTGCTTATGAATTATCTGCATGCACAAAATGTTTTGGAAGTTAATAACTGTTCATTAAAGTGTTATTTAAAGCGTAACTATAATTTCAGTAGCCAAAAAATAAAATTTCTCAAATAAAAAGCCCATGTGTTACCCTTTAAAAAGAGCCCTAAACTGCATTGATAGTGTGTACGCTCGCTGAGATATCCCCAGTTGTTTGGCTCAGAAGAATAAATGAATTTTTCTTCTGGCTGAGAGAAAGTGGGCGTGGCCTATCCCTCATCTCCCTGGCTGACTCCCTCCATTCACTGACCACCACCTAAGCAGATGTATCACACATAGCAGGATCAGATAGAGCCCCAGCATACAGTATCACAATGTAAGATTAGATACAGAGCCCCAGCAGATGGTATCACACACAGTGGGATTAGAAACAGTCATCTGCTCTCATAACACAGTAGGATAATGTCAGCCATGGAGGTGGGGGCACCTGCTGCAGACATCTGATGTGAATGTTATATGTACTATGGAAGGACTACAGCTGTGTTGGGCTGGGACTTGTAGTCCTCCCCTCAGTGACTCGCCCACTCTCCCTCATGCAGCACATTGGAGTCATGGCTGGGATGTCCCTCCTTGTTGAAGCACTGAGTACTTGTCCCTCCATCCATATCCTCCCCTGCGCTGCTCCTCACACACAACACCCTCAGCTCTGCTATGTGATCTCTGTGAGGGGAGGGGGGAGAACGTGCTGCTAGGAGGTGGGGAGGGGGGAGAATGTGCTGCTAGGAAGGGGGAGGGGGGTTTGTTTATGTCTGTGTGAGGGCTGTTATCTGATGCTGCTGTCAGAGTCTTTACTCTAAGTACAGATCTGCAGGGAGGGGGCGTGTCCAGCAGGAATGCAGAAATAAGTCAGAGCCAGACAGAGCTGTAAGGGCATAATCAGCCTTATGTATTTAAAAAACTGTTCATTTTAGGTTATTAATGTATATTGCAAAAATTGTTATCATGCCCTGAGCTAACTAAAACTGAAAGGTCAAAATATTTTATAGTTACGCTTTAAGTTAATTTTCTTATATTGAAATTCTGACATCTTGTTAGATTTAATTCATTGACTCTAGAAAAAAGGTAATTTGGCACCAAAAATTGCAGCACTATAAGGTAAACACTAGATGGCAATAATTTCATTTATTATTGTTACTGAAGATTATTTTGAAAGGGATAAGTTTGTTTTTTTTTATAATAGTTTTATAATATGTAAAAAAAATACCTCAAACCAACTGTCACTAGCAGGTTAGAAGACTCTAACTTCCTGTTATGTTTCCATAGCAGTAAGAATGCTGAGAATGAGGGTCTTTTTCTTACCGTCATCCGCAGTGCCACCTTTATTTCATTAATAAGTAAATTAGAAGGTTCGGTGCATTAGAGGTGGGACTACAGCCCCCTACAGTGCACTAATCCCCCCCCCCCATCAAATTTACATTTTAAACCAAAGATTGGCACAACAAAATGGCAGTTAGAACAGTTAGAAAGACAGTTAGAACAGCTTTGAGCAAATACCTGCTGCCTCTGTATGGTGCTTCTGGTATTGTATACTGTCCTGTATGGTGCTTCTGGTATTGAATAATAATAATAATAATAATAATAATAATAATAATTTTTATTTATATAGCGCTAACAGATTCCACAGCACTTTACAATTCTGGGGGTACATACATAGACAAAAATCAGACATCACAGAGATATACATATAATTATCCATACAGTACATGAGGAGTGAGGTCCCTGCTCGCATGCATCAGCTTACATACTACTAGGAGGGGGTTTGAGACAAAATGGCAGAGGGGCAAAGTGCTTCATTGTTCTTATGGTCCGGCCATCTTTATAAATAAGGCAGTGCAGGTAAGGGTGGGTGAACCTGTCACCAGCCAATGCCTGCATGCACAGGTCTAAGTGCTTAAATGCTTGGTGTGTGTGTGCGTGTATGTATGTGTGTGTGTGTGTGTGCGTGGTGGAGGTGTGTGTGTGTGTGTGTGTGTGTGTGTGTGTATACTGTCCTGTATGGTGCTTCTGGTATTGTATACTATCCTGTATGCTGCTTCTGGTATTGTATACTGTCCTGTATGGTGCTTCTGGTATTGTATACTATCCTGTATGCTTCTTCTGGTATTGTATACTATCCTGTATGCTTCTTCTGGTATTGTATACTATCCTGTATGCTGCTTCTGGTTTTGTATACTGTCCTGTATGCTTCTTCTGGTATTGTATACAGCCCTGTATGCTTCTTCTGGTATTGTATACAGCCCTGTATGCTTCTTCTGGTATTGTATACTATCCTGTATGCTGCTTCTGGTTTTGTATACTGTCCTGTATGCTTCTTCTTGTATTGTATACAGCCCTGTATGCTTCTTCTGGTATTGTATACAGCCCTGTATGCTTCTTCTGGTATTGTATACTGTCCTGTATGGTGCTTCTGGTATTGTATACTGTCCTGTATGCTGCTTCTGGTATTGAATACTGTCCTGTATGCTTCTTCTGGTATTGTATACAGCCCTGTATGCTTCTTCTGTTATTGTATACTGTCCTGTATGCTGCTTCTGGAGGGTGTGCTATAAACATACAGAAATAGAATCTCTGCTTCTGTGTTCGTGCAGTTATTGGGAGACATCATAGCAGCTAGTCTCTACCCACTAGGCACAACTGAAAATGACAGATGGAGCCTACAGGGGGGGAAATGGTGAAAAATGTCACGTACACATATGTAATTGCCAGAAATTCTACTTTATGTACAGTACACATAGAAATACTCCAGAAATGCGCATGTATGACTGCTAATCCTGTCATAGCTTGTTAAAAGGTTATTGACTATTCAGTCCTTTTATTAAGAATCAGAATACTACAACTCTAAATGTTAAGCCTGTAAATGAATTATTACATAATAAAAATATCACTATTTGTAGCTTAAGACTTTCTCTATTTTTTAACAGATTGATGTAACATCATTTGTTAAGAACTGCCATACAGATACATGCAATTGTAATCTTGGAGGGGACTGTGAATGTCTGTGCACCAGCGTAGCAGCATATGCCCATAAATGTTGTCAGCAAGGTGTAGCTATCCACTGGAGATCACCAAATATGTGCCGTAAGTTGGTTTTGACATCTCAAGCAGGGTACCAGCAAAATCTTATTGCTGGAAACATTTACTAGCTAAATGTCGGGAGAACAGTCATTGTGAAATGAGTTAGGCTGTGGACCTCAGTATACCTAAAACCCTCCACATGAATTAATTGGTATTCAAGACCTGATGCCATCATACAGTTAAGTTCTTCTTAATATTCCCAATATCAATTCCAAAAATCAATCACTTTTGGTTTGTATTATATATATTTCAGTCAGTATTGTGGTCCTCATATTGCAACCAAAACTAGGAGTGGATTAAAAACACAGAAAGGCTCTGTTCACACAATGTTGAAATTGAGTGGATGGCCGCCATTTAATGGCAAATATTTGCTGTTATTTTAAAACAACGGCTGTTATATTGAAATAATGGCCGTTATTTACTGTTATATGGCGGCCATTCACTTAATTTCACCATTGTGTGAACAGATCCTTTCTGTGTTTTTAATCCACTCCTGGTTTTGGTTGCAATACTGACTGAAATATACTGACTGAAATATACGTAGTGTGAACGCAGCCTTAAGGCTCTTATAAATCCTAATTATTGCAACAGAGGAGGTCAATTCCATTTAACATTTAGACAGTGCTGTATCATACTGTATTTTCTGTCTGCATGTTTGTTACACATTACGTACATTCACTTTTTGTCTTTCAGCTTACGACTGTGAATATTTCAATCAAGGTAAGATATGATTATGTCCAATTAATAAAGATGATTTTTATATTATAGAGAAATTCAGTGGAAGTCAAGACTGACTGGGTATTGCTAGGCAAAGCGCAGTGACAAAACGCATGGCACTCAGATGATGCATGCATATGTTGTCTATTTAAAAATGACCCATTGACTTCTAGTGGAGCCTCCATTCTGCAAAAAAGTGCAGGTCCTACTTTTCAGAGCATATCAGTGGTTAAACACCAGATCTCCAGGGTCATGTAAGGGCCAGTTCACATTGAGTCAAGTCGATTCTCTGAGTGGAGAACCTGCACTTTTTTGCAGAATGAAGGCTAAACTAGAAGTCATTTTTAAATAGACAACATATGAATGCACCAGCTGTGTGCCATCCGTTTTTCTCTGAAGCTTTGCCCAGCAATGCCCAGTCAGGCTCGACTCTTTGGCAATTATTACCCTTCTATTTGTTTTTGAGGAATGAAAAAAAACTGATGATAACTGATGCCACACTAATGGTTTCTCTAGGATATCACTGATCCTGATGTCACCCCTAGGCTGATGTCACTTCTTCACAAATCTAGCACAGGTGCTGTGTCATGCAGTATGAGCACAGGTGCTACGAATCGGAGGACATCGAAGCCTGCACCAAGCCTGCAATGATACTGCAGTGCCTGTGCAAGGACTCCTTGACATCAGCTAATCTGTCGACATTGCAAAGTAAAAGTACAGCTGCAGGATTTAGGGCTAGCTTAGCAATGTTTTAATAACCACAATTATGAGTATGAATATTGTTTTAAAATGAACTGGTGTTAGAAAGTATATGCAGTTGTAATTTACTTTTATTTGAAAAATCTCAAGTTTTCCAGTACTTATCAGATTCTGTATGTGCTGCAGGAAGTCTGGCATGATGCTCTCTGCTGCCACATTTTCTATAACAGGAACTGCCCAGAGCAGCAACAAATGCCCAAAGAAAACATCTCTTGCTGTGGACAGCTCCTGTCACAGACAGAAGTGGCAGCAGAGAGCACCGTGTCAGACTAAAATGAATACACCAATGTAGGACATACAGCATCTGAAAAGTACTGAAAGGATTATGATTTTTAAATAGAAGTATATTACAATTTTATATAACGTATCTTTATTTATCTATTTGACAGCAATTGATTGAAAATGTTTATTTTTTTTTTTACTTCGGAGCACCCCTTTAAATGCTCATTATGCAAGGGGGGAAGGTAACAATTTATTGACCCTTTAAACAAGTTTTCAGGCACACACAAGATAACTACTGTATGAAGAATGTTATCATACATTACATTTTCTAATGTATTTTCTCCTACAGGACTGGGTGAAGGTCCCTTTATCCTCTCTAGCTGCGGCAACAGTGAAATTGTATTAGGTGTGAATGTAACCAGTAAACACATGTTCCCATTGCCAAGAATGAGTGCACATGGAAATGTTTTGTTTAACTTCATGATAACACCTGGACTTTTCAGAGATAAAGACCGATGTAAGTAATCCAAATCTAAATATTTAAATAGTATTGTCACAAAAAAATTCAGACAATTCTGTTAAACTTAACTTCATTGAATGAATGGGTTGTTATTTAATCACAAGGGCAGCGATTACCACAGAAACATGTAAAGTGTTCTAATGAATATTTATCCAGGTAGAAATAAAGAACCACTGGCACAAAATATTTCACAACACCTAGAGGACGATTTTACATGCCCACTCGCCTGGAATTTAAAGGGCTAGTGTATCTTGACCTATTTCTGCCTCCGCCAATCCTGTTCCTCCGTCATCTTTTTAAAGGGAACCTGTCACCCCCCGTGCCGGGGTGCCAGGCTCCCGACCCCCCGTTAGAGCCCCCTATACTCACCTAATCCCGCCGGGTCCCGCTTCTGGAGGTGGTCGGGTGATGAAGATCTCAGCCGCTGCAGCCCGGCGCGCGCGCTGAGAGATGAGTCCAACGCTCATAGAGAATGACAGAGCGCTGGACTCTCCTGTCATTCTCTATGGGTGTTGGACTCATCTCTCAGCGCGCGCGTCGGGCTGCAGCGGCTGAGATCTTCATCACCCGACCACCTCCAGAAGCGGGACCCGGCGGGATTAGGTAAGTATAGGGGGCTCTAACGGGGGGTCGGGAGCCTGTCACCCCGGCACGGGGGGTGACAGGTTCCCTTTAAAGTTATTTCACCTGTTTCTCCTTGTCAGAACACTGTTGGTTCCTCGTGTTCCTAAATAAGGGTGTGTTCCTCTGTCTACTATTCTGTGTATCCTAACCCATGCCTTGATCCTACGCCTGATTGACTACACTGCTGCCCTATTTGTGGTACCATGCTGATTCTCTCATTGATAACCATACTATGATCGTTTGGCCTGTTCTCTGGTGACTTGCACCAGCACAGTCTGGGTCCTCTGGCCATCTGCTCTACACACCAGGACCACTCTTGTGAAATGATTTGGTGTCCTCTAGCCGCAGAAGTCCAGTTTCTGCATCCTGTATCAGGATAAAGAGTGAAGACCTGAAGGGCACTTAGACTCAGCACCCTGGTGTGGCTCATAAAACCGGTTCGGTAGAATAGCGGGTCCACATCCACTGCCTGTTACAACATTCAGGAGGCAGCACTATGTGTATAGTAAGAATACAAGTATTTAAACAAAGGACAGTTACCTTGCACATTAAGGCTGGGTTCACACTACGTATATTTGAGGCTGTATGTTTGAGGCTGTATAGCAACCAAAACAAGGAGTGGATTGAAAACACAGAAAGGCTATGTTCACATAATGTTGTAATTGAGTGGATGGCCGTCATTTAATGGCAAATATTTGCTGTTATTTTAAAACAACGGCTGTTATATTGAAATAATGGAAGTTATTTACCGTTATATGGCGGCCATCCACTCAATTTCAACATTGTGTGAACAGATCCTTTCTGGGTTTTCAATCCACTCCTGGTTTTGGTTGCTATGAGGACCTGACATGAGGACCAAATACAGCCTGAAATATACATAGTGTGAACCCAGCCCCCGGCTGGGTTCACACGCTGTAACTGTGCGGCTGTATTTTTTATGCGGCTGTAAATGTGCGGGTGAAACTACGGCCGTGGGAAAAAATAGACATGCGGCTCAAAACATACGGTCATTTACTTGGAAATCTGGTTCAACTAAAAATAACAAATAAAATCTTAAGAAAGTGCTGCAAACACCTCTGGATGCATCTGGGAAAGCAGGGAAACAGTTTACATGAATTGCTATTACCGGGGTTTGCGATCCTCTGCACTATAGCCGATGTCTCTCATGGTTAATATATTGAATTAATAAAACACATTTTCTTTGTAATAAAGTCCCTTTTATTGTTCAATAATTAAATGTAAACGATTCCATCATTTTGCAATTAAATATACTGTTAAAATAAATATATATATAAATAAATGTATATTTATCTATATATTTATTTTTTGACAGTATATTGAATTGCACAATGATGGATTCGTTAGAAATAAATTATTGACCAACGAAACTGAATTTATTTAAACGAAAATGTGTTTTCTTAATTAAATATTAATTAGTACAGGAAACTCCATAAGCCGGTAATTCATATGCCGGCAATAGAGCATTCTGTACTAATCATCACTTAACTTTAATGAAAACATCAAATGTTTCTTCTAATTATGTTATGACAATAGCATTATTAGAAGAAACATTTAGAATTATATGTGCGCTCAGCTGATTGGCTGTTCGGCTGAGCGCACATATAATGAGCCGGTCCGCAGTACAGTGACTTCATTGTGCTGCGGACCAGCGAAGAGGACACATCGGGGTGAGTATAGAGCTCTCCCCACCCCCTCCCCAGCACTGCACCCCTCCCAGCAAGGAAGGGGGGTCACTTAACCCCTTCCTTGCTGGGATGGGTGCAGTCTGACATCAGTCTGGCCCCCAGGGGGTTAAGGGGGATGCAATACATCCTCCCTTAACCCCTTGGGGGTCAGACTGTAAGCAGCGATCTGTAAAGATGCTGCATACTGTAAGGAGCACAACACCGCTCACAATGATGGGTGTTGTGCTCCTGTTTGTGTGTTTTTTGTGTGTTTCTCCCTTTTTGTTTTTCAGATATTGGTATCCTGTGGATTACGTCGGATTCCATGGACTACGTCGATGACCAGCGTTTTTTTAATGTTTTTTTTAATAAAATGGTCAATGAGGGGTGTGGGGGTGTTTTTATTTGAATAAAAAAATTTGTAAACTTGTGTCTTGTCTTTATTTCTTTACTTTATAGACTTAGTAGTGGAAGCCGTCTAATAGACGGAATCCATTACTAAGTCGGGGCCTAGTGTTAGCCGGTATAAAATGGCTAACACTAACCCCCTATTATTACCCCAGTACCCAATGCCACCAGGGGACTGGGAAGAGCCGGGTGCCAGTGGTCCCGGAGCGTCAAAATTGGCGCTCCTGGACCGGGCGGCAGCAGGCTGGTAAGATTTAGGCTGGGGAGGGCCTAAAACAATGGCTCTTCCCACCCTGGTGTTACCAGGCTGCTGTCGTTTGGTTTTTAACCCGGCTGGTTATAAAAATAGGGGGGACCCTATGCGTTTTTTTTTTTAAATAAATAAATAATTAAAAAAAAACGCATAGGGTCCCCCCTATTTTTATAACCAGCCGGGTTAAAAACCAAACGACAGCAGCCTGGTAACACCAGGGTGGGAAGAGCCATTGGTTTAGGCCCTCCCCAGCCTAAATCTTACCAGCCTGCTGCCGCCCGGTCCAGGAGCGCCAATATTGACGCTCCGGGACCACTGGCACCCAGCTCTTCCCAGTACCCCTGGTGGCATTGGGTACTGGGGTAATAATGGGGGGTTAGTGTTAGCCATTTTATACCGGCTAACACTAGGCCCCCACTTAGTAATGGATTCCGTCTATTAGACGGCTTCCACTACTAAGTCTATAAAGTAAAGAAATAAAGACAAGACACAAGTTTACAAATTTTTTTATTCAAATAAAAACACCCCCACACCCCTCATTGACCATTTTATTAAAAAAAATTCAAAGAACAACCGCTGGTCATCGACGTAGTCCATGGAATCCAACGTAATCCCCAGGATACCGATATCTGAAAAATAAAAAGGGAGAAACACACAAAAAACACACAAACAGGAGCACAACACCCATCATTGTGAGCGGTGTTGTGCTCCTTACAGTATGCAGCATCTTTACAGATGGCTGCTTACAGTCTGACCCCCAAGGGGTTAAGGGAGGATGTATTGCATCCCCCTTAACCCCCTGGGGGCCAGACTGATGTCAGACTGCACCCATCCCAGCAAGGAAGGGGTTAAGTGACCCCCCTTCCTTGCTGGGAGGGGTGCAGTGCTGGGGAGGGATTGGGGAGAGCTCTATACTCACCCCCATGTGTCCTCTTCGCTGGTCCGCAGCACAATGAAGTCACTGTACTGCGGACCGGCTCATTATATGTGCGCTCAGCCGAACAGCCAATCAGCTGAGCGCACATATAATTCTAAATGTTTCTTCTAATAATGCTATTGTCATAACATAATTAGAAGAAACATTTGATGTTTTCATTAAAGTAAAGTGATGATTAGTACAGAATGCTCTATTGCCGGCATATGAATTAACGGCTTATAGAGCTTCCTGTACTAATTAATATTTAATTAAGAAAACACATTTTCGTTGAAATAAATTCAGTTTCGTTGGTCAATAATTTATTTCTAACGAATCCATCATTGTGCAATTCAATATACTGTCAAAAAATAAATATATAGATAAATATACATTTATTTATATATCTATTTTTTTAACAGTATATTTAATTGCAAAATGATGGATTCGTTAGAAATAAATTATTGATCAACGAAAGTGTCTTGATTACAAAGAAAATGTGTTTGATTAATTTAATATATTAACTATTAGAGGCATCGGCATTCGGCATCATTGCCGGCTATTTTTGAAGTACTCCGTACGGACCGCCTGTCAATCCTCGGCCGCATGTTCAGCCGCAAACAATGGTCTTGTTCATTTTTTACGGGTCCGTTTACGATAGGGCCGTAGATTCATACATAGTGTGCACTGTGCAGCCGCATATCCTATACTTCCAAGCATACACACGAACCACCAAAAATACCGCCGCACAATTACAGCCGCAAATACAGCCGCACTCTTACAACGTGTGAACCGAGCCTAAAAATGGTCACAGATAACAGTAGCGTTGGTTTACCTTCCAAACAGACAGGTTCAGATTACATGTACATAGCCAATGTTCTTACTTCTCCATAACAAAAGGCGCACTCCCACTTTTTGTTTTCATTTTGGTCTTTGCTGCTAGAGACAGAATTCCCCTAACAACGGACAGTAGAAAGCAGTTCGCAGGGAAGTGAGTCACCTTGTGGCCAAGACTGTAGAGCTTATTTTGGTCATTTTTGGTAAATAAAGTGATTCACATATATGTTAGAACTCAAATGAAGGGAATCTTTTTAAAATGTAAAGATCAGTGTCAATCATGATATTTAAAGTTTTGAGGTTAAGGGAAATAGAAGTTTATTTATTTTAGTACAAGTATGTTTTCTACTCAATCTAGTGATCAGGTTTTTTTTTTTTATATAATTTAGTTTTTTTCAATTGTTAAGAAAATGATGAGATGATAACATTTGTAGTTGTTTTCTCCACTCTTCTCATTCAACACAGCACTTTCACTTGTATCTTTGGAGTCCGCGGAAAGACCAAATTACTTCCTATCCGTAGAGGAAAATGACAGTGTACAACTGGAACAGTGGGAAGCCAGTCCTATGTTTCAAAGAAGGGCAACCTTTTTTCACCACCAGGGTCTTTGGATTCCAGGCTACAGTGCATTTGAATTACACAGCAGAAAAGGGTTCTTTATAGTTCTTACTGCTACAGAGGTTAAAGTTTCCAAGTATGACAACTCTGAGGAATTCAAACTGTCCAGTGGTTTTAAGATTGAAGGTGAGCAAAAAAAAACCTAATAGCTGTCAACAGTAAACATTATTGAAAAAAAAATCATTTGTAGCAGATCTATAAAGGAAATGTCTTGTTCCTCTACTTTATACTCTTATTAGAATTAGTGTTGAGTGAATTTGCCGAACTGTTCCAGTTTGGCAACATTCTTCGAACCTGAGAACAATGGCCTTTATTTTGAATATCAAATAACGGCCGTGGTTTAGCATGTTTTAGCTGCTGTCATTGCAATTGCTTTAATACAAAGGACGGTGAAAAGAGTGGTGAATTCAAAGTACTGTGTGCAAACTACTTAAAATAACAGCAGATGAATAAATGACATAAACATTAATTTGATGTCCGCCATCAACGCTGTTGTTTAATTCACTATGTGTATTGGGCACATGTGTAATAAAATATGTGTATTTTATTCACTTCTATGCAGATATTAATAAATCATCAATAACGGGTGTCATGAAACAAAACAGCGTCCGCTTTTTTTTTTACACCTAGTTTGAACATAGCCTATAAGTACAAAATTACTAGGAAATGCATGCATAAAGAGCCAATTTCCATTACAGCAAGAAGAGAATAATTATAAAATCAGCTAAAGAACAAGTGAGGCAATTATGAAGTAATTTTGACACATATACTTCCTAATAATAACTAGTCACCTTAGGCATAGTTGAAAAAAAGAAAATATTAAGAAGAAGCCGCCACAGAAACATAAAGCACAATTATACTTTGTTCTATCATAGAGATAAAGTGTAAACTTTAAATGTAGTAATTGTATATTCTTCAAAAAAAAATGTTTCTGAAATTCTAACTAAAAAATTTGTATTCCAGAGATTGCTGCTGCAGTTCCATACAGGAGAATGTGTGAATGGAAATATGAACCATGTGCCAGCTCATGTGTTAAAACCTGCAGTGACCCCGAAGCTACCCATTGCTCTTTCCTTCCGCCGTAAGTTAAATTTTATAGTACTCAGTCCCCAGTGATTTTAAACCTATTGGGGATAATTTCTTCTTTTTTTTTATATTACGGTACTTAGCTTTTTACAGTTTCTTGTTTATTATATCTGTTTAGAGTGGAAGGTTGCATCCCATACTGCCCAAACCAAATGATACTTGATGAAGTTACCCTTAAATGTGTCTACCCAGAAGACTGTGAGTATTACAGTAAATTATATTTTAGTAGTATATAATGTAATTTTGAGACGATGGTACAATTTTTAATAGCAACAAAAAGTCCTGTTTTGGTCTGTAAATCTTTATGTATTATGGCTCTACTAATGTGGATTAGATTTAGCACTGCAACTAATTTAAATAAGAAAAAATACCTCACCAATCCCCTATTGCTGCCATTCTGATGCTCACTGCTGATTTTCTCTGCTGGTCCTGTTCTGATAACCAGCATTTGGTTCAAATTTCCAACTGAGCTGTGGAGCTGGATAACTGCCGTGTCCAGGGATTGGATGAGTGGGCATTTCCTGTGAGTTGTAACAGGACCAGCAGGGTAGTTGTGAGTGTCAGAAATACAAGAAATATAGCAGGGGATCGGTCAGGTGGGTAATAGTTTTTTTATTTTAATCAGTCATACCGCTTTTTAAGAAAAAATTATCCGGATAGATAACCCCTTTAAGAGAAAATAGCTAAAATAGATTTTAATTTTTCGCCATGTCATTGTAAATAATGTAATATTTATATGTGCTGCATTGTATTAAATTTATATGATCAATATAGTTTCATTGATATTTTGTGTTTTAACTTCCTTTTCAGGTATCCCAGTAAAATCAACAGCCTTGCCTTTTACTACAAAACCAACAAAACCCAGCCCAGCATCAAGTGTCTCTATCACTACAGAAAAATATCCAAAAATGACATCATTAACTCCTCCAGACTTTTCTGACAGGCCAACAACCTCTACAGTACAATCTTCTCCAACTCTTGAACCTCACCTAAGATCTTCAATTCCAAGTACATCAGACAAATATGAATCACCTTTTGAAGTGTTTACCACTGACTATGATGAAACAACACTAACTACAAATATAACAAGCACTGCACAGCAGACAACAAAAACGATTAGTCCTGAAACAAGGGAAGGTTCTACAACAACTTCTAAAATATTCACGTCTTCAATTAAACACACAACATCACCTCAAACAGTAACATCCTTTGCAACTTTGAAAACAATACCTCCGAAAGAAGTTGTTGACACGACGAAGACGCCAACAAGGATGTTGGGTCAGCTTTCACAAGGTTTCTATCAGTTGACAACCAGGGCAATTACTGTGTTGCCATATTCATCTGTAACAGAGAGTACGGTTTCATCTGTGGCCACAGATACATCGGGATTACCAATAATATTGAATTTAACATCTCCAATGGAAAGCAGCACACCTTCTGTGTCACTAACCTCACATGTGGTCACTACTCCTTTAAGTACATCAGTGAAGCAAGTCCTTTCCACAGTCCATAGCACAACTACTTCTGAAGAGCTTCAAAGTAGCCAGTCACCCCAAACAACTTTTAAGATAACCGATGAAAAAGTCACCAGCATGGTGCTTCATACATCTTTGTTAAATGAAACAATTTTGCCCACGGTTTTGCCCACACATACGAAACAAATCAGTATATCTGGAAATCAAACAAGTGTATTAACCTCACCATCAATTGATTTGTCAACCGGTCTTACTCGAGTACTTACAACTTCTATTTCTACTTCAGCATCTATTCCAGATTTACACCAAACAACAAAATCGGTCATACAAACAAAAATGAAAGAAGAACTTTCAACACCAGCAACAAAAGTATATACATCTAAAATAGCCCTAGTAACTTCAACTCCGGGAACCACTTCCAGTATGTCTATCTCTCCATCCACAATAGGTCTAACAACTGCACCAATGTCAACTAGGCTTGCAGATCTTACCCTACCTATACAAAATACCACATCTATTACAGACAGAGGGGCTACGATAGGTTACCTAAAGTCCACTGAGTCAACTAAATCAACAATTACAGCTAGAACAAAAGACTTGATAAAAACTTCCATAAAACACACCACTTTATTTACTACTAATGCAACACTTATCCAGACCCCTCCAGTAACTCTAAGTACTAAAAAATTCCCAAAGAGTACAGAGCCCTCAATAAAGACTTTAACTACTATTAAAGAACATCTGGGTACAAGCATCCCAACACGAGAAGCTTCAACCAGCAGTACAGAAGGGAGATCAACAGATCATCAAATTTCAACTACACGTACAAGTTCAGCCATCAGTCCTTTTGTAAAGTCAGAAGGAACTTTTAAAGTTACTCTAATGCATTCAAGTGAGTCTTCCACTTCATTGCCCAGAGACAGTCTGTTTACCACATCAGTGCCTTTTGTAACTTTTGACACGTCGTCCCATAGTTATGGAAAAGTCACAGATTTAACAACTAGCCATTTAGAAAAGTATACTACTGCTATGTCAAGTACTAAACATCTGAAAACACCAGAGGAACTTACAACTAGGACTGCAACAACAGAATCATCAACCATTTTATCTACACTTGGGACTGTCAATAGAACAACTTTGAGTGTTACTGTTTTTAACAAAACTACACATACAGTATATAGCGCTTACAGTTTGATGAGTACTATAAAAGAAAAGCCATTAACACCATCTGTTCAATCTGTACCACAAAGCACAATGGGCACTACCTCTTCAGTAACTAATAGGACATTGACTGATAAAATATCGACTGATTCTGCCGCTATAAAAACTTTAGGACCTGTATCTAATGTTACAGAGCTTAAAGAGTTAGGAACCACACTATCTATGCATACATTATCTGATTCATCTGTTAAGGCCACCACTGAAACCATGAGCTCAGAAACAGCAACAGAGTTTATAGGGAATCTTACAGCATCAGCAGATTATTATTCATTTGGAACTATGGTACATACTAGTAGTTCATCCGAATGCATGGTGAGTTCTTGCAATTGAAATTATATAGCAGTCCATTATTACATTGTTTAATGTTTTTGCTATTCTTATGCATTGTTCACATATGCACTGTGCTTTCTGCTAATAAAGGAAGCCACAAGGCTTTGCTTAGTCAATCACATTACAGTTCAAAATCAACCAATTGTCTCCACTGCCTTATAACGGGTCTGTCAAGGTTGTTGAGCGCAAATGAGTCCTTTTGTGAACGACCTGAAATCATTGTCCATATGGAACGATACTCATTAGTTAAGATAATAATGATTGTTTTTACGATCATTTGTATACTAGATCGTAATAACGAACAAATAATATGTACATATTCTGAAAGATTTGTGAACGATTAACAACAACAATTCAAATTTTCATTAGTTGTTTGATTGGTGCCTACATATATATGGAGATTATCGCTTAAATTTAAATGATATAACAATTTTTTTGCATGATAACCTTTCTGTGTAATAGGGACGTTAGGGCAAGCTGTCAACAGCAAAGCGACTATCTGCTAGATCAGCGATCATTTACTGAACTTATTAGACGGCCCGATAATCAGGCAGTAAGGGCTGCATGGGCATTATATCCATTCAGCCCTTGCCCAAACACCTGACACCTTACCTCTTCCCTCTCCCGGTCTTTTCTCCTGTGCTCCGCAGCTTCCCGGTCCTGGCGGCAGCACTGTCTGAGCGGCCTGTCAGCTGACAGGCCGCTCAGCCAATAAGAGGTTTGTATCGGGTGTTTGGGCAATCGTCAGCCAGCGGCTGCGCATCGCTATTACATGTAACGATGTGCGGTCCGCGCCCGATAATTTTAAATCCAAACCTAAATCAACAATCAGCTGATGATCGTTTTATTGGCTGATCATTGTCTCTATTACATGGGGTGATAATCGGCCCAAGGGATGAGTGAGCAGGCTGTGCTGAAAAATAGCCTGTGAAGTTTATAGGCTTTCTTTCCAGAAAAGATGCTGGATTCACAGGTTAAACTAATGATGACTAATATGTGTGAGATAGTAACATAAATAATTAAAAATGTAATATTTAAGTATGTATTTTCTTTATAGCCAAGATATATTGAGCCATTGGATCCATGCAGCCAGTATGTTTGCATCAATATGGGATGGATGTTGTATAACGTATCAAGTAATTGTCATAAAAATGTGGAGAAGCCAGACTGTGGTTTTCGTGGGATGCCTGTTCAGGTTAACAGTGACAGCTGCTGCCCAGAATGGGAATGTCCATGTAAGCTATTTTCATAATCCATACTTTATTTAATTTATGCAAAATTTTTGTTGTGCACATCTTACTATATTGTAATAGCTGGTTTTATCTTCTTGTGATGTGCATTGTTAGCTCCCAGGATTATTGTTAATTGTTAGCATATACAGTATTTCTGCTTAAAACCATGATAGAGGTAAAGAAAGCTAGCACTTGGAGACTTCTTTGGAGAAAAAAAAAATAATTAATACAAATAAAAATGTTATGCTATAAATTAATGGAACAAACCCACACATTTCCAACCCAATGCAGATCTAGTGCAGGAGCACTGATGGCCAGCACTTTTTTTCTTTACAATTGGCTGCTATGAGAATCACCTCAGCAGTCACATGCCATAGTGCTTGCTGCTCAGTAATAGAAATCATCATGTTGCTTATAAATAAAGAGTGGCTTTTGAGAAGTCAGTAGTGTTTTTTTCTATTCTACACTGACAGTTGTTGCAACTATATGTTCCTAGTTACAGTAGGCAGAGCAGATTTAGATGCTCACATTTTGCTAATTGTTAAGTCAATGCTTCATTTATCTAGCAAACCCCTTTGCCACTCATGGGAATCCACAAATACAAAAAAAATGCATCTGAACATCCATATTTAAACATAGAATAAAGAGGGTGTGGTCTCCCAGCTCTTGTAGTTTACACTATGTAGGGTAATCAAAAAGAACAAAACTTTGGTGCAAACTTTTTTGACATCCTTCGTATTTTTTTTAAGATGCATGCACATATTAATCTCACCAACTACCTTTTCCAGTTTGATCTGTACAAAAATGCTTTATATAGACCAGTGACTTCACAGTGCTGCATTGGGTGCATGAGCTCCAAGGCATTAAATGAATATATTTTACTTATTAAACAGAAAATTAAAAAAAAAATGTGCTATGGTAATCTCTGCTGTTTGCAGCATACTTCAACCTACAGCCATTGAGTTCTTTTTCATAGTTTATTCTAATAGTATGATTTCATTTCATTGATGTGCTGCTATATGAGATTCAAAATCAGTTCAATAACCTTAAAAAAAATACCATTAACTAAATATTATATTGATTTGCATTGAAGAGGTGTCAATTGATCTTTCACTAAATTCTATAAATATTTCCTCCTAGGTCAGTGCTCTGTGTTATCAGAGCTGAGCATTATAACATTTGATGGAAATAATATTGCACTATATAATGCTGCACCATATATATTGGTCAGACTTCCAAAAGAAACTATTGTTTCTCATATAGAAAAATGCCCCCCAAGCTTGGTAAGTTGTGACAATATGTTTATTAAGATCAGTCAATCTTTATGTAGATGAAAATGTGTATTTATTTATTACAGGTATACATTGTTGCTTTTCTTGTAGTAACACTTGCTTTTGGGGAATGCAACCTATTGATTGGTCTTTTTTTCATTGATTGGAAAAATCTTATAATCATTCAGTACATACAGTATATGGGTTTTATCAGGACAACAACAATGCAAAAAACTTGAAAAATATTCAGAAATCTTATTTAATGGGGGGCATAAAACTTAACAAATTCTAATTATTGGGGCACTCTTGAGGCTCAATTTTTGCTGATAAATTAATTTAAATTGTATTACTTTGTAATACAATTACATCAAAATAAATGGCAATAGTGGCATAAGTCCATTGAGTGGCAGCAGTAAAGGGCAACATGATCCCCTCTGTTGCTACCAATATTTGTCCCAGAAAACCCCTTAAGGGTTCAAACCCACTTGCCGGATCTGCAGCGAGTGTCCTTGCTGCGTTTTTGCAGCGAGACTCGCTGCAGATCCCAGCTCTATACTTTCATTAGCAGAGAAACTCGCAGCAGGGATGTACATCCCTGCTGCGATTTTGTCTGCAGCCCGCCCCATTAACCCCCTAGCCGCCGGACATTATACATTACCGGGTCCCCATTCCTGCTTGCTTCGGGGCTCCCGGTGTCTTCACGGCCCGCCCGTGCCGGGAGCCGCCGAAGCAAGCAGGAGCGGGGACCTGGTAATGTATATCCTGCCCGCCCCCCTGCAGCCCCAATCGCCCCCGGCCGCATGATTGCCCCCTGCAGCCCCGGCCGTACGATAGCCCCTGGCCGCACGATCGTTCCCCGCAGCCCCGATCGCCCCCCGCAGCCCCCGGCCGGGGGCTGCAGGGGGCGATCGTGCGGCCGGGGGCGATCATGCGGCCGGGGGCTGCGGGGGGCGATCATGCGGCTGGGGGCGATCGGGGCTGCAGGGGGGGCGGGCAGGATATACATTACCAGGTCCCCGCTCCTGCTTGCTTCGGCGGCTCCCGGCATGTTCCGCCCGGCCAATGAGTGCGCTGCCCCGCCGCAGCGCACTGATTGGCCGGGCGGGCCGTGAAGACACCGGGAGCCCCGAAGCAAGCAGGAATGGGGACCCGGTAATGTATAATGTCCGGCGGCTAGGGGGTTAATGGGGCGCACTGCAGACAAAATCGTAGCAGGGATGTACATCCCTGCTGCGAGTTTCTCTGCTAATGAAAGTATAGGGCTGGGATCTGCAGCGAGTCTCGCTGCAAAAGCGCAGCAAGGAGACTCGCTGCTGAACTGCCAAGTGGGTTTGTAGCCTTAAGATTACATATAACATATGCATAACATATTCACAATAACTATATTAGGAGTATAGGAGTAATATATACTCCTCCATTCAGTGTGCTTACATACATTCCTGTTTAGAAGATCCCTGGCTATTATAACTTTAATGTATATTTTTTGTGTAAAGTAGCTCTAACCTATATTTTTATACTTTTGTTTTCTAGAGTGTAAACTCTATACGAAAGTTGGTAAGTAATCATTTCAACCATTACAAAATATGACTTAATACAATGACAATCACTTTCCACTCCTTTATATCTGCCATCAGTTGTATCACTTCTGGTCTCTATCTAACACAAACACACACACACAAGCCAACTTTATGCAAACCCATTTAACCTTAGTACGTTGTACGTTCATCAGAGTGTATGTTCATAGGAGTGTGAAAAAAGAAAAGTCCCCAGAGGAAATCCTTGCAAACAACAGAAGTTCGTAAGTGTAGACCCAAAACCTTAGTGTTGCAAGGCAACAGTGCTGTTGTCCATTTAAATAGGTGGGCTACGATTATACATGTTTGTGCTTATTACCAGTTGCACCAGTTCCAGTATGGTTAATAGAGGGCATCATGATTGGAGATACCCCTTTCTGTTCTTCACATGCCTTTATAAGGCTTATAGACAGGGTTTTCTAGATGAAATGACCAGTTTAAACATTAAAAGTATTCAGTGTATGGCACATCCAAATGTGTTGGTACTATGGGGGGGACACATATTGCCCACCTTCTATGTTTTAGATATTTCTTTATCACAATATTCCTTTCATTGATATTGACTGTGTTTCTTTTTTAATTTATTTATAGGTTGCAGCTGGAGGTACTTCAGGGTTATGTTTTAAAAAGCTCAATGTGACAACAGCAAATTTCCAAGTGCTTATAAATCGTTTGGACCGAAGGGTGAGCTTTATTTTAATAAATTTCTAATAACTAATAATTCTATTTATGGAAGCTAAGACCTTCCAGACATGTACATAAAAAGATGAAGACAGGGGAGTGAAAAACCTGACCCTCGATTCAAGTCCCAGAAAGCATCTTTAGAGTACATAGCTTCTCAATAAACAATTGTTCAATATTGCACTATATTGAAATAGGCTATGTTTACACAACGTCAAAAATACAGAAAAGGCGGCTGATTTTGATAAAAAATGTAACTGACTGCAATGGAAATGCATTGAAGTCAATGGGAAGACGGAAGTCCGATGCACACAATGCATTGAATAACGGACGTTTTTACCGCAGACGTCAAAATAATGAACACGATCGTTATTTTTGGATGTCTTTTGCAAACAGCGGACTTTTTTTATTGGCTGTTCACACACAGTTTTTCTTCTTCCACTGTTCTTTCTCCGTTTTTACTATTAAATTCAATGGACTTTTCAATTAAGCCACACCCAAACTTCAATCAGTAATCCAAACTAGAATAATGTACAAACACCAGTCATTGCACTAAGGGGAGGCCAGGCTGCTAAATAACGTCATTTTAAACGGAGCTGAAAAAAACGTTGTGTGAACATAGCCATATACAGAACCACATTGAACCTATAATTCACACTTGATCTATGGCATTAGATGGTCCTTTAGTCACTGAGAATAATAATGTTAAAAAAGACCTTGAAACTCAACTTGGTTTTTTGATGACTGATATTTTTATGTTGTTACTTTTGTTGTTTCAGGTAGAAGTGAATTCAATACTTCAACCCTTACCTTTTTCAAAGCAAGGTCTATGTATTCAAGATACTGGAGCAATGTATGTCATTAACACACCAGCCGGCATCAGCATTAAATGGACTCATGTTACTGGCATTATAGATATTCAGTATGGCCTTCATTCTAACCAGTCCACCAAAACCGAAGGCCTTTGTGGTAAGCAGTACCTGGAGGAATCCATGCACCCTCAAACAGCATTACACAGAGACTGCACACAACTGATAGGCCAACGTTCAGTAGAAAGCAACAAAACAGGACATCTATGCAGTATAGAAAATGAGATCAGTATAGTAAATGAGATCCTGCTATTATGTGTGTGTCATAGGTACATCACATCTGTACTGTACACGGGATGTTTACATCTCAAATCTGAAATTATGATTTAGAAAGTATGTAGTAGAATCCAGCATGCACCCAACTGAAATAGTACTCATATTTAATAAACATATTTACGTAACACAGTTTACAACCTCATCCCTAGATAATACATGTGATTTTGGATATTAAATATTACACAGACAACTGACAATAATGCTGCCACAAGATATCAAATGATAATACCAAATTAACTATGTTATTGATGTGTGACAAGCTGATGCTAAAATGAAGGATTCTGTGCTTGTGCATAGATACAAGTACAGTTAGGGCCAGAAATATTTGGACAGTGACACAAGTTTTGTTATTTTAGCTGTTTACAAAAACATGTTCAGAAATACAATTATATATACACTCACCGGCCACTTTATTAGTTACATCTGTCCAACTGCACGTTACTACTTAATTTCTAATCAGCCAATCACATGGCGGCATCTCCATGGTCAAGACAATCTCCTGCAGTTCAAACCGAGCATCAGTATGGGGAAGAAAGGTGATTTGAGTGCCTTTGAACGTGGCATGGTTGTTGGTGCCAGAAGGGCTGGTCTGAGTATTTCAGAAACTGCTGATCTACTGGGATTTTCACGCACAACCATCTCTAGGGTTTACAGAGAATGGTCCGAAAAAGAAAAAACATCCAGTGAGCGGCAGTTCTGTGGGCTTAAATGCCTTGTTGATGCCAGAGGTCAGAGGAGAATGGGCAGACTGGTTCGAGCTGATAGAAAGGCAACAGTGACTCAAATAGCCAACCGTTACAACCAAGGTAGGCAGAAGAGCATCTCTGAACGCACAGTACGTCCAACTTTGAGGCAGATAGGCTACAGCAGCAGAAGACCACACCGGGTGCCACTCCTTTCAGCTAAGAACAGGAAACTGAGGCTACAATTTGCACAAGCTCATCGAAATTGGACAGTAGAAGATTGGAAAAACGTTGCCTGGTCTGACGAGTCTCGATTTCTGCTGCGACATTCGGATGGTAGGGTCAGAATTTGGCGTTAACAACATGAAAGCATGGATCCATCCTGCCTTGTATCAACGGTTCAGGCTGGTGGTGGTGGTGTCATGGTGTGGGGAATATTTTCTTGGCACTCTTTGGGCCCCTTGGTACCAATTGAGCATCGTTGCAACACCACAGCCTACCTGAGTATTGTTGCTGACCATGTCCATCCGTTTATGACCACAATGTACCCAACATCTGATGGCTACTTTCAGCAGGATAATGCGCCATGTCATAAAGCTAGAATCATCTCAGACTGGTTTCTTGAACATGACAATGAGTTCACTGTACTCAAATGGCCTCCACAGTCACCAGATCTCAATCCAATAGAGCATCTTTGGGATGTGGTGGAACGGGAGATTCGCATCATGGATGTGCAGCCGACAAATCTGCGGCAACTGTGTGATGCCATCATGTCAATATGGACCAAAATCTCTGAGGAATGCTTCCAGCACCTTGTTGAATCTACTGTATGCCACAAAGAATTGAGGCAGTTCTGAAGGCAAAAGGGGGTCCAACCCGTTTCTAGCATGGTGTACCAAATAAAGTGGCCGGTGAGTGTATAATATGGGCTGAAAGTGCACACTCCCAGCTGCAATATGAGAGTTTCCACATCCAAATCGGAGAAAGGGTTTAGGAATCATAGCTCAGTAATGCATAGCCTCCTCTTTTTCAAGGGACCAAAAGTAATTGGGCAATGGACTCTAAGGGCTGCAATTAACTCTGAAGGCGTCTCCCTCGTTAACCTGTAATCAATGAAGTAGTTAAAAGGTCTGGGGTTGATTCCAGGTGTGTAGTTTTGCATTTGGAAGCTGTTGCTGTGACCAGACAACATGCGGTCAAAGGAACTCTCAATTGAGGTGAAGCAGAAGAACATCCTGAGGCTAAAAAAAAAGAAAAAATCCATCAGAGAGATAGCGGACATGCTTGGAGTAGCAAAATCAACAGTCGGGTACATTCTGAGAAAAAAGGAATTGACTGGTGAGCTTGGGAACTCAAAAAGGCCTGGGTGTCCACGGGAGACAACAGTGGTGGATGATCGCCGCATACTTTCTTTGGTGAAGAAGAACCCGTTCACAACATCAACTGAAGTCCAGAACACTCTAAGGGTATATTCACACGAACGGGCTTGCAGCAAGATTCTCGCTGCGAGCCCGGCAGGTCCTGGCAGTTCCCATACACTACATACTTATACCGCCCTTAACCCCTTCTGCTCCCGCCCGGCTCCCCCGCTGTAAGCATACTTTACCTGTCCTTGCTGCACGGGTCCGGCGTCCTGCTCTCCCGCCCGGCCAATCAGTGGCTGCGGCTGGGCAACACACTAATTGGCCGGACGGGAGAGCAGGACGCCGGACCCGTGCAGCAAGGAGAGGTAATGTATGCTTACAGTGGGGAAGCCGGGCGGGAGCAGAAGGGGTTAAGGGCGGTATAATTACATACTCGCTGCGGTCGTTTAGACCGCAGCAAGTATATAGTGTATGGGAACTGCCAGGACCTGCCCGTTCGTGTGAATATACCCTCAGGGAAGTAGGTGTATCTGTCTCTAAGTCAACAGTAAAGAGAAGACTCCATGAAAGTAAATACAAAGGGTTCACATCTAGATGCAAACCATTCATCAATTCCAAAAATAGACAGGCCAGAGTTAAATTTGCCAAAAAACACCTCAAGAAGCCATCTCAGTTCTGGAAAAGTATTTTATGGACAGATGAGACAAAGATCAACCTGTACCAGAATGATGGGAAGAAAAAAGTTTGGAGAAGAAAGGGAACGGCACATGATCCAAGGCACACCACATCCTCTGTAAAACATGGTGGAGGCAACGTGATGGCATGGGCATGCATGGCTTTCAATGGCACTGGGTCACTTGTGTTTATTGATGACATAACAGCAGACAAGAGTAGCCGGATGAATTCTGAAGTGTACCGGGATATACTTTCAGCCCAGATTCAGCCAAATGCTGCAAAGTTGATCGGACGGCGCTTCATAGTACAGATGGATAATGACCCCAAGCATACAGCCAAAGCTACCCAGGAGTTCATGAGTGCAAAAAAGTGGAACATTCTGCAATGGCCAAGTCAATCACCAGATCTTAACCCAATTGAGCATGCATTTCACTTGCTCAAATCCAGACTTAAGACGGAAAGACCCACAAACAAGCAAGACCTGAAGGCTGCGGCTGTAAAGGCCTGGCAAAGCATTAAGAAGGAGGAAATCCAGCGTTTGGTGATGTCCATGGGTTCCAGACGTAAGGCAGTGTTTGCCTCCAAAGGATTCGCAACAAAATATTGGAAAAAAAACTATTTTGTTTGGGTTATGTTTATTTGTCCAATTACTTTTGAGCTCCTAAAATGTGGAGTGTTTGTGAAGAAATGTGTACAATTCCTACATTTTCTATCAGATATTTTTGTTCAACCCTTCAAATTAAACGCTAGAATCTGCACTTGAATTCTGTTGTAGTGGTTTCATTTCAAATCCAATGTGGTGGCATGCAGAGCCCAACTCGTGAAAATTGTGTCACTGTCCAAATATTTCTGGCCCTAAATGTATATGCTGACAATAGAGAGATTGGTCGAAAACAAAATATGGGCATTGTCTGCTGATCACATCGTTTATAACTTTTAATTCCCAGAGACAGCCCCCTCAAATATGCACCCTAAAAATAAATGTGCATACATGGTATCATCAAACTAAGGCTGCCCCTGTTCCTAAACCAGACATGTTAAAAACTGCAGAGCACAAAAATTTTATAATGTTTGTCTTACTTTACTAGATACTGTATGTTTTCCCATTATCACAGTAATAAATCACAACAATATTACTTCCGTAGTGCTTTATAGACTTTGCTTTATGAATATTAAGTATTCTTTGTAAGGAATATCGAAAAGTTTTTTTCCTAATGTCATGCCTGTTCTAGGAATATGCAATGGGGATCCAAGTGATGATTTAAAGATGCAAAACAGAACAATAATAACAAACAAAGAGGATATAGAAGCATTTATTAAAAGTTGGGAAATTGAGAAATCTGTTGATGTTACCACCAGACGTCCAGTGAGAAACTGCACAGAAGATAACTGCACTTACTGCTTGGAATTACTGAACAGAAAAGTATTTGTGCCATGTCATAGGAAGGTAAGTAACCACATATGTGTGGCTTGATCTTTATAAGTGGCCATGGGTAAAACAGGCAATTCTTTCAAATATGTGATCAAGAATGTGCTCCAAAGCATATTTTTTCATGTTTTATCCAGGCATGACATGGAAGACTGTACCGGCAGAGCACACATCCAGTAAATCAGTGTAATGCATGGGCATTCTTTATAAAAAAAAAAGTATAGTTTTTTTTAATGTAAAAAAACAAAACAAAAACTACCCAAATTTGGATTTGTACTGACATGTTGAATAAATGTAGTACATCAATTATGGTATTGTCCCACATATTTGTACAACTGCTTTTTATTTTCAACCTATATTTGTGTCCTACATTATATGGTAAAGAAAGGACTTTTGTGCAAAAGACTAAGTTTGTGCAAAAATGTGTGACCTTTTTCCAATGTACACCCTAGTCACCTAATGGGTGGGCAGGGGTGTGTGATAAAGCAGGTAGGAGGCATGCACACCTGCTCCAGAGCTGAGGTAGTATCCTGTGTCCGCCATGCAGCAGCCACAGATCCGCCGGATTTACTAAGAGGCGTGCATGGGGCTTTATTTAAAACTGGCATATGGGCAGGGGCGTAGCTAGGATTCACGGGGCCCCATAGCAAAAATTTGTAAGGGTCCCCCCCCCCCTCTCTCTGTCTTCTGCTTGTTAACTCTTTTTTGTGTTGCAGCATGTAAGTAAACATTGGGTCACTTACTCACTGCAGTACATAAGGGGTTAAGCAAAAGGACACACGCTCTTACCTTCTCCCCGGGCCCCCCTCCTGCATGGGCCCCATAGCAACTGCCTACCCTGCCTCTATGGTAGCTATGCCACTGCATATGGGTACACCACTTTTGATAAATTCTCCCCAATGGGCCTTAGAAGGTGTGGAGCAAGGACATTGAAGCTGATAATTGAAATTGAGGGGGTCGGGAAGAGGTTACACGTTATGTTATGTAGAATACTTTGGATTGCTAAAGTTCAGTTTATTATATCATTTAATTTGTAGGTCTCTCCACAAGATTTCTGTGAGAAGATGTGGATCAACAGTACATACTTTTTAAATTATGAATGTGATGCCCTTTCTGCATATGTAGCTCTATGCAGTAAGCACAATATCTGCATTAGATGGAGAACACAAGATTACTGCTGTAAGTTATATGATGTCATTACATTTTTTAAAATATTTTCTTGCTTTTTGATAAATACCCACAACTGTTTACTATATAAGGGATGTATGCAGTGATGTAGGCAGTATTTTACTCTTGGAGTATACCAGGTACAACTTCATTTGACAGATTTTGAAGGGGTTGTCCAGCGAAATTTTTCTTTCTTGTAAATCAACTGGTGTCAGAAAGTGACATAGATTTGTAATTAAAGGGGTTATTCAGCGCTACAAAAACATGGCCACTTTTCCCCTACTGTTGTCTCCAGTTTGCGTGGGGTTTTGAAACTCCGTTCCATTGAAGTAAATGGAGCTTAATTGCAAACCGCACCTGAACTGGAGACAAGAGAGGGGGAAAAGTGGCCATGTTTTTGTAGCGCTGGATAACCCCTTTAACTTCTATTTTAAAATCTCAAGTCTTCCAATACTTAAAAGCTACTATATGTCATGCAGGAAGTGGTGTTTTATTTACATTCAGACACAGTGCTCTCTGCTGTATAGAGGTAAGACGGCACTCTGCTGTAGTGGTGGTGCTCGTGGCAGGCACTGGTCCCAGCAAGCAATAAAGGAAAGTCCGACACTTACTAAGTTCTTTTGTGTGCTTTATTGTGGTATTCACATCATACAGGTCCAAAGTAGGTGATGAAGGCCACAGGCCAAAACTCCGTGTCCTCCTACTTTTGTACCTGTATGATGTGAATACCACAATAAAGCACACAAAAGAACTTGGTGAGTGTCGGGACTTTCCTTTATTACAGTGCTCTCTGCTGACATCTCTGTCCATGTCAGGAACTGTACAGAGCAGTAGCAAATCCCATAGAAAACCTCTTCTACTCTGGACAGTTCCTGTCTCGGACAGAGATGTCTACAGAGAGCACTGTGTCAGACTGAAAAGAAAACAACATTTCCTGCAGGACATACAGCAGCTGATAAGTATGGGAAGACTTGGGATGTTTAAATAGAAGTAAATTACAAATCTATATAACTTTCTGACACCAGTTGATGTGAAAGAAAAATGTTTTCGCTGGGCAACACCTCTTTGGCAGTCAGTAGTCACCAAACTGATGAGGTTGTTAACAAATACAATGGTTCATCATTGTTACTAACTAAACTAAGGTGGGAATTTGCTGAGCATATACGAATGGAAGTGTCCATCAAATTGTCAGAAATATTTGTGCAGCTTCATTGCTTAAAAGTGTGCAGCTTTTTGTTTCTTTAGAAATCCCAATTAATGTTAAAGTATTTTTTTGCCAATAAGGATCCTTTTCAGGCAATTTTCACTCTAAGTAAAAAATGGGTAAAGGCACTTGCTTTTTGTTAAAAAAAAGTCCTTTATTACATTATTTATATACATCATTTGTATACAGTGTATTAAGTGACGGATGACTTTTGAGACGGATGTCAAATAATGTTCATGACAATTATTTTCGGACTTGCAAACAGCGGACGTTATTTTTTAGTTATTCACAGTTTTTTTTTTCACCATCCTTTTACTATTACATTTAATGGACTTTTCAATTAAAGACACATCCAAAGGGCAATCAGTGCACCTAATGGTGCGTTTATACAGGCAGATTTATCTGACAGATCTTTGAAGCCCAAACCAGGAACAGACTATAAAACAGGGATCAGGTCATAAAGGAAAAACTGTAGAAATATGTAGAAGACGGCACTTCCGTGGCGGTGGTGCTCGAGGTGAGAAAAATGTTCAGATATTAGGAAGAGCCCGGCACTCACCAAGTAGATTATGCTTCTTTATTGTAGTGTAGCAAACATATGGTACAAGGACGCGTTTCGGCCAAGCATGGCCTTCATCAGCTTAGGGGTGTACACCCCTAAGCTGATGAAGGCCATGCTTGGCCGAAACGCGTCCTTGTACCATATGTTTGCTACACTACAATAAAGAAGCATAATCTACTTGGTGAGTGCCGGGCTCTTCCTATAAAGGAAAAACTGGGATCTATCCTCTTTTCAAATCCATTCCTGGCTTTGGCTTCCAAAATCTGTCAGATAAATCTGTCTGTGTAAACGCAGCCTAAGGGTCCATTTACACAGAAAGATTATCTGACAGATTATTTGCCAAAGATTTGAAGCCAAAGCCAAGACAGACAATAAACAGAGATCAGGTCATAAAGGAAAGCCTGAGATTTCTCCTCTTTTCAAATCCATTCCTGGCTTTTAAAATCTTTGGCAGATAATCTGTCAGATAATCTTTCTGTGTAAGTGGACCCTAAACTAGAATAATGTACCAACAGCCGTCACTGTTCTTATGGGCAGCCAAACCGCAAAATAACGGTCATTTTGGACTCAAAATGACAGAGGTAATTTTAAAAAGTTATAAATGGACAAGAAAAACAATTGTGGGTACATAGCCTCAAGGAGCTATTACACTAAACGATTATCAACAGCATCTAGCCGATATTGGCCATTACGGCCATGATGGCCGATAATCGTCTGGTGTAATAGACAACAAAGATGAACGATGTTGGCTGATCGCTGTCTGTTGTTGTCTTTCAACATGTTGAAAGACAAATGACTAAAATAGCAATGATCTACTGACGTCGTTCCGTGGAATAAGAGCGGCGGCAGCAGACTGCTGCTATCTTCTATGGGGTGCCCGGACGATCTAGCGATCATCCGGGCAGCCCCCCGCAGCTCCCCGCGGCCCCCCCTTCACTTACCCGCTGACAGCATTTGTTTGCTCCTCTCCATCCCCCTGTGTAATAGGGGCTTTATACTCCAACTTTTTTTTAAATGTTGCAATTTGTTGTACAGTGTGACTTCAACTTGGAGCACACTTTTGGTCAGCAGGGAGATTCAATCTCTTGTTACTTTAACCTATTTAAGCATCTACTTACATTCAACCGATTCACTAAACATTGTGGGACTGTTTGCTAAATGTGTTGCTTGTAAATACATTACTTACAGGCATAAGAGTGTCTGTACAAAAGAGGCACATGATAGATCCCCCCTACTACAATTGATAAACTTACCTGAAAGAGTGATGCCAGAGAGCTATGCTGCATTCCCAGGCAGTTAACAGTAATAAAGTCCCATACAAAGACTCCCACATACATAACTCTTTCCGAGCAGGGCAGTGTCCACCTCTTCTATTAGCAGCGGCACCTCTGCTTGAATTGGCTCTAATATCTTTTAAAAGGCAGGTTTGCATGATTTGGATAGTTTTAAATAAAATTAAATCAAGAAAGTAGGCTAACAATTTTTGGCATTGCTTTCCTATTCAATTGTTTATTAGTGTCTATGTGGTTCACATATTATACAGATTCTACTGTAACGATAGTAGTATTATTTTCATATAACATACAGTTAGAGGGGCACTCCAGTGAAAATCTCATTTCACACTGCACTGTGTTGTGTAATAGAGATATCCTCATGCTGTTCTTTATATGTATGTGCAGCTTTGCCATGTCCAGACGGTAAGGAATACAAAGCTTGTGTCCAACCATGTGCTGCGAAGACCTGCTTAAATAAATGGTATTATGAAGAGTCCCCCTGTTCCTACTTAAGAGAAGATTGTGTGTGCAAAAAAGGAACCATTCTTCACAGAACAGATTCTGAGCTATGCATTCCCGAAGAAAAATGTGGTATGTATTTTAAATTGCAAGAATGTTATATTTCTGTCTTGATACATCTATATTTCTATCTTGATACCCCTTAATGGCAAGAAAATGTAATTTTTTTTCTCTTTTTAGTTTTTTTCTCTCTTTTTAGTTTTTACCTAAGTTCTTATTTTTTGCAACACAAATTGTACTTTGCAATGTTAGACTTCATTTTTCTATGAATATCTGTGTGTGTGGGGACTTTAACTGTGTGAGAACATGACATAATTTATTAAGTCGGACAATTCGGATGGGTCTATGGAGCTATTTAAGACATAATTTTTTGTGCCATGATCTTTTGGTTTTTTAATTTATGCCATTTACTGTGTTAGAAAATGTGATAATTTAAGTCAGGCGATTCCACACACATTGATAGCAAATAATTGTATTTATTTTTATTTCTAAAATGGGAAAAGGGGGTGATTTAAAATTTTTATATGAAGAGGAATTTATTATATTAATGAAAAAACTTTTTTTTTTTTTTTTTTAAACACTAATTTGTAGTCCCCCCCAGGGAACTCCTATGAGCAATGCACTGATTGCTTATAGGGATCAATACAGTACATATGTACTGCACTGATCTATGTATTCTGGACTTGATTACGAGGGGCTGCTGGAGCCTCTAGTAATTGATTGCCGAGCCAGGTTCCGCACCATTACGTTGCTGAGGCTTGGCACGGTAAGTATAACAGGTCAGCTTCTCGCAGTTGTGTCTTAAGAAACAATCTGTGGAAATCTGTTGGTGTAATAAGGGCTCTTAGTAAATCCGGTAGGGTGATTGGGGCTGTTTTGAATTGATTTACTAAGTTGCAATAAGATGCTGTATAATGCTATTGTTTATATAAATATGCAAAATTTAGCTTTCCATTATGTGGCTAATCTTTGGTGAAGACCATATTTCAGCTTTTGTCTTTGTTTAAAGTGTGATCTATGAAACTATGGCTTGCTGAACTAGGTCTTTAAGAAGTTTACTGGGTAGTAGCCCTGACCTAAACCCCATTGATCCTCTTTTAGATGAATTAAGACATCAAATGTAAGCCATTTTTTACTGCCATGCACAAAACGTTTGTGAAGATGCTGAGAGTGGGGTTGTAATATTTTCAAGAGAATAACATAATGATGACACGGTGCAGTTTCCTACCTTTGTTATGTTACAAACATATACACCAGTTTGGACAGTGACATCTAGGTGAGGACAGTTTTTGTGATTTTTTTTTTAAACTAGTGCCAGAAAGTTAAACAGATTAAACAGAAACTTCTTAAAAAAAAACAAACAAAAAAAAAAACTCCTCACATGGACAGAGGTGGCAACAGAGAGCATCTAATCAAACTAGAAAGAAAACTCTACTTCCTGCAGGGCATACAGCAGCTGTAAAGTACTGTAAGCACACTGTTTTGTTGATTTTTAATTATTCTGACCTGCCGCACCCATGCAATCTGTGGCTGCTCAGGTGCCTCTTGTAGTTAGAAGTGCTGATATGCCATTCTGTTTTAATAATGATGTTTACAATTAATGTAACAGAAAACTGATGAAAAATATAGAAAAAATAATAAATAGATGTTAAATAATAAAAGTTAACTATATCTAGTAGGATGTATCTATAGCTATATCTATAGGTATATTTATTAGTCTAATATTAATATTCAAAAAATCACACTCATTGAGTATCTCAGCTTTTTTTCATTTTTGTTTACATAGAGAAACATCTTACTGTTACTTAATGTTACTACGGTATTTTCTGTATTCATCACTTAGCTTGTACTGATAATGAAGGGCGCCCCCATTCACCTGGAGAGATCTGGCATTCATCAGCCAATAAATGCTGCCTGTCAAAGTGTTTGGCGAATGGAACTGTGGTGTCCATAGCACCTGACTGCAGCCACCAACCAGAGCCAGTCTGTAATCGGGAGGGTGAGGTGCTTATCCATGTCATTGAAGAAGGGGCTTGCTGTCCAAAAAAAGTGTGTGGTATGTAAGTCCACGAAACTACATATTTTTTTTACTTTGGTATGTTTTACAGTATTTAACTTTAGTCTCTTTGCTGTATATTAAAATGTTTTGGATTATGTCAAGCCTTACATGGTAAGCCTTATTAGAGTGATTTTAATCCTTGAAGGGGTTGGCCAATTTATAGTAAAATAGCTCACTTGCAACAGCCCCCTGTATACCTCAAAGAGATAATCTCAGACTCCCCTCCTCCAGGCTGTGCCGCCCTACTCTGTGGTGTTTCTGTCCATAAAATGGCCATCATGGAGGAGCATGTGACCATGCCCCCCCCCAGTGTCCACCACTGAGTCTGTATATGTCAATGGAGGACACAGGGGGCGGAGCATGGTCCCATGCTCCTCCATGTCGGCCATCTTATGGACAGAAATAAAACAGAGCAGGGCAGCCCAGCCTGGAGGAGGGGAGTCTGATTTTACCTAAATGAGGTACACAGGGAGCTGCTGTCAGTATATACATTGAGTACAGTGACTAATACTTTGTACTGACCTATTTTACTATAAAGTGGCCTACCTTTTTAAAGTGTACCTGTCATATATAAAAAAAACAAAAAACTTTTGATATGTCAGAGAGACATAACACAAGTATTTATTGGTCAGGGTCTGAGTGTTCAGACTGCTAACGATCAGTAAAATGCTGCTACATAGATTTACATAGGGAGTCTGTCTTGGTCACGTGACACAGAGGCGGCATAGAATGCGCTGGGTGTGTATTTCTCCTGGCTTGTTCTCTAGATCAGTGGCAGTGTGAACACTTTGGGGGAGATTTATTTTAGGCTATGTTCACACTGTGTATGAGTCCGGCTGTAGTGCAAACCGCGAATATACGCACGTAGTTTTGAGGTTGATGCGTTCACTTGAAAGTATACGATATACGCCCGCACAATGCACACTACGTATGAGCTTACGGCCGGATCGTATGCGGCGCCGTGAAAAATGAACAAGACCATTGTTTGAGGACAGAAATGTTCCAACTCACGGCCGTGGATTTCCATGCGGTCCCGTACAAAGTACTTATTTCAGCCAAATTTAATCCACTTGCAGACAAGACCAGATTTTAGCACAGGTTAGACAAGAGGACTCTTGCTGTTTCTCCTACATCTGTGGTAAGTTGATTCTCAGACTCTTACAAATCTTACACCATTGCTCACAGGGATTATGCACTCCACTGTGAAGGTGTCTATTGTTTATACTAGCTGTAATATGTAGACAAACACAATATAACTGGTGTGCTTCTGTGCAGTATAGCGCCAATAGAAAAGAATTTATTAAGTAAAGTGCTAGTAGCAGTGGCAAGGCAGGGGACACGGCATTGGGTGAAGGGGCATGACCTCCGTGTGCACCAAATTTACACACAGGTGTAAATCCAGTGTAGCGCCACATGGGTAATTACAGATCTTGAAGAATGCCCCCCACTGCTCCACATTGTGCATTTGCAGAAGCGGAACAGAATAATGTATCACTTACATTGTTCTGTGCAGCTGATTCTGAGATATCCTCCTGAATAACATGGACAATAAGTAGTCCTCTCCATTATTTGCATGAGCCCAGTAGTCCTAGATATTCATTAGAAGAAGAAAACTCAGCTGCTGATTGGCAGTTATCTATCCATGCTGTGTATAGGCAGTCACCTGTCAATCAGCAGCTGGAGGGGGGGAGGGGGTGTGGCAAGATTCCTATTCTCCTGCATATTAGGAGAATGGCTGATGTAAGTGATGTAAGTAATACACAGATCTGTTCAGCCAAATTTAACTTGATTTTTTGATCCAAAAGGTTCTGTGAGTTTTATTGGGCTGGGCGAAGATTTCCAAGAAAATGACCTCTTTCAGATCACTTCGAAACAAGCTAGGGAAGCGTAACTGTACTACGGGTGTATGTTCGCGGTTCGTACGCATCCGGCCACATGTCGATTTTTCCCACGCCCGTAGTTTCAGCCGCACATGTACGGCGGCGTATGAAATGCGGCCGGACTCATACGCAGTGTAAACATAGCCTATGGCTGGGTTCACACTACGTATATTTCAGTCAGTCCTCATATTGCAACCAAAACCAGGAGTGGATTAAAAACACAGAAAGGCTCTGATCACACAATGTTGAAATTGAGTGGATGGCTGCCATATAACGGTAAATAACTGCCATTATTTTAATATAAAAGCCGTTGTTTTAAAATAACAGCAAATATTTGCCATTAAATGGCGGCCATCCACTCAATTTCAACATTGTGTGAACAGAGCCTTTCTGTGTTTTTAATCCACTCCTGGTTTTGGTTGCAATATGAGGACCACAATACTGACTGAAATATACGTAGTGTGAACCCAGCCTATTAAGGTGTAAAATATAGACTGGTGTAAACTGTCCACAGCAACCAATCACAGCTCAGCTGAAAGCTGAGCGTTGATTGGTTGCTGTGGGCAGTTTGTACAAGTTTAAATTTTACACCCTTTGATAAATCTCCCCCTTTGACCCCAGCCAATCAAAACTTTTGAAATATGCTTATAAATACATCCATGTAGCAAACTTACCTCATTTTTCTGATATACCAGTTACTGACCACCAGTGTGCTCTAAAAGCGGTGGACCACTGCTTTTAGAGCAGAGTGGTGGTTAATAACCTAGACAACAAGCTCTCAACAAGGGGATGAAACAGGAGAAGGAGGCAAGTTTGCTTTAATAAATGTATTTGCAAAAATATTTAACTTTGTAAACCCTATAATTTTAACTATATACATGGATCCTATACTTTTCTTCATTGTTTATATATTGCAAACAATTTACCTTATGTCAGGCAGTATCATCCAATAATAAGCCTATGGCAAAAAAATGATTGTACACTATTTTGTATATATATTTGCTGTAGTTTAGACTTTATTTTAACCTTTTTACAGACTGTAATACAACGTTATGTGAAAAAGCTGTAAAATGTAAAAGCGGAGAGAGATTGGTTGCTGAATACAGCCCAGTGACCTGCTGCCCACACCTGCATTGTGGTAAGTATGTTAGGTAAAACATTGAGGGTGCCTTCACACATCGGCTCCACAGCGGATTTCACGCTGCGAACTCGCAGCGAAATCCGCTGATGATCCCATGCCTTTTCATCTCAATGAGAATGCATACTCGCAGCGGGATTGACATCCTGCTCCGTGTATGTAAGTTAACCCCATGGCGGATGGAGCATACATTACCTGCTCCGCGCTGCGGCTTGCTTCAGGGGTTTCCGGCATCTGCTCGTCCCGCTCAGCCAATCAGTGCGTTGCCCCGCCTCAGCCACTGATTGGCCGAGCGGGACGTTCCGCCGAGAACCCCTGAAGCAAGCCAGATTGTGGAGCAGGTAATGTATGATCCATCCGCCCTGGGGTTAACTTACATACACACAGCGGGATGTCGAGCACTGGATCTGCAGCGGATTTCGCAGCGAATTTGCAGCGTGAAATCCGCTGCGGATCCACTGTGTGTGAAGGCACCCTGAAGGAAATGTGAGTAATTGTTACAAATTGTACATTGGGTATGTGTCATTATTTCTTTTATCATCTACAGTATATTTAATTTTTTTGTATATTATAGAAGCCAACTAAATAAACTATTAGGCAAACCGTATACGTTGGGGAAAATTTGTGCCTTTATCCCGACATATGCCAGGTGCACTTTTGACAAATTTCCCTCCCCCATATGTTCATTTAAGAAAAAACACCCTTTTATTACAGTATCAGTGGACAGTGTCAAGAAGGAGGAGCGTATTGGCCTATGTTGCCATCGCTTCATTCACTACAGTATCCCGGCATGGCTACCACACAGTGAATAGAGCTTTCATTTGTTTCCAGGTCTGTTCACTGTGTAAATCCAGCTGCTGTCGCTCTGCTGAATAGCTGATCAATGGCATGCCTATCCTGAGGATAAGCCATCAATATGTATGCCTTGAAAACCCCTTCACATGGAAAGGATCAAAGATAGTTCTGTCAACTGTATGTCACTATACACCATACTATACCATACTATACAAAAAAAAAAATCTATTTTTTTTTTACAGTCTGTGACCCATCTGCTTGTCCAGCAGTAACATACCCAGAATGCAGACAAGACCAGATTTTAGCACAGGTTAGACAAGAGGACTCTTGCTGTTTCTCCTACATCTGTGGTAAGTTGATTCTCAGACTCTTACAAATCTTACACCATTGCTCACAGGGATTATGCACTCCACTGTGAAGGTGTCTATTGTTTATACTAGCTGTAATATGTAGGCAAACACAATATAACTGGTGTGCTTCTGTGCAGTATAGCGCCAATAGAAAAAAATGTATTAAGTAAAGTGCTAGTAGCAGTGGCAAGGCAGGGGACACGGCATTGGGTGAAGGGGTATGACCTCCGTGTGCACCAAATTTACACACAGGTGTAAATCCAGTGTAGCGCCACATGGGTAATTACAGATCTTGAAGAATGCCCCCCACTGCTCCACATTGTGCATTTGCAGAAGCGGAACAGAATAATGTATCACTTACATTGTTCTGTGCAGCTGATTCTGAGATATCCTCCTGAATAACATGGACAATAAGTAGTCTTCTCCATTATTTGCATGAGCCCAGTAGTCCTAGATATTCATTAGAAGAAGAAAACTCAGCTGCTGATTAGCAGTTATCTGTCCATGCTGTGTATAGGCAGTCACCTGTCAATCAGCAGCTGGAGGGGGGGAGGGGGTGTGGCAAGATTCCTATTCTCCTGCATATTAGGAGAATGGCTGATGTAAGTGTTGTAAGTAATACACAGATCTGTTCAGCATTTCTGTCACTAGTTTATGCTGCCCTCATTTAAGACAGTATAAACCTACTGACATGTTCCCTTCAAAAGATCTATGGGATTAGATAACAGAAACACTGCACTTATTTGGTAAGATAGTACACATGCAATAATAATAGTTTATTTTATACTTGTAGTTTGTGAATCCTGTAGAGAACCTGCTCCGATTTGCACAGATAAAGAAATCCTTACAGTGGATTTGAATACTACTAACCAGTGCTGCCCTCAATACATTTGTGGTAAGATTTTTTGTGTTACTTTTTTAACTAATGCGTAAAAATAAATTTTTTAATCCTTGTTTTGTTCTTTGATCTAGTATGTGATGAAAAACTTTGCACTTCACCACAGCTGACGTGTCCTCCTGAGTTCCAATTAGTCAAAAAGACGTCGGATGGAAATTGCTGCCCAGACTGGTACTGTGGTTAGTATGGGCATCTGTATTTGGTTATTTATGATATAATATTGTGTATGTATACAGAAGTCATGATTTCTTTTCTTACAAGATTCATAATGGATATGATGAATGTCTTGATTTATTTGATCTGTTATAACTTATAATACATCTCCACATACCCCATTGACTTTATATAATAGCACATTATGAGAGTACAATACATGAGTAATAAAGTAATATTTGAAGCGATTTTAAATAACAATTGTACATTCCGGTACAATGGCTGATCAAATACCTTGCCTAGCAATAGCTACTTTTAATGGCTGGAGGTCTAACATAATTTTCCAATAAAACCTCAGAAAAAAAGAAAATTACATAGCATTGTTACAAAAGACAGACTTTATATGAAATAAGACACTACCAGTAGTTTCACACTTTTTCCACATCCAGAATGGAGGGGAGTCTCAATAGTCACAGCAGAACACATACCCTTTATATTACAGGATGCCATAGGTGACAATGTATGCCATACATATTTATTCAAGTAATTTTTGTAGGGACTACCACCACTCATAACTAAGCATCTGGAAACAGTTCACTCTTTCATGGGCAGTTTAATAATGATAGGTGGTGACTAGTGTTGAGCGGCCCTGTCAAAATGTTCAGGTTTGGCAAGGTTATCCCAACCTGAACGCTTGGCGTTTTATTCCCTGTGGCTGCAGAAGTTGGATGCCACCCTAGATCTACCAGTAAAACACGGATACGACCTAAGGCCAGGTCCACACACAGTAAAAGCAAAATACAGCTGTATAGTAAGAAATAAATCTAACTTTTTTTTTTAACCCCTAGACGACCCAGGACGTAGAGTTATGTCATGGAAGTCTGTCACCAGACGACCTTGGATGTAACTCTACGTCCCGGGTGTTTCTCCGGCTATGAAGCGCGCTCCGGAGCGGAGCACGCTTCACAGCAGGTGGGGGCTGGCTGCAATCATCAGCCGGGACCTCACCGGTAATGACACGCTGCAGCGATCGCGCAGCCGCGTGTCATTAACCCCTTATTGGGGGTTAAAACGGACCGCCGGAGGTCTCTCACCTTCCTCCATGCGGTCCGATCGGCGATCTGCTGCACTAAGCCTGCACAGGCAGGCTCAATGAGCAGATCGCCGATAACACTGATCAATGCTATGCCTATGGCATAGCAATGATCAGTGTATAAATCAAAGTATTGAATGTAAAAGTCCCTCAAAGGGACTTCAAATGTGTAAAAAAAAAAAAGTTAAAAACACTATTACACTACCCCAAAACCCCTCCCCCAATAAAAGTTGAAATCACCCCCCTTTCCCATTATATAAATAAAACATATAAAAATATATAAATAACTAAACATATAATATACCGTAGCGTGCGTAATTGTCCGATCTATTAAAATATAATAAGCGTCATTGCGAACGGTAAACGGCGTAGACGAAAAGAGGGAAAAAATGCACGGATTACCCATTTTATGTTACATTATATATATATATATATATATATATATGTATATATATAAAAAATCATAAAAAGTGATCAAAAAGTCCGATCTTCACAAATATGGTATTAATAAAAACTAGAGGTCATGGCGGAAAAAATGACGCCCCATACAGCCCCATAGGGGAAAAAATTAAACCGTTATAAGCGTCACAATAGGCCCATTATATTATTAACTAATTGCCAAAAAAAAAGGATTTAATAAAAAAAATATATATAACATTAGAGAATCTGTGTAACCTGCATATGGTTGTGTTAGGGCTGACCTATAGAGTAATAGTATCATGTCGCTTTTACCATATAGTGCATTACGCAGACACAGGAACCCCCCAAACGTTACCATATTGCATTCTTTTTTACGATTTCACCTATTTATATCTTCATAAATAATATATTTGGGATTCCGTCATACATGTTATGGTGAAATGAAAGACGCCATTACAAAGTTCAACTATTCCTGTAACAAACAAGCCATTACATGGCCTGTAGATAGAAAAATGAAAGTGCTGGAGCTCTTAGAAGGGGAGGAGGGAAAAACAAAAGCGCAATGATCAAAATTTGCGCGGTCCACTGGGTCATTTTGGGCCTGGTCCTCAAAGGGTTAAACAGCTACCTGTGTATACATTGTAAAAAAAAATTAGTTTTTGCGATATCTGCACATACATTCTTTCACATTTCACAGCCTTATTTTATGACCATATTTTGGTTTCACATAATAGATATTGGAGGTATAGATAAGTCTATCTTGATAAATCCTCCCACCACCTATCTACAATACACTTAGACTATTCCCCTTTAATCAAACTCCCTCATAAGCCCCTTCCTGTCTTTAATTTGTATATATACGTCCCTACTGTACATACCCAGTGCAATAGGAATGTATATATACGTTCCTGACACTGACGGGGCTTCCTGGTGCTCAGTGACAGATCAAGCATCTGCCACTGAGTGATCGGGATCCCCGCAGGTTCCGACCGCATGTGCCGACAGGCGGGGGTAAGCTCCTTACCTCTGTCCTGTCTGATAGGCGATTTATGTGTAGAGCTTGCTCTCAGGCAGGCTCTATACATAGATCGATGATAACACTGATCTATGCTATGGCATAGCATAATAGTATAGTATAATGATTGCATATTTTACAGTGAATAAAAGTCTGTTCTATTAAAATATAACATTATTGTTCCCACACAGTGAACGGTGGAAATGGGGAAAAAAAATGCACCAGGATTGCTGATTTTATTAAATTATATATCACAAAAAAAATTAATAAAAAGCAATCAAAATTTTTAATATGATATTAATAAAAACTAGAGATCATGGTGCAAAAAATGACACCTCAACCAGCCCTGTAGGTGAAAAGCGTTATGGCTCTTAGAAGGCGGGGAGGAACATTGCATTAATCTGTCTTAAAGGGGATAATAAAGCTAACTCCATCAATCCAGAACTAAATAAATCCTAAGGGCTTATTCCCACGTCCCATAAATTGCAGGCCCCATGGACGGGGAAGCCCTGTCATGGAATGTTTCCCTGCCTGGCATAATGTATCAATACCATGCCAGGAGCGGGGACACTCTTTGAATCTCTGCGGCACTGTAATGAAACAGCCGTGCAGCTCTGTCACTACAGTGCTGCAGAGATTAAAAAAGAGTTTCCCCCTCTAGCGGCATGATATTGATACATCATGCAGGATACATCATGAAACACTCCATGACAGGGCTTCCCAGTTTGTAGGGCCTGTAATTTACGGGATGTGGGAATAAGCCCTTAATTAAAACATAAGGAATTGCAATACTGTTTAATGCTTCATTGTACTCTATGCAAAACCCAACATGTCTATCCCAGAGTCTTTGATCAGCAGATAAATAATATATTTTGGCAGTATGCGATCGATATGTTTTTTTTTTTTTATTTGAAAACCTGTACAACACTTTTACTTCCTCTCGCCGTACTACAATACTTTTAGCCAGTTTGCTCTTATAACATGAATGTTTTCTCTTTTGTTACAGAATGTAGCTGTGTAAATGACACCCTCATGGAATGTGGGCTGGTAAGTATATATTGAGAATTAATACTTGATACATAGAGATATGTCTGATAGCTGCTTTAGGCTGGATTCACATGTACTGGATCCACAGTGAATTTCACACTGCGAATTCGCTGCAAAATCCTGTGCGGATCCCTTGCCATCCTGCTGCAAATATGTAAGCATCAGCCCTGTTAACCCCCTGCTGGGCGGATCATACTGTAACTGCTCCGTGCTCAGGCTTGCTTTGGGGGTTCCTGGCTGGAAAACCTGCTCAGCCAATCAGTTCACCGCACCACCGCAGTGCACTGATTGGCTGAGCTGTCCAGATGCCGGGAGCCCCTGAAGCAAGCTGGAGCGTGAAGCAGGTAATGTATGCTCCGACGGGGGTTAATGGGGCTGCAGCTTACATACTGCCAGCAGGATGTCAACCACACTGTATGTCTTCGCTGCGGATCCGGTACATGTGAATCTAGCCTTATGTTGGAAATGTCAGGGGAATCATGACCACAGTTAATGACTTAACATCATACATTGCTGAAACTCTTTAATAATATTTAAAATAATTTTATATCATACAGGGAGAGTTTCGGAGGCTTGATACGATTCAACATAGCCCATGTGGATGCAATATTTACATATGTGGTAATTCATCTTCTTTACAGTACTATCTATTTCTACTATGCAAAATATTTATCCTAAATGGAAATATATTAGAAGTTGTAATATTTTTGTTGTACTCTGCTGTCCTTTTCTTTATGATTTGTGTATACAGCATAACCAGAATGACCCAGGTTGGGGCTTTTGGATGCAATAGGGCCCCTGAAAGCCCCCCTCTGTTGGTCAAAGCATGTTGGCTGTGATTTTTTATTATGTTGTTTTTTTATTTTCTAGAAAAGGAAGAAGTATGTGTATATCAGGGAATGACTGTGCTGCACCCTGGTCAGTCATTAATCGAGTATCTGAATGGGGAGACCTGTTACACTGTAAAATGCTTACATGAAAAAGATCCAGTAACTGGATTTTATGCCGTGGAAACCTTGACAGTTAACTGCTCCAAGAACTGTGCATCTGTAAGTATTAGTCTGTATAAGCTATATGTATAGAATGTAAAGGGGTTGGCCACTTTATAGTAAAATAGTTCAGTGTACAGTATTAGGCTATGTTCACACTACGTATATTTGAGGCTGTATGTTTGAGGCTGTATAGCAACCAAAACCAGGAGTGGATTGAAAACACAGAAAGGCTCTGTTCACATAATGTTGTAATTGAGTGGATGGCCGTCATTTAATGGCAAATATGTGCTGTTATTTTAAAACAACGGCTGTTGTATTGAAATAATGGAAGTTATTTACCGTTATATGGCGGCCATCCACTCAATTTCAACATTGTGTGGACAGAGCCTTTCTGTGTTTTCAATCCACTACTGGTTTTGGTTGCTATGAGGACCTAACATGAGGACCAAATACAGCCTCAAATATACATAGTGTGAACCCAGCCTTAGTAAGTGTACTCACTGTATATACTGACAGGGGCTGCCTATGTACCTCATAGAGCTAATATCAGACTCCCTTCCTCCAGACTGTGCTGCCCTACTCTGTGGTAATTCTGTCTATAGGATGGCCAACATGGAGAAGCATGTGACGGTGCCCCACCGCCAGTGTCCACCACTGAGCCTGTAAATGCCTATAGAGGACACTGGGGGCAGGGCATAGTCACATGCTCCTTCATGTCAGCCATCTTAAGGACAGACTTACCACAGAGCAGGGCAGCACAGCCTGGAGGAGGGGAGTCTGATTTTAGCTCTATAAGGTACACAGGGAGCTGCTGTCAGTAAATGCTGTGAGTACACTTACTAATACTGTACACTGAACTATTTTACTATAAAGTGGCCAACCCCTTTTACAGGAACATTTAAAACCTATGTAGTCTAGACTGACTTATAGTTGCTGCAGGAGGTGGTCCAGACTACAGCCACAAACTAAAGCAGCAAGTGACAATGAACTAAAAAAGTTTATCATAATTTGTTAGACATTTCTTTATGTTTTTTTCATCTAGTGATCCCTACATTTTTTTTTGTATATACCTTTGCATTTTCAAATGTAGCTACAAATCACATTCAAAGTGGTGTTTCAGAAAGGAAAGACATTTAAGGAGTATTTGTGTATCCTATTTAATTTTGCATGAAGCCTTAAAGGGAATCTTTCAGGTCCTGGGCCCTACCTAAGGTGCTGACAGTGTGCTGTAGCTGGCAGTCCCCTAGTGAGCATGGTGCCTTTTGGTAATTTGTCCATGCAGTGGATTATGCACAAAATCACATCTTTTACTGTATAAAGAGTCAAACAGGAGTTGTTTGAGGCGTGACAGGAGTTGTGTAAGGCATGACAGAGTGCTGCACTCTGGCACGCCTTACCCCTCCTTCCGCCTCCCTCCTCTTTATGAATGGTCATTGTTTTAAAATAACGCCCATTATTTGCCATTAAATGGTGGCCATCCACTTACATACAAATACAGGGGAGCTGTATACAGGGGAAAAGTATGCTGGGGCATGCTGACGGTGATAAAAAATCTGTTGCATGTCCGCTGAGGGGTTTAGACAGCATACACCAAAAGCAAGCATTCACGTGAGAATGCACACTGAATAAGGCAAGGTAACCTGCCTTTCAGTAACAGATTGCTACTGGTAGTAGCTTTAGAAGGTTGTTATATCACAGTAAGAGGACATCATCCTCTGTGAAACATACCCCATCATCAGTGTTGGACTGGCCCCCAGCTTTAGAACCTGCACAAACACTGACTGCCATGTTATGTCTCACTGGTTCTTCATTGGTGGGCCCCCAGGATAATTTCCTCTGGTGGGCCCCAGATACCCCAGTCCGATACCGCCCATCATGAACCAGCCTATAGCCTTGTACCATTCAAGAAACCAAGACAAATCTATTTCACAGGAGACACTGGGGAGGAAGGTATGTCTCTTACATTTATCCTCAGCGCTAATACAGTAATTTGATTGCTCCATGGTCCAGTAAGATTGTTTGAAGCATTGGGGCATCTGTTAGGAGCACTGCCCGCCCCTGCGCACCCCTTTTTAATTAAAATCAATGGAGCAGGCCGGCCATGTGCAGGGCGAATCAATGCTATGGGGGCGGGGCAGTGCACCTAATGGTCTTACCAAACCAAAATACATGCACAATGTACAAAATACAAGTACTAACTTTTCCATGTTCTGAATATATAGAATCAAGTTTATGTCCCATCATCAAACCATCAAATGTGCTGCGGAACCTGCAAAAATGTATCATGCACTTTTTACAGTCACAATGGAACATTTTCTATATATGAGGTAAGTTGAAAAAGAAAACATATGGATCTCCTATACAGTATATTGTACTTTTTTTCTATAGCAATGAAATTACATCATATAATATAATATGTTAAAAACCAACTGTATACTATATTTCATATTACTAACTAGTATGTAATATAAAATGTTCTATATAATTTATTTACTATACAGTATCTACTATACCTGCGGTGTTGCCATTGGTAAATGTTTGCATTATTGCACTATTCTATCTGTTCCATTTATTTTCATGGAAAGTGGCCATGCATGTGTACCCACTTCTATAAAGGAGATCTAGGAGCACTGCCTTTTGAGCAAGCACAACAGTTTGTTGAAGGCCCAACAATGTAACCCCTACCAATTATTTTTTTATTGCATGCTTGATTGACAGACTTTAAATCTTAAGCAATGTGTGTGTTAGGATAGGGACAGGATGACACAAGGACAGGTGAGCCCTGAAGCTGGCACCTGCCCTGCTCTCTCTGCTACTTGCCACAGAAGCCCTAAATGGCAACGGACAACTGGATGGCAAACCCTGTTCTCAACTAAGTGCCACACAGAGCAAAACAAGACAAACACACATACAGTACACACAATAAGGCAGAGATCCGGGTGAATAACACAGTGCAGTACAATACAGAATCCAAGAGGGTAGTCGAATAGTAAAGAGCCAGAAGTCAGATAACGAGAAAAGCAATGCAGGAGATAACACTAGGTCAAGATACACTAGTAAACTAGGCACTATCGCAGGCAAGGGACAACTGAATGGGGAGGATACCTATGGGGCTTGTAGTACCAGCCCCAGGCGTGATTGGGGGTGAGACTCCAGACCCAGCACACATATTCACTGGCAGTAATGGCCGCCAATCACTTTAGCAAGACACAGATCAGCTGTGCCGCTCAGCTGGGGGCAGGCAGCAGTAATGGATTATAATAGGGGCGTTTCGGGAGGCAGTCCAGGGCCTTGAGCTCCTGGGGGCCCCATGACCACCCAAAAAGACTTATACTTTCAGTGGTGTACTGTCTCCTGGCTACACTTCCGCCATGAATTGCATGATTCACTGTTTTTTTATGGCAATTTTGCACAAATCAGGACATCATGACATTATCTGTCCTGTACTATAAACGCCAGGCTAGTGCTGCCATAGTTACAGTGAGGTGGGGGGGGCCCAGGCTTGGTGAACAGCCCGGGACCTATGGTAAAGTTAATCCGCCCCTGGCAGGCATTCCCGGCTACAGCATAATGAATGGACACCGATGCGCCCTCAGCAAGGCCGGCTGCTAGAGATGGCATGGGTGGCCCCACACTGCCTGGTCTCTGACAGTGTGCTACAGTAGCACAAATGGACCAGACTAGCTAGCCTTTGCATCCCATACTCCTGAGTAGGCTGTGGATACTCATGATTTTTTATGGATGGTTCACCAGTTGTTCTTCCTTTGACCATTTCTAAGTACTGTAGGTATTAACCACTGCATACCAGGACATATCAAAATTTTAAAAGTGACAGTGCCTATTGGAAGCATTTATGCCACTTTCTTATACTCACATGTATTATTTTTAACATGCACAATCACATACATGTATGGGAAACAATTGATCAACATTTTATTTGTCTTATAGGTGGGCGACTCATGGATTTCCAACTGCACTAAGTATGAGTGTACAAAGACTGCCGTAGGTGCCATGATTCTGGGTTCTAGTGTTGTCTGCCCTCCTTTTAATAGCAGTGAATGTCTAAAGGTTTGTGTTGTCAGTTTTAAAGACATGCATGGTTTAAGCCACTACAATTTACTGTGAATATTGTATTTCATGTCTTTGTGCAAAGAATTGTGCTTTTAGCTTGGTCTTAATATTCAAAAAGAACTGCCCAACAGGATGTTCCACGGTCTGTCCTCTTTTAAGTAAGAAATGATTTGCCATATATAGTACATATTGTAGCATGGTTTTTAAATTACAGTCCTTAAGTACATCTAGCAGGTCACAAAGACATTATTTCATTTCTTATTGACGTGCTGACTATGAAAATGAATAGGCACAGCTCATTATAGTATTCTTCTATTGGTATTCCAATGTATACTCCAAATGTAGTGCACCTAAAAAGTGTACATTGCAGACACTGTGGCCCAGATTTACTAATGTGACTCTGACAGAATTTTGTTTGAAAAAGTGGTGCACATAACTTTTCTCTGCATTTATTATGCATTTTAGAAACTTTTCCATTACTTTCAGACACTTTTCCTCCTGGTACGAAAAGGGGTTTGGTAATGCAAAAATGGGGCGTGGTTTATTTTGTACCAAAAAATTAACCTGAATCTAGCTGAAAATTCTGGTGGACTTTAGGCCAATTACTAAATGGTGTAAACTTTGCACAAAAAAACTAGACAGTTTTTAAGTGTGACAGATTTGTCAGACAGCCTGATCAATCTGGCACATTTAAAGATTATCTAGTCTAAGTTTGCACTTAGACAGTTTTAGTAAAACTAAATCACATGATGTTTTTGTAGTTTAGATAATCAATAACTCACAGTGTGGGGATGATTGACAGAGGCATAGAAGCCAATAACAGGTCTCTCTGCCTGTTAATCATTTCCGCACTGTGCGCTGAGAGACAGAGAGCCGCAACTCGTCCCTGCCCAAATGACAAGTTACCACCCCTCTCCCACGCCTTGTGCGACATAATAAAACATCTTTTTCCCCTATGTAAAGCTACTGCTGCAGCCGCAGTTGGTCGTTCCATATGGTGCCACCCCTCAAGTACTAAAGTTAAAGTTGCAAAAAATAAAATAAAATAAAAGTTAAAGTTTAGAGGATCAAAGATATTGAGCACATAATTTTTTGATTTGCCTTTTTCATTTTCTTTTAGAATGGAGGAACTATACAGACGTATAACGATGGCTGCTGCAAGATATGTAAGTGACCTAAGCTGCTAGTTTATGCTTTATATTGGAGAGCTGTGGTTTATTTAACTCACTTGCTGGGACATAAGAAAGGGAAGAAGCATGCAATGGCCACCCCAATCAAGTTTTATTTCTTTAACCACTAGCACTCACAGGCCTTGCTTTTTCATGGCTTGCTACCTGGTGAATGATTTAACCTTACTGTTCTGGAGTATAACTTTCTACCTGAAATGAACAAAAATTAAGTGTAGTAACACGTATCTAAGTCACAATTAAGCGAGAACGAAGTTAAAATTGAAGATAAAAAAAACTGACCTAATAGCCATTACCACCACCATTTAAAATCAATTTTAAATTAGAAACTTCAAAATATATAGTCAACAAATCTCAAACTTTTTTGTCTTATAGGTATTTGATATTTAGGCTATGTTCACATACAGTAAAATATTTTCAAAATACAGCTTTATTTTTGATATAAGTAAAATAAAGAGCATGTTCGTTATTTTGATGGTCATAATCGATTTCTGTAATTATTTTATATGGTGTGCTCTGCCGGCTAATTTCCCATTGACTTTAAGGGTAGCTTCATACATACTGTATCGCAGTGGATTTTCTGCTGCAGATCCGCAGCAGATCCGTAGTGGATCCGCAGCAGATTTCACTAAATGAATTAACACAGCATCAAATCTTCACCATCAACTTTTACAGCGCGGATTTGATGCTGTGTTCATTCATTTAGTCAAATCTGCTGCGGATCCGCAGCAGACAATCCACTGCAATGCGGTACTTGTGAAGCAACCGTAAAAGAGCATGTTATTATACTGAAAATATGGCTGTATTTTTGCATTATTTTACTGTGTATGAGCATTCCACAAAACCTTAATTAATCCTAATTTAACTCTACTATACGATAATTTTTACTAAATGGAGAAAACATTGACTTGTAACTGCCTTAGACTTCTTCCTTAGATATCCAAAAAGATTAGATTTTATATTTGTATATATTTGAAATTTTTTGCCTTCTCCAGTTAATTCGAGATGTCATGAATAAAACCATCATGTAAATATTTTGAATTGTTCAGCCTTCGTACAGGCAAAGAGTATACCTGAAATTATTTCTATAAGAAACGTAGAAATAAAATAGTATTACAACACAATTGGAATCAGGTATAGAAAAACCATGTTTTATAATAACATTTTTAGATTTATTATTTTATTTATTACCCTTTCTACTACAAATATGCATACTGTTTTTACATCAAAGTCTCACTGTCACTTTAAAAACTTTTGACATGTCCTAGAAAAATGTAAAAAGTTTTGATTGGTGGTTTTAATACAGCAGATAGTCTCCAGTGTAAGTCTATACTTGGCACTTGTTGCGCTTGCAGACGGCTGAAGATCGATCAGTCTATAGGGACCTTACGAGACTGCAGGGAGACAGGGAGTGAGGTGCGTAATGAGCGCTTCTTCTTAGCTCTTTCTAAAAAACAATCAAAGCTTTTGACATGTCTCTAGGACAAGTTTTTTTTAAAGTGACAGTACACTGGCTATTATGAGGTTCATATAGTTTCTGTTTAGCTATGCTTTATTTTATGGCAAGAATAACAAAGAAGACTACACAATTTGTCTATGCAAAAATACCACAATCCTGACTGTAAGGGTGGTATTACACGGGCTGAGCAGGGCCCGATAATACCTGTAAACGAGCGCCGATCTGCTAGATCGTTGCTCGTTTACTGGGCCTATTACACAGCCCGATAATCGTTTAACAAGAGCTGCAAGGACATCGTTACCGATGTCCTTGCAGCCCTTAATCAACTGGCATACATTCCCCATTCACATTCCAGGGCTGCTCCTGCCGTCCGCTTCTCCCCGGGTCCCGTGCGCTCTAGCTTAACAGCGGCCTGTCAGCTGATAGCCCGCTCAGCCAATCACAGGCCGGGACCGCCGCGGCCTGTGATTGGCTGAGCGGCCTATCAGCTGACAGGCCGCTGTGAAGCTAGATTGCGCGCGGGACCCCTGGAGAAGCGGACGGCAGCAGCAGCCCTGGAACGTGGATGGGTAATTATTGCTCCGTATAATAAATGCATCGATCAGCGGAAGACAATGATCATCGGCTGATTGTTGATATAGGTTAGAACCTATTTTTGTCGGGCGCCGACCTTGCACCGCTGCGTGTAATAGCGGTGCACGGGCGGCGCCTGACAAAAATAGGTTCTAACCTATATCAACAATCAGCCGATGATCATTGTCATCCGCTGATCGATGCATTTATTCCACGGAGCGATAATTGGCCAAATCGGGCCAATTCGGACGATTATCGTTCCGTGTAATAGTACCCTAAGGGTATGGGCACACTAAGGAATTCTGATGGATAACTTGCTGCGGATTCTGATGCTCATCCTTGCACGTGCCTGCTTCACTGCCCACCTGTCCCATGGACTCCATTCTATGGTCAGGCAGATTCCGCCGTCCCCCAAAAGGATGGACACATTCATTCTTTGGGTGGAATGGTGGATTTTGCTTGACTATAGAATGGTGTCTATGGGACAGGTGGGCAGTGAAGCAGGAGCATGCGGGGAATGAGCGGCAAGTTATCTGTGAGAATTTCTTAGTGTGCCTATACCCCTAGGAAAAAATCGAGTCTTAGTCCAACTGAATATATATGTGCTAATAAAATCAAATAAATATTTTAGTTGTTGGAACCTTTCTGTGAAGAGCAGATGTCTAAGGGTGTGTTCACACGCACCGAGTTCGCATCAGATTTTACACTGTGCATATTGCAGCAAACTCGCTGCGAAACTTGTTCCCATTAGAGTCTATAGCCCTGCATTCTCAGAGCAGATTTTAATTCTGCTGCAAGAATATTATTGCAACTTTCATTATCTACTTCTATGCTGGGTCGGTAAAAATAATAAAGACACCATGCTTACCTGCCCCCGTTCCTCCAGCGCGCTCCTGTCTGCTACTTTGGGTCCTGCCTTTCTAACAGCCCGCTCAGCCGATTATTTTGCTACCCTGCTGCAGCCAGTGATTACCTGAGTGGACTGTCAGTGAGCCGACACCCAAAGAGGCAGATGTGAGTGCGCCAGAAGAACGAGAGTGGTAAACATGGTGTCTTTATTATTTTTCCAGCCCAGCATAGAAGTAGTTAAAGAAAGTTGCCACTACATTCTCACAGCAGGATTAAAATCCACTGCTAGATTGATGGGCTATAGACTCTAATGGTAATAAGTATTGCAGCGGATTTTCTGCAACATGCACAGCAGGAAATCCGCTGTGAACTCGGAACATGTGAAGTCACCCTAAAGCAATGCTAATGTGAACCTTACTAAAATTGCAAGTCATACTATCACAAATGTTTAAAGGGGTTATCTGAGTTTTTAAAATTGATAGCTTAAGGTGGCCATACTTCTTCAATAACTTTCATCAATACTTTCAATAAATCTCCCATCCCCTATCTACACAGGAATATATTCTGTAAGTTCAAGCAAGTGTGTTCTCTATTGGGAGGCAAGGGGTAAGCTGCTGCCAGACTGCTCTGTTGGTGGCTTATCTCTCTGAGAGCAAAGGGGTCAGGGAGTTATTTTCTATCACGCACGACCCCTGTCTCCATTGACCTCACCTGTTTGTAGAGTATAGGGAGAGACCCATACACTTAAAGTAAGTAAGTAAGTAAGAAGTATAAAGTGTATGAGGACCTTTAGTCTCATGATTGGTCATCAATATTAGTTCAATTCTCAGCACTCCTGGCGATCAACTTCTATGGGTGACTCTATGGATTGCGGATCCATAAAACTACAGACTAGCTGTAGTCTGACTAGCCCAATAGAAATAAATGAGGCCCAAAGTTGTTTCGCAATTACAGATAAGTTTACAGAACATGTGAATAAGAGCTAAGATTTGAACTGCAACACCAGACAAGCATGTCACTGTTTCTGGAAAAAGACCTTTTCGTAATGCTGCACAACTGCATTAATATTCATCCCCTTTCACAATTAATTTAATATTCATAAAAAAACAGACCCAAACTAAAACTTTTCTGAAGATAAAAAAAAATCCTATATATTAATAACAAATGTAATTTCTTGGAAATAATAGTATATATGTCATTTGTCATTGGTAACAAAAAGACCCAGAAAGTCAATGTTATACTTCAGAAAAAAATCTACTTTTAAAGCTAAACAAGTATTTTTAATATGCTACTTTATCTGCTAATAAAACAATAACTAAAAGCATGTGCTCTGTGGGTAGGACAATTTATTTAAGAATGTGGCTTGCAAATGTAAGGGTTGTAACGGGCAAGACTAAATAAAGCTTGATTAAATGCATGCAGAGTCAGTCCATGTATTTAATTCTTACCTTGCCATAACCTCTTTGCAATTTAATGTCTATATTTCCATGGCTGCAGCTGTAAGTCAGGAACTTCTGGTGTGATAGTTTATGATACATTGTAAATTGAAAATGTCTTAAATTTCATTTGGCATTTGAAGACAAGAGCTATTGCTTGGCAGTGTAAGAATTAATGAACATGTTATTTGTGTCAAAATGTTTAATTACAAAAATCTTATATTCCTAACAATTCTGCCAGGTTCTGGAATGGGTGTATTACCCTTTACCATTACCCCCGTAGTTCCTACTGCTAAAATAAATTGTGAACCAGGTACTATTATTATTTCATGCATTTCACTGTACTTTTCTGACTGTAATAGCTGATGGCAGTTTATGAAATGAGCTTTGTGGGGCTAACGTACAGCTGTATTAAGCATATTACACCAATCTTGCACTGCATATAAATCCAAAATCCTGCAAAGTGTCATAGAAATCCGCATGCAGTTAACAAAAATAAAACTCTGCATGTTTTTTTTTTTCTATGTATTGATGCATGTTCTTTCCACAATATCTTTAGACAACAATTTTTTATTCTTTTCATGCACAAAGTTATAAATATATTGGCTGCCTATTTTGCCTATGAGCTCAATTCGTCCAGACTTATAAAATATAACAACTGTTTTACATTTTTTTTTGTCCAGCTCACCTAATTTAAAGGACTTACAGTATGCAAATATGCTTATAGGATATCCCATTATGTCTGAATGGTTTGGGTCTTATATCTGGTATCCTCGCTAAAGATAAGAAAATAGATTCAGAAATAGATTCAGAATTTAGATTTGTTTTGAGCAAATTGCAATAGTAGGGATTACTAACAAAGGCTATGTGCACACTACGGAATACGCGTGGAGACTTCAAGCGGATTCCGCCATGTGCCCATCCCATAGACTCACTGATATTCGCCACCAAATTCTACCATCCGCCCAAAGAATTGACATGTTAATTGTTTGGGCGGATGGCAGAATTCAAGGGCGAATATCGTTGAGTCTATAGGACGGGCGGAACTTCAAGGAGAGGCCACGCAGCGGAATCCGCTTGAAGTCTCTGCGCGCATTCTATAGTGTGCACATACCCAAAGAAAGCACACACGAAGTGCAACAATTAACTCCTAGTGTGAACAGTAACTGCCCAGATGGAACAAGTGGTAGAATGAAAATATAGCTTTAGGGAGGTGCTCTGCTCTCAGAAACAAGTCCAGCCAAGTAATCCGCAAAAGAAGAATATAAATGGCACTCACCTCAGTACACAAACAATGCTTTGTTTTAGGTGCAGATCAGAACAATCAAAAGGTGCAATTCCACTCACTGGGATGAGTGTCGTTTATACTCTTCTTTTGTGGATTACTATCAAAGAAATAAGTGCTTGTAAAATAAACAGTGAACCTTACATTGTTCTACCTTGTCATTAAGTTAATATTCTCTAAGCTGGGCACTCTGCATAAAATGAGGCCACCCTGAGGGCAATGCGGTCTTACTACATTCACATTCAGTAAGTAGTAGCAATGCTGAATTTCCTACCACATTCACTCTGTGAGGCATACACTGTACATGCATACAGGACTGCAACTTTCCTCAAGGCTGCCTTTGACAGCAGTCCCTGCTCCTTTTTGTAGTTTCTGTGCCCTCCTATGACCATAGTGTAGAGCGACAGAAATGATGTATAGGAGCTAGGACTGCTTTGTACTTTACACTGAATTGCCTGGAGGTAGACAGCGATGCTGTATGCATTTCTGCTTGTACTCACTACATTTGCTGGAATATGTATGGCTGAATCCAGTTCATTCCTCAAATCGGAAGAGAATCTGAAGCAAATTTACGCAAAACAAATTTCATGACATTCACTCACCTCTTATGCTCGAGAGTCAGGAGAGCCAAATTTCTAGGTGAGGCAGCTGCTGGCTGTCTTATTTAGGTATAGAATGAATGGGAAACTGATTGTCCATTTCTGTTAAAGTCTATGGCTATGTTTTCACAACGTCTTTTTTGGCTGTTTTGTGGCCATTCTTAAGACGGCTGTCATTTTGCCCCAGGATGTGCCTGTTTTATGCATAACATTACTGTTTTCTGGCACCAAAATGACATCCATAAAAAGAAATGGTCAAAAAAAGTTGTTGTGTGAACATAACCTTTGACTGGTTCTATAAAACCAACAGACTGGAAAGGAGAGCAGCCACCGCTCCACTTCCAGGGTCCTTTTAGACATTTTCTCTGCCACGGGGACTGCAAATGAGTGCCGATCAGTGAGATTGTCAGTTTGTTTGCTGTGCCTTTACACGGCATGAAAATTTGAGCTTCTGGACTGCACAAACAATCACTGTATAGTTTGTGCAGCCCTGGAGACTGACAGAAAAGATATTTATATATCTGTGCTGTCAGTTTCCACATCACAAGCAGTATCCTTACTACGCTGTATGTGATCTGGCATCTGGCTTCTTCAGTCCTTGGCCACCAGCTGTGTATTCATGCCCTGCCTGCTCCGGCTGTCAATCATTCGTACAAGGCTGCCACCTGAAGATACAGCAGTGGCCTGGGGTCCGTAGAACCAGATCACAAGCAGGGTGGTACGTATGGACTGCTTGTGATCTGGAAACTGACAATTTTATGTTATCGTTATTGGCCGCACAAACGCCTGTTTACGCAGAAAGATGTGTGGCCAATAAAGGTTAATTTTAAAGCAGGTTCTAAACAGGTGTTCAGATGATAATCTGTAATTTTCCCCATCCTCAGCTGATTGCTGTCACTTTTACACAGGCTGATTATCAGCCACAGGAGTATTTCTAGCTACCCTCCTGGCCGACAATTGGCCTGTGTAAAAGACTCTAAAGCCCCTATTCCCCTAACAGGTGGAGGCCTGCATGAAGCGGTTATTGCATTTCCCATAGATATTCCATGTATGTCTTTAAATTGATACTGTACAATGCTCTAATGATTTTGACATTTTCAAGACTGTTTAACAATGATTACATTTTTTTAATTATCAGTAAATACATTATATTATGTCAGTTGAAATCTTACACTATGTTTGTAACTTGCTGCTTTTTAAATATTCCTGCCATAACATGCTCAATAAGAAGACATTATTCAGAAATTCAGGTTTAATGCAGTGAATACATGAATCTTTTGCTGTCTTGTTAGTATATTTATATATTTTTCTGCTAAGCTCAATTTTGACTATGTACTTTCTTCAATATCTTCTCTACTTTATTGTATTTATGCAACTAGGTCAGAAGATTACTTATCTTTGTGGACTCTAGAAAATAGATTACCATTTTTATAGGAAAACAAATAGATTTATTTATTAATTATTATGGACGTGCATAATCCTTGGCAGATAAAAAGCGATCTTTGTAAATTCTAAAGATTTTATATATTGTTTTTGTTGAGTTTTGTTTAGTTGGAATTAGGCAATTGACAGCTAACAGAAATAATGCTGCCTGTGAGCTTTCTGGCATAATCACAGATATTGGCCACAATGTTAGGGACAATCCATTCCTAGCTTGGTCTTAAAAATGAACAAAAAAAGAAATCACTGCATAATTTAAAAAAAACAAAAAAACTGCTATGTGTGATCCCAGTTTAGTTTTAAGCTAGCCCTAAATCTTAGACAGCTGTTGGCTAAACAGTCACAAGACAGCTATTTCTCCTTATTCCTTTATACACATTTCTGTTTTGTTCAAGTTTGCTTGTACTGAACAATAGGGAAAGGGGAAACATCTTCTGTAACATCTATAGTCCAGGAAGAGTCAGGAAGGCCCCATACGCAGTAAACGGTTGAGCGATCCTTGGAGTTGGCAGGCTTGGATGACATTTATTTAATGTGTATGGCCAACTTCACAGTAGTATTTATGTAAGCTTTTGGGTCTTGCTTTTCATATTTTTTATTTGTTATAGTTGATTACATCATATAGGTATGTACATCATATAAATCTATTTAACTAACGTGTTTCCAAGCCAATAGTTTACATTAAATTAAACTGTCTATATCATCCTTTCTTACTTGCAATTCTTTTATGAGCGTCTATAATTAAAAAACAATAAATAAATTGACATTGCGTCATGCATCACTGATCTAGGTATTTTGTACTGAGCAGAAAATCTGACCTGTAAATGACCTGTAAGCATATGAACTGTTCAACCCACACAATAAGGGAGGATAGAATCAAGTAAAAAAAAATCCAATGTGGCACTGACTGTACTTCATGGGGGAGATGTTTGTTTAGTAACTGTCACAGTATTCTCTGTACAAATGCTTTCAGGTAATGTCAAAATAACTCCACTAAATTCTAGAACTACATTTTTAAGTTTGGGAAATTGCCACTCTGACGGCAGAAATATATTGGCTATTGTTTTGGCATATAACAGTCTCCAAGTTTTCGAAAGGTTCATTTGCTTTAAAATTTACCAAAGATTACTAGAGAAGAAATGCTTCACTTTTTTTTATAAAAATTATTTGAGAAAGTGTTATAGTCTAATATTAATTCATGATGTTTCCCAGGAGGTGATCTTTAAGACCAGTGTATGAAATGCTGCTCCTAATATATTTATCCCCATGAGGGAGATTTATTAAACTGGTGTAAAGTAGAATTGTCTTAGTTGCCCCTAGCAACCAATCAGATTCCACTGTTCATTCCTCACAGATTCTTTGAAAAATGAAAGGTGGAATCTAAGACAATTCTACTTTACAAAAGTTTGATAAATCTCCCTCTATGTTGAAAGCAAGAGATCATTATGTGAGAATCAGAAAAATCTTAAATGTTAAAAATGTTGCAGTCTGAAAATGTCTGTGAATCTGGTTAGTTTTGCAAGTTAAACCAGTGGAAGACGTTAAAGATTTATCTGATTTAGTAATAGCCGAAAGAGATTTTTTTCTGTCTTAAAAAAAAAATAACAACATATATTGATCACTTAGCTATAGAAACTGAAGAGAAATCCTTGGGCTGAAATGCAATGTAAAAATTTAGGAAGCAATCTGGTAAAATAATGGTACATTATTACTGCCCCTATTGACAAAAATTGTTATGTGTTATGTTACTGTATGTTATGTATGCCCATAGGATCATGTAAACCATTAGATAGTATTGATTGTTGCATTGCATGCTAAGCCGATGCGTCCTGTACATACATGTATATGGTAACAATGTTAAATAATTACTGTTGCATGAGTCCTTGGCTCTAAATCCAATGTTCTTTAATCTCTTTTTCTAAAAAAAAGTATGGAAAAATCAACTTGTTGTTCAATGTTTTTTTAGGCTCAAAGGAAGAAAAGATTTGTCAGAAAGTGTCAGTCAGAACCACTATACGAAAAAGTGACTGTTTTAGTCAATACCCTGTAAGTAAATCAATATAATGCAGCACTGATTTTTTTTAACCAGATATGGTTTAGAATGCATATATCTTGTGGCTGATCTACAGAAACATTAAGAAAAGTCCACATGGTGTAAAGCACTAATGGGTGATTCCGGAAAGACAAGAGAATTTCTAGGAAAACACATAGATGGTCTATTTTTAAGGTCTGACCCCTGAATGGGGCTGAGCTGCAGTACCAGGCACAGTCACAGATACAGATGAGCTGCTGTGTCTGGATAAACACTGAAGGGTGCACTGCACCTTCATTTTTTATTCCTTAGGATAGGCCATCAGTATGTGATTGATGGGAGTCTATACATTAATGGCCTATTCTAAGGAGAGGTGATCAATCTGTTTTACTGGGAAACCTCTTGTAATACGGCTGAAACTGCTAATAATTTTATTCAATACCACAGGTTCAAATACACAGATTTTTTTTTTCTCTTTGAATGTGAGCAATGAAACAATTTTTCATATTTTCTTTATTTGAAAGAAGTTAAAGCAAATCTGTCATGTGCAAATAAGCTATTGAACTGCTGGCTAAAGATGAGCGAACTAAGCCTCCCGAACCCAGATTGGTTCCGAAAAAGTTGCTAAAACCAAACTTTTTGCAAAGTTAGGACAGGTTCAGGAAGAGCAGCCAATCATCTCTAAAAAACAGACCAAAAAAGTTATTCTTACCTGTCCCCCCCCCCCCCCCCCCGTGTCTTCTTGTGGCTCTCCGGTCCGGTCCTGTCTTCTTCTCTAATGAAAGCCTACTCAGCCAATCAAAGGCTGACTGGGGCGTGACGGGACCGCTCCACAGCCTATGATTGGTTGAGCGGGCAGTCACTCTTGTCTCCAGAGTGACAGCTTGCTCAACCAATCACAGAGCAAGCTGTCACTGACCTTCCAGGGGTGAGCGGACATGTGAGTATAATGAGCAGCTCGTTAAAGTTCGGTTTGGCACAAACCTGAACTTAACATTAAAGTTCGGCTAACCTGCTGAACCAAACTCTTCACAAGTTTGCACATCTCTAGTGCTGGCACTATTATGTAGATGTCAATTAAAAAAAAACATGTCATACCTCTTTTTCACTGTCAGAGTCACATGACACTAAAGTTTTTGGGATGATGATACCTTTGGAACCCAAAATAGGCTTGTTGAGGTTTACTAGGGGCCTACAAGGAGCTAGAGTAAAACGAAGGGCAATGGCAAAGATACTTTATCAAGCTAGAAAGACTTTAGCCAAGTATTGGTTATAACCTGGCCTCTAGGGGTAGCTGAGGTGGTTGACAATTTTAATATTACTTTACTTGTAAAATATAATTTTTCAAGTAATGCTGGCGATGGTGAGAAAATAACAGTCTATTGTTACCTCTCGCGATCCCCCAGTGTTCTCCTAGGGCATGCCCAGGTCCTGGCTAAGGTCCCGGACTCATCTGGGGATGACAGCCCCCTCAGGCAATCACTGGCTGTGGCGCTGCCCCGTATTGCCCAGTGATTGGCTGAGCAAGCCAATCACTGGAAATATAACGGAACGTGTGGGGTTTAGGTGATATTTGTACCAGGATGGCTGCATGTCATCTAATATGGCAATTCTTGTTGGCACCTAGCACTTTGTGATTTATTTATTTGCTGTGATTTTTTTTACTTATTTATACATTGTAGTGTCATTTGTCTTTGTACATTATTTACATGCTAGCTGTTTTGGTTTATAAACTGCCTTTCCTGGTATTTGGGCATTACCCCAATAATATTAGGGGCCGCTAGACTTTGCGTGTGACCTCTTATGGTCAATTTTAAGAGGTTTTAATTCTGTTTGTGGTGTTTGACAATAAAGATTTTCATAGTTTGATATTTCATGTTTTGTGTGTGCATCTAGTATATAACACATTCGCTGTCTCTTTGCTTGTATAGTATCTCATATTGGATGTGTTGAGGTGCACCACTCTTATGATATTTAGCAGTGCCCACCATCTTCTTAGTTTGAAACAAATGGCTGAGCGAGCTGTCAACCCCAATATTTCTTATTTGAAACAGTATGTAACTGTATGTATTTGTATTAATTAATATAAAAAAAAACACTATCAAAACGCAACAAAAGACAAAAAGTTGTATAGTCAAACCCTTGCTTGTCTACCAGATATGTTTTTTTTAATATTTATATGTATGCCTATATTTACCCAGTTTATATTTTTCAACAGATCACTGTGGCTTCCTGTGATGGAAAATGCCCATCAGCAACAATATTTAATGTAAACATTGATAGCCATATAAGATTCTGTAAATGTTGCCGAGAAAATGGAGTACAGAATTTTACCGTGCCACTCTACTGCTCAGGAAATGGGACTGAAGTGATGTATGTCATTCAAGAACCGCTGGACTGTTCATGCCAGTGGAATTAATCAGACTGTGCATAGGATTCAGCACAGTGAAGATCCTGTCCTAAGTACTCTATGCACTGAAAGTACACACTGTATTTATCCTGTGTCACCAATCTTCCCATCAGCTGTGCCACACCATCCAGCAGAGATATACATTATATACACTTTGCCTATGTCTTACTATTTAACTCACACAGTGTAGACTGTTTTATAACTTCACTCCAAATCATTTCCAAAGGTTAAATAAGTTAAGCTAAAAATAAGCTAAAATGTATACATTCCCAGGTGAAATTGTTGAATTGCAAAGATGGATCAGTATATTAAATCTTTGCATGAGTGACATTGTTCAAATGAATACTTGACTTATGGTGCATAATGCCGATTTGTACAATATACCTTTTTATTACTGATCCCGAATGTGCCATGATTTTTGTTACTGCTATGAATCTTAACATGTTGTTTAGAGATCTCATCATATTGTATCAGTAAGCCCAGCAGTATGTTTATGACTAATGACATGCAATACCCATAAAAACATAAAAAAATAATTCATGTACCGTTGCAATTTGTGTTTGTATATACCCAAAGGACAATGGACAATGTATATTAATAAATGTAAAGCTAAAATCTGAGATTTTAATGGAATTTTATGTCATAGAATATTCTATTTAATATTTCTATGTAGGTAATATTTTATTAGATGTTACACCAAGACAAAACATTGTATTTTTTTGTTTAATTTATTATTTTATTTTATCATACTGCCAATATGTTTTATTTCAAAATTAGTAATACTGTATAATGAATTAATGAGGAATTATAGTAAAGCTTCTGGGCATTCATCTACTTGATATATCTTCATCAACCTTTTACTGTTGTCAGTAATTGTTTTGGTCTGTTGCTACCTCTCCATTACCTGGAGAGACTTTATCTGGGGGTCCCAATAACTACACCGCCACCGAACAGCTAGTTATCACTCCAATGTGGGTCATCCACATTACAGTCTTAGTGCGTGTCCATATTCATGGAGATCCAAATTTTTGGATGAAGAGAGGAAATCATTGCTGACTGGGGCCATGCTAATAGATCATTTTAACCTAATTAGGTTAGGCTGAGAAATGGCCAAAATGATCATTAATATAGAAAACATTATGTACTGTGAAACAGATTTAGGATTGTTAGTGGATAATAAGCTCAGTGTTTGGACCAGGGAACTGCTGTTACAGCACTATAACCATGGACATACTGCTTAGTAGATGCACATAATGAAAAGGAGCGGTTTTACTAAGCATTTATTCGGGAGTATTTATGCTTCAGGAGTAAAAAAGTCACAGTGCTCAGTTGCTCGCCAGATTTATTAAGGTTAAGACCAGTGAACTGGCACAAATTAATATGAAATATTACAGTGTGACGCTGCATGGGCGGATTTATTAAGAAACCAGCACCTCTTAAAGGGTAACTGTCAGATAATTTTTTTTTTTGCAGAAATCAATAGTATAAGTGATTTTAAGAAATGCTTTAATAGGTTTTATTAGTTTTATTACGTAAAAAAGCTTTTTTTCTGCACTCCAAAAGCTCTTATACGGTCTCCCTCTTACTTCTTTTCTGTTCATTATCAGGCACATCCATCTTTATTACAAAGGAGCAAAGTGAAGACAGGCTTGCTGATTCCATTATAACCTATGGAGGGAGGAGGGGCCAAGGGGGATGAGTGAGCAGTAAGAGGAGACAAACAGCCCATGCAGTTTGGAGACTGTGTGGGCAAATAAAATGCTGGATTCAAAGGTCAGAAAGGTTAGCGTTTATCTGGAAACTTGATGAGATAAGTTTGCAGGATGATGTGTTTTGCAGGGCTGCCTTTTCCTCCTCTCCTCTCCTGCTCAGTAATCCCCCTCGACCCCTCCCCCCTTCATAGACCATAATTGACACAGAAATCTTGCTTCTTCTGAAGTGACCAGTGTAGCTGTACGGCAGTCTTACCTAAATCCCTGCCCCCATGTCCCACAGCGGATCCATGACTTTTAGTAAAACTGGAAAATCTGAGACAAGCCATTGTAATTCAAACGCCCCCTCCGCCACACACCCCTGCTCACCCATCAGGCAAGCAGGCCGAACATCGGAAAAAGTTGCAGATCTTAAAATCTGTCATTCTTTCCTGATGCATGCCTGGCCTGGGGTTGATAAATCTATGTTTTTTTTGTGTTTTTCATGTTTTCTGTGTTTTAACGCCACAAAAATGTAACAAATTCTGCATGTATTACATGTGGATGTTGCCATACATATTTCACTTTACAAACTAAATGTAAACAAAACATGGAGGATTTATCTAAGCAGAAAACGATGCAGCCACAGGGGCAATCTTATATGTAAATTAAGTGAATGTGGGCTTTACATATTCATGTAGACGATCACACTATCAACCACCCTGTTTACCCCATAGGTTTTCTAGAGTCCCTAAGCCCCCATCCCCTGAGGTGTTGTAATTGGGAGAAAAGAACATAAATGTACAGATTCGGTAGATCCAAGCCACCGCATTCTTACTCCTTTGCAAGGTTTCTAATTTAATTTGTGCCGCCCGCTTACGCTCTCTAAAAATAGAATGCGGGTATTACAGGTTACACTGTGGTTACATCCAGTGACTTTAGGCAAGATTCAGATATCCGTGAAATATGGTCAGTTAGCTGGCTGTTTGTCACAGAGTGAACTCCACAGGACTCTCTGCATCATAATTTATTAGATAGTGAGCTCCAGAACAGTTAAACACTATGCTATTAAACTGACACAGCGGTGTCAGTCCAGTAGTGTATGACTGTAGCCATCCAGAAGTTAACTGCAATATAATGAAGGGAGTCCCGTTAGAGGTGAAAGGTTCAGTCCATGGTATACAGCTAGCTCGCCCACATATATCATGGACCTGTGAATCTGGCCTTAGGGTCTTTACTCATCAAGTAAATTCCCTATCTCTTCCCTACCCTCAGTGCCCAAAATAATGCCTCCCCTGTGCTCTGCATTGTATGATTGAATAAGTGTAATGGATGGTCCAAGCACGAGGAGGTGGATCCCCTGAACCATTGAGGAGTGCTGGTGTTCCTTCTCTGAGGAGAAGAGTCTAAGGAGCTCCCTGTTTTCCTCAGCGCCCGACGCAAGGTTGGTTGGATTTCCACTGCAGGGACTCTCAGGTCTCTACCCTCAGGTAAGTACCTCGGTGACCACTGACTGGAGAACTGGAGGTGTGCTGGAGTTCAGGACTAAGTACTCTTCCTCTGTGGTAGAAGTGCAGGATGCAGTGTTAGGACAAGTTCAGACTGGAACTAGGAATGGTTGGAGATCCAAATAGCAAGAAGATCGCTAGGAAGTGGCGGAAAGCCAGGGAGCACAGACATGGTTGGTGACTGACAAACAACAACAATGCTCCCAGAATAGAGTAACCTAGGTTAAGGCCTCGCCAGATAGCGCACAATGCAGTGCAACCCAGAGCAGGTAGGGGGTAACGGACGCGGCCATGTGCTGTCACAATAAGTAAGTGGGTTGGGGAATTGAGTAAGTAATTCAACCTTATTAGGTAGATGTCCCCATTACATAGTTAATCTTCCCCCATTAGGTAGAAGCCTAAGTACAGTCATGGCCAAAAGTATGACACAAATATTATATTTTAATCAATTTTCAGATTTTGTTATCTAGAGATGAGCGAACCCGAACTTTCGGCATTTGATTAGCGGTGGCTGCTGAACTTGGATAAAGCCCTAAGGCTATGTGGAAATCATGGATATAGTCATTGGCTGTATCCATGTTTTCCAGACAACCTTAGAGCTTTATCCAAGTTCAGCAGCCCCAGCTAATCAAATACCGAACGTTCAGGTTCGGATTGACTCGAACCCGAACCCGGTTCGCTCATCTCTATTGTTATCACATTCAGAAATATAATTGCAATCATAGTATGAGTAACAAAAGCTTATATTGACAGTTAGAATGAGTTAATGCAGCAAGTCAATATTTGCAGTGTTGACCCTTCTTTTTTAGGACCTCTGCAATTCTCCCTGGCATGCTCTCAATCAACTTCTGGACCAAATCCTGACTGATAGCAGTCCATTTTCGCACAATCAATGCCTGCATTTTGTCAGAATTTGTTGGTTTTTGTTTGTCCACCTGTCTCTTGATGATTGACCACAAGTTCTCAATGGTATTAAGATCTGGGGCGTTTCCAGGCCATGGACCCAAAATCTCTGTTTTGTTCCCTGAGCAATTTAGTTATCACCTTTGCTTTATGGCAAGGTGCTCCATCATGCTGGAATAGGCATTGTTTATAGCCAAACTTCTCTTGGAGGACATTCTAGTACCATTCTTTATTCATGGCTGTGTTTTGAATGGTTTAAGGATGCTACAGTTGGCATGAGACAAGACTGGTGGTAGCGTTCACCTCATCTTCTCCGAATAAGCTGTTTTCCAGATGTCCCAAACAATCAGAAAGGGGATTCATCAGAGAAAATGACTTTACCCCAGTCCTCAGCAGTCCACTCCCTGTACCTTTTGCAGAATATCAGTCTTACTCTGATGTTTTTTTCTGGAGAGAAGTGGCTTCTTTGCTGCCCTCTTTGAGACCAGGCCTTTCTCCAAGAGTCTCTGTCTCACAGTGCGTGCAGATGCAGTCACACCTGCCTGCTGCCATTCCTGAGCAAGCTCTGCACTGCTGGTAGCCCGATCCCGCAGCTGAAACACTTTTAAGAGATGGTTCTGGCGTTTATTGGTCTTTCTTGGGCACCCTGGAGCCTTTTTGGCAACAATGGAACCTCTCTCCTTAAAGTTCTTGATAATGCGATAGATTGTTGACTGAGGTGCAATCTTTCTAGTTGCGATACTCTTCCCTGATAGGACATTTTTGTGCAGTGCAATGATGACTGCACATGTTTCTTTAGAGATAACCATGGTTAACAGAAGAGAAACAATGATGCCAAGCACCAGCCTCCTTTTAAAATGTCCAGTGGTGTCATTCTTACTAAATCATGACAGATTGATCTCCAGCCAGTGGCGGAACTACCGCCGTAGCAACGGTAGCCGTTGCTATGGGGCCCGCCGCATCAGGGGGCCCGGGGACCGATTCTGTAATAGACCAGACCTGGGCCCCCTGATATCCTGTTTAGCACCCGGCGGCTGAGCGGGCCGACCGGGTGCTCCTCATTCACTGTGAGTGCTCCTGGTGAGCGCTCACAGCTGCGATGTACAATGCTCCAGTGTCTGTGTAACTCTGCCGGAGCCAGACCGCGACTGATGGGGAGCCTTCCCGGGGATCTGGCATTCAAATGCCAAATCCCTGGGCAAGTGTGACCTTTAGCTGTGCGTTCGTCTTTAAGACGCACGTACAGCTAAAGGGAACGTCGCACCAGGTGACTTCCGGGCGCTGGGAGAGGGCGCCACTGGAAGCTGCTGGGATCCGATGAGAGGTGAGTTGTTTTTGTTTGTTTTTTTCAATACTTTCACTGGGGGGGGGGGGGGCTATGCTAAAGAGGGAAGGCTATACTTCAGGGGGGCTATACTACAGAGGGGAGGCTATACTACAGAGGGGAGGCTATACTACAGAGGGGAGGCTATACTTCAGGGGAGGCTATACTACAGAGGCGAGGCTATACTACAGAGGGGAGGCTATACTACAGAGGGGAGGCTATACTACAGGGGGGCTATACTACAGAGCGGTTATACTACAGGGGGGCTATGCTACAGAGGGGAGGCTATACTTCAGGGGGGCTATACTTCAGGGGGCTATACTACAGAGGGGAGGCTATACTACAGAGGGGAGGCTATACTTCAGGAGGGCTATACTACAGAGGGGAGGCTATACTACAGAGGGGAGGCTATACTACAGGGGGCTATACTACAGAGCGGTTATACTAAAGGGGGGGCTATGCTACAGAGGGGAGGCTATACTTCAGGGGGGGCTATACTTCAGGGTGGGCTATACTACAGAGGGGAGGCTATACTACAGAGGGGAGGCTATACTTCAGGGGGGGGCTATACTACAGAGGTGAGGCTATACTACAGAGGGGAGGCTATACTACAGGGGGGGCTATACTACAGGGGGGCTATACTACAGAGCGGTTATACTACAGGGGGGGCCATGCTACAGAGGGGAGGCTATACTTCAGGGGGGCTATACTACAGAGGGGAGGCTATACTACAGAGGAGTGGCTATACTACAGAGGGGAGGCTATACTACAGAGGGGAGGCTATACTACAGGGGGGGCTATACTACAGGGGGGCTATACTACAGAGCGGTTATACTACAGGGGGGCTATGCTACAGAGGGGAGGCTATACTTCAGGGGGTCTATACTACAGAGGGGAGGCTATACTACAGAGGGGAGGCTATTCTACAGGGGGGCTATACTACAGAGGGGAGGCTATACTACAGAGGGGAGGCTATACTACATGGGAGTTATACTACAGGGAGGAGCTATACTACAGAGCGGTTATACTACAGGGGGAGGCTATACTACAGGGAGGGTCTATACTACAGGGGGGTTATACTACATGGGGTTATACTACAGGGGGTAGCTATACTACAGGGGGGGCTATACTACATAGGGTTATACTACAGGGGGTAGCTATACTACAGGGGGGGCTATACTACATATGGTTATACTACAGGGGGGAGCTATACTACAGGGGGAGGCTACACTACAGGGGGGACTATACTACAGGGTGGTATTTATTTCAAAGGGGGGCTATACTACGGGGGGCTTTATTTTAAAGGGGGTTTATACTACAGGGGGGAGCTTTATAACCAAGAGGGGGTATACTACAGGGGAGGCTTTATTACAATGAGGGGCATTATTACAAAGAGGGGCTATACTACAGGGGGGCTTTATTACAAAGAGGGGCATTATTTCAAAGAGGGGCTATACTACAGGGGGACTTTATTACAAAGATGGAACTATACAGCAAAGAGGGTAATATACTACACAGAGGCTGGACAAAGGGGGGGGCTATACTGCACAGAGGGGCCTATATTACAGAGGCTGCACAAAGGGTGGGCTAAACTTAGGACACATAAATGGACACGGAGGACCTATAGATGGGCTGCTTTGAGTGGTATATAGTTAGTACATATAGGCAAAAATCGGGCTGGCCTTACTATGTGGAGACTGCATTGAGGGGCCTATTACTACATGGGAGCTGCACAGGGAGGCCTAAATACTATAGAGATGCACAGAATGGGGCCAGACTACTATACAGGGGCACAGAAGGGTCTAACTACTATATGAATACAGAACTAACCACTATATGAGGGCACAGATGAGGCAGTATAAATATGAAGGATAATGATGGTGCATGAGTGAAGAGCCTAAAATGTTTGTCTGTCAGATCCTACGGGGATGAATTGTGACTAAGAGAAGTCCTCACGGCCCGGGACGGATGAAGAGGAAGAGTCAAAGAGAGCAGCTCCGATTGGAGAAGACGCCCCCTGTGAGTCATTGGCTGTAACTGCACTGCAATCACCACTTATGGTGTAGACCTGATATCTGCTGCTATAAGGTCACTGTATGAGGTGATATTGGTCTTTGTACAGTGGATTTAATTCAGTAGCAGTGGCGGTTTTAGTCAGTATGTGGTGGTAATACTGACTAATACCGGGGGCGGGGGGGGGGGGGGGCAATCAAAAGTTTGCTATGGGGCCCAGCCATTTCTAGTTACGCCCCTGTCTTCAGCCCTGTCCTCATCAATACCCACACCTGTGTTAATGGAGCAATCACTGAAACAATGTTAGGTGGTCCTTTTAAGACAGGGCTGCAATGATGTTGAAATGTGTGAAATGGGGGATAAAGTTCATTTTCTAGGCAGATATTGACTTTGCAAGTAATTTCTGTTAAGCTGATCACTCTTTATAACATTCTGGAGTATATGCAAATTGCCATTTTAAAAACTGAAGCAGTAGACTTTGTAAAAATCAATATTTGTATCATTCTCAAAACTTTTGGCCATGACTGTAGAAGTAGAAGGCTTACGTTTGGATTTTTGCCACAGCGGTGCCAATGCTGTGCTGTGGATGTGCAGCAGAACCACATGAGGATGACCCTGTCATACTTAATATGTATAAGGCTACTGATATGTTTCTGCAGTGCAGCCAAAATTCCATGCAGAAATGTATCATAGCATGGAAACATGTTTGTGGAAGCCCTATTCACATGCATAGGATACAGATTGGCTCTATGTCCAGGACAGTTCTGCACAGACTTTGCTCCAAAATCTTTGTCAAATTTGAAACATGAACATTATTACATTACTGTTATCATAACCACTGATGGGAAAATACAACACTCTTTTTTGTTCCAACTTCACATTCCAAGATGCTTATTTTACCATACTGCAGATTTCCTACCACAAGTCGGTGACAGCTACTGTTATTAGAATGAGGTTCTGCAGATGTGATTGCTTTGTAGTTTGTTTTTTCAAGTAACTGTCCCCCCCATGTGAAGTCTATGAGGACTCCCACTCCCAGCCTGACTGTCGTAGAGAGGTTGCTGCCTCTTTGTTGCCATGGAGACCTCCCTTGACTTTAACAAAAGGGAAAGGCACAGAATGGGCAACACAAATTGGGATATATAAGAAATAGCTGACTGTGGGCGTGAAGTTATAATCCAAAAGTGAAGAGAAAAAACAACATCCATTGAGGAGGAGTTAGGTGAAAGGATATTGGTCTCATAAAGAGTAAGTAGTGAAGTGGAACTGCTGGCCACATTTGTAGAGTCACAGTCACATTGTACCAGTGTGCACCGCCGGCTTCTTCTGCTGGAGCACACAGGAGATTGCATGGGATTCTGGATGTTCAAGAAAGGAGAGCCAGGAGGTGAGTTTTTCTTCTTACTGCAATGTTATACTCCCTGGGGCAAATCTGACAGGATTACAGGGCAGCAGTTTAATAAACCAGGCTATAACAATATTATCAGGTAACTTCTGGTTTTGCCACACTTTTACAGGAGAGAACACTAGATTTAGATTTTTTAAATTGGTGATTAACATGCTTGATTTGTTATCATCTGGTAGACTTCCGCTAAGTTTAATAGGGCCTTTAAGGTTTCCAGTATTGCTGAGGGCAAATATAAAGTTAAATGCAAATGAACTAATGCCAGTTTAACATAGTTTGGTGGCAATTTTACAGGAATGCTACTTTTCATAAAATATTTATAGTATACTGCATTTGATAGTATCTCTATTACTTTTAAAAATGTTTGATATGTCATAGACACATGTGAAAAATTTCCATCCGTCAGGGTGTTCAGACCCCCAGCAATAGAGCAGAGAGCTTGGCTTAGAACTACACTCCATTCCCTGCTGTTACCTCTGTCTTGCTACTGGGGATAGGCTTCCACAGACTTACAAAGGAGGCCATCTCCTGCAACAAGACAGAAAAGGCAGTGAGATGGAGAGTAAATGACCTAGCCAAGGGATCAGTGGGGATCTGAACAACCAGACTCCAGAACATCAAAACGTTTGAAAAGATTCTAGGACTTCATATGAGAAATGATCCAACAGCATCCGTAGGTAATGAAAATCTTAAGAGACTTTTATTTACTTAAAGGGAACCTGTCACCCGGCATTCCAACGCTGAGCCTGCCCGACCTCCCGATGCAGCCCTGGATACTTACCCTTTGCTGCAAGTCCCACTCCTGGAGCCGGTCACAGGACGGAGATATCGCCGTTGGCAGCCGTGAGCGCGCTCCAGAGATAAGTCAGACGCCTATAGAGAATGACGGCTTTAGTCATTCTCTATGGGCATCGGACTCATCTCATGTAATTTGCATACAGCGCGTGCTCACCTCCCAGCACCAATATCTCCATCTGGGGACCGGGTCAAGGAGCGGGACTTGCAGCAAAGGGTAAGAATCCGAGGCTGCACTGGGGGGTCAGGCTCCCTTTAACCAAAACAGCAGTGCAACGTTTCAACCCAGCCTTTTATCAAGTAAGTTTCTATGACATGTCAAAAGTTCAGTGGGAATCCCGGCCGGAGTGTATACACTCTATATACAGTCCGACCGGGATTGCTATCGGCCGCTCAAAAAACTGACATGTCAGTTTTGTGTGACCACACAAATCTGACAGTTCACACAACTCTTAGTTTATTGTGTGCTATGGTAAATTGGGATGCGGGCACACATAGATACGCCCGGGTCACAGAATGGCCAGTGTCATACTGTGTGTGAACCCCGCCTCATACTCAGGGCTGTATTTACCACTAGGCACCTGTGGTCCAGTGCCTAGGGCAGCACCTTGCATGGGGGCAGCACCAGGGAGCAGGGGGAAGAAACAACTTTTCTTTCTTTTCTTTTCTTTTTTTTTTTTAGTGTCCTACCTCCCATTCAAACTTGCCATTAAATCTGGTTTCTTTTGAGGGGGGTATGGTGGAATTGTTCATGTCTGGAGCTATTACCTACCAATCTACCAATCCTGTGGTAAGAATTCCTTCAGACAATATGCAGACCGCTCTAATCATTGATTCATGTGGAAATTTTCTGTATGCAGTTAAAAACCAGGAAAAATGAGATTCGGACAATGTTTCTACATGTAGAGAAATGCATGAGGCTTAAATCACTCTTTCCCACACTCCCCAAGATGGGGCGTCTCCAGGTTTAGTGCCTAGGGCAGCAGCAGCAGCTGTTAAGACAGCCCTGCCCATACTGCAATTAGTGAATTTACTAATAGAGCTAATGTTAGGTACAATTTCTGACTGTATAATGCTTAATAAATGGCATACAGAATCCAAGAAATTGACAGCTTAATTGTAAACAGCTTCAAAGTACACAATAGGTAAAAGTAAGTAGCCTTTACTGCAGGCAAACAAACTTCATGCAAAAACTGAATATTTTACTGGTCTTTGACTAGGTTGCAAGATGTGCTTTCACTATCTTCTCACTGTCTTTCTGATAAAAGAAGACACACTATTGAGGCCCTATTACATGGAGAGATTGTCAGAACTCAGGTAGAAATCTCCTTGTGCAACAGAGCCAGCGATCAACTGATGAGCGAGCAAAGGTTTGCTCTTTGGCCAATCACTGTCCTTGAGAATGCCAAACATTATTCCTTCATCGGACACACATCTGTGTACTGTCACTATGCACCATGACATTCCCTATGATTACCCCACACGTCAACAAAGCCAAATTTACATCACCATAGGATTCTGTAGTTTCTGCAGGGGTCCGAGTGTTGTGTGAATAAACAGTATATATTAGTTATTGCCTCAGCATTACAAATAGATATTTCTTATTAAACCTTCTCTATCCCATAGGTATACTAAAACGTGTGGCAAACGATGCATCATAATCACATTAAAAATGGACACCATGGTTCTTCGTCTGCTTTTTTTTAAGAGTCTTTTCCAGGTATGATCATAATTGGATATTATGAAAACCATTGATTTCTTACAGGGAGTAAGTGTCCATCTCTCTGTTTATCTTTTCTCCACCGTTCTGGAAAAATGATGGACAGCTCCAAGGACTCAAATAGGCGGGGGTCCCAGAGGTGCGACCTGCAACTACTAGGTGTTCATAGCATTTCCTCTGTAAGATATAAATATGTCTTTATACAACATCTTCATTAGCTATCATGAAGTACCTCCATATAGTTTTTAATGCCCAGCTTAAAGTGCCAAAGTCCAAGTCCAATGTGATCATGAAATACAGCACTTCATATTTGATGGGATCAGTAAAAATGATTTAATGGACAGCTGAGCTGGTAATCAAACATGCTCTCTATGGCTGCTTGCCATCACCAAAGACTGTCCAACCTGCCACAAGCCATTTCCATAAACAGGACTAAGGGCCCTATTACACAGATTTATACTCGGCCAAATCAGGTCAATTGGACTGATTATTGCTCTGTGTAATAGAGACAAAGATCAGCAGATGACAACAATCATTGGCTGATTGTGTCTTTAGACCTGGACCTAATATCATCAGCCAATGATTAAATAAACTGACATACATTACTTCTCCACGCTCCCAGTCTTCTCCTGCCCTCTGCTTTCACTCTGGGCATGTGGCTGCAGCTTCAAATCGGCCTGTCTGAGCTGACAGGCTGCTCAGCCAATCACTGGCTGGGACAGCTGTAGCCAGTGATTGGCTGAGCAGGCTGTGAGCTCAGACAGGCCGATTTGAACCTGAAGGCGCCAGTGAAAGCAGAGGGCAGGAGAAAACTGGTAGCATGGAGAGGTAATGTATGTCAGTTTAGGCCAAGGGCTGCATGGACATCACTAACAATGTCTGTGCAGCCCTTTCTAAAAGATCATTGAGCCATGTAATAGGCTCAGTAAACAAATGCCGATCTAGCAGATCGGTGCTTGTTTACATTATTGATTGGGATGCCATCGGCCTGTCTAATAGGACCCTTATGGTCCTTTTACACACAAAGATATCTGACAGATCTTTTAGGCCAAAGCCAGGAACAGATTATAAACAGGTCATAAAGGAAAGATTGAGATTTCTCCTGGTTTTGGCTTCAAAAATCTGTCAGATAATCTGTGTATAAAAGGACCCTTAGCTTGGCTCCAGGATAACTTGTGGCTTATTTAGTCCACATCTATAACACACAGAGACAGATTTACTATAGACCAGCAGATTATACACTGGACTTAAGTTAAACAAAAACTGTACAAAAATAAACCTGCTTTGGCCTTCAAAGAATATACTGTGACATTCTTGTCTTTATGGGAACTGGACATTACCTCAGTGTATGTGAATGATTGACACATATCCTTAATATTTTTTCAGATGGTACAGAACGTTCCGTGTGGAGGAAAAGGAACAGAAAATGTTGCTACTAGAGTTGAATGGCATACATTTCCTGAAAATAAGAATCCTGATAGTTATTTTGTGTTATTTAAGACAAACAGCACGCACCCTCAGGTAGAGACTTGTACTAGTGTGAATGTGACCATACACTCATAGATAATTTAGCTGATCTGTTTCCACTATCATTAGTGAACAGCTAGAAGGCTCACCAGAAGTAAAGTGCACCCACATGACAGCTGACATTAACATTTTGTGACCTAGCAAATCAAAGTCTTTTAAAACTTTCATTAACTTAAATCATGACCTGGGAGAAGTTATGGTAACAAGTTTATAAAAAAAACTAAATATATAGGGGCATTCTGGTATTTTAATTATAATCCCTGACAAAGCTCATTTGCTATATGCATAGCTTATGCTGTAAGTCCTAAATGGGAGTATAAGAAAAAGCAGGGAGCATTAGTTTAGCTTGGATTGAAACCAAAGAGAGGAGTGTAAAATTGCAGTAAGAAGCAGTATGGGGTAAGGTATACAAAAACAAAGTAGTGACACCTAGTGGGGAAGACACAGAATACACTTAGACTATATTCCACTGTGAGAGCCTGGAAAAAGTTACTTTGCCCAGGTGCAATAAAAAGTTAGTGGCACACCTGTGCTGGAACACTACAAAATGTCTTACATTAAAAACTATAAAGACCATGTTCGCACACTGCCAAAATGACGGCCGTTTTTATTGGATAACCGTCTATTGATGAGAAATAACAGCCATTATTTTATAACTACAGCTGTTATCATACGAATAACACCCATCATTATAAAATAACTAGCGTTTATACTATCTTAAATGAGGGCAGCATAAACTAGTGACAGAAATGCTGAACAGATCAGTGTATTTCTTACATCATTCTGTTCAAACGTTCTCCTGATATGCCGCACTACCCTCCAAGTGCTGATTGACAGTTGACTGCCTATATACAGCATGGATAGATAACTGCCAATCAGCAGCTCATAGACAGCGTTTTCTGCATCTCATGAATATCCGGGACTGCTGAGCTCATGCTTATAATGGAAGGCTTATTCAGAAGGCTGTCTCTGGATCAGCTGCACAGAACAAGTAAGTGATACTTTCCTCTGTTCAGCTGTCACTAGTTTATGCTACCCTGAGATCGGACAGCCTAAACCTGCTGTCTCTTAGTCGGCTGTCTCGTAATATTGATGGCCACAAATAATAATCATGATGTGTGGCCATCAGTATTACCAGACAGCCACCTTTTTCTGCTATGTTCCTGTAGTGGCTAAATGTTTACTCACAAAAGGCAATTCCTGATTACTGATATTTTACTCTTATTTTAGAGTATGTTCACGCTGTTTTTTTTATTAAGCTAAAATAGGTCTGCATTTGTATAATTCATTTCCATTATATATTGTCCATTAAAATGGTATCATTATAGATTTGTTAGCAAGAGATGCTTTGTACCCTACTACCCCCCCAAAAAAGAAGAGAGTGCATGTTATGTTAATAGTCATTAATAATAAACTGCTTTTTTAACATAACTTCAATGATCATCCTCTGACTTTCTGTGCTTCTTGGAATGTGAGATTATTACATTCAAAGCTAAAATGTACACTTTTTTTTTTTTTTTTTTAAATCTCTGCAGAATTTGTTAAAGTCATGGGTTGTTCGCCAAGCTTACAGTCCATTTATATTATTGGATAACCTAATGCAAGAAGACGTTTATAATGTCACCATAAAATCAGTAAAAGATGGCGATATCCTAAGTGCTAGATCATTTTTAACAAGTAGGTATAAAAACATGTAAGCAATACTCCACTAAACATAAAAATGTAGTAAAAGGTGCCTATGTTAGAGAGGACCTGTGGCCTCTGCGGCCTGTCTGTTTTTGTAAATACATGTATTCCCCAAGAAATAACAATTCTGGAATATATTTTCTTATAGCTCTGCATTGTGCCATTCATCCATATGACTGAATAGTCAAGTGGGTGTTACCAGTTGATAGTGTAACCCCTTCTTTAAAGTGTCACTGTCGTTTCACAAAACTTTTGCCATGTCATAGAGACATGTTAAAAATTTTCATCACTCCATGTCTGAGTGTTCAGACCCATACCAATTGGAAGATAAGCGTTGTCCTCTCCAGAATCTGTGTCACTCGATCAGTCAGAGCTATCAGTCGGGCTCCAAAGAGCTCCATAATAAGTCTGACTGATCAAGTGACACAGAGCCGGGAGAGGACCAAACACTGAACTCTCAGACCTGGACCGATAAAAACTTTTGATATGTCTCTATGACATGTCAAAACGACAGTGACACTTTAAGTAAACCCCAGCCAGTGTAAGGGTGCACAGGATTTATTAAGAGGTGCATGGACAAAATTTTGATTATAGCTGCAGACTTTATTTTACCAATAGCTACCAATAGGGTATGCTTTATATTCTGGGAGATATGAGCGAACCTTGAGCCATGCTCGGTTTTATCTGAACCTAAGCATGTGGCACTTAGTTCCCGGTGGCTGAAGAAGTTGGATGCAGCCCTAGGGAGTCCTGGAAAACATGGATACAGCCCATCCAACTTTTTTAGCCACCGGTAAACAAATGCCACACTCTTTGGTTCAGACAAACCTGAGCCTGCTTCCCTTATCTTATGAAACAGGTTTAACCAAGCTGGCAGCAACGTGTTAGCCATAATACAAATACTTTTGTTTAAACAATTTTTTATACTTTTCCCTGTAGACCCAGTAATGTTAAATGATATCAATATTGCGGTGACTACTACTTCTGTATCGTTTAACTGGAGCAAGATTAATGGAGACATTTTTGTTTCTAATGTCCTCAACAATTCTTCTGAAATGGCGCTGCTGGATGACAAGTTTTATGAAGTCAACAATTTGCTTCCGGGGTCTCTTTACAATTTTGAATTTGTTGTGAAGCAGCACTATCCTAGTTTTATAAATGTATCTCAGACAATGGATATTTCAGTTGAAACAGGTATGTGCATGTGCAGTTGTAAAGAAAACAAAAGAGCTGTAAATCTATTACTTCCCATGAATCGTTTTGGGTCTTTTTATCAGTTGCTGAAAGAAAAAGAAGACAAACTCAATGCCTCACCAAAACATGGGCCAAAGGGGTAGTGACTGTCCTTAAAGAGAGCCAGTCATAAAGACGTGTGGAGACTTACAGACCATTGCTTTTCCACAGAGAATTCTGGGAAGAAAGGATATGCAAAATAGCTCTCACACTTCTTGAGCAAAGAGATGTCCCGTCAATTCAAGTCTCTCTCAGTCAAGGAGCCTTAGAACATTGACTGGGGATTTTATGCTAAGCCAAACAATCTCCAAAAGGACAGAATTCCCATCTGCAGACAGCTGTTTCAGGGTTTTTTGCCCCTCATCAGTGCAGAGGTGTTGGCTGGCTAGTGAGAAGTCTAAGGGCCACAGGGGTAGTGACTCTCCTTAAAGTGACTCTGTACCCACAATCTGTTTCCCCCCAAACCACTTGTACCTTCAGATAGTTGCTTTTAATTCAAGATCTGTCCTGGGGTCCGTTCGGCAGGTGATGCAGTTATTGCCCTAAAAAACAACTTTTAAACTTGCAGCCCTGTGCCCAACGGCCGGGGCTTAGAGAATCTGTGGTCTAACTTTGCACCACCCCTCCATCCCTCTTCCCCACCCTCTTCATCATTAGGAATGCCACGAACATTTTCTCCTCTCTGAACATTGCACAGGTGCCTTAACGATCCAGCCCATGTTCAGTATTCACACAGCTGATTAATAGGAGACAATCTGCCTGGAGAAATCCTAATGATGAGGAGGGCGGGGAGGAGGGACAGAGAGCTTGTGCCTGCCTAATGCATACACAATCTAAGCCCCGGCTGTTGGGCACGGGGCTGACAGTTTAAAAGCTGTTTTTTAGGACAATAACTGCATCACCTGCCGATTAAAAGCAGCTATCTGAGGGTACAAGCGGTATGGGGGGGGGGGGGGGTCAGATTGTGGGTACAGAGTCGCTTTAAAGAGAGCCCGTCATAAAGAATAGAAACTATTAGTTTGATCATTCCAAACATTCCTAAACATGGTGAACAGGATGCTAAAGAGGCACTAATGCAGGTCCTAGGTGGTTGTTTTTGGTATCTTTTTCAAAAGGGTTGTGTCTCTCTTTGGGGAGACTGCCAAGCTGCTGTAGCAATTCTTATAGACCAGGTAATGCTCTTTGTATAGGTGGCACCAGAGAACCAACTTTCTTCTTTCTGGTAGATAGCTAATTTACATACTTTTTCCCTAAGGAGCTTTGCCTGGTCTATAAGACTATCCATGTCTGCTTTGTGATCTCCCCAATAAAATTTAAAGAAAGAGATAGCACTGGAATCGATCCACAATGAAACTATCTGTAATGCCTATTCAGAGTCACAAACAGAACATCAGTTGCAGCCTGGAGTTACTTAAAGGGAACAAGTCAGCATGATTTTGCAGATATTGATCCCTGCTGCACAGCATATCTCTGCTGGGTAGCTCCCCAAATTCACCAGTGGCGGCTGCGGTGGTAGCTTTACAGCAGGGGGGAAAAAGTTTTTTTCCCCAGGGCAAGGACAGGAGAGAGGTGGCAACTAGTCATATGGGAAGGGAGCCACTCGTGACTAGTAATGGCCCTCTGCCTGTCAGCACACTCTGCAGGGATGATTGACAGGCAGAGAGACTGGCTAGCTACTATTGCCGCCGCTGCTGGTGGCTTCGGGGAGGGAACCATATCTGCACAATCATGCTGATTGGTCCCCTTTAAAGAGAACCAATCACCTAAAATTAACTGTCCCTATAGTAAAAGATTCTCTCTCCCTAAATCTATTCCTGAAGATACAGACTGCCTGTGCAGTCTGTATCTTATGCTTTTACCTAATCCTGTAAAGCGGAGCAGTAAGGACGGGGGCGGCCATCTTGATGACGTCACAGTGGTGCGTTCCAGCGCTGGAAAGCAAGGGACGTAATCAAGATGGCGCCCGGCTTTACTGCACCGCTACAGAGGACTGGGTAAAGTATAAGATACAGACTGCAAAGGCAGTCTGTATCTTCATGTAGTTTATTTCTGAAGATACAGACTGCCTGTGCAGTCTGTATTTTATACTTTACCCAGTCCTCTGTAGCGGTGCAGCTAAGCCGGACGCCATCTTGATTACGTCCCTTGCATTCCAGCGCTGGAACGCACCAGTGACGTCATCAAGATGGCCGCCCCCGCCCTTACTGCTCCGCTATACAGGATTAGGTAAACGCATAAGATGCAGACTGCACAGGCAGTCTGTATCTTCAGGGACATACTAATAGGCCCAGTTAGAATAGACATACACAGTGATAGCGCGGGATCACTGTGTATTTACAGAGCGGCGGCAAAGGCTCATGGGCTGGCATGCCGGGAGCTTCCTGTCTCGCGCCGGCTCTTTTGAAAAGAGCCGGCGCGAGACAGGAAAAGAGAATGTGTATATTGTAAAATCACGGGCATAAAAGTAAATAATTCCAATTACAAATATTAATAAAATATTAATTTACAGCTAATTAGCAAAAAAAAAAATTAAAATTTCGGCCATGATTGGTTCTCTTTAAAGCTGTGTTTTTATTAAATCCACCTAGGCACGTCATGTTTTGCAGCATTGCCTTTTTTTTAAGCATTCTGGTCCTTGTAATTGTTTGATTATTATTCTATTAGTTAAAACTAGAAGGCTTCTATGTATTTCCTATTTTCTCTTTATATTTTGTAGGGCTCTGCTCTAAGGGCTGGATTGCATTTAGAAACAGCTGCTATAAGCTCATGTTGGATAATAAGCCTTGGGCAAGTGCTGAACAAACCTGTGAATTGCTTCATACTGGAGCACATCTTGTAAATGTTCAAACAATTGATGAATATTCATTTTTATCTTCTTTCCTGCATATGAAGAATGAATTAATCTTGCTCTGGAGTGGTCTCTCTGATCTCAAGGTTTGTGTAGATTGTTTTTCCATTTTGTTCATTTCACTTAAATCACGGAAGTCGGAGGAAATGAATATTCCATTTATTTATACATGAATGTATCTATAATCTATTAATTGTAAAGTTAAAGGGGTTGGCCACTTTATAATAAAATTGCTCAGTGTACAGTATTAGTAAGTGTATATACTGACAGTAGCTCCCTGTGTACCTCATACAGCTAATATCAGACTGCCCTCCTCCAGGCTGGGCTGCTCTGCTCTGTGGTGTTTTGGTCCATAAGATTGCTGACCTGGAGGAGCATGTGACCAGACCCCGCCCCCCCAGTGTCCACCACTGAACCTGTATACTGTATGTCTATGGAGGACACAGGGGACAGGGCCTGGTCACATGCTCCTCCATGTCAGCCATTTTGTGGACAGAAAAAAAGCAGAGCAGGGCAGCCCAGCCTGGAAAAGGGGAGTCTGATTTTAGCTCTATGAGGTACACAGGGAGCTGCTGTCAGTATATACATTGAGCACACTTACTAATACTTTGTACTGACCTATTTTACTATAAAGTGGCCAACCCCTTTAAGGGAATGGGTAAAATAAGATAAACATAATAAACAATATTAAATTATGTACTAAATATAACATAAGTTAATCAAACATTCAGAACTGGGTTTGCTAAAACTTCAGTTCGGCATGGACTTGTGCAGTTCTTTCAGGTTGAACCTCCTGAAATAGTGTCAGCCAAAGGACAGATAGTAGAAGGAGGAAGGATTACATGACCTCAGGGTAGCCATTAATGGCTTGCAAATAGCTCTCATAAAGAAAGGCCTAACATAACTCACAAATTTTTTCAACCGAAAAATAAAAAAAAAATTAAAATGAAGTTGTTTTTTTTTTTTTTTTAACTGGACTTCCCTAAGACACAATGTATGACATTTCTGTAGGATAGGTGATAAATGATTGGTGGGAGTCTGGTCACTGTGACCCTTACTAACTATGAAAAGGAGGTCCTGGGTGCTGTATTCTACTATCTTATCCACTATCACAACTTGAGTGGATGGGCAGTGTATATACATAACCACTACTTCACTCATACAGGAAACACCCAGGACCCCTGTACTTGTTACTTCTGGGAAGCGGGGTAACATTAGTTTATGTGACATATGGGATGTGGATATTTGTTATGTTTTGGCACTTGAAACTTTTGCAAACCCAATATGGTCCATAAGTAACACCCTTTACTTCTACTTCTAAATTTAAGAATTCAGGTGAATAAATATACAGTACAATTTTTCTGTTATTACCTGCCGTTCAAGAAAAAAATTTGCTGTAATGCTTCTGAACCACCAAAATGCTTACAGTTCCTACAGTCTGTTGTAAGTTCTTCGGGGAGGGGGCACTATGTAATGCATAGACGCATGTTGTTAGGAAAGGCGGCTGGCCAGAAAGCAGAATCCGAATTTGTGGTCTATTGTCACAAAATAGCAGTGGAAGCTGCGGACAGGGGGGGTTGACAACAAAACACTGTTTCCAGAGGGGGATCAAGGCTAGAAAACTGTTATAATTTAACCGAAATAGCACAATGGAAATGTAAGCACATTGCAGGGTTATATATTTATAAAACCTTTGCATTGTACAATGATTTCTTTGCATGGGACTACCCCTTTGAGGCCCAAATTAGCCTTGTCATTACTGGGGGGGGGGGGGGGGTATAACACCAGATCTTATCAATTTAGCCATAGCCATACATGTTGCCATGACTTTGACATTAACTTTGCCTTAAAAACGGTTTGAGAATACTTAGATATAATCCTACGTGACTTATCAGTGTAAGGGTACAAACACACACACCGCAAATACGCATCAGATACGCAGCAGATTTGATGGTGAAGACTTGATGCTGTGTTCAGTTATTTAGATCTAATCTGCTGCGTATCTGCTGCGTATGCGCTGCGTATCGCAGCAGTAAATACGCTGCGTATACGGTGTGTGTGTGTTTGTACCCTTATACAGAGTTTTTAGGCTTGTTGGTGAAATTTGGGTTTGTCTAAAACTAGTTTGTTAGTTGGTTTGAACTATAGAGTTCTAAAACAAGCATCTTTACAGATATATACAACATATGTAGATATACAGATATAGATAGAGATATACTTTAAAGAGACTCTGTCATCAGGTTTATTCCGTCCTATCTCAGGCTAGCATAAACTAGTGACAGAGAAACTGAACAGAATAATGTATGAATTACATTGTTCTGTGGAGTTGATCCAGAGATCTCCTCCTGAATAACATGAACAATAAGTAGTTCTCTCCATTATGTGCATGAGCCCAGTGGTCCTGGATATTCATGAGAAAACTCCTCCCACCAGCTGCTGATTGGCAGTTATCTATCCATGCTGTGTATAGGCAATCATCTATCAATCTGCAGCTGGAGGGTGGGGGAGGGGTTTGGCAAGAATCCTATTCTCCTACATTTTAGTAGAACGGCTGAACAAAATGATGTTAGTGTTTCTGTTCAGTATTTTTGTCACTAGTTTATGCCGCCCTCATTTAAGGCAAAATAAACCTAGTGACAGTTTTCCTTTATCTTGAGATTTTCTATACGATATGTGATGTGTGATCTGCCTCATAATATTTTTTTTGTGTGTGAAAGGTATCTACTTTTGCCTATTAGGAGTATTTGTGTGTGTGTGTGTGTGTGTGTGTGTGTGTGTGGGGGGGGGGTCATTTTAAAATCGCCAAAGAGCTTGCACTGCCTATTGAATGTATCAACAAGACATATGTTCTGTTTTTTTATAGGTTGAAGAAGAACTTTTCTGGACAGATGGATCTCCCTATACTTTACACGAATATGAAATATCATTGTTGCAACACTTGCCCAAAAATGATACAGACTGTTATGCTCTACAACAGAATGCAACAGGTCCAAATTATTTTTTTACAGCATTCTTTTGCCACATGCCCTTACCCTACCTTTGTGAATATGAATGTGAGTATCCAAGCTTTTCCCCCCTATTGTCTGATTAACCCCTTTAAGACCGAACCCACTGATGCACGGTTATCTGGGTCAAATTAGTACAATGTTCCTCCCCACCTTCTAAGAGCCATAGCACTTTTATTTTTTCACCTACAGGGTTGGTTGGGGTGTCATTTTTTGCGCCATGATCTCTAGCTGTTATTAATATCATATTGGTGTAACAGAAACACTTTGATTGCTTTTTTTTCCTGATATATAATTTTAAAAAATCAGCAATCTTGGTGTGTTTTTTTTCGTTTACGTCGTTCACCGTGTGGGAACAATAATGATATATTTTAATAGATCGGACAATTCCGCAAGCTACGGTATACAATATGTCTATTTATTTATTTTTTTAAGTATCTTAGTTTTTTATAATGGGCAAAGGGCTATTGTAAATCTTTATTGGGAGGTTTATAAGGTTTTTATTTTACTTTTAAAAACTTTTTTTTTTTACCCTTTTTTTAACTGTAAAACATGCAATCATTAGATGGCTGATCCGACAGGACGGAGGTAAGTGTCTTACCCCTGCCCGTCAGTACAAGCGATCGGGACCCCTGCAGTATGGCTGATAGTAGCTGATAAATATGGGAAGACTTGAGATTTTTAAATAGAAGTAAATTACAAATCTCTATAACTTTCTGACACCAGTTCAATGCAGCTCCACTGCAGTAGTGGTTGGTCAGTATATAGCTCAGCCAGGTGTTATGTTGTTGTGATGCCAGTGCCGTTTGGGCACACAGGTATGGTGGCACACCTACTTTTATTTTAGGGAGGTTTTAGGGAGGTCAGTGACCTGTTGGGCTGTGAGGGGGTCCCTTGGGTACTTATCACGGTGGTCCAGAGTGGAGTTCTGACCCACCCGGACTATCGGTACCACCACCCACAGAAAGGGGAAATGACCCAAGGAGGAGGCAATTACTGTGTAGGTGCTTAAGCAATAATCACTTAGTCCTGTTACCATAAATAAACTCTCTTTTACTGTAGAGATAGTTGATACAGGGATATACAAGGAACTTCTGACTTGATAATATACTTTAGACTCAACTGACAAGACTTTTGCTGAAAGCTTGAGAGGTAGTATAGCCGTCCTGGCTTGGTTGCATGGTTGCATGAATGAGTACAGAGAAGTAGAGAGGAGGATGTCGAGAGAGTCCCAACCAAATTTAGTACTGTGCTCTGCCGGAACTTTAGAAATAGAATAAGTAGACTTGAGAGTAGAGAGAATACTTGTGCCCGTGTTTTGACTTCCTTGTCTTTACACCATCTATTTCCCACCAGTGTTGGGCAACCCGTCCTAGAGGGTGAGACATGCCCCAGACCTTGTTACCTGGGTTGAGCAGAGTAGTCAGAATTTTCTGGTTAAATCTGCGCTGCGATATATGTATGTAGGCTTCTAGCAACTTTGCTCTATTCATATCACTTTCCTCTTCAAGATACTGTCCTGTACTTTTTGACTCCTGACGTGGGCTGAGATCATCCCTTACTTGTCCTCTCTTAAAGTGTCTAACACTGCATAGTGTGTAGAAGTGTTGCTTTCCAGAAACGAGTGTCCTAGTTTCCCATTTGTGTCTGACTAGACTGGAGTTTGGCTCTAGCAGGGTACCTGGCATAATCCAGAGCCCAATGTGGCTGCGTGTGTGGACCGTTCCTCCTTGTCCAGGAATAGGACTAAGACTCAGACTAAGTGTGACTACACTTCCTCTCCCCATGTGACTACCTTCTACAGGGTATGTAATACCTGCTCTGAGTGGGTGAGAAGAGAGTGCAGAGAAAGAAGGAGAAAAGGCATAGGTAGAGAAGAGGAAAAAAACTCTCACTTGTGCACAAATCACATACAACAATAACCCTTTGAGAACTACAGCTGTGCAATACTTAAGTGTACAGTATCTATACTAGCGACATCTAGTGGCAAAACTTAAGTACGACTACATCACCACTTTTACCGGCTTTTGCAAAGGGTGTATACACTAGCAACACCCGTGGTGGGACACCACACGTTGTTCAAGTCATCTAACAATACAAACTTCACCATATTGTTTTTCTTTCCTTTCACAGTCCCAGATTTTTCAGAAAAGTTTACATATTCTGTGGAAGATATTTCAGAGAGGGAAGCGCTGTTCAGATGGAGTCAAGTCCCTATTTCTTCTCAAAGAGGATATTACCCTTATGTCAAATATTCCAGTAGCTCAAATGAACATTTCGAAAATATAAAAGAAAATTCCACATATGTGTCTATTCAGAGATTACACCCTGGACACAGTTACAGTTTTATTTTGTGTATGAAGGATGCTGAGGGGTCGCAGCATAATCTAAGTCCAATTATTTCAATACAAACAAGTAAGTTAGAAGTACACTTTACTATAAAAACTGCCAAGTGCTGGCTGAATTTCAAGTTTCCTTCTTGTGTGTTAATTGAATTTGTTCCAATGGTGCCCAGAAGACCTATTTACGAGTTCATTTATTTTTTTATTGAAAATCACTATTAGCCCCATATACTCTGGCACTTACACACAGTTTATTTTATTTTTAAGGCTAGGTTCACACTGCGTTTTCAGCATCCGTTTAACGGATCCGTTTTTCTTAACCGTCAAAAAAGTAGTGTCAACAGTACTTTATTGTGCGTCAAAAAAACCATATCCGTTTTTTTTTTTTATAATGGAAGTCAATAAAAAAACGGATCAAAAACGGATGCACACAAATGCATCTGTTTTTTTGCAATCCGTTTTTTGCAAAAAACGGATGCTGAAAACGCAATGTGAACCTAGCCTAACTCTCCAAAATGCCAAAACAGGGCAAAAGAAATATTACAAAGGTAGAAATATATACAGTGCACATCCAAAATAGCTACTTTGCTTCCAAAATGTATATCTTTTGAAAAAACATAAAACTGTTTATAAAATTAAAACCTAGTAATTTGCGCATACATCCACCTTCAAGCTTCTTTGCTTCAAATTGTGATTATAAGCAAAATCCCTCAAAATTTAAATAAGCAATTGACATGCTTACTAAAGCAAACATGATATGAAAAACACATCTGCATTCACTATAGACAGGTTAGCAAGAGCCCAGCTATGCACTTTTTGTTTTTTACTGATAGCAAGTGTCCATGTTATTTGAAGCCATAGTGGGACAGGAGAATGATCACAGATCCTTGTCTTCTCCCTGTACTCTGTGAACACAGCCATTCCCCTGCTTTTCACACAGCCTGAATTGAGAGCTGCAAATATATTCAACTCTCACAACCTGTGTCATTACTATAGCTCAGCTCCCATTCAAGTAATAGGTGAGAGCTGAGCTGCAGTAGCCTAGAACAGCCACTACACAATGTATGAAATATTCTGTATCCTGCAATCTTTCACTGTGTATGTCAATGTGGTTGTCAGCACTTCTTTCATATTGATCTTGATAGACATATACTGAGGATATGAGGATAAGTCAGCAAACTTGCCAAATGTTTGGGTTTGTCCAAACCTGAACACTCTGCATTTGACTCCCACTGCCTGGAGAAGTTGGATGCCGTCCTACAAAGTCCTGATAAACATAGATATACTCATAAGCTGTAACCATGTTTTCTTTGCAATCATAGGGCTGCATCCAAATTCTCCAGGCAGCGGGAGTCAAATGCCGACAAAACTTAATGTTCAGCAAGTTTGCTCATCACTAGTTAATGGTAAATTTTGCCTGGAAAATGTCTTTATTAAGATTTTACTTTAAAGGGGTATTTCCATTTTCTGTATTAAGCTTCCCGGTTGCTGTAGGGACCGGAGGGGGTAGGAAAACCCAAAAGAGTGGATGGGATATCCCTTTAATTTGAGTTGTCTCAAATATCATTTATTTATTTGAAATGTGTTACTAGGACCTGTGAATCCTGGGAATTTGACGGTTGTAAGCATATCATCAACAAGTATATCTTTGAAATGGAACCCACCAACAGGTCCATTTAGTAAATTTTTTTGTGGTTACCATATAACAGTCTGGGACATAGAGGAAGACTCATTTTTAACCTTCATGGAAGAAAAGAACCAAACTATAACTACTATTCGAGATCTGAAACCATATCATAAGTACAAGATACTTATGCAAACTATAGCAGAGAGTGGGAAATTAAGTGCAATGGAAAATAGCTTGACTTTGATAACAGGTACAGTAAATGATAATAACATTGATCAAGCAACATAAATGGCTATGCTAAACATTTTCTCATCCCTCATCTTCTGGTTGTTGAAGTTGTAGGAAAGGGATTTTATTGAGGTTTAAGTTAGACATTTTATTTTTATTCTGTATGGACAATCTTAATGTCACAATAAGGGTATACTGTACACAGTGATGTAACATTACAGAAACAGTACAGGGATAATGCATATAGTGATGTCACTGCACATAAAAAATAGATACATTGATGTCATAGCACAGGGATAATGAACACTGAAGAGAACATTAATGCACTCAGATATCACAGGACATTGATAATGCACAATGTGAGATTACTAAACAGGAACAATTAACTATTGCATTTCATTATTAATTGAAACTCTTGAAATTATTTGTTTTGATAAATTAGCTATTTTGCAGATTTCTTTTCTGCAAGTTGTCTTTTACCTACAGTATCTTTCTCTGCACTTCTCTCTCAAGCTTCCTCTTTCCTCCTCCATATACTTGAAGCTAGCTCAAGGATCAGATTACCTGTACACAAAAGTCATTGCTAAACTGATTTTAAGAATGTATGACAGTTAAGCAGGAAGGAAAGGGGGGGGGGTTGCAGATGGAAGATGCTTGATAACAAGAGAAAGAAGCATTTTTGTCTGATAAGATATAATAGAAGGTTTCTTATCTATAAAAGTTTTTTTATGATAAGAATTTATCATAAGCTGAATTTGTTTCCTTACTTTCCAGTATAATTCACATCTAATACAAGTAGCAGAGAATACATGAAAGTGTTCCCCACCCATGCTACAGTATGTAAGCCCCTTTTGCATTTTTAAGAAAATCTAAAATTATGATTTATTTTCATTTAGAGGTTAGTCCATTGGAAGCAGTCAGCATTAGACCAAATTCTGTACAAGAGGACACATTAGTCCTCCACTGGGATTCTCCTGAGGAATTTCATCAAATCTACATTCAGGTTAAATCTCTTGTGACTAATGCCGAAGTCTCTTACATTGTGAATGACACCAATGAATTCCACGTTGGAGCTTTAATACCTGGAATGACATATGAAATAGGACTTTCTGTATTGAGGAATGGAAACAGAAGTGAAATGAAAGTCCTACAGCAAACACTAAGTATGTGCTCTGATTTTCTTCTCTAGTTGGGTGTTTTGAAATTAATTTATGTCATTAAATAGAAAATTATACACAATGGGTAAAATAAATAAATGGTTTTCACTCCCTGCAGAATCGCAGTGTTTTATGTCCAGCAAAAAAAATAAAGCTTTCACCGGTAGGCTATGTTCCCACTTAAGAAAAATATTGGGAAAAGCGTCCATCTTGTAACATAGATGGCCACTAATAATGATCATGGTTAATGATCTATTTAAAGGGGAACTCCGGATAAGAAAAACTTGTTTTCTATTAAAAGTACATTAAAAGTTACATTGATGTGTCTATACAATGTATTATCATATCTGTCCGATTCTGTCACACTGGTAGCTGATAGAAATCCAGGAAGTGAAAAAATATGGCCTCTGTGCCAATTCACATTGTCTCCTGCTCCTGCTGCTATCCCCCCTAGGAGACAAATCTTCCATGCCTCTGTCTCACATTGTGTGTGTTTACTGAGGACATGCTGATGATGCAGACAGGGGGCAGGGCATCATTTCACAGGAGGCTTGGCTGGATCCCCCAATCCCCTGAGTGATTCACCATCTCTAAATGGCCAGAAGCAGGTGCAGCACTAATTTTACTTATTGTGATGGGTGGGGGACTTTGATGATCAGCTGAGAGAAAGCATTGCATTCTGGGAACTGCTCAACCAGGAAGGACAGAAACACAATACAGAACAAAACCACCCAAACAAATGGATTTTTGGTAGAGATAGACAGGTAAGTAATGCGTTATGCTTCTGCAGAAGTTTAGTTTTTTTTTACTTCTATCTGGAGTTCCCCTTTAACCAGACATCCACCTTCCATCAATATTATTATGAAGTGGGAACATAGCCCAAAAATATTTTTACAACAAACCTGATATGTTCACAAAATTAGGCATGATTTTGTTCATGAAAACTTTATCCACAGAATAAACACAGTTTCACAGTTCACCATTTTTCTGCATGTTTCACAGAATCCCTTTTCTTTAATGCCCCACAGTGATTAGAGTTTCCAATGAAAAGATTCCTCATCTTTCATTATACATAACTTAGTTTTCACAAAATATATTTCCCATTTTTATTAGTTGCACTGATCAATAAGGGTGCGTTCACACCTACAGGATACGCAGCAGATCTGCAGCAGATCCGCAGCAGATTTGATGCTGTGTTCAGTTATTTAAATGTGTGAACGTACCCTAAACGTATGTTTTTTTCCTTTTGGAATGAACACTAGTGATATTTATCCTCATACATTCACGTACTGGAAGTTTGACTGAACTGTGAACAATGAACTGTACAATTATAAAAGTTCACCTTCTTTTTTTCATTTACAGGGCCTAAACCAGTTACCCTTGTGGTTCCAATTGAGGAGAATACACATAGCGTTAAGCTGTTTATTCAGATGCCGGATATGGGGATATTTGATGGCATATTAATAACAAGTACAAACTACAACAGAACTCTTTCTTTTCCAATTATGGTACATGGGAAATATGCAATTGACCAGCTCTTGCCAGGAACTGAGTATAACTTTATAGTGCAAACCAGAAGTAAGGATATGCTAAGCACGCCATTCAAAGTTTCCTCAGTCAAGACATGTGAGTTTGGAGTAATGTTATGATATCTGCAAATACAGTGACCAGAAAATCTATAAATATCAGTTATAGGAATTTTTATACCTCTGATGTTCCTAAATATTCATGTATAGAATATGCTGGAGAAAGCAGATAATGGGGCAGATTTACTATTGTGCATGTGCCATAATTCTAGTGCAATTTGTGGCCCAAAGTTGGCTTACTTTATATGGTTTGCACAACATTAATCTTTTAGTCTAGTTTCACATGTACTGCATCACAGTGGATTTTACACAGCAAATTTCTCATTCTGCTGTGGTTTTCATTCTGCTACAAGAATGTAGCCACTGCCTACTTAACCCATCAGCTGCCGAGCTTTAACAAGCTAATATATTACCTGCCCGCGCTCCCGCCTTCTTCTCGGGCTCCTGGGTTACTGAAATCCTGTTCAGCCAATCAGTGGCTGCGGTGGGACAGTGCACTGATTGGCTGAGCGGGCTGTCAGTGACCCGGGAGCCAGAGAAGCAGGTGGGAGCACAGGCAGGTAATATATTAACTTGTTAGCTTAAACCTGGACAGCTGATGGGTTAAGTAGGCAATGACTAAATTCTCGCAGAGGAATGAAAATCCTGTGCGACAATGCAGTTGTATTTAGTCATTGCCTACTTAACCCATCAGCTGTCCAGGTTTAAGCTAACAAGTTAATATATTACCTGCCTGTGCTCCCACCTGCTTCTCTGGCTCCCGGGTCACTGACAGCCCGCTCAGCCAATCAGTGCACTGTCCCACCGCAGCCACTGATTGGCTGAACAGGATTTCAGTAACCCAGGAGCCCGAGAAGAAGGCGGGAGCGCGGGCAGGTAATATATTAGCTTGTTAAAGCTCGGCAGCTGATGGGTTAAGTAGGCAGTGGCTACATTCTTGTAGCAGAATGAAAACCACAGCAGAATGAGAAATTTGCAAAACTGAAAGCATAGAATCCTCCGCGATAATGTACGCATGACTTTAGATTTAGACACTTGTTTTACACATTTCTGCATTGTGCTTGGTATGAGGGTTTAACTCACTGATAAATAAGTGTGACTTCACTGGTAAGGGATATGACTTGCATCAAATATTTTGCCTTAACATTTCAGACTAAAGAAAACAGTATGAAGATTTATCAAATGTTCCTGTGATATATCTGGTGCATTTCCTAATCCATTAATCTCAATAAGCCCACTGTCATATATGCAGTATATTAAAGTGTCTCCTTTTTACAGGTTGCTGATGTATATGCCAAATGTAGACGGAAAATGCGATGTGAACATAACCTTACACTGCTGCTGTATAATTTATATGTTTTTTTCTTACTGTCATTCTGTAGTATTCCATGTAGAGTATAGCGCCCTCTAGATGTGAAATTCATGCTTTAATTACTAGTGCTCAAACTACAGTAGATATTCGCCCTCATACCTTTCATGTAGTCATGGAATGTAGCTTTTTTATTGACTTTCTATGAATATAAATCTCAGCTGGAGAAAAGAAAAACCCTTTGAGAATGTACATTGTCTTAAAATCAGTATGAAAGTATATAACTAATTTCTCCTTGATTAATAGGTTTAGCAAGTCCAATGAATGTACGTGAAGGTGAGATAACTGAACATTCTATTCAAGTCATTTGGGATAGAGCTGAAGGAAGTTTTCAGCAGTATGAAATAATTTGCAAAGATTGCTCCAAAACTATTACAGTAAGTGAAAACATGACTTCACCACCTAAAGGGACAGCAGGGTATAAAAGTCGCCGCACAAAACATTACTAACAGAATTGTTTTATTTACCTTTTCTATTACAATTAGGCTATGTTCCCACTTCGGTAGCATATCAGGCAAAGGTGGCTGTCTTGTTATAGGGATGCCTGTCAATAAAAATCATGATAATTATTAGCGACCATTGATATTTATGAAAAGGCAACCTTCCCCCGATATGTTCCCACACTTGGTACATAGCCTTATAGTCTACATTAAAAACATGTTTAAATAGCAAAATAGTGTGTTCAGAAATATGTGATGTATAGAACTCAAAGGCTTCTATAGGCTTAATGTATTAAAAAAATACAGATACACATGTAACCATCAAGTCAAAAAGAAGGCTGAACTTAGGTTTTTAGGGATTGTTTCTTATCCATAAAGAGGTTAAAGAGGTACTCCGGGCTGGGGTCATTTTCAGTGTACGACCGGGGAGGGAATGGATATAGAAGCCGCCGGTCACTTACCTCCCCAGATCCAGCGCTGAGTCCAGGATTGCGCCTCCCTGTTCTCCAATCTGGCTGCCGCTTTCTGGTCTGAGCTGCGGTTTGAAACGTGACGTCTCAAGGCAGCTCAGCCGTCTTGAGACTGAGGTGGGAATCCGCTATGACCGTTGAATGGCTGAGCTACCTTGAGACATCACGTCTCAAGCCGCAGCTCAGACCAGGAAGCGGCAGCAAGACGGGAGAATGGGGCGGCGCAATGCGGGACCCGGCGCTGCAACTGGGGATGTAAGTGACCAGTGGCTTCTATATCCACCCCCTCCCTTGCTGTACACTGAAAATGACCCCAGCCCGGAGTACCTCTTTAAGCCTGGGAAAAGCCTTCCTCAGAACACACATAAGATTCAAGCTGTCTGTGGGAAGGTCATGTGACCAAACTCCTTACATCTTTGGGCTATGTTCCCACTACATAGCAACAGCAGCCGTTCTTTAGTGAACTGCCTGTAATGACTGGTCAGGTACAAGAACAGAGACACAGACAAGTGAGCTCTAAACTGACCCCATCCAGTGTCCCTGCCTACTTACCACAATCTGTCCTAGTTGACAGTGGGTAACAGTGGGTCCCTACACTGAGTATGTGAAACACAAGACAAAACGAGACAAACAAACACAATAAAGAAATGTCAGCAATCCAGGTCATACACTGTCAGGTAGCAGAGGCACTGAGTCACAAAGCCAAGGTGAGGTTCTAAAACAAGCAGGAGATCAGGGCAAGCAGCAAACAAGCAAGGTCCAGGAACAAGCCAAATTGTCAGAAACAGGAGACAATCACAAAACAGGGAGCTGAGACACATCAAAATAGTCAACTCCTGCAGACACAGAGGGCATTATATGAGGATCCAGGGAGCTGGTTCAGGACAGAACACACACACTGGGAGCAAACCTGTCTGTCACAGGTTGCAAAGCAAACCAAGGTTTGCTCGAGTCGATCCGAACCCGAACTTTCGGCATTTGATTAGCGGTGGCTGCTGAAGTTGGATAAAGCCCTAAGGCTGTGTGGAAATCATGGATATAGTCATTGGCTGTATCCATGTTTTCCAGACAACCTTAGAGCTTTATCCAAGTTCAGCAGCCCCAGCTATTCAAATACCCAATGTTCGGGTTCGGATCGACTCAAACCCGAATCCGGTTCGCTCATCTCTAAGCATTAACATTAATTCCGGCTGGGGTTTTACAACTTCCGTTGTTTGCCCTCATCTGTATGTTGTGTAAACATAGCCTTGACATGTGGCCACTAGGTGTGGGGAAATACATAGCCGATTTAGGCAAACCTTAAAATAAAGGGTAAAAATACAGCCATGTTTTCAATATTATTAATGCGCTGTGTAAGGGTGCCTTTACATACAGGAATGGAATTAAAAAGAGGAGAAATCTCAGTTTTTTCTTTATGACCTGTGTTAATAGTCTGTTCCTGGCTTTGGCTTCAAAAATCTGTCAGATAAATCACTTAAAGGCATCCTAAAAGTCAATGGGAAATTAGCTGGAATAACACACTGTATAGAATAATGCCCATAACTGATTACGGCCATTCAAATAATAAACATGCTTGTTATTTATGACCTGTTTTTGCAAAATACAGCAATTTTTTTATCTGTTCACAGTTATTTTATTTTCACCCAAATTTGCAGCCGTATTTAGTTTTTATTTTTTGTGTGTGGACCTAGCTTTAACTCTTGTACATTCATAGTACTGCATAGCTAGACGCTGTTAAACTGACGGCCGCCGGGCTGCATTCAGGATGTTCAGGGCACTGTCGGGTGTGCCCGCAAATCAATTAGCCATCCATTTCAATGCAAAGTGCGACAACTTCTACACATTACATTGTGTGAACAGCTATTAGGAGCTAGGCTAGTGGAGCTTTAACCCCTTAACGACATCGGGCGTAAATTTACGCCCTGATGCCGGTAAGGGAGTTCAGAGCGGGCCTGCGCGGCTACCCCGCTCTGAACCGCGGCGGTCCCGGGTGCCACTTGTAGCCCGGGACCGTAGGTATTAGCGGGGTGACAAACACGACAGCTGCATCCGATTACCGGACGCAGCGTCATCCCTGGTGTCTAGTGGGGAGATCGCTCCTCCGGGATGTTATCCCGGAGGAGCAATCTCAGTTTCTGAAGCCGGCCGGGGACCGCTCCAAGATGGCGCCGTCCCCGGCTCGGCACTCGTTTGTTTCCGGCTGCAGCAGCCGAAAGCAAACGAGTGCCGATCTCATGGATCTCAATGAGAGATCAAAGCACTTATACTAGAAGTCCCCTAGGGGGGCTTCTAGTATAAGTGTAAAAGTAAAAAAAAAAGTGTCATTATTAGTAAAAAGCCCCCTCCCCTAATAAAAGTCTGAATCACCCCCCTTTTCCCAGGTTATAAATAAAAGTATATAAATAAATAAATAAATAAACATGTTTGCTATCGCCGCGTGCGTAATCGCCCAAACTATTAATTAATCACATTCATGATCTCGCATGGTAAACGGCGTCAGCGCAAAAAAATCCCAAAGTGCAAAATTGTGCATTTTTGGTCGCATCAAATCCAGAAAAATTGTAATAAAAAGCGATCAAAAAGTCGTATATGCGCAATCAAGGTACCGATAGAAAGAACATATTATGGCGCAAAAAATGACACCTGACACAGCCCCATAGACCAAAGGATAAAAGCGTTATAAGCCTGGGAATGGAGCGGTTTTAAGTGACGTATATTTGTTGACAATGGTTTAAATTTTTTACAGGCCATCTGATACAATATAAGTTATACATGTTATATATCGTTTTAATCGTAACGACTTACGGAACATATATAACAAGTCAGTTTTACCCCAGGGCGAATGGCATAAAAACACATTTCCCCAAAATAAACAAAATGCGTTTTTTTTTTTCAATTTCACCACACTTTGAATTTTTTTCTGGTTTCGCAGTGTACTTTATGCAAAAATTCAGCCTGTCATTGCAAAGTACAATTAGTGGCACAAAAAATAAGGGCTCATGTGGGTCTCTAGGTGGAAAAATGCAAGTGCTATGGCCTTTTAAGCACAAGGAGGAAAAACCGAAAACACAAAAATCAAAATTGGCTCTGTCCTTAAGGGGTTAAGAAAGTGATAAGCCTGTGTATGATAAATGACATTAATTTCCTTTACAGTTTTGCAGTGCTTCCACTACATTTTAGCAGTTATATTAATAATTCTTTTTTCTATAATGGCAGCAAAAGGATGTGCAATAAATAAAATGCATAATTGTAATCATTGTTAACACTGTCTAATTTCAGGCTCAGAAAGTCACCCAAGAGACAGCTATGTTTGTGCAGTTAACGCCTGGTACATTCTATACATTCTCTATTTCTACAGAGAAACAGTTCTTCAGAGATGGTGTGCCCATAACAATACAAATTCAAACAAGTATGTGTTTCAAATAACTTGTCAATGTGTGTTACTAAATTCACTATGAAAGTTTAGAATATCATACTGATTTGTATTGTTGAGCAACTAACCTGCCTTGCCTTTACCATGGGCATCAGAATGTCATGGAGATTGGAAGTTTGTAGGCACACTAAATTGCTTTCCTAGTTTGCTCTGTCACTGCTGCCTGCTGCTGCTGGTAGGAGAAGATTACTGCCTATAGATTTGGCTCCTATATATACACATATTACTCTACAATGGCAGCTGAATGCAGAGTTATATTATTTTTTAAGTAAGAAAAGTAGAACTCTATATAGATGCATTATAAAGGTAATAAGCACATAAATCTGGATGTAACACATATAATTTGGGTCCATTCTGAGTTTTAATATGAGGACCTATGCTTTTTGTCAATGGACACCATACATTATACTGATATTTGCATTGATTTTATAGAGATATACATGGTGGAAATTACACACATCCATAAAGTTGAATGGCATTAAGCTGCTATACTAGGCAGTGATCAAGGACAAGAGGCACATGTCTTTATCTTATAGAAATCCTATAGTTATTTCTATTAAAAAAACAAAAAAAAACTACTTTTAAAATGTTACGCAGACATTCAAAATTTTTTGTCCAGTTAGGGTCTCAGTGCTGAGACCCCCATTATTCTATAGTCAGCAGAGGTGCATAGTATAAAACTTCACTTTCTAGCTCAGTGCTTATGGAGCCCATCTCCAGCTATAAGACTGCTTGATCGCCAAGATAAACAGTGAAGCGCACTGCCTTCGATGGGTGTCTAAGCACTGAGATGCCAATCATTAGAACATTTGACATGTCTGCATAATAATGTTTCTTTTTTTATGTCTGCATAAAGTTTTTATAAATTCCCATTGACATAAGTGAGATAATTGTGGTTGTTTTAGGTATGTATTCTTATTCTAATGCTATTAATTTACTAAGCTGATGGAATTGTTTTATATTGTTTACACAAAAACATTATTTTTGTTATAAGTTCCTAGTTCTGTAACGTATGTAAACTACACAATCAACACAACATCAATAAGTGTGGGCTGGCAGCTGACTTCTGGTCAGTTTGATGGATTCATCATTTCCATAAAAAGTGAAAGCAAAATTAAAAATGAAATTGCTCCACCAGTTGAAAGGTATAGTTATTTATTTATTTATTTTTACTTTTTATTTTATGTTGTATATTAAATAAAGTTTACAATAGTTTCTAATCTGGTACATAAACATAGTCCATAATAAATCCACAGGGATACTTTTAGGGTCAGTTTTAGGCTATGTTTCCAAAATATTTCTTGCTATTTGAGGCCAAAGTATGGACGTTATTTGGCTTCAAACTGCCAAGAAAAGACATTGTGGGGACATACACTCAGGGTACATCCTTTATGCTAAGTTATAATTTTAATAATGCAATGACACAAATTTTTTCACTGTTTCTATTGTAACTTTTCTAATGTTGTTTTTGCTGTAAACAAAGTAAATTAAAAATGCAAAGAATAAATACAAAATTACATTTTCTTAATTTCCATAGCAAAAAAAAAAAACAGTTACCAAAGATTATCTAATTAGATATATTAACCACAAGATGTATGAACAATGAAAAAGTACATCTTGTCCCACAGAAAACAAGACAAAAAAAACAAAAAAGAACAAACAAAAACAGTGCTTGGAAGATGACCATGGAAAAAATATATATATTACTTTGGCATTAATGCTCTGAATGTATGCCACGAGAAAGGATTGTGATACTTAACAAGAGTGTCAAAGAGCTAGATTACATTGCTTGTCTTTTATCAAAAACATTTTGATAAAACATGGCTTGAATCCTACTTTCAACTGTATATTTGCACATATTCCAATGTTTTTTGTGTTTTTATAGTTAAATTTTATGATCTCTGCCATTTTTTGTGCTTTGTGTCTATAGACAATACACTTTTAGTGGCTTATTACCTGGCATGGAACACATTATCAGTATTGTAACAACATGTGGATCAAAGCAAAGCATTCCAGCTGTTATAAAGTTCAGCACAGGTAACTGTATAAAATTTTAGCCCAAAAATAGACAGTACAGTACATAGTCTACTTTAACATACAACTAAAGAATAAGATAAAGGAAATTCGTTAATTTTTAAGGTATGAGCTGCAGGTGTGGGATAGATTAACGGGCAAGTAAATTTAACAAAACCGTGTTTCAGGTAATGCCTTTCTGATAACTTATAAAATCAGGTTTTTCTATTAGGATCAAGTGTCCAGGAGGTGGGGCTGCTGTAGTACAATAGCACTGCACTCCTCCTGGCTCCCCTCCCAGTTCTGGAGGACTCAGCCCTGTCTTGGACAGATTGCTTCTTTAAGCCAAGCATTGTCCATCAAACAACCGAGACATGCCATTTACTTTAGTTATATGTACATAGTATTACTTATCAGCAGCACACAAATTACAGATCTGTTTGGTCTCTGCTGCTCTATGGTGCCCCTAAGCACCTGGATTAAAATTGGAGGCACAAGAAGATACGATACAGCACATAGCAAGCTATGAGAGCCATAGTAATAATGCCGTGTCAATGAACTCCAAAGCCACATTTTATGTTCACACTCATGCAGTACATCCATACTATGTAACTATAGCATAAAATGTGGACAACAGTTTATTTTGATGCATTTGCATTGTAGATCCTGAACCACCATCAGCTCTGGAAGTTCTTGGTCAGGAGGAACATTCCATTTACTTATCCTGGAAGCCACCACGTGGAAGATATGAGAAGTTTCAAGTGAGTGGTCATTTTGGTAATGTAGATTTTGTACAGATGCTTCCTATGGATATCTTATGTGTAACACAATTTTACCAACCTAAAAATATAGACACATAGCAATGTTGGAATAAAAGTGTAAATTTTCCAATACAGAACCTCAGTATATTGTAAAATGTTAGTTTTATTAAAGGAGTTTCCCCACACAAAACAATTATTTTGCAATAGGTAGAATAGCAGAAGTAGTCCAAAGTGTCTGACCTTCTGGAGGACTGGAGTTGTATATTTATTTACACATACTGAAAAGATACTTGTCTCGGCAGCTACTGTTCCTGGCACGTCATCTACATACCTTTCCCTCCATGTATATAATCTGTAATGATAAAAGAGTAGTATGTACTGCATTCTAAGCCTTGGGTAGTTTTTATGCACATAAGGCACAATGAAAATGTTAAAGTCTTCTTCACAAATACCTTTTTGTAGCTTTAAAAGTTGACTAAAATGCATTTTTCCTTATTTTGAACCTCATGTGTTTTTTGTAGATTTTGTATCATGTTTCCAAACTAGGGCATCTGTTTTTTGTTATTTTTTTTCTTATTTGATGTATTTTATTTTTACAAATCATGAAATTTAATTCTAGTAAATTTCTCATGAAGAATGTGAAAAGCCTCATAAAATGCCTAAACACACACTTACACAGTTTTTAAGTAAGAAAAACACTATGTTGAATGGAAACGGACCCAAAAATGCACCTCAAGTGAAGAAAAAGAGTCACAGTGCTCTCTGCTGACATCTGGCCACAGTGCTTTTCTACCCAAAAATGCAGGCAAAGGGGAATTTCACACAAAGAGGAGTCTTTTTTTGTAAAATCCCTGAAAGTAGTCTTTGGCTTTAAAAACTACAGTGGAAACTTTTCAAAAATTCCTGATGCATGAATAACAGTTTGTTTTTAAGAGGAATTAGTAAGCCATTCCCAGGACATTGATACTGTGAGTGCCAAGGAGGAGGGATCTTTTTCTACTATGCTAAAAGCTCTTTGCTGGGGAACACTTCCCTAGCCTCACTTCTCATGTTTGATTGGTAGTTTTAGCATCCAATTGAAAGACCACTAGAGTTGTCAATCACACACGAGAAGCCAGGCTAATAAAACATTTTAATGCGGAGAGCTCTCAACATAGAAGAAGAGGAGCTTACAGGTTTGACACCTGCACAGGGCACAGAACAATGTTTATCCTGCTTGTGCAGACACCATAACAGAGGCCTAGGACATCATTCTACTTCATTCTCCAAGTGGATTGAAAAGGACTAGGACATAAAATGAAGATTTTATATCTCTCCTTACTGCTGGATCTAATTCTATCTTTGGCTTCAAAAACTACATGTAAAATTGCCACAGGAACTGCCACAAAAAGTGCTGTGTGACCCCCCCCCCCTTAAGAATTATTTTTTGTGGGCCAGTTTTTTTCAGTAGTTAACTTACCATGTAAACGTCAAGAAAGTACACGCCACATCAACCTAAGGGTCTGTTTACACACGGTAGTGCGGCCGGCGGTCGACTCTACATTGTGTGAACCGCTATTAATTCCGTGCTCTGTTCGGTGGAAAATGTCCGGAAATAATAGGCATGTGCATTATTTTGACGCCCGTTCAAAAGAATGGGTGTTAAAATAACGAGGTGTGAACACAGTGGGCGGCATTGCATTTACTTCAAAGCAATGCCATCCCTGTAGTAAAGAACAGACCCTGATTCCATTGAAATCAGCATCCATTCTTTACATAAAAATTATGTAGTGTGAACATAGCCTTTGCATGCAAAATGTTTTTAGGGCTCGTATTAAAAAAGCCAGTCTAACTTTTTTTTGCCCACTAGGGCTGACTGACAGCTTTTTCTGCATATAAACTAATACAAGAAGAGGAATCAATCACTCTATGGGAGAATAGAAAATAGGAGTCACAGACTTTACCTGTCATCACTTTTTACATTTTAGTTCATTCTTGCATAAGCCATTAGGCATACAGTACATCCATGGAATGCATAGAAACATTTTGGTATCTAATATACCGTTATTTATATCATCTTGTGACCTTAGTGAGATGCTGATCATTTAGGAATGTAGAATGTGATATAGTAGAAAAGACAAAGACTGGATTTTAGATACCAGAAGTTTCAGGAGCCACTTTATTTCAAAGTAGTGATTTAAGGGTCAGTTTGAGGGCAGGATTAGCAGAAAGATAAACTAGGCTAATGCTTTGGAGCCAGTGCTTGTAGTAGTGTGTGAGCACAGCCAAACGTTTAATCAACACGTTCTAGGGATTTCAACCTTTCTTTCTATTTACGATCCTCCTATCTTTATAGCCCTATCATTGTGAATGCTGACCTCTGTAGATATCCCTACTGGTGTGAAACACACACTACAAGAAAAGGCATTTGAGCTCTTCTTCTCTTTAACAATTGTTAAAGTATTTTAAGACAGTGATCAGTGAGCATGAAAATTTTCTTCTAAACACATGGTGCAATTGATTTATTTTTAATGAGTACGACATCTGTATGTCAGTTACTTAGCAAACACCAATGACTCAGCCAAGATCATTTTACTGATCATCTAATATTTATTATTCTAACCCATATCTTTTACCATTCTTTTCTGGCCGAGTAATGTATTACAATGAAAAGCAGAATGATCTCACATACTCCACCCACTTTGACGTGTACTGACATTTATATATGACCATGAAAGCAATTTCCAAGTAAATCATGAAAAACTTATTGCAATTCAAATGGGTCAGGAGAAGAGAGAAGCCCCAGCCCTTAGAATCCCATATAGTCTTGAATTACTTACCCTAATACATTATAACATGTCCAACGAGAGATTCAAATGACTCCAGAAAACCTTTGGGTTGGCTGTACATTAAAGATAGCTGTCAGCCAAATGCCCATTTGACCAACAAGTACAGTAAACTCCTTTTACACCTTATGATTTGTCAGCCATGGGGAGCCGCAAAGGAGTGCTGATCAGTATAAACTGCCTGTGATCTGGAAACTGACAGCACAGACAATACATTTTGAAGCCTGCTCTAAAGACATGATCAGCTGTCACTTTTACACAGGCTGGTTATCAGCTGCAGGAGCGTTTCTACCAATGCTCCTGGCGGACAATCAGGCCATGTAAAAGGCCCCTAACTCCCAATACACACTCTCATATCCTTGTCTTCCCTGTCATCTGCCATCAAGTGATATTTGGGATGGCAGAATACACACTAGATGGTCAGCTAGTGCCACCAATACATTCATGTACCAGGATTGCCTATAGAATCATAGAAACAAGCAAGATTATTGACAAAAAAAATACCTGGTCCATCTAGTCTGTATTTATGTTATTTCCTTTATAAGTAGTATCTATCTATCTATCTATCTATCTATCTATCTATCTATCTATCCATCCATCCATCCCAGGCATGTTTAAATTAAGTTACTGTACATGTACTAATGTACCAACCACATCTGCTTGAAGTTTGTTCCAGGCATCTACTACTCTTTCAGTGAAGTAATATTTTCTTGTTATGTGTTTGATCTTTTCCCTAACTAACCTCAGATTGTGTCTCCTTCTTCTTGTGTTCAGTTTCTTATTAAAACACGTTCCTCCTGAACCTTATTTCGGCTTTAAACATATTTAAAGGTTTTGACCATGTCCCTCCCATTCTCTTCTTTCCTCCAGACTATACAGATTTAGATCCTTAAGTCTGTCCTGATATGTTTTATGCCAGACTGCCCACCATTTTTGTAGCCCATCTTTGGACCCATTCTATTTTATGAATAACTTTTTATAGGTGATCTCTCAAGGACTGAGCATAGTTATATCATATAATTTGAGGTGACAGACAAGAGAGGGGATCTTGCTTACATATTACATTAGTCAGGAGCTAGTTTCCACAAAGTAAGCATTTGTGGTTTAGAGATTTCAACCAGGGTAGCTCAGAAATGATAAGGTAAAACTCTGATTATTACAGTTGGTGAATTAGGTATTAAAAAGCTGGATAACAAAATATAGTTTGTATAGTACTATAGGATAAATAATGGAGCTACCGTGTCCCTGAAAGGTAAATCAAGGCTTCCTCTCAGTCCCTCTTATCCCAGCAACAGTTACTGCTTTAATAGCACATTGCAAATCCAGTGCTTAAATAACTCAATCTCCTTCCATATGCCATCAATAATAGTATACTGTAAATCAGTGCTTCTCCCAGCTGGGGAGCCAGTTTTTACAAAGTAACTATAATTTACACAGTGCAAAAATCACCATTTTAGCAACAATAATAATTTATTTTGTACTTAATTTATTAAGTATGGGAGACGGGTGAAAGACGTCCCTAGCATTATTTTCAGCTTTTAAATGGACTTTCACCACAGATGGTGAGGCCCAGACACACTCTTGGTCAGTCTGGTGAGGCCCAGGCATTGCCTTGGTCCTTTGGGTGAGGCTCCAGTAGAAAAAGTTTGAGAAGCACTGCTGTAAATCATCCCCCGCCACTGTGCAGCCTGCTTAGTCCAGTGCACTTTCATGAGGTCCTTATCATGGCATAGGAGAAAGGACTTATTCCTGTGCTGTGATTGGCAAGGCAATGAAGGGAAAGGGAATAACTGTGTGTGTACTAGCAAGGGAGTCCTGAAAAACATGATATCGCCATAGGCTGTATCCATGTTTTCCTGGCAGCCAGAGGGGCAGAATCCAACTTCTGCAGACACAGATGAGTCAAATGCTGAGTGTTTGGGTTTGGATAACATTGCCGAAACATAACACTTTGACAGGTTCGCTCAACACTAGATATAAAGGATTCCTTCAGTAAATAAGGGATGTTTTAACTAAATTAAATTTCATTAAAGTGTGTTCATTAGTCTTGGTGTTATAAACAATTTTCCCATGCTTCCAGTAACACAATGCCAATGGGACTCAATGTACTTTTCATTTAAAAGTGTTCATTCAGTTATATCAAGTATTTAGAAGTGTCCATACTAGAGTAACAGTATTGGACTGGCCCACCAGAGGACCAGAGGATCCTCTGGTGGGCCCCAAGCTTTAGAACCTGCACTAACACTTACTGAAATGTCTTTTCTCACTGGTTCGTTATTGGTGGGCCCCCAGGATCATTTCCTCTGGTGGGCCCCAGATACCCCAGTCCGACACTGAAGAGTAATATGGTGCTCAAGTAACAGTGGTAGTCACATGGTACTGTCCCAACTGCTGCCATACTATGCCTTTCCAATATCTACAGTATCTGATCCTAGTTGGAATAGAGAAATATAAAACTCTCAAAATATTGATGATGCAAAGGACTACAATTTTAAATTAGCTGGGCCAACAGCATTGGATCAACTGATTTACCTGTTCCAGAGGAGCAGAACATCTGAAGGAGGCAAAGCAGTATCAGAATAGTTGTCATCTAGGAGTTATAATGTTTTCCACACTAAAACATCATGTATTCATTTGGGTGATAAAAGGGGTGGTTGAAATAGCTATTGGCATTAGCATATATGTTCCCATGATCATAGAAAAGGAAGCAGTGGAGCATGAAGCCGTCTGGCTGATCAAATAGAGGAGCTGAATGACATTTGATCTGGATAGATGAGTGATGGTCAGATTGGATGTTCACCCTGTTGCCAGCATTACAGAATATGTGAAGATTTAATTCACATGCCTGGTCACACTGGATGATCTTATTATAAGGCCAGTAACTGTAGCAAATTGCTCCATTTTGATCTCCTCACAAGCAGTCCAAGGCTATTTCACATGGGTAAAATATATTTAAACTTAAGTTACTAAATGTTTCTTTTGTTGGCAGACATCATTAGACATTACCATAACATCACAATAAAGGAGAAAATATAAAATTCCATAGCTAATTCTACAATATATTAATTTGAGGACTTTTTTCCCCCTTATTGGTCTTTTTTGCTTCCCTCTCCTTATTTTTTTTTATATAATGATAAGCAAGAAAAAAAGCAGTCCAGGTTTTATTTTACCCAAATAATGCACACTTACCCCCAGTATACCTGCAGTACCATCTGTTTCATCCTAGCTCAGCTGTACCTAAGCATGTCATTACTGCAGCTGGGTCATATAACCACCACTCAGAACACTGGAAAATGACATTATTTTATGTATAGTATAAAGTGGTGTGTCCTGTGACAGCTGAACTACTTAATGACCAATCAAACCCCTCCCAACCCCAACCAACTCTGCTCTATGTTCTCCATCTTCTGTATGCTGGTTTTACACACGGCAGTTTTTTGAAAGAGACAAAAAAACAAAAACTGCCACTTAACTTTTTGAGCCAAAACTAGAAGAATATTCAAAGTAATGGGTGAATTAAAGGGGAACTTATATGTCTACTACCTGCCGGATCCACTCCTAGCTTTGGCTCAAAAACTACAGTGGCAGGTTTCAAAAAACACAACTGCCATGTGTGAAACCAACATTATAGAATGCTGCTGTTATAATAATAATAATAATAATAATAATAATAATGCTTTTTATTTGTATAGCGCACACAGATTCTGCAGCACTTTACATAGTTTTGCCAATTATTTCTCCCTGTCCCCAATTGGGCTCAAAATCTAAATCCACCTATCTGTATGTTTTGAGTGTGGGAGGAAACCAGAGTACCCGGTGGAACCTACGCAAACACGGAGAGAACATAAAAAATCTTTGCAGATGTTGCCCTTTAGATTTGAACCCAGGACCCCAGCACTGCAATGCTACAGTGCTAACCACTGAGCCACCATGCTGCCCATGCTGTTCTATGTATCTATGGAACCGTGATTTCTAGTAGTAGATGCGTCCAAACACTGACTAGCGGCAGAATTAGACACCTCACCTGATCACACTGTCTGCCTCTACTGTGCGCTGTAGGGAGATTCTGTAGTGTTCATGACATATATCTAACATGCCCATAGGCTTCCATTAGTTCTGTTTGCCAGATATATGCCCAAACAGTGTCCTATGGCATAAAGGGTGTAAATTATAAAGCTGTATTCTTTTTGTTTTAACTATATTGAAAAGTGTATTGGACTATGTTTTTTGACAGAACTGTATGCAGGAAAACATATATGTGCATTTACAATTTTTAAAACAATTGCAATCAACAGCAAAGTTATACAACTTGATAGCCAGTGGTAATTGCATATACCTGGCGGGGGGGGGGGGGGATGTTTACGTGGGGCTTTTTAAGTGTGTAATACCTGACCGTGGTGTGAACCTATCCTTTAATTGAAACAAGTAGTTACAGTAAATGAAAATGTGTAACTGTGGATTATGTTGGTTGCGTCATTATCATTAACCCCCTCACATTACCTTCATCATAAATTAGTCCGGTCAGATTCCAGATGTGCTGCTTCTTTAAGATGTTAGTGAGTTGGATTAGGAATGTAATTGAAGGTTGACACTTGCAGAAACTACTTTGTGTTACTCATACACTGCCCACTGAAATTCTAGGATCTTTCTTGCATGGTGGGCATCACATTCATTGCAAATAACCATATTTCATGAACATATGGTACACTGGGAATTTTAGATAATAAGTCATATCCCTGACTTCATATCTTCATAGCCAAGCCTGGACCTCTCCATTAAAGTAATTGCCCATGCTATGCACAGCCACTGTGTGTAATGAAGTAGCTTACAAGTGAAAATAAAATAAAATATATTGATAATAGTAAAACTACCAGGGAAGAAGGTTACTTTAGGTAGGATTGGAGTTTGAGGTATAAACTTCACATATAATTGTCAATTGGATACAAGACCAGTTTCTGTGTTGGGCTTTGTTCCCATTCGGGTAACAGGATGGCATTTTTAGGAAAAGGTGGACGTCTATTGATAATGATGGATGCAAATAATCATCATGATCATTATTTGCGGATGTCATTATTAAAAGACAGCCACCTTTTCCCAATAAAATACCATCATGAGAACATAGTCTTAAACAGTTTTCATAAATAGGATGAATCTGTATTACTTGTTTGTTTTATGTGTGTGTCTTTGTATGTTATGAGTTGCATGTACATATTTATACATGTGGATATGGAGTTAACATGAGTATGTTTATAAATATAGACATATACCTATATGTCCTTTATATATGTATTCTCTATATGTGTGTTTAGGTGTGCCAATATGGAGATCCATATTTATGCATATGTGTGTACATTGGGGGACATGTATCATTTGGCGTATCTTTTCGGCGGATTTTCGGCGGAAAGTGCCGTTTTACGAATATTTTATTCGCAAAGCGGCCATTTTGCGAATAAAATATCCTCAAAACAGCACTTTCCCGCCGGGTACTCCGGGGGGGGGGGAGGCGTGGAGGGGTAGTGGAGGGGGCGGAACAGCGATTCATTATCTTTTTCTGTTAAAGTTATGAAAACCTACTCCAGTCCTCAGCTGGCGTAGGTTTTCGGCTGTGTGCACCAGCGCGCACAGGATTTATGTAGAGGCAGTCCGCCTCTACATAAATCTCTGTAGCACTGGAGCTGCGGGGGCATTTTTAAGTCTGGTGCAGAAAACGCCGGACTTAATAAATGTCCCCCATAGTGTTTTTTTTGTATGCATTTTTAGTAGGTATTTGTACAGTAGGTATCTTGCTTATATATGTTTTTCTATGTATACAAGCTTTTAAAAATGCCCACTATAAAATTGTTAGTTTATTATTTTATATTCTCCATGTGCTCCCGCATCCCAATTCACCGCTGCCTACAATAAAGCGTGCGTCCAGAGTTTACATGTTTTCTGCGGCCGCTATTCAATGAATAGTGGATGCAGAAAACTGATATGTCATTTTTTCGGTCAGCCGGATAAAATCCCGGCCGGAGCTACGTCTAGGATTCCATTCATTCACATACAATGTATTTGTTGTATAGATCACGGCCGTTGTTGCAAATTGCAACAACGGCAGTGATTTATACAACACATATGTTGTGAGAACATGGCCTAAAGCTGTGTTCCCGAACCTCAGCTCTTAGAACAGGGGTCCCCAAACTACGGCCCGCGGGCCGCATGCGGCCCCCCCGAGGCCTTTTATCCGGCCCCCGCTGCACTTCCGGAAGGGACAACTCTTTCATTGGTGGTCAGTGAGAAGACTGCTCTCACTGAGCACCAATAAAAGAGTTCCCCCTTCCGGATCACGCCAGCCCCTGCCCCGCATCCACACTGCTGCCGACATCCCCGCCGAAGGGATCCCCCAGCAGGTACAGCGACGTCATCACTGACCCTGCCGGAGGATCCCTCAGAGATCATGTCCAGGTTACATCCAAGGCGGGGGGGTTGGTGGTCCGTGCGGCGCGGAGGAGGCTGGCGGCAGTGCTGACATCTCACATTGCTCCGAGATCTGTGGTCCTGCTCCGGGATCTGCGGTCTGGTGCAACGGACCGCAGATCCCGGAGCAGTGTCAGATGTTATCCCTGCTGCCAGCCTCCTCCACGCCGCACGGACCACCAACCCCCCCGCCTGGGATGTAACCTGGACATGATCTCTGAGGGATCCTCCGGCAGGGGCAGTGACAGGGCCGGGACAAAGAGTAGGCAGGGGTAGGCGATGGCCTAGGGCGCCAAACGTCAGGGGGCGCCATCTGGATGGGTAAGTAATTTATTTACCCCTCCATCCTGCCCCCCGCTCGCCCCCTGCCTGTCTGCCGGCCCGCCCTGCACTGTAACTGTTACATACAGCAGCAGGAATAGAGTGTCCAGGAGGTGTAAAGGACCTTTGATGACATCATGCCCATGTGACCAGTGTGGGAGGAGCTATCTTCCTTTGCTAGGCTCTATGAGGCAGCTAGTTTCCTAGGCTGTTTATGAGGCAGTGAGGGCAGTGTATAAGATCAGCAGGAGGTAAGCCACACTGAGGGCACTGGTCAGCAGGGGGAGGGGTAGGGGTGTGTGTGTGTGCATAGATATGAGATGTTCTGCAGGAGTGTGTGTGTGCATAGATATGAGATGTTCTGCAGGGGTGTGTGTGTGCATAGATATGAGATGTTCTGCAGGGGTGTGTGTGTGCATAGATATGAGATGTTCTGCAGGGGTGTGTGGGTGCATAAATATGAGATGTTCTGCAGAGGTGTGTGTGTGCATAGATATGAGATGTTCTGCAGGGGTGTGTGGGTGCATAAATATGAGATGTTCTGCAGGGGTGTGTGGGTGCATAAATATGAGATGTTCTGCAGGGGTGTGTGGGTGCATAAATATGAGATGTTCTGTAGGGGTGTGTGGGTGCGAGATATGAGATGTTCTGCAGGTCAGGGGTGTGTGGTTGCATAGATATGAGATGTTCTGCAGGTCAGGGGTGTGTGGGTGCATAGATGTGAGATGTTCTGCAGGTCAGGGGTGTGTGGGTGCATAGATGTGAGATGTTCTGCAGGTCAGGGGTGTGTGGGTGCATAGATATGAGATGTTCTGCAGGTCAGGGGTGTGTGGGTGCATAGATGTGAGATGTTGCGCAGGTCAGGGGAGTGTGGGTGCATAGATGTGAGATGTTCTGCAGGTCAGGGGTGTGTGGGTGCATAGATATGAGATGTTCTGCAGGTGTGTGTGTGTGTGTGCATAGATATTAGATGTTCTGCAGGGGGGGGGTGTGCATAGATATGAGATGTTCTGCAGGGGTGTGTGGGTGCATAAATATGAGATGTTCTGCAGGGGTGTGTGGGTGCATAAATATGAGATGTTCTGCAGGGGGGGGGTGCATAGATATGAGATGTTCTGTAGGGGTGTGTGGGTGCATCGATATAAGATGTTCTGCAGGGTCAGGGGTGTGTGGGTGCATAGATATGAGATGTTCTGCAGGTCAGGGGTGTGTGGGTGCATAGATGTGAGATGTTCTGCAGGTCAGGGGTGTGTGGGTGCATAGATGTGAGATGTTCTGCAGGTCAGGGGTGTGTGGGTGTATAGATATGAGATGTTCTGCAGGTCAGGGGTGTGTGGGTGCATAGATGTGAGATGTTCTGCAGGTCAGGGGTGTGTGGGTGCATAGATGTGAGATGTTCTGCAGGGCAGGGGTGTGTGGGTGCATAGATATGAGATGTTCTGCAGGTCAGGGGTGTGTGGGTGCATAGATATGAGATGTTCTGCAGGTCAGGGGTGTGTGGGTGCATAGATATGAGATGTTCTGCAGGTCAGGGGTGTGTGGGTGCATAGATATGAGATGTTCTGCAGGTCAGGGGTGTGTAGGTGCATATATATGAGATGTTCTGCAGGTCAGGGGTGTGTGGGTGCATAGATATGAGATGTTCTGCAGGGTCAGGGGTGTGTGGGTGGACTGTTATGTGATGCTCTGCAGGGTCAGGGGTGTGTTGGTGCACTGTTATGCGATGGGGAGAGCGGCCTCTTGTGACCGCAGGTAACTCTGCCACAAGAGTGCAGTGAAGAGAAGACGCATGGCCCAGGTGAGTATAAGTGGGGTTTTTTTTTGTCTGTTTTGGAGAATTACTGTTATATGGGAAGGGTTAGGGAGCACACAGGGGTCTATATATAACTGGAAGAGCACACAGGGGTCTATATATAATTGGAGGAGCACACAGGGGGTCTATGTATAACTGGGGGCAGCACACAGGGGGTCTATGTATAACTGGGGGCAGCACACAGGGGATTTATATATATATAACTGGGGGAGCACACGGGGTCTATATACTTCTGGGAGAGCACACAGGGGTTCTATATACTTCTGGGGAGCACACAGGGGGTCTATATACTTCTGGGGGAGCACACAGGAGATCTATATATTTATGGGGGAGCATTCAGGGGGTCTATATATTTCTGGGGGCAGCACACAGCAGTCTATACTATATTGGGGCTGCACAGAGGGGCTTTACTACAATACTGGGGCACAGGGACACCTTAAAACTATGGGGGCACAGAGGAGTGTAACTACTATATAGGGGTACAGAGGGGGCTAACTACTGTATGTGTTGGAGCCTAAAATGTTTCTCTGACAGATTCTGGAGAGAAGATTTACAGCCAGAAGACCACTTCTAGGTGGCCCAGGCTGGATGGAGGGAAAAAGAAAATGTGACAGATCGGAGAAGACTGCCCATGTGAGTCACTGGATGTAACTGCACAGTTATAGGGTTGTAGTGATAGGGGTCATGGTGTGGCGGTATTACGGAATGGTATCATTGGGGATATCTTTCTGTTCTGTTCAGTGCAGTTTTCATGTAATATGTAATCACTGTATGGTGGAAATAGTGTTATAAGGTAACTACTGTATGTATTGGGGCTCTTAATACAGTGTGGGGGTACATTCAGGGCATTATACTGTGCGGGGAGCACCAATTCTAATGTGGGGGGGGGGGGGGCGCCATTTGCCTTCTCTGCCTAGGGCACCAAAACTCCTTGTCCCGGCCCTGGGCAGTGATGACGTCCCGCTCCTGCTGGGGGTTCCCTCTGGCGACTGACCGGCTGAAGAGGCTAGAAGAGATGAGCACAGTATTAAGTGAGTATAATTTTTTTTTTTTTTGTAGCAATGCAGGGGGGCATAATAACTATATGGGGACATTCCAGGGGGACATTATAACTATATGGGGGACATTGCAGGGGGACAATATAACTATATAGGGGACATTGCAGGGGGTCATTATAACTATATGGGGGACATTATTACTTTATGGGGGACATTGCAGGGGGTCATTATAACTATATGGGGGTCATTATAACTATATGGTGAACATTGCAGGGGACAATATAACTATATGGGGGACATTGCAGGGGGGCATTATAACTATATGGGGGACATTGCAGGGGACAATATAACTATATGGGGGACATTGCAGGGAAACAATATAACTATATGGGGGACATTGCAGGGGGTCATTATAACTATATGGGGGACATTATTACTTTATGGGGACATTGCAGGGGGTCATTATTACTATATGGGGGTCATAATAACTATATGGGGGACATTGCAGGGGGGCAATATAACTATATGGGGACAATGCAGGGATACATTATTAGTATATGGGGTGAGGGGGCTGGTTGAGGGTGTGAAGGGGGAGTAAGGGGAGGCTGGTTGAGGGGGGAGTGAGGGGTTGAGTGTGGGCTGGGTGAGGGGTGGAAAAAGAGGGATGCTTTTACTTTTTTTTTTTTTTTTGGGGGGGGGGGGGGCTTGTGGCATTTTGCACTGGGATTTGATTATAGTTTTTTTTTTTTTTTATAGTCCGGCCCTCCGACGTTCTTAGGGACAGTGAACTGGCCCCCTGTGTGAAAAGTTTGGGGACCCCTGCCTTAGAAGATAACTCCGGCGCTGGAAAAAAAAAAAAAAGACAGCAACACATACATTTTATATTCACCATCCCTCAAACATATATCTAAATCTGAAGTTTCTTGGAGTAGAGGCACCAAATGCCTTAAGGGGTGGAGTCCTCCTAAAACATTTGGCAGAAACATTTTCGGCTGTTCTTGTATTTTTTAACAGAAATTTCATAGCCAGCAAACATTTCAGCTATAGTTTGCAACAATTTCTGTCTTAAATCATAAACCTGTCAGAATTTAGTAAGACCGACGCCTCTCAATAAGTTGCCTTTACTTTTTTGAACAAAATGAAGCTTGCACATAAATTAGCAAATGTTGTATGCCAGAAAACCAGTGAATATTGTTTAATATATTCCCCACCAAATATTTAGCATTTGCTAACAACAAGGTATGTTGTTAATATATGGTTATTTATAAGAAAGCTTTCAAGAGCAGTTGTAAAGTTAATATGATGGATTTGCCAGTAACATTTATATTGGTGATATATTACTGATCTATGGCATTTGGAATTGCTTACTTTATCAATTCATTATGTCTGATTTCAAAGCAGTTTGCTCCCTCCTACCGACTTCATAGACAGACACATAAAACATCTCTTATTTTCAGTCATTTTGAAATAATGAATTGCACGTCTCCCAATTCCTTGGATATCTTACATGGGAAACAGTATTCTTCATGGTAATTGTAACTATTGACTGCTTACTATTTCTTTCATTAATCACTCCCCTTGTGATCCATTTTTATATAATTTTATACCTATGCTATTTGTATGATTATATCAATGTGCAAGAAATAAAAGTTTACCTGTATAAAAGTGCCCCTCAGGGTTAAAATTACATAATGTTACATCAGCTGAATTTTTTTTTAAAATCAACTGGTGACAGAAAGTTATACATATATCTATTTTAATTCTATTTAAAATCTGAAATCTTCTAGTATTAATCAGCTGCTGTATGTCCCGCAGGAAGTGGTGTATTCTTTACCGTCTGACACAGAGCTCTCTGCTGCCACCTCTGTTTGTGACAGGAACTGTCCAAAGCAGTAGAAAATCCCTCCTGTTCTGGACAGTTCCTGATCTGAACAAAAGTGGCCGCAGAGAGAACTGTGTCACACCACTTCCTACAGGGCATACAGCAGCTGATAAGTACTGGAAGACTTGAGATTTTTAAATAGAAAAAAAATTACAAATATGTATAACTTTCTTTTACCAGTTGATTTAAATTTCTTTTATCCTGAAGTACCCCTTTAGAGAAGCAGTACTGGAAACTGATAGTTCCCTACTCTGCCATAGCTTTTAACTTTGCTTTAGGTCTTGATACAGTTGATGGTGGGATCCCTGGGGACTTAGGGCACTGTACTAAAATCCTGGACCCTTGGGGCTCATTTTGGCATAGGGCCCTGGGCAATTGCTTAGTTTGCCTTTGCCTTACATAGAGCAGCACATGTAGTTGACAGACATGATATAATATGTCAATTAAAAAAAATGCATAAATAATGCAAGTGAATAAAAGATAAGTCAAATATGCCTCTTTTTCCATCTCCCCCAGACATCCCCCCCCCCCCAATAATCTGTTGTCCACTTTGAAAATCAAGTCCTGTGCTTATAGCTCACTCAAAGATCAAATTATAACTGCCAATACAAGTCTATGGAAAGGGGAGAAGGGAGATGGGAAAGGGGAAGGTCTGGAACGAGACAGAGAAACACATTAAAGAGACAGTTGTAAATAAAAGATCTGACCCTAGGACTTCAATCACAGTTTAGAATTCTCACTACTGCTTTTACAATATATACCCTAATACCCTAGTTTATAATATACCCTAAAAAAATGCAAATACCAGATCAGCATGATGAGGGTTGTAATCCATGTGAGGCTGTACACTAATTATGTACCTTTTGGACAGTTTGACGTGGATTACAACCCCCAACATGCTGCAATAAATTTATACAAGAGGGTTATAATTTATGAATGGTGGCGGACAGTGTCATTGACTCCCTTGACTGATGTGTCTAGTTCCTAGTTGGTCCTGCTGGCCAGCTTCACGGACAGACTCTTAATTAGCTAGTGGCACCATGGATGCAGATATATGGATGCAGACATATACAGGTCCTGATGCTCCTGTGCATTATGCATACACTAGCACTGACTGGGGAAACCGTACACCATGTCTGTGCCACCATTCTGTATCACTGCCAGACCAAAGGATCTCATGGGCCAGAAATTTCCCACTGCTGGAATAAATTAGAAATGTATGGTCTCCATGGTCTCAGGAGGATTTTAGATCAGGGAAGGTTAAGCATGAGCCCTGCCGCACGGAATAGACAGCAAGGATTAAACTGAATGTACCTTGATCCAAATGACTCCTTGCTAGATTGGGAACTCAGAACAGAAAATAATGATGTGTTGAGGTGCCCGTTCGCAAGTGTGACCCCTATAGCTGGTCACGAGTGTGAACCCTGTAGTCACTAGCAACACTGAAAGGATGGAGTAGGAAAACCAAATATTCTTTAACTAATAAATAATAATAATAATAATAATAATAATAATAATAATAATAATAATAATAATGCTTTTATTTGTATAGCGCCAAACTGATTCAGCAGCACTTTACACAGTTTGTTACTTTTGGTCCCAGTCCCATTAGGGCTGACAATCTAAGTTGACGTAACTGCATGTGTTGGATGTGGGAGGAAACCAGAGTACAAACACAGAGAGAACATACAAACTCTTTGCAGACCACAAAAGAAACGGCACTCACCATGGTGTCTGATTCAGACCATCCGGCTTTATGGCAAACTAGGAGAAGGGAATTGGTGACCAAAGTTTCACTTTTCGGATCAGACGCCATGGTGAGTGCTGTTTCTTTCTTATGAATCGTGGTCATACATTTTGTGGATTTCATAACTGAGAACCACCAGCGCTTGGCCCTGACAGTATTGACGGTGTCCAGGAGAGCCAGGTAGTGCCATTTTCTGTTTTCTTTGCCTATTGACTGTGTGTAAAACTCTTTGCAGATGTGGCCCCTGATGGGCTAACCACTGAGCCGCCGTGCTGCCCCTATTAATATACATACTTGTAATAGGTATGCTTTTTCCTACTCTCCTGGTATTATTATTAGTTATTATGTGTAGGGCGCAAATAACATTTATGCATGATGCTTTTGGCTCCCTCAACCTACAGATTTATATCTTTTACAATAACACAGAGAGATGAAAAAAGACAACACCAGAAAGGAAAAGGAATGCATAGGAGCCTGACCCTTCTGAAGTGAAACAATCTGGATTAGATCCCTAGTCTGCAGCTGTCAGCAATGTCCTTTTCCTTTGAAAGCTTCATTAATATCTGAGCAGTATCTCTGAATGAAAAGATTGTATTTGGGCGGATTACATCTGTAAATATGTAATCCTCTGAAAATAGGAAAAATCCCAGACATATTCACAGACAAACAGGCACATTCATGTTTACTTGTAAAGTTTAAGTTAGTGTAACGCTGGGAGTTGTGGTTCCCCTGTCCACCACTAGCGATGACGTAAGCCGTACCAGGGAGCGGAGTCTAAGGGGCCGCTGGTCTTCACCAGAGCCCGCTGCAAGGCAGGATGGATTTGCTGCGGCAGGCGACCCCCAGGTCGCTACCCCTGGCTTGGCTTGCTAGTGGTGGTGGCGAGGTGCAGCAGGAGACAAGTAGGCAGACAGACTGGAACTCAGCAGGAGTCTTGGCTGGACCAGAGACAGCAGGCAGATGGCAGGATCCAGGAATGGCTGAAACCACTTGGCAGGATACACGAGCAGGATATACAGGCTGGATACAGGAGAGCTGGACCTACACACTAAGGAAAGCATGCAGAGGCTCCAACACCTGTGGAGAGCTTCAGAGAAGCAGCCAATTAAAGGCACACTGACCCTTTAAATTATAGCAGAGCCGGGGCGCGTGCTCCCTAGGAGACAGGGACGCGCCCATCAAGCTGACAGGGAGCCGGAGGAGGAGGAGCCCCGACACAGAGAAGGAGGTGGGGCAGCAGCGACGCAGCTAGAGGTATGTGCCGCGGCCGCGGATGTGAGAGTTAGTAAGAGTAATGTGTCTCACAGCTTGTCGTGATGATTGGTGTGGTTCAGAGCCATTTCTACCACCATGCGGGGCGGTTATCTGCACGGGCCGCTGACAGGTAGCCCCCTCCAACCGCGACCCCCACCACGGACCTCACGGCAATTATTGATCCCCCCCCTCCCCCGCCCACAAGACTTCATCCATGGAGCTTCTGTGCTCCATAGGTTCACCATTCCTCCGGGTGCCGCTGTATCAATGCTGTCATCTGAGACAGGCAGATGAAAACATTAGTGGTCAGGCGCTCTGATGGCTCAGGATCGGCGTCTCTGTTTGAAACTGAATGCGCTCACTTTCCTGATGAGCACATACAGTTCCTTCCAGCTGGCACTGTGATTGACCCAGCGAGGAGTAAGAGCCATAGGCTCCTCGCTCTGTCATTCTTGTGGTCACAGGCAGCATTATGACTCCAGCCACAAGAGGCTTCTCTCTGCAGCAACACACGGCATGCCTGAAGTGCCAACAGAATGAAGACACTGGTGGACTGCTTCTGGGTGAGTATGTTGGTTTTTAATTACATCACATCCTCATTGTCTTCTGTAAAGGCCTGAAATCGTCCCACAACTTTATCACCTTGTAAGGAGATGCCCCCCCCAACCTGAGTGTCCTATTGAACATGTAATGTATCATGTAATCCCCTCATCTTCCTGTGTCACACTGATTACTGTCCCCTCATCTCCCCCTGTGTCACACACTGATTACAGTGATTACAATGACCCCTCGCACTGATTACAGTTTTCAGGGTGCCCATAGTGGCTCAAAAATCTGGTCACCGGCAACTTACTTCTGTCCCATACACGCTCCAATGCCGCACTCTGCTCAGCAGTGTGCCTGCTCTGGATCTTCTCTCCCTGTCTACTGCTCTCAGGTCCCCTGCAGTTTAGACAACTGCTGTCAGGTCACACGTTCCATAGTGTCACATGCTCCATAGCGTGCAGTGGGGAGTTCTGGTGCGGGCGCGCACGGATGCTGATCATAGCTGATCTTTTCAGAGACCAGCCGTTCCGTGATACGGCCTGGTCACGGAACGGCCGGTCTCTTACATTATGTGAACATAGCCTAATACTGTAGTATGTTACTGTTGTGGTCCCTGTATCACAGAACATGTTTTGTCAGCTTTGGCCTACATTAACATTGTTTATGGGGGGGCACGCTTTTTTGAGTTTCGCCTTGTTGCCAGAATGACCTAGAAACTGCCCCGGTGTGGTTCTGAACAGTCAGACCCTAAGGCCTAATCTTTGCAGGACTTTACTAGTAAAGCCAAATGGCTGTATCAGTTCATGGTCCACAGCTTCCGCAATTCACCGAATGTGTGCATGTGGCCTAACAGATCAAAACATTTGACACAACCTGTTTGTATGACGTCTGTTATTTCAAAATAATGTCAATAACTTGCTATTAAATCCACTCAATTTTAACAGTGTGTGAACATAGCATTTCTGTGATTTTAATCCACTCCTGGTTTTGGTTGCAAAATACTGACTAAAATATTGACCAAAAATAATGTGTGGGAACATAGCCTTACTTTGCAGCATTTCTCCACCTCTAGATGGGTCTACACAAAGTAAACTAAAAGAAAAATACAGCCGTAATTTATAATGAAAATAAAACATTGTGTGAACAGGTTTTAAAACAACAGGTTGAAAAGAATGAGCATATTAATTACTTTGACAGTCATACTTAATTACAACTGTTATTTTATATGCTTTGTACACTGCTGGACTCCAATGAAGCCCATTACTAGACACAATAACACCAAAGGGAATGCTAAGACGAATGCTAGAAACGTGTTTACTTTTGTGTATTTTTTACATTAAGGGGGAGGCTTCAACAATGGTTTCACCATTATAATGGTGGAAGTCACAACTATCAATTCAACGCTCTTAAAGGAGAAGTTCGGCCAAAAGTATTTTTTTAATATGTTATTACTTATGGAAAGTTAGACCAATTCCCAATGTACATTAAGGGCTTCCCTTAATTTAGTAGATCATGGTGACTTCAAATTCTCAAAAAAAAGTAAAGTCACGAATCAGGTGTAATTCCAATGGAGTGTCCAGCAGGGGCACAGTATATGTAAAAGCCTAGGGACTGTATTGAAGTATATGGAATATGTAATGTAATGTAAAAACTACACTTTATTAATGGACTATGTGTATGGAATAATTTGGGGAGCAAGGACACTTGCTTCCCTAATGGAGGGCACCAAGCAGGGAGGGAGAGAGGTGCTGGTGCATCTAACTACAGTACCTCCTCCCTCCCTCTCTGCTTGGTGCAGTGGTAAAGATAGACACTACTACTACCATCATCTGCTCATAGTATGAGCAGATGATGGGAGTAGTACCAGAGAAATCCCCAGCACCAAGCCCCCCCTCACCTGACATACACCCCACCCACCTCACACCCACCGCCGCCGGTAACCTCCCAAATCCAGTCCCCATCATCAACACCCCAGCCTCCCCACTGCCGCACGTCCAACTCACGTCCCTGCCGTCCCAGACTGCCAGATCACAGCCGCCCCCGCGTCCTGACGACTAGGTCCCGGATGTCACCCCCAGCAGCTCTCACCATCCGGGGGCCGAGTCGGCAGGACGTGGGGGGCGTCAGTGATCTAGCAGTCCGGGACAGGAAGGGAAGTGGGCGGACGTGCGGAGATGAGGGAGGCTGGGGGGTTGGTGATGGGGACCGGATCTGGGAGGTTACCGGCGGCAGTGGCTGTGTGGTGTGGAGTGGTTGGAGGGTAATGTAGGCTGAGGGGGGCTTGGTGCTGGGGATCTCTCTCGTACTACTACTCCCATCATCTACTCATACTATGAGCAGATGATGGGAGTAGTAGTAGTGTCTATCTGTTCCACAGCATCGAGCAGGGAAGGAGGTGGAGGTAGTTAAATGCAATGGCACCTCTCTCCCTCCCTGCTCGGTGCCCTCCATTTGGGGAGCAAGTGTCCTTGCTCCCCAAATTATTCCATACACATAGTCCATTAATAAAGTGTAGTTTTTACATTACATCACATACTCCATATACTTCAATACAGTCCCTAGGCTTTTACTAGGGATGGTCCGAACCCTCCGAGGTTCGGGTTCGTATGAACCCGAACGTTCGACATCAGATTCCCGCTGTCTGCCCGCTTCATGGAGTGGGTGGATACAGCGGGAGGACCACCTGGAAAACTGGGATACGGCCTATGGTTCGGTTCGGACCATCCCTAGATTTTACATATACTGCACCCCCTGCTGGACACTTAATTGGAATTACACCTGATTCGTGACGTCACGGTTTTTGAGAGAATTTGAAGTCTCCATGATCTACTAAATTAAGGGAAATAGCCCTATATGTGCATTTCCCATAATTAATGCACATTAGGAATTTGTCTAACTTTTCATAAGTAATAACATATTAAAAAATACTTTTGGCAGGAGTTGTCCTTTAATTTTTGTAGGCGAGTACGCAAAAATCTGCCATTTTAAAAAAAAATTAAAACTAAGATACCAACTTTATCTTTTGACAGCTAAACTATCAATCAAGCAATAAAGAAACTTTTCATAGAGTAACCATGGTTGAGAATGAAGCAGTGATAAAGAACCTTGTACCTGGGGAAGACTACATGTTTGAAGTCCAAACAATTAAAGGGGAGCAACTTAGTGTCCCAGTACACAAAAAAGTTAGCACCAGTAAGTATTCTCAGAATTCTCCTGCCTTGGGATGTTTCTAATGAAGAGGAGGGTGGGAAGGAAGCAAGGAGAGGCGTCACCGACACAGTGCTGCAAGTTTAGAAGATCATTTTTTGCTGTAACCAAGGCACCAGACGCATTTTAAAAGACACGACCGGTAAGGATTTACTCTCATTAAATGGATGGTACAAGCGGTTTGGTAAGGTGGGCCACTTTAAAAACAATTACAAACAGTAAAAAGAACCATAAGCTCAGTACTGTGTCCAAAATAACCTGCAAACACCTATGTATTTTTGATCTGAAATATATGGGTTATTAGTAATGTAGTAATTGTAGTAAATGTATCACCCACGCAGAGCCATCACGTGCGCTTCGCACGTGATGGCTTCTGGGGTAGAAGCCATCACATGCTAAACATACATAGGGTATGGTTAAGGTTCTCTCCTCTTTATTTTTAGACTTGCTCAGTTTTATGCTTCATAGACTATAACTTGTTTTAGACTTGCTCAGTTTTATGCTTCATGGACTGTAACTTGTGATTTATATGTCAGGCATTTCTTTATTGTGTCATTACCCCCTATACTATTTGCCTAACACTATCTGAAGTATATTTTCTTGTATGTTGCTGTGTGCAACGCCATAGCTGTTTCATTTTGCACTTTCAAGTGTTTAGCCCATACATTACTCAGCACAGCAACTGTGCCGGTCTGCTTCCTATACCCGTGGGCTATACTGTGAAACATGCACAACAGTTTGGATGTTGTTAAGACTGTTTAATAATTACAGAGGCAGTTACTATATGACAATGATGATTGGCAGTTTGAATATTAAAGGGGTACTCCAGATTGAGAAAACTTTTTATATAATTCTGCAGTTATTTTAAAATAATAAAGAGCCTATTGTTAGCTCACTGTACTCCTCCAGTATCCTCCTGTGGTGTCACTGGAGGAAGGCTTGGCGGAAAAAGAGGCAGAGGAAGTTGAGGAGGAGGAGGAGGAGAACCTGTACGCACAGCAACTCTTAGGGGAGATGGGTGGAGGAAAAGGAGATGAGCCTTCCTGCCAGACCAGAGGGGGGCCAGGAGATTATACAGGGCGATGAGGAGGATGAGGAGGATGGAGGCAATACCCATTGGCAGTATGCTGTGGAGACAGAGGCGGGGACTCCTTCCCACTCCCTGGTGGAAATGGCTAAGCGTATGTTGATATGCTTTCGGGCCGACCCACACTTGCAAAGGATTCGTCATTGGGACGAGTTCTGGCTGGCCACACTACTGGACCCACAGTTTCGCAACAAGCTGTGTGAATTCATTCACCCTTCCCAACGGGAGGAAAAACTGAATCATTATAGAGAGGAGCTGGGTGCACAGTTAGTGGCAGCCTTTGGAACACGGCGCGCTCATTCACGCCATTTCCACCAGGGCCACACCAGCAGCGCTGCCTCCTCCACATCCTCCTCTAGCAGCTTGGGTGGCACGAGCAGCGGCACCAGTCTGAGCCTGATGTCCATGATGCACGCTTTCATGCAGCCAAAGGCCGGGGTAACAGGAGCATCTGCACAGTAGCAGGACATGGCGGCACACCTCAAACAGCAAGTCCAGGTGTTTTTGGACTCTACGTTGTCACCTAACATCCCTGAACCCCTGGACTACTGGGTGGGAAAATTAGATGTCTGGCCACAACTCGCTGAATTTGCTTTGGACATACTCTCCTGTCCGGCCAGCAGTGTGTCATCCGAGCGAGTTTTCAGCGCAGCAGGTCATATTTTCAGTCCCAGGACAACCACATTGTCCTGTGATAGTGTGGAGCGTCTGACTTTCATCAAAATGAATGCCACATGGATAGATAAGGACTTTTTGACACCTGTTCCTGATACCACAGAGTAGGATTTGGTCCTGTTGTCACCAAGATGTAGGACCTTTTCTGCTTCTATTATGGCCTTTTTGTGAACTAGACCTTACTGGTCATTCCACCATTCCTGCTGCTGCTGCCGCCCTGCTACCTCTCGCCTGTCCATGGACCTCATTATTCTGCTTCCGCTGCTCGTCACCCCATTACAACTTCTGGCCTCCATGTTGGCTACTGCTGGGCCTTCACTGGCCTCCATGTTGACTACTGCCGCTCCTGCCCTGGCCTCTATGTTGGCTACTGCTGTGCCTGCCCTTGCCTCCTTGTTGGCTACTGCTGGGCCTTAACTGGCATTCATGCTGACTACTGCTGGGCCTTAACTGGCACCCATGTTGACTACTGCTGGGCCTGCCCTTGCCTCCATGTTGGCTACTGCTGTGCCTTAACTGGCCTCCATGTTGACTACTGCTGGGCCTTAACTGGCATCTAGGTTGACTACTGGTGTGCCTGCCCTTGCCTCCTTGTTGGCTACTGCTGGGCCTTCACTGGCATCTATGTTGACTACTGCTGTGCCTGCCCTTGCCTCCATGTTGGCTACTGCTGGGCCTTAACTGGCATCCATGTTGACTACTGGTGTGCCTGCCCTTGCCTCCATGTTGGCTACTGCTGAGCCTTAACTGGCATCCATGTTGGCTACTGCTGCTCCTGCCTGATCTCCATGTTGACTACTGTTGCTTCTGTCTGGCCCCCATGTTGGCTACTGCTGCTCCTTCCTGGCCTCCATGTTGACTACTGCTGCTCCTGCCTGGCCTCCATGTTGACTATTGCTGCTCCTGCCTGGCCTCCATGTTGGCTACTGCTGCTCCTGCCTGGCCTCCATGTTGGCTACTGTTGCTCCTGCCTGGCCTCCATGTTGACTACTGTTGCTGATGCCTGGCCTCCATGTTGACTACTGCTGCTCCTGTACTGGCGTCCATGTTGGCTACTGCTGCTCCTGCCTGGCCTCCATGTTGACTACTGTTGCTGATGCCTGGCCTCCATGTTGACTACTGGCACTCCTGTACTGGCCTCAAATGACTATTGCTGGATCTCCCCTGGCCTCCAATGACTACTGCTGCTCCTTCACTGCATTTGTGACCTTTTTCCTGCATAGACCCTGTAATGGTTAGTTTCCTGCATAGACCCTGTAATGGTGAATAATGAAGTCTAAAAAAACCACCAAATACACTACCCCCGTATCATATAAATGCTTTAAATATAGATGAGCGAACCTCGAGCATGAGCATGCTCGAGCCTATCCGAACCCGAACTTTCGGCATTTGATTAGCGGTGGCTGCTGAAGTTGGATAAAGCCCTAAGGCTATGTGGAAAACATGGATATAGTCATTGGCTGTATCCATGTTTTCCAGACAACCTTAGAGCTTTATCCAAGTTCAGCAGCCGCCACTAATCAAATGCTGATCGTTCGGGTTCGGATGGACTCGAACCCGGTTCGCTCATCTCTAGCTTTAAAGTATGAAATCCGAAGAAATCCGAAATTCAGTTGAACCGAAATTTCCGAAAAAATCCGGAAGTACGGTCGGAACAAGGTTTTGAAAAGTTCGCTTATCTCTAGTCTCCGGGTCCGCTGCTGAGCAATCCTGCCACCACTCCTGGGATGGACTGGGAGCCAATCACAGACTGAGACTAGACAGTGCCTCTCAGTCAATCAGTGCACTGGAGTGGGACACCAGAAGCAAGCGGAAGGGCGGCCAGGTAACGTAGTGGTGGGTTAAAAGGGAAAGGGCTTTACATACTTGCAGGGGAATGAATAATCCACTGCGAGTATGTAAACCCAAAGAAAATTACAGGACAGAAATCCGCTGCATATCCTGTATCTGTGAAGGCATCTTAAAATTGAAAGTTGTAATAGAGAGTGATCAGTCAAGTTAATTTTATTTTTAAAAGGCTCTGTATTCTGGCATTTCTCTTAAAGGCTGTGTTCACAAACTATTACAATTTTGTAACAATGACTGTTATTATAGAAATAACAGCCATTGTTTTACAATAACAGATGTTATTTGATGTTAAATGACGGCCGTCCTATAAAAACGTCCGTCATTTCAATGGTGTGAGAACATAGGCTAGCACTATGCAGAAACTACTTTTAGGCTATCTCTTACAAGAGTGAGCTTTGTATCCATAGGCTTTGTACCAAGGGTGAATAAATACATTTCAAGAGGTCCCAGATATAAAAATACATCCTCGTTTTGCTAATCTCTTGGTTTTAGAACTTCCTAAGTAGTGTAGGCAGAACAAGTAATTAATAGAAATTTCAGATGCTGCAGACATCTTGAAATATCATTTCTACCCAAAACTACTTTATAAGCATAAGTTTAAAAATGAGATTTTCAGTACAACAGAGGTACCATGGCAAAAAACAGGTTAAAGAATCCTCGATCTACGCTGAATACTCCAACTATCACATTGTTAAGGTACTGCTTTTTACCATGTTAGGGAGCATTTAGCATAGCTTCTTTAAGTGTATCTTTTTGTATAGTAGATGTATACATTAGGTATTACATTTCTGTGCCAGGGTGTAAGAAACAATGCATGTTAATTTTGAATCTAGTGGGGAAATTTATCAAACCTTGTGCTAAGGCTCAGTGCAGTAATACTCCACCATTCACATTGCTTTTTTCCATTTTAAAAAGTCTCTGAAAAATAAAAGCTAAAATCTGTTCTGCTCCTATGGGGAACTAAACCAATGTTCCTTTTCCCAAGGTTTGCTAAATCTCCAAAAAAGCTTACTTAAAGGGTTTACACACTAAGAACTAGATGCGACGTGAAAGTCTGTTTGGTAGGGGTCACTTGATATCTTCTGTGTGCCAGGATCAGGGTGATTCTTAGGAGTTAACGGGGATCCCAGTGGTTATAACTTCATTGGCACACTGATAAATTGGCATAGCTAAATGTGCTAATATAGAGTGTAAATACACTTCTTACCCTGTTCTTGTTTGTGTCTTTTTGAATGCAGGGCCCTCTGGAATTTGTGGGTTATCTATTAAAGACATTAACACCACTTCTGCTACTCTACATTGGGACGGAGCTGGAAGCATTTTTACTCACTACAGAATCCTAATTAACAACCGAACCTTTGTACAAGAATTTAACATCTCAGAAGCAAGACCTGAGTATACAGTAACAAACCTGTATCCTGGTGGAGTTTATAATGTAACAGTTCAGAGGGTGAAAGAAAACGTTCTGGGTGATATTTCAGCTGTACAGATGGTTGCAGGTTTGTGCTGCTTGTTATTTTATGCGGATATTTTTCTGCAGACATTCTTATTAAATTCTTATATAAAAGACAACAAATTTAGATTAATTAATTAAATTAATAAATTTGTTATTTGTTTCATGAAATTGACTCCACAGATCTAATCTAAGGCCACATGCAAATAGCAGAGCTATGTGCATAGAGGCTGTAAGAAGAAACATGAAGTTCCCATTACAGATGAGTGCACTTTTTAAAAGTTCAATTCATCACGTTCTCTAAACTTTGAAGCAAAGTTCCGGTTCATCCAAACTGGATTGCAATAAACTCAATTGCAAGAGTTTAGGTGTTTTAGAGTGGTTGAACAAGTTCGCTCATCACAATTACCTCTTCTCACTCCCCTGGTGCCCTCCTATGGGTCTCCGGCCTCCCTCACTAATTGCAAGACAAGAGTGACAGCTCGTTCAGCCAATCACTGATTGAGACAGGATTGCGGCCAGTAATTGGCTGTCACATCTTAGGAGTGAAAACCCACTCAGCCAATCACTATCAGCAGCACTCTCCCGTCAGTGTATGGCTGAGCGGGCTGTCACTTCTAAGATGAGTATGTTTCGTAAGTGGAGGCAGCTGCGATCAGCAGGCTAGAGCCAATGGAGGACATGGCTCTTTTTTGTTTTCTCTGTGTTTTAAAGTGCTGCTGCATCTTGGATCTGGTTCATTACAAATTTTGCAAAAAGTTAGGTTATATGGTAATAAACCTTTTAGGGTAAATTCACACGCAAAAAATCACATCTAATCCGCAATGACCAAACCAAACGTTACAAACACGCTGGGAGTTGAGTTTGCCATCGACTTACATGACAAACATTCTCGCAGCGATTTCATCTGCGAATTTATCGCAATCGTTAAACTCGCGGCAGATCCGCCCATGTGAATTTACCCTTAGCAAAGTTGTTAACGAATCTCGGTTAGTGAAGTTGAGTTCACTCTCTTATTCCCATGGCTCAATACTGTGCAGCAGTAATCCTTCCACCTGCTGCCATATGGTGCATTCGTATGGCACTAGTCTATGCTTGAAACATGGCTCCTAGGGGGTTCCATATACTTATTATGGCTTAATGCAACATAAGCATTGTAAGGTGCCGTGGTATGTTAGTGTGCACAAGGCCATAGGGGCATTGTTATCAAAGTGTAGCAGTTAAACAGTGAACAGTTTTCAAGACAGATGGGATCTGTTCCTGTTTGTGTAGATGATCTGTTGATGCATTTCTCCACTACTGAATTAGAAAATACTGATAATGCCAAAAACACATACTTAAAATATTTCTACATATTTGACAACATCAAGTAGGAGTTTAACACTAGATTATAAAATTCACATGCATATGTTTATGCTTTAACACATATTTTGTTAGAAAACAAGATTATGATGGATTCATTGAGGAATTAATGTTTTCCGTGAGATTCAAACCGATTCCATGATGCATGAGTCTGCAGAAAAACTGGCACCTCAGTGCATTAGTTAAAGTCACATGCCACTTTAACCCATTTTTTGACTCCCTTTTTGGTAATTTTCCTTTTTAGATTTTTTTTGCTGCCAGAAAGCCATGGCGTTTTTGGCTAAATATATATATATACATATGTATATATATATATATATATATATATATATATATATATATATATACTGTATATATACAGTATATATATATAAGTGTGTGTGTTTTTGCGGGAGCAATTATACTTTGTAATTACACTTCCCATTTTAGAATAAAATGTACAATGAAAGAAAAAAAAAAGAAGAAAAAGTGCTAAAAATTCTAAATTGTCATATTTTGACCTCTAGAACGCATTTCTGTCAAATGGCGCAGTATGAGTGTTTATTGTTTGCACAGTGATCTGTACTTTTGGTTTTGTACCAGGATTATAGTAATGGCGTACAAGGTTTTTTTTTATTGCTCTGATACCAAACATGTTTTGTTTTCGCTTTATTTGTTTACATTTTCTTAGTTGACAAAGGAGAAAAAGGAGTTTTTTTTAGATTTTGGAAAAAAAAACCTGTTTATAACTCCCCCCCTTTATGAACAGTAATTTGGATGTTTAAATTGATCAATGTGTAGTATTACAGAGATCCATTTAATCAGTAATCTTCTAGTATAGCCTGCCTAAAGCTGTAGAAGCAGGTCACTAATGGCAGCCACAGAGGCCTAGTTCAGGGCTCAGGCAGCCAGCATCAGAGATTACTTTATTAGCAGCTAATTTTAGCTGCAGAATGCTAAATTCCCTCCTTTCTAAACAGAGGTCACATAACCTCTTCTGTTGCCAGGTAATCTGTAACCCCACCACTGGCATCACACAGTGATCACCTGGCTAAGGGGCGGGGAAACAATAGCCTCTTATGACTAGTATAGGGGAAAGGAAACACTGTTGTTTTATTTCTCTCCCTTTCTCTAATCTTTCTGTGTAGATGAACAGATATACAGAAAGATATATAGATACTAGCTAGGGGTTCAGCCTAGGGGGGGCGAGTGAGTCTGAGTGGGCCCCCAACCAACCTTACCCATAGGGAACCTCAGCAGATGACAAGGCTTTCTGAATAATAAAGGGAATATTCTTCTACATTACTCATAGTGGATAAGGATAAAGAGCAGTGTAAGAGGCTTCTGTACATTTCACATATAGAACCACAAAAAATGTTAAAGTGCTTAAGATTAGAAAATATAGCTGCCTTCTTCCACAGACAGCACCACTCTTGTCCTCAGTTTGTGTGTGGTATTCAACTAAAGTGAAAAGTGCCAAGCTGTGATACCACACACAACCTAAGAGCAGGGGTGTCGCTGTTTTGGAAGAAAGCAACTAGGTTTTTTTTCTTAATTCTGGAGAACCCTTTTAACCAGATTATCTTTGCCTAAAAATAATAGTGGTATAGGTAATACGTTTTTAGACATTAAGGCTATGTTCACACTGCGTATGAGTCCGGCCGCATTTCGTAAGCCGGCGTACATGTGTGGCTGAAACTACGGGCGTGGGAAAAATCGACATGCGGCCGGATGCGTACGAACCGCAAACATACGCCCGTAGTACAGTTATGCTTCCCTAGCTTGTTTAGAAGCGATCTGAGGCAGGTCATTTACTTGGAAATCTTCGCCCAGTCCCGTAAACCACACAGAACCTTTTGGATCGAAAAATTAAGTTCAGTTTGGCTGAAATAAGTACTCTGTACGGGACCGCATGGAAATCGATGGCCGTGAGTTTCAACATTTCCGTCCTCAAACAATGGTCTTGTTCATTTTTCATGGCGCCGTATACAATCCGGCCGTAAGCTCATACGTAGTGTGCACTGTGCGGGCGTATATCGTATACTTTCAAGCGAACGCATCAACTTCAAAACTACGTGCGTATATTCGCGGTTCGCACTACGGCCGGAAACATACGCAGTGTGAACATAGCCTCAAAGGGGTGAGCTGGTTGTGATCATACATGTACAATCCAAGATATGTGATGAGCTGCTAGATATCCATTTCCTATCTATCTCTATCTATTATCTATCTATCTATCTATCTATCTATCTATCTATCTATCTATCTATCTATCTATCTATCTATTTATCTATTATCTATCTATCAATTATCTATCTATCTATCTATCTATCTATCTATCTATCTATCTATTTATTATCTATCTATCTATTATCTATCTATCTATCTATCACCTATCTATCTCCTATCTATCTATCTATCTATCTATCTATCTATCTATCTATCTATCTATCGATCTATAACCTATCTATCTATCTATCTATCTATCTCCTATCTATCTATCTATCTATTTATCTATTATCTATCTATCAATTATCTATCTATCTATCTATCTATCTATCTATCTATCTATCTATCACCTATCTATCTCCTATCTATCTATCTATCTATCTATCTATCTATCTATCTATCGATCTATAACCTATCTATCTATCTATCTATCTATCTCCTATCTATCTATCTATCTATTTATCTATTATCTATCTATCAATTATCTATCTATCTATCTATCTATCTATCTATCTATCTATCTATCTATCTATCTATCTATCACCTATCTATCTCTATCTATCTATCTATTTATTATCTATCTATCTATCTATCTATCTATCTATCTATTATCTATCTATCTATCTATCTATCTATCACCTATCTATCTATCTATCTATCTATGTATCTATCTATCTATCTATCTATCTATCTATCTATCTATCGATCTATAACCTATCTATCTATCTATCTCCTATCTATCTATCTATCCATCTATGTATCTTTATCTATCTATCTATCTCCTATCTATCTATCTCTATCTCTATCTATCTCCTCTCTCTCTATCTATCTATCTCCTATCTATATCTATCTATCTATCTATCTATCTATCTCACTCTCTCTCTCTCTCTTTATCTATCTATCTATCTTTCTATCACATTACAGGAGGAGATATAAGAGGACAATGATCACGTCCTTCATGCACCAGCATCTTCTCCCGTTCTCAGCCCCGCCCCCTCATGACATCACCACAGGTCCTTCATCCACAAGAATTCTCTCCAGTTCTCAGCCCCGCCCCGTTATGACGTCACCACAGGTCCTTCCTCATCGCTCTGCAGGCTGTCTGCAAAAGAAATAGCTTTTGCAGACAGCATCAAGCCTCTGAGACCTCAGTGGGCCCCTGCCAGTGTGGGCCCAGGAGCCACTGCCCCTATGCCTCCCCCCCTAATTTCGCTTATGAATACTGGGTGAGATTTATCAAACATGGTGTAAAGTGAAACTGTCTCAGTTGCCCCTAGCAACCAATCAGATTCCACTTTTCATTCCTCACAGACTCTTTAGAAAATGAAAGGTGGAATCTGATTGGTTGCTAGGGGCCACTGAGACAGTTTCCCTTTACAGCATGTTTGGTAAATCTCCCCCACTGTGTTTACTGTGTAAAGCAGAAGCTGATCAAAGCAGTGGTGGGAAAATACTGCAAGACAGGGGCGGGTTGGTTCTGATTATGGTTGTAAAGTGCAATGCATGCTGGGAGATGTAGTTTCTTGGCCAGGTGCCATGATGCAAAACTGGGATCATTTACAAAAGTTTGAATATGGGGCTAGGAGAAGCGTAGACAAGTTTGACATACAATATACCAGTTTTACATACAGAATAGAACAGTTTTACATACAAAATACCACTATTATATGGTATACTGATACTGCTAGTGGTACTGGTACATGGCTAGTATAGGCAGTTGTATACTGTGCTCCAGTTTGTGTTATTGGAGTACACAGTAGGAGTACTAGCATAATCTACACTACCCAAAAGGGCTTTTTTAGGACTAGTGATATCCCTGTGTGACATAGAAAAAAACATCTGACATACAGTATAGTTTACCATGTATCAGATGGTCTACTCCAGGGGTGTCAAACTCAAATAGACAGTGGGCCGAAATTAAAAACTTGGACAAACTCGCGGGCCAACATTGATATTCATTGAAACGCACAAGCAGCATATGTGGAACTTTCAGAGTGGCCTGCAGAGTTCCTGGCACTGTCAGAGTGCATCACCAAGCACTTTGCACTACGATAGGCTCCCATACAGTAATAATTCCACTGTTTAGTGTCATGCGCTGTAAAGTGAGTAGGTTTATGGGTTGTCCCCGTATTTAGGATCCCCCATTTAAAAATAATATCCTCTTCTATGACCCCCCAATATAGTAATAATGCCCCCTGCCACCTGCCCCCATAGTAATGCCCCCCATTCTACTCCCTCCCCCTCCTGCCCCAACACACACACACACACAAAAATCATACTCACCTAATCTGGGAATGGAGCGGGTTTTCTTCTCTTCTCCAGCCTCTGAGACACAAGGAGATCAAGGGGAAAGTAAGGTCTGAGGGGGAAAAAAAGGAAAGAGGGGGATAGAGGAGGTGAAGGGGGGAGAGGAAGAGAGAGGGGGTGAAAGGGGGAGAGAAAGGGAGAGGAGGTAAAGGGGGAGAGGAGGAGAGAGGAGGTGAAAGGGGGAGAGGAGGAGAAGGGGGAGAGGAAAAAAGAGGAGGTGAAGGGTAATGGGGATGAGAGGAGGTGGAGGGTAAGAGAGGAGATGGAGGGGGTGAGAGGAGGGGGTGAGAGGAGATGATGGGGGTGAGAGGAGATGATGGGGGTAAGAGGAGATGATGGGGCGAGAGGAGGTGATGGGGGTTAGAGGAGATGATGGGGTGAGAGGAGGTGATGGGGGATGAGAGGAGATGATGGGGCAGAGAGGAGATGATGGGGGAGTAGAGGAGATGATGGGGGTGAGAGGAGATGATGGGGGATGAGAGGAGGTGGTGGGGGCAGAGAGGAGATTATGGGGTAAGAGGAGATGATGGGGTGAGAGGAGGTGATGGGGGATGAGAGGAGATGATGGGGTAGAGAGGAGATGATGGGGCAGAGAGGAGATGATGGGGGTAAGAGGAGATGATGGGGCGAGAGGAGGTGATGGGGGTGAGAGGAGATGATGGGGTAAGAGGAGGTAAAGGTGGATGAGAGGAGATGATGGGGGCAGAGAGGAGATGAAGGGGTGGAAGGAGATGATGGGGGATGAGAGGAGATGATGGGGGTGAGAGAAGATCATAGAGGAAGAGAGGAGATGATGGGGGATGAGAGGAGGTGGTGAGGGATGAGAGGAGGTGGTGGGGGCAGAGAGGAGATGATGGGGGTGAGAGGAGGTGGTGGGGGCAGAGAGGAGATGATGGGGGTGAGAGAAGATGATGGGGGATGAGAGGAGATGATGGGGGATAAGAGGAGGTGGTGGGGGATGAGCGGAGGTGGTGGGGGCAGAGAGGAGATGATGGGGGTGAGAGGAGGAGATGATGGGGGTGAGAGGAGGCAATTGCACCCACTGGTGGGTGATGCTGGGGGAGGGAGAGAAGTAATGGCCGCTCCTATCACCCGGCGACCACGGGAGGCGTCGGCACTGACATCCCCCGGAACCCGCTCAGCTTGCCGTAGTACCCGACTCCCCTTCCCTCCCGGAGCGCACTCTGCAGATAACGGCAGCCCGCCCTCCCCCTGGCTCAGCGTCGGGCGATGGGTCCCGGGTAGGAAAGTGCGGCTGCTATGCGGCCATTGCGCCCCTGACACTGAGGGCGCATAGCACCCGCACTTGCCATCGCCCGATGCTGAGCCAGGGGAGGGCGGGCTGCCGCTATCTGCAGAGTGTGCTCCGGGAGGGAAGGGGAGTCGGGTACTATGGCAAGCTGAGCGGGTTCCGGGGGATGTCAGTGTCGGCGCCTCCTGTGGTCGCCGGGTGATATTAGCGGCCATGATTTCGCTGCGGGGATAGGTGCCGGGACACTGCTGAGTGATAGCAGTGTCCCGGCTCTAAAAGCAAAAGTTTAATTTCCCCCCCCTTTCCTGCGTACCCCTTCAGCCTGCGGTGCTTACCGCAGGCTGAGAGACCCTGGATTATAGTATGGGCGGTCCAGAAGACCGCCCATATTATAATCTGTTGCAGAGTCCTGTTGGCGGGCCAGCTCTAGGGAATAATCGGATTTCCTAGGCCGACCAAAAATAATGGCACCGCGGGCCAGATTTGGCCCACGGGCCAGAGTTTGACATGTCTGGTCTACTCAGTCTGATAGTGGTACAGTATACAGCTAGTACAGTAGCCTTAGAGTCTTGGATGCATCCATGCATGCTCCCCCTGCTGTTCCCGTTCCATTTCCATGGTGTTTTCATCACTTCCTGAGATTTTGAGGTGGACCAGACACCCTCCCCTCTGTAAATAGGGGCTCCTGAAAAAATGCTCTAATATCCCATTGACTTTAATGGGGTTTGTTCTTTGACTGTGCATTCGAGTATTTAAAAATGCTGAACACAAATAATGAGCATTCAAGTATTTTAGTGCTCGCTCATCTCTAGTGAGTTGTCATTGTGGGAAAACACCTTTTTGGCATGAGAAACTTTTATGTGTGATCACACCTTATCTTTTTTATTCTGTTGTCTTTAAAGGGGTTATCTGGCACTTAAATTAATTAATAAGGATTGTATGATATAAGGTATGTCTTAACAGGGTAGCTGTACATTGAAGTATTAACCAACCTGCCTTTAATATTACACCACTTGTACTCTTCTTTTTGAATTTCTGTCCCATTCTCTGTCCATGGTGCTGATGGAAAAATTTAATCTATAACTGAAAAAATATATTATTGACTACCAACAAAGCCCAAAGAAAAACAACAACTAGAGATAAACCCTCCACGATTTTCTTTTCTAGTATAGGAAAATATATATTTTGTCATCGTGACATATGTGAAATATATATTTTTTGACACGTGTTTTAATATATATATCTTTAATACTTTACTTACTATAATATAGTTAATATATAGTACTATATATAAATATTCAGCATATCTAGAGACTTGATCTAGAGAAACATCAGTACAATAGCTCTGCCCTAGCTCTGACAGTACGTGATTCCTCTGACACTAGTTGGCCTATATGTTTGTATATCATGACTGCTTAGCCACAAGCCCTGTTCTACACAGAATTACCAAAATGATCCCATTATTGTGGTGTTATATCTTGCCACCCAAGAAAAAAAAATTCCTATGCTTTACATGCCTTTTAGGTCAAAGCATTATCTTCTTGTTTGCCAACAATGTAGACATTTTAAGAAATAGTCCTGCACAGATTCTTGGATACCCAATAGCAAGGAAGATAGGACCAACCAGAGCCAGGTAGTTAAGCCCCACACGTCACTCGGCTATAGCAAATGATCAAAGGGGGTCTTAACACTGAGACTCCAACCAATCTTAATTTTTTCATGTCTGTTCAACATATCAAAAGTTAATTTAAATGACAGGGCTGCTATAACACCTGAGCCCTGTGGAATCCATCAGTTGAGGTAATGCTAATTTATGTTAACCTTGGTCTATGGATGTCTTTTTGAAATTTGCAGACACAATTACACTCATGGTACTAGTCAATAATTTAATAAAGGTATAGACACCTTTGAAAAGCATTTTTTTTTTGCTTTTTACTTATAGTGGTATAAAAGGCAAGTTCTCCACAAGCCTTTCTTAAAAGTTCTGCAATTTGCTGTGTGAACTCTCTTCTCTCATTGTGCTTTTCTCTTTGCTTATTTGAATGTATTATTGGGTCCTGGAAACAAGGAAAAGATTGAATTAAGCAATATTTTTCATCTCAGCTTGAATGTTCAGACTGCTGAGGCCCAGGCATCAACAATTTCTTGCTGTACCTTTCTTAAGTAGAAATAATTCTTAGAAGTAAGAAGAAGTAAGAAAAAAGAAGCTCTAGAGTAATCTAAGAGACACAAACCATTTAGTTGTATGTGTTTTAAAATGTTTAAGGAATTTCACTCTTAAAAAAAAAACAAAACTTTACTAATTCTTTCTATGTGAAAAATTACAGTCGCATATCTGAACACTGTCTACTCTAAGTTTTTGCAAGCCAATAATTTGCTTAACCCCTTAACGACATCAGGCGTAAACTTACGCCCCCGTGCCCTGGTACTTAGCACAAACGGGCGTAAACTCAAAACTCTGTGAGAGTACCTCAGGGTACACTTACAGATTTGGACCTGAACAGGTCCCTAAAAATGTCTGATTTTGAAATTTTACAGAAAATTTTGAATATTGCTGCTTATGTTTTAAGCTTTCTATTGTCTAAAAAAAATGAAAGATCGTTTAATAAATGCTGCCAACATAAAGTAGACATGTTGCTAATGCTATTTGATATATAATTTATGTGGCATAACCATTTTCTGTATAAGCAGAGAAGTTTCAAAGTTGGAAAAATGCATTTTTTCACAATTTTTCACGTTATTTTGGTGTTTTTCCATAAAGATTCGTTATAAGTATCAACTCCATTTTACCAGAAATGTAAAGTACCATATGTCACGAGAGAAAACAATCTCAGAATCAGCCGGATAGGTAAAAGCATCCCGAAGTTATTAATGAATAAAGTGACACAGGTCATATTCATAAAATTTGTCTCTGTCCTTAAGGCCATTTCAGGCTCTGTCCTTAAGGGGTTAAATACATGTTGAATCAGCCCCCCCTTCCGCCCCCCACCTGGAGACTAAGGCTGCATTCCCACGTTCCGCGATCCTGACTGATCACTGACGTGGAATGCATGTACCGGAGTCCCCCCGCGCCCGGACAGCATCTGCTATTAGATGCTGGGAGTGGGGGAGACTGTATTCATAAGCGCCTACTGTAGTAACAGCACCGCGCGGCTGATTCAGTACAGCACGGCACTTATGAGTACAGTCTCCCCCGCTCCCAGCATCTAATAGCAGATGCTGTTTGGGCGCGGGGGGACTCCGGTACATGCATTCCATGGAACATGGGAATGCAGCCTAACAATTCATACCATACACATTGTTGCTTTTCTGTCTCCTTCTGTCTCCAGTTCTGAGCTGCTGCTTTCTGCTGAAGGCCTAGAAAACAGTGTGTGAACTGGTTGTGTAAACAGTGTGCCCGGCCGCCAGTCTCTGCATTGTGTAATCTGGGAGAGTTTATCTAAGGTCAAGTTACTTGTGACCTCACTGTGATTAGAAACAGCTGGGACTGTTTACATGAACAGTCTTTGAAGGGAGGGAGGAGGAGAGAGATATGGAGTGAACAACCCACACACAATTTTTGGGGTCTTCTGAAGTAAGCAGCAGGCTCAGAACTGGGGGAAGGAGACAGAAAAGGTAATGACATGTATGAAGTGGATGTTTAGGGGGATATTTATCAAGACTGGCGTATGAGAACACCAGTCGCAAATATAGCCATGCCCCCTTTTCCATGGCTGGATTGACTAAAAAACGTACACCTCTTAGTAAAGCCGGACAGCCCTGCACCTGGTGCAGGCATTGTTGAACAAATCCAAACCTGCTCCGGGAGCAGGTGTAAATTTTTATCATGATTTACATAAATCATGATAAATCTGCCATAGGAGGAGGCATTGCCTTCTCCCCACCTTTCCTTTTCCACACCCCCTACCTATCAGCCGAGATGGGGATACGGTTGGCTTATGCCAAAGAAAGGCGTGAATCCTCCCCTTTTCCATGGCATATGCCTAGAGAGCATCTCAATAAACCTTAGTCTTCAGGAGGGGGGATTATTTATCATGTATTTTACCTGAGTGGAATAGCCCTTTAGGTAGGCCAGAATTTGCCACACCTTTGGTACACATTTATCATGTATTTTACCTGAGTGGAATAGCTCTTTAGGTAGACCAGAATTTGACACACCTTTGGTACACATTTATCATGTATTTTACCTGAGTGGAATAGCTCTTTAGGTAGACCAGAATTTGACACACCTTTGGTGCACAGTGGCACAGCTTATGCCACCCCCCTTTATACCCAGGTCACGCCTCTTTTGACCCAGCAAAATAGTCCAGTTCGCTAGATTGTACACAGAATTCATTAGTACATCTGGGTCAATGTGTATTTGTTGTAGACTTATAGAAGCAAGGTACAATATTAGTAAATAAGGATTTAACCTTCAATTGACCATATACCTTTAATAGTGTGGTTTGAAAGTTCATCTGGCCGACAGCGGCTCTATTCCTCTCCTGTGCAAGTATGGGGAGAACATTCTCAGACACCCTTGCTGATGTCTTATCTCCTCAAGAACATAATGATTGGGCAGCTAAAATCCAACATATCCGAACCTTAGTTGGAAAGCCAACATACACATTATATGATTAACCGGCCCAGAAAAAATTGGCAGGCTTAGCTGACACATGGCTAATGTGTACAATGAGACTGCTGCATGCTGGGAGACCTGTATCAATCCCTGCATGCTTGTCCGGACAGCTTGTCTGTAACAACAGGACACCACTACTGCCCTCTGCACATACATTGTCTCCATCTTAGACAAGCTTTAAGGATAAACATCAAATTTAACCAACCATGTGAACTCCTGTATTAGTGATCAGTGGTAATCCAATATGCTCCTACCCCCATCTCCCGCACAAAACAATTCTACTACTAGCTTGCATCTGTTCTGACGTCTGTCCTCAAAATGCCTGGATAAGAAGGTGACTGAAAAGTCTGATGTGTATCAGAATACTACTTATCAATAGCTTGGGATATTGATAGAAAAAATGTTTTTATATTTTAATCCATAGCGGTGCCTACTGAATGCCAAATGATCAGTAACATTGCCCACCCCAGAAAGCTTACCTTAGCTCTACTTGAAGTTTTGTGAAGTTACCATAATAACTATTTGCACATCTAAATATATTTTAATCATTATCAAAGTCAAATTAAATGTTTTTATACAGATACAAAAACCTGCAAAGATGTATGATTAGTGTTGACGCCTCATTTTTTATCAAACATTATTGTAAAGTGCTCTAGGCTATAAATGTAATCCCAAAGATGTTACGGAGAAATTTGGATAACTCATATTGATATCACAACTTGTTTTAAATAGCGCTGCAAATGTAGCTCTGCTATGTGCAGGTGTTGATAGACAGTGACATGAATAAATAGTTGTATCTTTCTGTTTTCTTCCTTTTTCCATCTAGCGCCTGAAGCCCCTATAGCACTTACTGCTCTCAATATTTCAACACACTCCTTTTCAGTATACTGGAGGCAACCTCATGGATGGATGGAAAGATATCAAGTGGATCTGGTTCCTCAACATGGCTTTGTTACTGTCAGAGATCTTGGAGGTGGGGAGTATCAGGTATGTTTTTCATTATAGTACGTGGATGGGCAACTTTTGTTTATACTCAGAGCTCATTGGAATATTCTTTGCATAGCCGACCAACCGTAAAGCTGTTTTTTTTCCTGTTCTTTTCCTCTTTTTAATAATGGGATGCTTTTAAATAATCTTTGATAAATTTCGAGAGCAAATTTCAACAAGAGGAGGTTGTTACCTTAACAACAGTTATTGTACTTTTTTTTTTCTGTAGTCCATCATGAAACTCCAGTCAGTCACCCAGGAGTTCATGAATAGTTTAACAAAGAAAGGGGAGTGCTATTGAGTAATCCAGACTCATTAATTGTGCACTGTGCAGGCAGACCTTGCCCTAAATCATTAATGCAGGCAACATTTCCCTCTTACCATCAAATAGACATAGGAACATTACTACTTTCTGGAGACTAAAATAATGATTACCTTTTATGTTGCTTCTGTGCTGCTTCTGGGGAGCGCTACATGTGTCCAGGTAGGCTGGTTTATATAATTTGCTTCTGTTGAGTCATTTTTTTATTATTTTGTTGTAGTTTTCCTTTCTAATGGAAAGCAAAAATACAGATCTAGCCAGGGAAGGAAAGTTAACCTTAAGTGTCAGGTGATGTTTTTCAGCTCTTTCTTGGTTAAAACTTTTCACAGAACATGAAAATATTTTCTGTTGAGATGTGTTACCTCTACCCTCATCCATCACGGTGGGAATGCAAGTCAGGAGTTAGCTGCTCCTCTGGGATTTTGTGATGCCAGCAGTTCCAGAGTGGACTGGTGCTTTACTGCTTACCACACTTCATATTTCACTTACTGAATATCTGTTTGGCATTTTAGGCAGATGTCTCCAGCGTTGCTCCTGGTACCATGTATAGTGTAGCTGTTTCTTCAGTGTCATCTTCTGCCTTCAGCTCCACAGACAGCAAGTTGGTAATGACTAACGAAACCAGTAAGTTTATCTTATATTATCTGGGTCTTGTTGGGCTGGGTGGGATCTTGACATTTTCACGCCTCTGAATGTACACACTAAATGAATTATTGATAGAAATTTATATAACATACTGTTCTTGCTGTATCATAGAATCCAGGTTTCCTCATTCAATAGTTGTTGAAATACTCAGTCTCCAGGTTGTCAGACTGTAGACTGCTACCTGACTATGTGAGATAATGTTTATTAAATTAATATTTTTTTCAGCTTTTGCAAAAAGTTTTGGTAAATATTAGTGCATTCTCTATGAGATGACCGAGAACTATTTAGTATTGCAAACCCCGCTTTAAACCAGGAGAAATTTTAATTCAGTGGCATCTGGATAAACAGTATCTTTAAGAACTGTATACATATCTATTGAACACATGTCCTCTTTTAAACAAAACCGTAAGTGGAACTGACACAGATAAAACCGGTAATGGACAGGTTTGCACCTTCATCTGTGGTTTGTAGCCACTTCGGGTTTTGGTGAAATATGCTTACCAAAATACTAAATGTAAACCCAGCCTAAAGCAGCACATGTGTGAGATTTTCTATGTGATACATATGGCGATTTTTAAAGGGTACCTATCATTCTCATATGGCAGGATACCCTTTCAAAACTCCAGCAGGTGCTTAGTCCTCTCCTAAAGAGAGTAGTGTACAGAACTGCTGGAAGTGCCATAGACGTACACTGTAATACACATACAACACAAGGCTATAGTACTTCCTGCAGTTATGGACAGGGCTTTAGATTTAGGAGTGGGTTACATACCTGCAGGAGTTTTGAAAGTGTATCCTGCTGTATAAGCAAAATGATAGGTACCCTTTAGGGAGACTTCAAATGACTCCCAAACACTGTGTTCAGTTTACCTAAAACAGACACTTACTGTACTCAACCTCCGTACCACTTGGCCTTCTCTTTTTGTACGCTTGACTTGAATATACCGTATTTAGATGAAATATAAGTCTTCATAACACATATTAAAGCTATGTTCATACATAATATGGCATTTAGTATTTTGTGGGTCGAAAACCCCAAAAGGTGCAAATATTTCCATTATCATTTTTCTCTCTGGGTTTGGCTAAGAACACAGACCAAATACTGATTGAAATACTAACCAAAATACTATGTGTGAACATAGCCTAAATGTAACAATGTTAAAAGTAAGCAGTACATTAAATCTAGCATACGTAGTAAAAAACACGTAACATTAGATTGAAATTCTGTAATATTTTTTTTTAATGCAGTATTGGTTGTTATCATAGTATTTAACTAGTATGCCCTTAAACCACACAATTCCTAAGGCCTGATGCACATGTTCTCAGGTAAATTACCTCTAGAAATGGAAACAAATCGTAATGTCTGTGTATGATTTTGGAGACACACAGAAGTATAGTGCGAGCTCTAACACAGATCCATAATACAGCTGTGTGCATGATGTCTGAGGCCATGTTCTCAATGTATAAGACACCGGCCATTCTGTGACCCGGTGTCAGAGAAGATCATCCCGGCTTGTACTAAAGTACCGATCGGATGATCTTCACTACTGCAGAATTCGGATGCAGGCGCACCAGTGTGCGCCTGCATCCGAATTCCCCGCTGCTCACAATGGAGAGTGCGGACAGGTTTTCTGCGACCGCTATTCACTGAATAACGGTCGCAGAAAACTGACATGTCCATTTTTGCGGCGTCACTAGGGATCCCGGCCGGAGTGTATACTGTGGGGAAGATTTATCAAAGGGTGTAAAATTTACACTGGTGCAAACTGGCCACAGCAACCAATCACAGCTCAGCTTCCAGCTCTGGTGAAAGGAAAGCTGAGCTGTGATTGGTTGCTGGGAGAAGTTTGCACCAGTCTAAATTTTACACCCTTTGATAAATCTCCCCCTATATGTATACACTCTGGACGGGATTCCTTCAGGTGCAGCACTACATAAGTACCATAGAAATCACGGCTGTTGTTGCAAATTGGCAACAACGGCCGTCATTACTACGGTACTTACGTAGTGTGAACATAGTCTGATACAGGAAACTATTTGATGCAAATGTAAAGCTTTGTTCACTTACCAGAAGGATCCTATTTATTTTTTTTGGATGCAAAAATGTGTTAGACTAATCTGATTACCATTTTTACAGCAGCCAAAAAATGCTACATATTATGGGGGAGATTTATCAAACTGGTGTAAAGTAGAACTGGCTCAGTTGCCCCTAGCAACCAATCAGATTCCACTTTTTTTATAGATTCTTTGGAAAATGAATGGTGGAATCTGATTAATTGCTAGAGGCAACTAAACCAGTTCTACTTTACACCAGTTTGACAAATGTCTCCCATATCTTTACTTTCTTGAAAGCAACAGGATCCCATATAAGAATGAAAAATTGATGCACAATTTATTTGATGCATTAAATTAGCTTTGATTAGCAAAAATAGAGAAACATTGTGGGGAAAAAAACACTAGTATTAACCCAGCCTCGGACATTCTCTTCTTTTCTTATTTAATCAGAATGTATGATTAACGGAACATGGCTTTCCTTTATGTGTTATTCACATGGGTACAAGGGCATGGTGATATGTGTCTGAAAGGATTTAGTAAGCATGTGGATTATTACATTATCAAAATGCAAAGTTCAACTTTTTGTGGAACTAAAAAAATAAAACTTTTTTTCCAAAAGATATCAGAATGTTTATAAAAAATATGTACATTTAATGCGGTTTTGCAGTCTGAGGTGCACGGCAATCACGTGATTTCACAACAGTGTCGTCAAACTTTCTTCCGGTACTCGACTTATAATTATAAGAACAAATCTGGCGTCAAGGTGTAACTATTCAGCATAGTTGTACAACATTGCATATCTTACATTCCTATAAAAGAATGTTTCTGGAGTTCCTGTATTTAATCATCTTTTGTAAGTCTGTACTAGGGAGAAAACAGTAATGGTAACAGCCTATCTGTCTTACAAATGCTGCCTTCCCTTCATTCCTGAGAGAGTCACTGGTCAGACATGTTTTCAGGTCATTGTGGTAACTAGTGTTCTGTCATTTTAGTTCCAGGACCCCCTGATCACTTAGCAGGAGAACGAGTCGGCTCTGCAGGAATCCTGCTCTCTTGGTCTATACCACGGAATACGAATGGGAAGATTGTAGGATATTCTGTTATTTACAGAGAGGTTTGCCCGTGGATGCAGTCATCTTACACTCAAGTAGCGACCACGCCTGACAGTCTAGAGATTCTTTTGACCAGTCTGACTCCTGGAACTACATATGAAATAAAGGTACTCACTCAATCACCCCTGACATCTATTAATTTCATTGGACTGTAATCTCTCTTGTATGAATTTAATTCTATGAGTAATACATGAGTCATGTATAGACAATAGTAAGAAGAATTAACGCCTCCTACTACTATCTGATAACTTAACATATTCTTAGTATGAGGATAAAATGTGCCTGGCAGTAGGATCTTATCCTGTGTACAACAAACAAGGCATAGCTAGCCAACAACAGTGTGCCAAAAACTAAAGAGCTCCTTTATGTATATAAAAAGAAAATGTACGGGTTAAACCACCTAGGTTTAATATATATTATTAGAATAAGCTTAATAAAGACACAATTTCCATATAAGTAAAAAGCAAAAGTGCTTAGAAATTCCGTTCTCTGGGAGACATTTTTATTTTTTCCCACCCATTCTCATCAAGCTATACTTATATCAGATACACACAACTCCAAAAAATCCTCTGGTGGTTCATTTTTGGCACAAAACCAATACAATGTTATATATCAAAGTAAATCTTTATTAGTATTGCAAAACCATCTATCACAGAGAAACAAACTCATGCTAATGGATGTGTCAAAACATTACTCAAATGATATATAATATATGGCATGCACATAAATATATAAATAAATGCATATGACAATGCCAATAAGCACCAAAGTGCAAGACAGGTATTAACCATAAACCAAAATTGAAAAAAGACATGCAATAAAGCCAAAAAAACAAGTACAGGAACTTCAAATCAGACCACAATGCACCCCATTTTTTGAGGGGGTACCTAGGTGAGGTTAAAAAATTGATTTATGTTCCATAAAATGGACAAGTAATCGAACATGTACATGCATGATGCCAACCATATAGAGAAAAAGCACATGCAAAGACTTCACATAACATGTTATATAAATAAAAAAAACACACACCAAAAGGCCAATCCAAGAATGAATCAGATGTCAGAAAATTTACATTGGTTTAATCTTTAATTTCCAGATTGCACATTCCAAAATTGGTCAGATAAATCTGCCTGTGTAAACGCACCATAAGCAAATAGTAATAGTAAAGTGTAATTGCAATGTTTTGTCATACTGAACATTGATTAAGGGCCCTTTTACACAGAAAGATTATCTGACAGATTATCTGCCAAAGATTTGAAGCCAAAGCCAGGACTAGATTTGAAAAGAGGAGAAATCTCAGGCTTTCATGTATGATCTGATCTCTGTTTATAGTCTGTTCCTGGTTTTGGCTTCAAATCTTTGGCAGATAATCTGGCAGATAATCTTTCTGTGTAAAAGGGCCCTTACATTGACTTATGGTGCGTTTACACAGACAGATTTATCTGACAGATTTTGGAAGCCAAAGCCAGGAATGGATTTGAGAAGAGAAGAAATCTCAGTCTTTCCTATTATCTGTTCTCTATTTATAGTCTGTTCCTGGTTTTGGCTTAAAAAATCTGTCAGATAAATCTGTCTGTGTAAACGCACCATAATTCTGTGTCATTCTTTTCTCCCAATTTTATTATGCATGCATTTTGGTTAGTTTTGTGGCTTACATTTCACGGTAGCCTGGTGGTAGCATGCTGATGGTGCAAAGTGTAATTATTTTGCTGCAAGTACTTAATATGGTGCACACAGTATACACCTTCAGGTTCACTAGAGGCATAGAGAGATTGATGCACATTGGAATTCTCTGAATAGTGCCATAGGGGTTTAATCTATTCAGTACCAGGCCAAAAATGGCCTTAAGGACCAGGATCCAGTTTTAAAATCTGATCTGATCTGATCTAAAATCTGGCAGTCAGGGGCGGGCTGGACCAGGGGGCATCTGCCCCCTGGGCTGGTCTTCCCCACTGCATTATAGGGCCATGCAGCTGCCACTGACAGCTGGTAGAAGATCTCAACCTTACCACCCCAGCGCTCATGTCTCTGCCACCTAAAGATTGCTGAGGGGCTGGTCTGTGCTGTTAAACCCCGCCCCTGTGCCGAACCCTATGCTTTTATAAGCCTATGATGCTTATAGTTAAAAGCAAACTGCTCTGCTTCCTTCCTTCGGCCACTAGAGCCACACTCTCCTTCCAATTGTCACTCCTGTGTCTGGCTAGAGGAGCCTTAAGACAGAGGAGATGGTTTTCTGTAGGGAACCAGGTAACTGTACAGAGGAGACCTACACGGGCATATGTAGGAGATATTCTAAAAAAAAGTAATGAAGCATGGGTGGGTGGGGGGGGGGCATTTTGACAGCAAAAGTAATAAAAACTATAGTGAAAATACAGAAACACCAATTTCCCAGCATCTTCTATTGTAGTGAGTATGATTGAGGTCACTCAGCTTTCCCACCATCTTATATTTAGTATGATGTGGTCACCCAGCTTTCCCACCGTCTTAGGCTCAATATGATGTAGTCACCCGGCTTTCCCAGCATCTTGTATTATAGTCAGTATGACAGCATCTTATACTCAGTATGATGGAGGTCACCCAGCTTTCCCAGCATCGTATATTCAGTATCATGGAGCTCACCCAGCTTTCCCAGCATCTTGTACTCAGTATGATGGAGGTCACTCAGTCTTGCCAGCATCTTGTACTCCGTATGATGGAGGTCACTCAGCCTTCCCAGCATCTTATACTCAGTATGAAGTGGTCACCCAGCTTTCCCAGCATCTTATACTCAATATGATTAAGGTCACTCAGCTTTTCTAGCATCTTGTACTCAGTATTATGTTGTTACCCAGCATCTTGTACTCAGTATGATGAAGGTCACTAAGCCTTGCCAGCATCTTGTCCTCGATATGATGGAGGTCACCCAGATTTCCCAGAATCTTGTAGTCAGTATGATGGAGGTCAACCAGCTTTCCCAGCATCTTTTACTGGCTGGTAGCCTTAGGAAGCTGCACAGTAGATCTATATTGTATCTATTGTATCTATTATATACAATTGTGCTAATTGGTTGCCTTTAAAGGAGCACTCCAGCCCTTATTACCCTCCCCACATCAGTGCAGGGGCAGTAGATGGCACCCCAGGCCTGTACTTCTGCCAGCAGCAATGTTCCAACAGTTCGGATAACTTTTCCAGCCCTTCTGATCATTTGTGACCAGGGGATTCCTACTGCTCTGTGTGAAGGGGCCAAAACTCACTTTCTCAATGTAAGTCTATGGGACGGTTCAGTTTCAGTGATGAGCCATCCCATGTACTTATAGAGGAAAGTGACTTTTGACCCCTTCACAGGGCGCAGTAGGAATTCCCTGTTTCCAAATGACTGGAAGGGCCAAAGATGTTATCCGAACTGTCTGAACATTGCCGCTGGAGGCAGTGGATGTCCGGGTTGCCATCTACCTTCCCTGCACTGATGTGGGGAGCGTAATAATAGGTAAGGGTCAGAGTGGTCTTTGAAGGATGGGCTGCTAGCCTGCTACTCATGGGCAAGTGTTGTGTGCTTGCCCACCAGGCTAAAATATGCCGGCCAGCCCCTGCAGTATATAGTACACATGAGAAAGATAGGTTGAAATAATTATTTTAGCTGTTTGTTATATTGTGTTATAAAGTTTTCAAGATTTTTTTTCTTTTTAAATACTTGGATTTATAAAAGAAATTTGATGCCCAGCCTTTTCCTCTGATTAATTCCAGGTGGCTGCAGAAAACAGTGCTGGCATCGGATCGTACAGCACTTCTCTTCTGTTTAACACTGCGGAAAGCGGTAAGATATTTCAAACAGAGCACAAGAACTGCATGTTCAAAAGTCACTAACACTTGACCTTTGTGTCTAACTGAGAAAAAAGACCATTGTTACCTGAGTTTCTATAGTACTGTAAATTAGATACCAGTTGTACACAGGCTCTAGTGACCGTATAAAAATGATGACAGTGAACCTTTATCCAGTGACCCACAGGTTCTGACCTCTTTGACTAGAGTTTTTTTTTTACCTTTCTTTTCCACCCAGATTGGGGCAAGACTCTTCTCTGGAGAATCTGCCAGAAAAACATTTTAGGTTCCTTGTTTCAGCACATATAGTATCATGGAATAGTATCAGCACATGTAAGTCTCTTATAGTAGTTAACGGGGTTGTCCAGCAGAAATCTTTTTCTTTCAAATCAGCTGATGTCAGAAAGTTGTATAGATTTGTAATTTACTTCTATAAAAAAATCTCAAGTCTTCCCATACTTATTAGCTGCTATATGTCCTGCAGGGAATGTTGTTTTGTTTTCAGTCTGACACTGCTCTCTGCTGACATCTCTGGCCGAGACAGGAACTCTGTCTTGGTTTTCTATGAATTCCCTTAGAAAACCTCTTCTGCTCTGGACAGTTCCTGTCTCGGCCAGAGATGTGAGCAGAGAGCGCTGTGTCAGACTGAAAATAAAACAACATTTCCTGAATGACATATACACTGTGGTAGCTAATAAGTATGGGAAGACTTGAGATTTTTTTTATAGAAGTAAATTACAAATCTATATAACTTTCTGACACCAGTCGATTTGAAAGAACAAGATTTTTTAGTATTTAGGTACCTCTTTGCTTTTATATAGTACTTTGGTCTACATTGTGCTCCCATATAGATGGGCCCCTCTGTGCCCTCATATAGTAGTTAGGCTCCTCTGTGCCCCCATAGTGGTTAGGCCACCTCTACTTAGGACTCTCTTGCAGAGAAGTCACTAGTAGGTAGTATGTGCCCCCATGTAGCTATCCCCCTATAAGTAGTGCCCACAGTAGTTAGCCCCTTAATAGGTAATATCCCCATGTAGGAACTCCCCATAGTTAGTCCTGCTAGTTACTCCCCTTAGTAAATAGTATTGCCCATATAGGTAAACCCCTCCATAGTAAGCCCCCAATGTAGGCAATGCCCCTGTAGGTAATCCTTCCAGTAGTAAGACCCCCCCCCTCATATAGGCATACCCCTCTCTGTAATATAAAAAAAAACAATGCTAACCTTGCTTCTCTTCCTCTCCCCTCTGCAAGTGCTGGAGTGACATCACCTAAGTGCCGGAGTGCTGGGGAAGAGAGCACCCTCTTGTGACCACATGGAATAATGCTGCCTGTGGCCACAAGAGAGATGGACATGGTGTGGAGCCAATGGCACTTTGCATTGTCAGAACACAGTATTTAGCTGTAAGCGCTCATTAAAGGACTAGGTGCAGTCCCAGCAGCAAGTACCCTTAAGACTAAATGATGCCACAAGGTCATTATCTTTTCTGACAAGGGAGAAGAGAAGAAAAAAGCGGGCACCGTCGCCTCGTGTGATACCTCAATACACCAAGGATAAGGATTATGCAAGAAGGTGCTCACCTGAACGCCACTTGGGCTTTGTGCATAACACCCCTCAACAGGGTATAAATCTGAATCCAGGGTCTTGTTTGGTAACAGTCCACTGTATAGGGGCCTATTAACTCTAGGGACTGCTAAGCTGACTATACCAAAAACACAGGATACTCCCAAAATAATGAAGCCCGTGAAGGAAATGAGTAAATAAATAAAAAAACGAAATTAAGATACTCTGGGTCAGCGCTGTCCACACAGAGAAGTGGCCAAAAGCTTTAAATGAATGAATTTAATATCATAAAAAATTATTTTAGTGCAGCACAAATATGACGTGTTTCGAAGACATACGTCCTCTTCATCAGATAAAACAAAGTGCACTTTGTTTTATCTGATGAAGAGGACGTATGTCTTCGAAACGCGTCAACACATTATATACAGAGGCACATTAGATTCATATTCAATGCTTTCGATATACACTAGTCTAAGAGTGTAGCTGGATGCTGGTTCTCAGCTAGGAAATAGTAGAGTAGAGTTTTTGGAGACGTTTATTGAGTTGGTGTTGGCTTACTCAATAATGCCATGAAACTCACAACAGGGCTGATAACTAAGCATTGAAATTCTGGAGCAGTTCTCTTTTAAATTCCATGAAGAGTGGGAATAATTAAATCACAATATCACAGCTGGGTTTTGAGCCCATGGAAACAATTTTTGAAAGTGGTCTTGGAAATGATTGTATAGAAAAACACACAAACATACAAAGTTGGGAAAATTGCACTTCTAGGAAAAATTAATTGTAGCGTGTCTAAAACCAACAGAGTCCTTTACCATAGGCAGGAAGCTGGATGACGGCACACAAAGTCTCCATGTACATGTTCTTGTCCTATTGTGATGCGTGCAGTACTGTATATCAGAAGATGCAATGTAAGAATATCTCTGTAATAAATCATCTTTGTGTGAAATTGTAGGGATAACACCGTGGTACGGTCAAGCCCCATTGTAAATTTGGAGTACCCTTTAATGTCTCTAAATAAGCTGGAAGATGTATGGGGTCATTACAAATATTAAATATATAAATACATCAAATTAAAAAAAAAATTGTCATGTGTAAGAATTATGTTTCTCACTTCTAGTGATGAGCGAATACTGTTTGATCGAATAGATATTCGATCGAATAGTGAGATATTAGAATATTCGATATTCGTACGAATATCCTGCGAATATTCGACGAATATTCGGTAAGCGTTCAAATCCCCCAGCTTCCTGTTTCACCCTCCAAATGGTCAAATAGATGTTTTTCACTAATCGAATAATTGTTCCCATAGACTTTAATGGGATCGAATATTCATTCGAATATTCCCGGGATATTTGTACGAATATCGAATATTCGAATATCTCACTATTTGCTCATCACTACTCACTTCTATTGCACACTTGGCAACAGAAGTTCATTAACACATATGCTCCAAAAATGCCCAAACACGCCCAATGTGAAACTCCTTCCAGCACTATTAATTTCTACCGCATGGCTTTGAAATTCCCAAAACTTGAATTGTCTTCTAAGATTAATTTGAGCCAGCTGCAAATCTCCCTTTCTTGCAGGTTTTATAAAGTTTGGCTACTTTGTAGCATTCCCTTTGACGGCTAAATCTTTTTTTTTTTTCTTGTTACTGATAAGGCATATTCAAATCTAATATTAACCCCTTTATGATCTAGCCTATTGATGCACGGATGTCTGGGTCAAATTAATGCAATGGTCCTCCCCGCCTTCTAAGAGCCATAGCGCTTTTAGAGCCTTAGAGCTTTTATGGTTGGGGTGTAATTTTTGCGCCATGATCTCTAGTTTTTATTAATATCATATTGGTGTGAAAAATAAATTTTTGATTGCTTTTTATAAAAATTTTTAAATTTCTGATATATAATTTTAACAAAACAGCATTCCAGGTGATTATTTTATTTTTCGTTTACACCATTTACCGTGCAGGAACAATAATGTTATATTTTTTATAGATCGGACAATTCTGCACGCTACAATATATAATATGTTTGTTTGTTTATTTTTTAAGTCTGACCTCCTTCTGCCCACTAGTTGCGTAGAATACGTCCTAGGTGAAAAGCATGAGCCCTAGTTGTTGGTTATCTGGCTGTAGCAGACTTCCAAGGTTACTCGGTCATCTTTCACTGCCCAGTAGGATACGTAGACCTATCTCGGTAGCTTTGTCCTCTCGTATCAGGAGTCTGCCCTGCACATTTTTGAGAGGGTCCTGGCGAGGGCTAGGGTGATCCTAGGTGGCTTCTCTCCCTACGTGGACTTAACACTGTATGGCTGGGTTCACACTACGTATATTTCAGTCAGTATTGTGGTCCTCATATTGCAACCAAAACCAGGGGTGGATTGAAAACACAGAAAGGCTCTGTTCACACAATGTTGAAATTGAGTGGATGGCCGCCATTTAATGGCAAATATTTGCTGTTATTTTAAAACAACGGCTGTTATATTAAAATAATGGCAGTTATTTACTGTTATATGGCGGCCATCCACACAATTTCAACATTGTGTGAACAGATCCTTTTTGTGTTTTTAATCCACTCCTGGTTTTGGTTGCAAAATGAGGACCACAATACTGACTGAAATATACGTAGTGTGAACCCAGCCTATAACTGTAGTGGCTCTTAGCATAAGGAAAGTCTCTCTGGGAGCTAGCTTCTCACACATCCGTTCACACTGAGAACCTACTCTGAACTGCTCTGTCGCTGGTCCCTGTAGGGGTCTTGACCAGAGCTAGGCCCTGGCTTAGATTCAGTAGAAACTGTTCGGTGAGTGTCCTCTGTCACTGGAAACTGACTAGGGACTGAACTCACTCCCTCCACCAAGTAACTCCTCCTATAGGGGCTATATCTAAACCCTCCTGTGAGTGGTGGGGGTGAGTGTGGGTAAGAGAGAAAGGAGATAGGATAGGACAGAAGGAAAGAGCAGCTGCAACTGGTCAGCATATAACACATGACACAAAATAATTAACCCTTTACTCCTCAGCTGTGTACACAGAATATCAAATGGTAGAGACATCTAGTGGGGAAAACAGAGCACTTCATCTCCCACTTTAACCTGAGTGAACGACTTACTGGGGAGCATACACAACATACACAACAGACGTGGTGGGACACCACAGCTACTACTGTACAAAATTGCCTAGTAACCTGCACCATGACTTTCCTCCACACCTCTTTACCACGTGACTACAATATTAATTTCACTGTAATAGTTAATAGTCATCACATGCATTGTGTGCTTGCTTCACAATAAGGCACTAACAAAGCTTATGCAGCTACACTTAGTTTAGAATTTTAGTAGTCGTTCGGGCCTCTCTAACAGCTGTAAAATAACACCTCCTAGCATGCCCTACCAGCCTCTGAATGGACAGCCACAGGTCAATCATTATGAGTAGGAATTTCATTATGTCATTTTGATTTATAGAAACCTCTATACTTTTCAGTTTATGTGAGATATCTTTTATATATCATGCAGTAAATCTTCTGTTCTATATTTTATTATCTGCCCTAAAGGTCACATAAGACACACACTAAAGCATGCTATAAAAATATCAGCCTTTATATTCCAAATGATGATATATCTTTGAAACATATGTATTTTAGACCACCATCATTCACTTACTCACCCTTCTCTTACTGTCATAAGCCACAAATCAATTGAACACAGAACTTACTACATCATTGGAAATGTCAATACTAATTTTAATAGATAGCTATTCAGTTTTAGCTGGTAAAGGTGCCCATACACACTAGATGTAAGTTGGTCAAAATTGCTGACTATTGGCCAACAATTGTGCATGGGGTGTCCCGTCTTTCCCTCGATGGCAGATGTGGGAGTAAAGATGCATTAGGTTTGTTGCACTTCCACATGCCTTTACTTTACTCTAGTGGGAGATAGATGGCTGTCCCCGAAGGTCCTCAGAGGCTTATTGCCCTCTCCTCATTAGCAACACACACAAGCTCAGCCAAGCATGCATGTGTAAGGGAAGGTAAGGAACAGCTGTGAGCTGACAACTGTAATATGTGCATGGACAGCTTTATGAGTGAATAAGAGTGATTTGTGCACATTACCAACCACTAATGTCATGATACACTAAGTGTGGGTACATAAATTGCACTTCAGTAGCCTCCTACCTTGGGCCTTAAAGGAGAAGTCCAGTGAAATTTTTTATTTAAAGTATTGTATTGCCCCCCAAAGTTATACAAATACCAATATAGACTTATTATGGGAAATGCACATAAAGTGCTTTTTTCCATGCACTTACTATTGCATCAAGGCTTCACAGACTCCCAGAGCTGTGCAGGCTGTGGCTGCTGAGGAGGATGATGGCAGATGGATGCTCAGTGTCCCTCCAGTGCCCTGTGTCCCTCAGTGTCCCCCTGCCATCATCCTCTCCAGCAGATACAGCCCGCACAGCTCTGGGAGTTAGGTCGTGACATCACCATGTTATCCAGGAAGTAAAGCCTTGATGCAGTAGTAAGTGCAGGGAAAAAGCACTTTATGTGCATTTCCTGTAATAAGTGTGGATTGGTAATTTGTATAACTTTTTTTTGGGGTGGGGGTAGGCAATACAATACTTAAATAAAAATTTTCGCCGGACTTTTCCTTTAAGGTTTAATCAGATTCAATCAGATATACAGGACAGATTGTATTGCTTGATACAAAAAAATTTACTCTCCAGTACTAACAATATATCCTGTACTTAAGTTTGACACCGACTCTAGAAATAACCTACTATTAAACTAACCATCAGAACATTGTGTGGCAGAAATTTCCATAGTTTACTGCTTTCTGCTCTTACAGCAAAAAAATCCCTGACTACTGGTAAAACTTTCTAGATGTAGATCAGTGTTCCTCAACCTTTTGAAGCCAAGTACCCCTTTGTGATGAAATGTTCCAGGCAAGTACCCCTGAGGATGAGATTGGTTAAAAATATTGACTAAAGGGCCTATTACACGGGTCGTATAGAGGAGCAAACGAGCGCTCTCAGCGCTCGTTTGCTCCTCGTTCCCCGCTTGCTGCCGCCGCTATTCAGCGCGGCTGCAGCGAGCGGGTGAGTGCGGGAGGGGGCGGCAGGGAGCTGCGGGTGGGCTGCCTGGCTGATCGCTGATCGTCCGGGCAGCCCATAGGATATAGCAGCATCTGCTGCCGACGCTCCTATTCAACGGAACGACGGCAGCAGATCGCTGCTATATCAGTCGCTTGTTTTTCAACATGTTGAAAAACAACCGACTGCAATGATCAGCCGACATGAACGATGTCGGCTGATCGTTGCACTCTATTCCACGGGACGATTGTCGTCCGTAGCGGCCGATATCGGCCGAATACGGACGATAATCGTTCCGTGGAATAGGGCCTTAAATAAGGACAATCCCACTGCCGCCATAGTCAATGACACAGGAGACAAGTGTGGTTTGTCACTACTGCTCAGTCCATACACTATAGAGTGCTCAAGCCAAGACGTAGATACAGATGGTATTTAGCACGACAATGATGGTGCTCAGCTAAAATAGTAGCAGTCCAAACAATGTATCCAAACAATGTATCGCTTTATTGTAGAAACAACATGAAATTCATGACGGAAACAAGTATAGATGAGGGAGGACAAACAAAACACTCATACCGGCAATGGCTGTCTTGTGCGCTTGACACCATGGGCTCTGTGTATAAAGTCTCTTTAAGCATCTGATTACATATCAGATCCCCCATTACAATGTAACTCACAGGCCCCAGTAATAATGCTCAAGTAGTGCCCCCTGTAGCCTGAAACATTACCACCTGTAGCCATTAATAATGTCACAATAATAACGCCCCCTGTAGCCAGATACATTGTCCCTTTGTAACCAGATATGCCCCCTGTAGATACAGGAAATGCTTTTTGTAGCCAGATATGCCCTTTGGACAGAAATGCCCTATGCAGCCATATATGCCCAGTGTAGCAAGATACAATACCCTCTGTAGCCAGGTATGCCCCTTAAAGCCAGGCATGTCCCCTGCAGCTACAAATGTCCATTATAGACAAGTATGTCCCCCCAGCAGCAATATATACCATTGCCAGGTATGCCCCCCCTGCAGGGGGAAGGACATCAGACATGTGGGAGCCCAGGATCTTTAGACACTAAGCGGCGTGGCTACGCCGGTAGTGCTGTGAGTGTTGCAAAGCAATGATTTGGGGTCAGAAGATGCAGGGACATAAGGTAAATAAGAACCCTTGACAACAGCCATTTTATTTTTTTCACAATCCGTCAGACTTCTCCTTTAATCTGACCCTGTAAAAAAATAAAATAAAATAAAGGCGAAAAAATGGCATTGCCAAAAATACCAAATGCCAGAATATAGTTTTATTGGTCACATTACATAAAAAAAAAACTATTTACCCCAACATGGTACAGCTAAAATGACAGATCACAGCCCAAAAAGCAAGCACTCATTTGCTTACATTTTACTGTTTGTTCACACTGCGTATGAATCCGTCCGTAGATCGTACGCCGCCGTACATGTGCGGCTGAAACTACGGGCGTGGGAAAAATAGACATGCGGCCAGATGCGTACGAACCGCGAACATATGCCCGTAGTACAGTTATGCTTCCTAGCTTGTTTTGAAGCGATCTAAAGCAGGTCATTTACTTGGAAATCTTCGCCCAGCCCTGTAAACCACACAAAACCTTTTGGATCGAAAAATCAAGTTCAATTTGGCTGAAATAAGTACTTCGTACGGGACCACATGGAAATCCACGGCCGTGAGTTTCAGCATTTCCGTCCTCAAACAATGGTCTTGTTAATTTTTCACGGGGCCGTATACGATCCGGCCGTAAGCTCATACGTAGTGTGCACTGTGCGGGCATATATCGTATACTTTCAAGCGAACGTATCAACCTCAAAACTGCGTATATTCGCGGTTCGCACTACGGACGGATTCATACGCGGTGTGAACATAGCCTAAAGGTAACCAGTCACATTATGCATGCTATCTGATGTGCCAACACCATGTTGTACATACAGAAGGAGGAGCAGAAAAAGATTGTTGAAAGGTTCCGTTTAAGTTCTCTTCAACATCCTCCTCAAGTATATCTCTTATATTCCAATTTACACTACATTATAGTGGTCACACGTCATCTCCTGAATGTGATAACATTCCCTGCTTGCAACAAAATTGATAAAAGATTCAGCCCATTCTAAGTTATAATCTCTGCTCGAGTAAAGCCTTATCTCCACACCTACTTAAAAATGAGGATATAATATATTGAAACCTTGTAACCCACATATAAAATATTTCTTTCTACTCTATGAGAGGAATTAATAAAAACTGTAACAAAAATAAAACTGTCTTGTTTTGCCCATAGAAACCAATGAGCGTTCACATTTCATTTTAACCAAGCTAATTAAGAAATGAAATCTGAGCTGGGATTGGTTGCTGTTGGCAACGTTTATACAGTTATTAAAAGGTAAAAAAAATAATTTTTCACTACTATTTTGTAGGCAACTGTTCTATTTCTCTCTAACCAAAGTGAAAAAATGATGCTCTTGTTTATAATCTTTATTTAACAAAGGAATTTTAAAACAAATATTACAAAACATACAAACATACGATAGCAATAACATTTACAAAAAGATTGTCATATACTCAAAAATATTGCATCCAAATATTCAAAGAGCTCAACTCCGATCATTCGGCATATGATCATCCAAAAAACAGCATTAAGTAGTTATCAATAGAGATTGAGCAAATAAAAAAAAAAAAAAGGAAAATGGAAAACAAAAAGAAAGAAAGGAAAAAGAAAGAAATAAAAAAGAGCAAAAATAAAGGGAAAAGGGGGAAGAAAAAGGATTAAGCAGAGAAATACAGGTCTCATGACATCATTGCATTATAGTATTAAAAATTGTTCAATCCAGAAACTTATTCCACGGCTCCCATGTAAAAAAAAAAACATCCCTCAGATGCCAGTACCTCTATAGTTCTCATAGAATTCACTTCCTGCACCCATTCCAGAAATAAAGAGGGATTATGATATTTCCATTTTCAAGGAATGACTGCTCTCAAAGCTGCCAACAAAAGTCTTAAAATACCTTGTTTATTGTGTATGGTTTTGTATTGTGATGTGTTGCAATTAATATTTTAGAATTTATTTTTTGTTAAATGCCACAAGTCAATTTAATGGAATTTTTATTTTTTACAGCACCAGGAAAAGTTGTGAATCTGACTGTGGAGGCCCTTAATTCATCAGCAGTGAATCTTACATGGTTTTTACCTCGGCAGCCCCATGGAAAGATTACCCATTTCAAGATAAGCGTTAAGCATGCAAGGACTGGTGCCATAGTAAAAGATACCACAGTGAAAGTAGAAGACATTTTGAATGGACCATTGCCAGAATGCACTGTAAGTTCTACTCCCTGGGTAAACACAACATTCTAAGGGGGCATTAACAGGTTCTGTGAATATGGTCCGTGCACTAAAGATGTGCTATGGACCAGATTAATGGACCTCCCGGCATCATGTATCATTATGATGCTAAGAGCTCCGATTCTGATTAAATCTTCACGGTAGTATTTGGATTTGGCTAGGGACACGTGGCAGGGATGCCCTATCTCACCCTTGCCCTTGAGATTGAGCCTTTGTCTTTTCACATTTGACAACATTGCCATTACCAAGGTATTATTAATGGCATGGGAGGATAGGGTAGGCCTGTACGCCGACGATCTTATATTTAGGTGTTATTATTAACAAGGATTATAGACTCGATCTTCAGTTTAATGTTACTCCTCTTCTAGCATATGTCTGGGATCGCTGCCGCTCACGGTTCTTGGTTGTACAGTATATATCTAATAAAAAATTATTATACTACTAAAGTGTCTGTACGTCCTGGAATGCTCTTCTTTACCTGCAATCATTTACCACAATCATTTTTAAGACTTCCCCATGCTATGCTACTTCCCTTCATATGGGACCAAAACAGGTCCAAGCTGAGTCTATTAACCTTGCAGAAGCCCAAGGCTTAGGATGGCATGTCACTGCCAGTTTTTTATTTATATTACCTGGCGGGACAGCTCTGCTATACTAAAGTGTAGGCAAAAGCTGGTATACTGGCCAGTTGGGGCCAGTCTTAGATGGAAAACCTAATTGTAGATGGTTGCCTTTACATAGACTAGCAGTTGCGTATGTTCTGGTCTAGAGTTACACACATGCGACGTATTATTGGGTGCAAAGCGTAAATTGCGCAGTTGCGTACATCTCGAGATAAACTTTTGCATGTTTGAATATGTCCGAAAATGATCGTTATAACCATTCTGATCATCAAACAAATTGTCTGTGATCGGCAAATGCGAACAATCACCGTCATGTTCATACGAACATTTACAAACTATTTGACTATTTAAGACTCAAGGTGCCATAGGAATAATTTCTACCGTGTACACCCATCTAATGAGTACCCAGAATGTCAGCATCCTTGTCCCGACTTTTGGCATATGATGTGGGATTGTCCAAGTAGTGCCTACTGGGGGGAAGTGGTGGCTCTGGTAGAAAGGGTCCTTGGTTGACCTGTTGTATTAGAATCCAAGGGATGTATGCTGGGCATATTTGATGAAACATAGGTTACGCATCATGAACGAATATTTGTACAAGAAGTACTTTTCCTAGCCCATAAACTATAGCTTTATGGTGGAAGGATTCCAGAACGCCCACTGTACAAGAATGGAAAGCACTGGTAAATACAGCAATATCTTATGAAAATCTAGTGTTTAAGGGGTTGTCCAGCGAAAATCTTTTTCTTTCGAATCAACTGGTGTCAGAAAGTTATAAAGATTTGTAATTTATTTCTAGTAAAAAAAAATCTCAAGTTTTCCCATACTTAGCTACTAAATGTTATGCAGGAAATGTTGTTTTATTTCCAGTCTGACACAGTGCTCTCTGCTGCCACCTCTGGTCAAGACAGGAACCGTCCAGAGCAGGACAGTTCCTGTCTCAGCCAGAGATGCCAGCAGAGAGCACTGTGTCAGACTGAAAATAACACAACATTTCCGGCATGACATACAGCAGTAAATTACAAATCTATATAACTTTCTGACACCAGTTGATTTGAAAGAAAAACATTTTCGCTTGATAACACCTTTAAGCATCGGATTTGTCCCTATAAATTTAATAAGGTTTGGCGTTTATGGTGTCAGACTCCTGACAGTATACAGTAAATCGGTACATCAACCTATGTGATTCTCTATTTACCTCCCACAGTTAAAAGTAAACTTTCTTGATACGCAAACATGGTATGATATAAACATGGTTACAATTTGTGGATCTAGCAGTATGTTAAGTCATACTCTACTCTTTTACTTTTCTTTTGTTACTTGGTTTATTGTATGTAATGGTTTCTTGAAGGAATATTTATACCTATCCAGATTGACAAGTTTGACTTAAAGCCAAGATTGACTTTATTTTTTTTTTTGTTTCTCGTTTTGCTGTATGAACATTGTAAACATTTCTTATAGACTTAAAACAAGTTTAAAATTTTTTTTTATTAAGATTTAAACAAAGCTAACAACAATTTAGGGAAATCTACTCGTCCCCAAAATTTTATAAACCCGAATAATATATTGTAAAGTAGATTTGCAAAGTAGCTTTCTTTACCAAGGAAAAGGGCTGGCTCTCTAGTGCCACCTATTGGAGATAGCTTCACTGTAAGTCAATGCTTATCTCTAAAAGATACTTGGAATATGACTAAGTATGTTTTGGGATTCTTGCCCGCTTTCAGGTCTTAGGGTATAGGGAATAAAAATGGGTTCTTACTTTTGGAGGAGATGATGGTTTGGCTGACAATTAGTCATGAGCAAATTTCGAGTGTACTTGGGTTCATCTGAACTCCTCAGCATTTGATTAGTGGTGGCTGAAGAGGTCCAATGCAATGCTACAGAGTCCTGGAAAACATGGATACAGCCTATGGCCTTTGGCTGTATCTATGTTTTCCATGAAGCCTTTGGGCTGCATCCAACTTCTTCAGCGACTGGTATTCTAATGCAGAGCGTTTGGGTTTGAACAAACCCGAACATACTCGGTTTGCTCATCTCTACTGACAATTGTTTCAGTTGTTTCTATTGTTTCATTTGACAAAATGTTTGAAGTTCTTTTAAATGTTAAATGTTGATTGTTGACTTAGAGGGAAGCTACCAATAGGTGGCACTAGACATCAAGCGCTTGTCATTTTGGAAAAGAACGGAAAGTTCAGTGCCTTTATTATGGGAACATAAGGGAAAACATAAAAATACTATGATGGCTGATTGTAATCTATAATTTTATTTAATGAAGATTTAATTTCTGACATTTTTATTAATAGTATTTGTTAAGCTCAGTTATTTGGAACAGTTATTATTGTGAATGTTGAATAATTGTATAGTATATGTATACTTTTATTATTATTATTATTATTATTATTATTATTAATTATTTCTTTTTTCTTCAAAGGAAAAAAGTGAATCATTTTTATGGAGCACATCTAGCCCGTCATCAACTCGTGGACAATCTACGACTACAACTTCACTTACGTTACAGACCATAACTTCTCGGACATTTAATGCCATCTGGAATGAACCAATTACGTATATAGTAGGTCAGCTTAGACCATACACAACCTATTTATTTGAGGTTTCAGCTGTTACCAATGAACCAGGTTACATTGACAGTACAATTGTGAGAACACCAGAATCAGGTGAGTAAAAATGTAATTGTAGAAAAATGAAGGGGTGCACAATTTTTAGCATGTGGAAGTTTTGCTGAGGTGGGGTTATCCACTTAAAAAATAGATTAATACTTTAGGTCCTTATACAATCAAAAGTCAACCTGACCTGCTGACCCTCTAATGTGTATTAGGACCTACTGACTCTTACAAAAGAGATATGTTCACACACTGTAAAATAAAATTACAGTTGTAATTTTTAGGTACTTTTGAATGTAATAATATGCTCCATTGACATCAATAGGAAATTGGCTGTCACTTCACACACCATAGAATGCCATGCGTGATTGATTACAACCATGCAAATAATAATTTATTATTTATAAACTGATTTTGCAAAATACAGCTGTTTCTTTTTCCAACCTATCTAACCCTTTGGGGACCAAGCCCAAAATGACCCAGTGGGCCGAACTAATTTTCATTTTTGCGTTTTTTTGTTTTTTCCTCCTCCCCTTCTAAGAGCTGTAGCACTTTCATTTTTCTATCTATAGGGCCATGTAAGGGCTTGTTTTTTTAACCCTTTCACTTCAGCAATCTGTATATATACGTTCCTGACTTCAGGGGGCTTTATGATGAGAGCGGAATCGCTGCAGAGATAGCGATCCCGCTCTCATGTGTGCCCAGCACCGGAGGTAATGAGAGTCAGCTGCGATCCCGCAGCCGACCCTCATTAACCCCTTAGCGACCGCCAATACGGTGGTCATTTATGGGCCGGCGCCTCCGGTGCTTTTCATCTCCCCCCACCGTGAATCCACGGTGGGGGGAGATGGAATAAGTAAAATCAGACCCCATATCAGCCCCCCTAGTGCCCCAGTAACTAACCCCCCCTCCCCGCGGTGGCCATCAGATCCAAGATGGCCGCCGCCATCACTGTGAACAGAGTATATCTGTTCACAGTGATCTCGTAGTAAAAATGAATGAAAGCCCCATGCTGCATGGGGCAGTGATCCGGGACCCCCTGGTGGGGTCCCGGTACAAGCGATCAGCGGTATATACTATATACTGCTGATCTTTTGTGCCATGTGCCGCCGGCACTTTTTATCCCCTGTCACCATAAATGATTGGTGACAGGGGATAAAAAGTGGAGTGTCCGTCCCCCCCAAGTCGACCCCTCAGTCACCCCCCTGTCCCCCAGTCACCCTTCCTTCCCCATATACTCACCTGATCCTGGGAGGTCCTTCCTCCTCAGCGTCCAGGCTGGTTATGAAGTGTGCATGCGCTCCATAACCAGCCAACTCTGAAAATTTTAAGTGACAGAGACCAATTTGGTCTCTGTCCCTGAACTATGATTACTGTGATAGAAAATATCACAGTAATCATAGTAATATAATGAAAATGAATGTGTAAAAGTGCAAAAAGTAACAAACATACAAAAAAATAAAAACACACTTTTTATTATAGTAATAATTGCAGTTTACTCCCAAATTACCCCTAATCCCCCCAGATTACCCGTAACCACCGCAGGTTGCCCGTAACCGTCTCAGGTTGTCCGTAATCACGACAGATTGCACGTATCCCCCCAGATTACACGTAACCACTGGACGTTGCCCGTAACCACCGGACGTTGCCCGTAACCACCGGACGTTGCCCGTAACCACCGCACGTTGACCGTAACCACCGCACGTTGACCATAACCACCGCACGTTGCCTCTAACCACCGCACGTTGCCAGTGACCCCCTCCAGATTGTCCGTAATCCCCCCTAGATTGCCTGTAACCATCCTAAATTACATGTACCCACCCCAGATTACCTATAAGCACTACAGTTTATCTGTAACAATCCTAGATTGTCTGTAACCCCCCCAGGTTGCCCGTAACCACCGCAGGTTGCGCATAACCACCCTAGCTTGCCCGTAATCATGCCAGATTACATGCCTCTGACCACCGCACGTTTCCTCTGACCACCGCACGTCGCCTCTGACCACCGCACGTCACCTCTGACCACCGCAACTTGCCACTGACCACCGCACCTTGCCACTGACCACTGCACGTTGCCACTGACAACCGCACCTTGCCTCTAACCACCCCATCCTACCCCAAGATGAATTCTTTGAGGGGTGTACTTTCCAAAATGGGGTGCCTTAAGTTTTTTTTTTCTGTCTGCTGACACTACAGGGGCTCTGCAAATGCACCTGGCGCTCGGAAACTTCTTCAGCAAAATCTGCAATGGAAAAGCTAATTGGCGCTCCCTTCCTTCTGAGCCCTGCTGTGTGCCCATACAGTGGTTTATGCCCACATATGGGGTACCGTTGTACTCAAGAGAACCTGTGTTACACATTTTGGGGTGCTTTTTCTCTCATGTTCCTTTTGAAAATGAGAAACTTTAATCTAAACATATATATTATTGGAAAATTTTAATTTTTCATTTTTTTACGGCCTAATGGTGAACACTTTCCTCCAGCCCCTGTAGGGTTAAAATGCTCATTATACCCCTAGATTAATTCTTTAAGGTGTGTAGTTTCCAAAATAGGGTCACTTATGGGGGTTTCCAGTATACAAACCTCCTAAATCAACTTAAAAAAAGAACTGGTCCCTAAAAAAATCAGTTTTGGAAACTTTCACGAAAATGTGGTAATTTGCTAATAAATTTCTAAGCCCCATAACACCCTAAAAAAGTGAAATATGTTTATGAAATGAAGCCAGAATAAAGAGGACATAATGGTAATGTGACTAAGTAACTAATTTATGTCCTATGACTTCCTTTTTTTAGAAGTAGAGAATTTCAAAATTCATAAAATGCAATTTTTTTTTATTTTTCCTGATATTTTGATGTTTTTCACAAAAAACACACAAAGTAGTGACCAAATTTTGCCACTAATATAAAGTGCCATATGTGACGAAAAAACAATCTCAGAATCGCTAGCATACGTTAAAGCATCACTGAGCTATAAGCGCATAAAGTGAGACAGGTCAGATTTTGAAAAATGAGCCTGGTCATTAAGGTGCAAATAGGCTTGGTCTTGAAGGGGTTAAGGAACAGGTGTACTTTGTAATGGCGCCTTTCATTCTACTCTAACATTTATGATGGAACCCCTAAAAGTATTATTTATGAAACTATAAATTGGTGAAATCATAAAAAAGAATGCAGTATTTTTTTTTTTATGAAATCCTTTTTTATTTGCAATTATTTATTAATAAAATATAATGCTTATTCCGATTTTAGTTTTTCACCTACAGGGCTGTGTAATTTTTTGCTCCATGATCTCTAGTTTTAAATAATACCATCTTTGTGTAGCTTGGACGTTTTGATCACTTGATATTAGTTTCCTTTATATATAATGTAACAAAAAATCAGCAATTTTGGCACTTTTTTCCTCTTTAAAATTATGCCGTTTGCCATTCGCGATGTTGTTTGTTACATTTTAATAGATCGGACAATTACGCACGCTACAGTATATAAGATGTTTATTTATTTATTCATTTTATTTTTATGTTTTATTCATTTAATGGGAAAGGGGGGTTATTTTAACTTTTATTGGGGAAGGGGCTTTTGGGTATTATTAAAAACATTGTTACGTTTTTTTTTGTTTTTTTTACACATTTTAAGTCAATAGACATATCAATAGATTGCATACACTGGTCATTGCTATGGCATAGCATTGATCAGTGTAATAGGCGCTCTGCTCATTGAGCCTGTCTGTAGCAGACTCAATCAGCAGAGCGCCGATCGGACCGCACAGAGGAAGGTAAGAGATCTCTGGCAGTCTGTGAAAGAGATGGGGGTTCCTGATCAGTAAGTGACAGGAGATAAACACCCAGGACGTACAGTTACGTCCAGGGTCGTCTGGTGACAGGCGGCCAGGGCATAACTGTATGTCCAGGGTCGTCTAAGGGTTAACCCATTGTTTTATTTTCACCTGAAATTATGACCATGATATATTTTTTTTTATCTATGTGTGAACATAGCCATAATGTGTTGGGCCCATCAAAATTTTTAAATGCCCAAACCACTGACCCCCTTTTTTGCAAATTTAGGATATGTTCACGCAATGTTTTTTCAGCTCCGTTAAAAATGACGGTCGTTATTTTGAGTCTAAAATAACGGATGTAATTTAGCAGCCTGGCTTCCCCTTAGTGCAATGACTGGTGTTTGCACATTATTTTAGTTTGGGATTACTAATTGAACTTTGGGTGTGCCTTAATTGAAAAGCCCATTGAATTTAATAGTTAAGACAAGAAAGAACGGTGGAAAAAGGAAATCTGTGTGTGATGTACTAATATGAAAAACGTCCGCTGTTTGCAAAAGACGTCTGAAAATAATGATCATGTTCATTATTTTGACGTCCGCTGCAAAAACGTCCGTTATTCAATACACTGTGTGCATTGCACATCCGTCTTTCCATTGACTTCAATGCATTGCTATTGCAGTCAGTTAAATCGCGGCAAAAACGGCCATTATTTTAATTATGAAAATGTCCGCTTTTTCTCAATTTTTGACGTTGTGTGATCATAGCCTTAAAGAGGTTAACCAGCACTACAAAAACATGACCACTTTTCCCCCTCTCTTGTCTCCAGTTCAGGTGTGGTTTGTAATTAAAGTGTCACTGTCGTATTTTTTTTTTTTTTGGCAGAAATCAATAGTCCAGGCAATTTTAAGAAACTTTGTAATTGGGTTTATTAGCCAAATATGTGATTATCTGCATTTAAAAAGCCTTTTCCCAGGTCCCCCCTCCCTCTTCTTTTCCATCCACTGCAAAAAATTAGGAAATTGTGACTTGTTGCATCAGACGTACCCAGTCTGTTCTAGGGAGAGGAGAGGGGGGGGAGGAGGAAGGAGGGAGTTAGCCGACAGCAGAAAGCAGATAACAAAAGATTAGAGGCACAGAGCTGGGTGACAGCCGTAATCAGAGCTCAGAGAGGTCAGTGCTGTCAGAGGATAAAGGGTGAGGTATTTGTAGATTAAATCTTTGTTGTCCTGTTTTGGTGTTTTATTGAGCTCTCTCCATAGGAGAACAATGAAGACAGGGGGAGAGCTTCAAATTGCTTTTTCATGATAAAAATTAATTTTTACGACAGTGACACTTTAAGCTCCATTTACTTTAATGGAACTGAGTTTGAAACCCCACCCAATCTGGAGACAAGAGGGGAAAAGTAGCCATGTTTTTGTAGCGCTGAATAACCCCTTTAAATTCATAGGGGGCAATGTATCAATGGAGACTCTTGAGTGAGTACTTCAATGTATTTGTTTCACTGAGTAATCTTGCAGTGACTTACCTCTCCTTTCCCCCTGAGAACACATGAATGTGTAGGTGGGGAACAGGAGAAATACATGTGAGCCAAACACAGCGATTGAAAGTTGATAGGTAACTTAGTTTCTCATGCACTGCTTCAAAGAAAAAATATTCAAGTTTGACACAGTGCTCTCTGCTGCCACCTCTGTTCGTGTCAGGAACTGTCCAGAGCAGTAGCAAATTCCCATAGAAAATCTCTCCTGCTCTCCAGACTGGAAATACACCACTTCCAGCAGGACATATAGCAGCTGATAAGTACTGGAATATTTTTTTTTTTTAATATAAGTAAATTACAAATCTCTGGCACTTTGTGGCACCAATTGATTTGAAAGTATTTTTTTTCTGAGCTACTCCTTTAAAAGTGAAAAGCTTTTTCCCAGTAATTGAAAAGCATTACAAAGTTATATAACTTTGTAATATCCTTCAATCACCTATCTGCCTTCCCTCCCCATCTTTCCCCCCTCAACCCCCCACCATGAAGCGAAGTAAACTCATTCTTATCTAATCACTGTTGACCCTAGGCTTTTCTGTTGCAGCCATTTTGTGACAATGACATCATCAAGAAGGCCAGCCTCCCTTTGTCAGATGACTCAGGTTGCTCAGCTCTGAATGACTGAACAAGCTGTAAGCCATCTAACTGTTCTACAGAGTCAGTTAGACATCACAAAACACAAAGTGCATCATGGGAAAGCCTAAACCAGGAAATGAAGAAAAAATGAAGACACCAACTGGAGCTTCAGTTCAGTTTTTTTTTTATCAGCACCAGAGTTGTCCTTAAAAGTGAATCGGTACCGGCATGTAGCCGCCCCCAAACTGCAGGTACCGTGTTGTAGAGGCCCTCGTTCAGTTCGGGGTCTGCCTTTCTCCCGGGGCTGATATTTTAAAGAAAAGCTACTTTTATTACTACTGCACAGCACTGTGAGGAGTCAATCTGGCATGGCCTAGAACAGCTGTGCCTTAGGCCTGCGACGCCTCTCTTCCCCCCTCTCTCACTGCCTCTCTTCATTTTTAGCACACCCCTGGGCTGAATGGAGATGGGGAGAGAGGCGCCGCAGCCCTAGTGCACAGGTGCTCTAGACCATGCCAAACATACTCCCGCCCCACTGTGCTGTACCAATAAAAGTTGTTTTTCTTCAAAATACAGGCACTGGGAGAGAGGCCAACGTGGTTTGTACTGGTGGTTTGGGGGCAGCTACATGCCAGTACACATTCAACCAACAGCAAGCAATAATACATATAATACAATATTTGCAATAACTTTTTTTCTGGCTTTATCATTTTGGAATTGGAGTTTCACTATTTTGGTTGTCTTTCCCATATTCTGTATTGTGCTATATTTTAAAGGATCCAGTCAAATATAGTGTGCTACTGTTTTATATCAATCGCCCAATATCTAGCAGCTGCTTTTCATGTGACCTCTGGTCTGATAAAGCACCACTTAAAGCACAATGCAGAAAGCTTTTTTGGCTTCAGAGGAACAAGTCCCTCAAAATCCCAACACATGGCGGTGCCAGAAACAACTGCGCTTCTGTTATTTGCAGAGAATATATGGGATTTTACTGTAAACAAATACTCATATTTCATGTACTCTTATCCTGCCAGGTCCAGCGTTATCAGTTTCATGAGTGGTATGAGTTATAAGAATGCAACGCAATGGTTTACAGCTTCCACTGATTTTAGCCTTTTGCTTTTACAGAAAACTTTATTGTGTGGTTAGTTACTGTGAAAATATTCTCTGTAGTTGTGTGTTAGGTTCATTTGCTGTATAATTTACTTAAAGGAATTCTGCATGAAATCTTGACATGGAGACTAACTTGCTGCAGAGAAAACATAGTTTAAAGCTTAGCCATGTCTCAAGGTGAAGTGTCACAGGCAGTCTTACCAATTTCTTCTTGCCCAACTCAGTATGATTGACAGGTCCCTTCCTATTTTTGCAAAGCTGGGCAGGAAGAAGCTGCGGTGGCTGTCTCCCAGACACTTCAGAGTTTAAAGTATGACTCTTTCTCAACATGTTCAAAATTGGTTATTCACTGTGCCACTCCTATTGATAAACCTTGACTAATATATTAGTATATGCCTTTCGATTGGAGTTTAGATAGCTAATGATAAAAATATTATTTAATTTTATTGTTATTATTATTATTAGGCTATGTTTACACATCAATTTTTAATTGTCGTTATTTGACACGAAAAACCACGGCCATTGTTGTTTTGAGTATAAAATAGAGGACGTTTTTTTATTTTTTTTAAAATACTACGGCAGCCATCATTACAATGACGACCTCTGATACATTATTCAAGTTTTGGTTCGACATGGCTGTCCTTTTAACACCCTTTCGGGTATGGCTATTTTAAAGTTTCATTCAATAATGTGGTAAAAATTTGTTTATATGTGAACAAAGTAAAATAACGGCACAAATATTTATTGTATACATTGTGTGAACTAATGACCGTTATTTCTATAGACTTCAATGGAAATCATTGAAGACAGAAAACAACGGCCGTTATTTTTCTAAAAAAGACAGCGTGTGAATATGGCCTAATTATTATTAAAAATACTACTTCTACTACTACTACTACTACTTCTACTTCTTATTCATGTAGTGCCAAAATATTCAGTAGCACTTTACAACACAGAGCATGCATATACAGGCGGAATCAGATATCACATAGTAATAAGCAATTCAAACAAGAGCCATAAAAACTTACAAGAGCTTACAATCTATCAGATTGCTTCTGCATGAAGCACTAGAGTGGTCCACAAAAGGGAAGGTTAAGTGCTATAGAGTATGTGTACCATAGTACTGCAGGGAAGTGCTAATAGACAGGTCAGCACAGGTATTTAAGCAGTAAAACATCCGTAGGCTGGTACTACTTGTCCTCAATTGACTCCAACAGATGGCACCAGAGGGCTAACTTGCATTGTTAACAACGACATCTGCACACTTATTGCATATGAACAAAGCTTGTGGTTTTTTTTTTTAGGTTGAATGTGGTTGTTTTAAAATAAAAATATTGTAATCTAAAATTATTGTCACTGTAAATGTTTATTGTTTCAGTTCCTGAAGACCCTCCTCAAAACGTTGTCAAGGGAAACATCACAGCAAGATCCTTCTCTGTAACTTGGGATGCTCCAACTATTGTGACGGGAAAATTTAGTTACAGAGTTGAACTGTACGGTCCCACTGGTAAGTTCCTTCATTAGAGTTGTAGTGTTTGAGGTTGATGCAATTGTGAACCAGTGTCTCTGCTGTCACTCGTGATATGAGTATGAGAATAATGTAGTGCAGTCATTTCAGTTAAACCTTTCACTGCTAAAGACACATGCGGTGACATGACTGCCAGGCTAGACGGTACTACGTTGTGATGGTTATATCTGGGTAATACCACACAAGCTAGCTAAGTAAGAAAGCTAGGTAAGAAAGTATTGACATAAAACTGCAGTTGAGCCACTGGAGAGTAAGGGAAGGAAATACCTAACCCCTTTAAAGTCCTCAATCTTCGCTTGTTATCAAGCTCAGTTTTCTTGCTTCAATAGTGGGGGCAGAGTTATACTTCCTGTTTTTGTAAAGCTCACCATACATTTTTAATATCTATTAGCCAACAGTTATCTCTCCTTGCCTTCCTATGTGGCTGAAACGTTTATAGGTTTCCTATAGGGTAGGCAGGGGTGAAGGGTGTAAGGAAAAGGAGATCTGTTAGATCAGTGATTTTCAACCTTTTTTGAGCCGCGGCACACTTTTTATACTTAAAAAATCCCTGGGCACACCACCAACCAAAATGGCACAAAATGACACTAAAACAGTACATATTATACATATAGTTAATAATATAGATTATAAATGTATTTATACTCACTGTGAAACCTGGGCCTGTTTTCTTCTCCCCATGCTTCTCTCCTGTGCTTCTCTCCCACATGCTTCTCTCCTGTGCTTCTCTCCCCCTTGCTTCTCTCCTGTGCTCTCCACCATACTTCTCCCCCCTACTTCTCACCTGTGCTTCTCTCCACCATACTTCTCCCCCCTGCTTCTCTCCTGTGCTTCTCTCCCCCATGCTTCTCTCCTGTGCTTCTCTCCCCCATGCTTCTCATGTGCTTCTCTCCCCCCTGCTTCTTTCTACCAAACTTCTCCCCCCCCCCCGCTTCTCTCCGATGTTTCTCTCCCCCCTGCTTCTCTCCCCTGCTTCTCCCCCATCCCCAGGTCTCTCTCCCCCATTGTTTTCCCCTGTTTCATAGGGGCACCATAGTTTGGGGAACTTTCCCCGCGGCACACCCGACCATGTGTCGCGGCACACTAGTTGAAAATCACTGTTATAGATCAGTGCCTGTGTACAGAGCTTTTTCATGGCCCAATAATCTCACAGCCAGGGCTGCACGAACATTGCTGGCGATGTTCATGCAGCTCTTTCCTTTGATCATCCCTTTGATCACTGGCCGTGTATCTCAGAGATAACAGAGATGTGTGTATGTGTGTGATGGTGGGTCATCAGTCGAAGATCAAGTCCTTGCTCATTTCATGCTGATTGCTGTCTCTATTACACAGGAAAATATCTGCCTGCTTTGGCAGATAATCCCTCTGTGTAATAGGACAATAAGCAGGGCTGGCGTAAGTACTCGGCTTACCTGGACAAGTGCTGGGGCCCCATCGCCTCCATGGGCCCAGAGAGGGCCAGGTGTTCTGATGTTCTGCCCACTCACTGTAATGCAGGGTGATTAGGCTAAACATCAGAACACAGAGAAAGATCAGGACATGTGAGCATCCTGCAGAGAGAGAGGGTAAAGGACCTGATCACATGACTAGCAGGTCCTCAATACTACAGTGTGGAGAGCAGCCCGACGGAGAGGACAAGGGAGGAAACTGAGCTGTAAGTGCTGTGTCTGTATGTGTCAGTAAGTGTGTATCAGTCAGTAATGTGTGCCAGTCAGTAAGTGTGTGTGTCAGTCAGGAAGTATGTATATGTCAGTCAGTAATGTGTGTCAGTCAGTAATGTGTATGTCATTAAGTGTCAGTGTCAGTGTCATTAAGTGTCAGTAATGCGTGTGTTAGTTAGTGTGTCAGTCAGTAATGTGTGTTAGTATATGTTAGTGGTGCCTTAAGTGATTGTGCATAGTGGATGGATGTATGAGGAGCCTGCTGAGGCTCTGTAGCCCAAGGGCACAGAAAAACCTGGAGCTGGCGCTGCCTTTAAGGTTGTATTAGATGGCACGACAGCCATGTAAGGGTGTAAAAGGGCCTTTATCTTAAGTCACACAATTTGAGTGCCAGCTTATCTCTCCAAGAACAAAAGGATATGGTGTGGAAGAATTTAATTTAAGGTGAATGGGCAGCTTAAGGGAGGAAAGATCTCAGCTTTTCACTGTCATCTTTTCACGATTATAACATCCACTGACTCAAGGGGATTTTCTACATTTTATCATCCTCCTTACCAATGCGTGCTATCTGACTGTAACATTTGGGCATGGGCCTTTTTTTCTCTACTAGAAGAAGATAGATTAAGAGGATAAGCTTTGATCAAGATGATGTCTTATCTTGTCAACTTGCCAACTCCATACTGTAACTCAAATGTGTCCAGGCATCCTAATCACAAGATTTTTGCCTTCTTTAGTTCTGGTGCATATGTGTTCTAGTACAGCATAGAAAAAAACAGTCTTCTGACAGTGGCTTAGGCAGCCCTATTTATTAAAGCTCAGTGTTTAGCCTATCTGTAGCAGTTATGTGTTTTGAATCTTTTTCTCATTGGTGGTTTAGGCGTTTGTATGTTACATTCTTTCTTTAATTGATTTAATCTATGCACTGACGTTGTGGTGAGCCTATGATGGGCTTGTGTTTATGCTTAGCAGCCAATCTGAGGAGGCAGAGCTGCACGGGGGAAAAGAAACAGCAGCCTGGACCTAGTCTCAGACTATATTAGACTCTCTATAAACACCCTGTGCGACATGTATCATCCGGCGTACGGATGATTTTCGGCGGAAAGTGCCGATTTGCGTATTTTTTTATTCGCAAATGGCCGATTTGCGAATAAAATATTCGCATATCGGCACTTTCCGCTGAGTACGCCGGGGGGCGGGGAGGGGGTGTGGAGGGGGCGTTACGGGGGGCGCGGACTCAGAGTCCACGCGATTTATCATTTTTTCCGCACAAAGATACGCCGAAAACCTACTCCACCTTTCAGGTGGCGTAGGTTTCCGGCTGTGCGCACCGACGTGCACAGGATTTATGTAGAGGCAGTCCGCCTCTACATAAATCTCCGTAGCGCCGGAGATGCGGGGACATTTATAAGTCCAGCGTAAAAAGCGCCGGACTTAATAAATGTCCCCCCATGACTACACTTTGGTCACAGATTACAGCTCGGCACTAACGGAGCTAAACTAAAAAGCAGCTATGTAGCAAGATCTGAGTAAAATAAACAGCAGATAAAAATAACATACAAGTAGTGACTTGCATAAGTTTTTCATTCCCGACTAGACAGTTGCTTCAAATATTTCAGTTTAATGCTTATAAAATTAGGACATGAGGCATTCTTTTTCTTACATGCTGAATTCTTTTCTTCCCAGGTCGTATTCTGGATAACAGCACAAAAGATCTCAAGTTTACTTTTACTAACCTTACTCCTTTCACAACCTATGATGCATACATCAGTGGAGAAACAAGTGCAGGTGTTGGGCCCCGATCCAACATATCTGTTTTCACTCCAGCTGAAGGTAACGGCATTTCTGTTACAGTATTTACGTCTTGGCCGAAATACAATATATAAATGTGAAAGCATTGTAGTAACCGATGCAGGAAAATTGTATTAAAGCCCATAAAGTCCACAAGATGATTACGAAACCATGCAACAAAGTAAAAATTACGCACTAGCGCGCAGACACACACACACACATATAAAATTATCTTTCTATTTTTCAAAACAATCAAATGGCAAGACTTCAAGGTAGGAGACAAACAGCACAACAAAATACCGCCCATTTTACTAAATGTTCTTTGAACATTTTTGGGCTGTTTTCATCCCAAAAAAACAACTGCCTCGCATTATATCAGTTGTTTTTAAACGGCTGCTGGCAATACTTTACATTATGGTCAATGGTGAAAAAGATAGTGTATCTGTGGCCCATATAGCAGTGTCAGCAGCAGAAACATGTAATTCAGCTGCTGTAATTTGTCACTGAATACAGCTACCATGGCCGCTGTAAACCACGAACGCTGTATTAGGGCCCTTGCACACTGAGCAATTCTCGAGGAATTGTAGCTGAAAGACTTCTGCTTGAAATTCCTCGCCTATTCTGCTCTGGCAGAATTTGAGCGGAATTTGAGCAGAATTTGAGCGGAATTCGAGCGGAAATCAAGCGTAAATCAAGCTGAAATCAAGCGGAATTACCAGCAGATTCAAACCCCATTGACTTCTATAGGATTCCTCTAGCGGAATCCGCCCAAAGAATTGACATGTACATTCTTTGGGCGGAATGCGGATTCTGCGCGGATTCTGTGCGGAATCCGTGCGGAATTCCGGACGGAAATTTACTCTGTGTGCACGGGCAGTCGGAAATCCCATTGTTCTCCATGGAAAGAGCAATGTTGCATTTACACGGGCGGAATTCCACGCGGATTCCGCCCGCTTTTTATGGCGGAATTCGGGCGGAATTCCGCGAGAATTGCTCCGTGTGCACATACCCTTTGAGTGGAATCCGAGCGGAAATCGAGCGGAATGCAAACGGATTTCAAGCACAATTTTAAGCAGAATTCAAGCCCCATTGACTTCTATAGGATTCCTCTAGCAGAATCCGCCCAAAGAATTGACATGTCAATTCTTTGGGTGGAAAGCGTATTCCGCGCGGAATTCCGGATGGAAATTTCCTCTGTGTGCACAGGCAGTCGGAAATCCCTTTTTTCTCTATAGAAAGGAGCGATGTTGCATATAAACAGGCAGAATTCCGCGCATATTCCGCATGCTTTTTGCGGCGGAATCCGTGAGAATTGCTCAGTGTGCATATACTGTACCCTAAATGTGCATATATCTTCAAAATGTTGCAAAAACAGAGTTTAAAGAATAGACATGCAAATTAACATTGTAGCCACATGGTGGCAGTATTTACTAATACGTCACCTGTGAGAATCTGTTGTCCAGAATCATCTGTCCTATTCTAAGTCAAACTTTTTTTTTTAAACAGCCCAATAGTGATTGTGATGTTTTCATAAACTAAAAAAAAAAATCTTGTATTTTATTTTATTGTTTTATGTATTGTTTATAGTTTTTTTTTGTATAATTTGTAACTGAATTTAAAATGGAAAGATAATAATAATAATAATAATGCTAATGATAACAGGTTTACTTCCATAAAAGAAAAGCTTTATTCCATATACAGTTTTAACATTGTGACTATGGAGGATATCTATGCTATGTTAAAAGACACAACTCACTGACCGCTGCACTGTGTATTTAGCAATTTCTTAAAGTTAAGTAACCCTTAGTTTTTCAACCAAGTCATACCTGCTAACTTTTGAGAATGAACATCAGGGAACATAGGAAAAATCATGTACAATGTGATGTGCTATGTAGGCAATAAAGATTTTTTTTTTTACCAATTAATATAAGATGGCTCTCCAACAGACTTTAAATCACAAATAATACACATGATCCTCTAAACTGATACGGACCATGGTTCAGACCCCTAAACAGATATACTGTATATCCCCTTATATCGATACAGATACCCAGAGCTTCTCAATAAACGTAGTTCCCTAGACCTCTGAAACAAATATGACCACTAGACTCCCCAAATATGTATTGATCCCCAAAATAAGGCCTTCTATATACAGACCCCAGACCAGACCCCCTATAATACAGACCTCAGACTAGATCCATTTAATAAAGTTACCTAAATTCCCTAAAGAAATGCAATCCCCCACCCTCTTAAAAAAGTACCCAGACTAGACCCCAACTATGTAGACTCCAGGCCAGACTTACCATTTATACAGAACACCATTTATAAATTCATACAGCTCATACAGCTCAGACCACAGATCTTGTCATCCCCTCCTGAGTCAGTGTCAGCACAATGGGGCAGATTTCCTATTGCAAAGGCACCAGAATTACATGACTTGCGCAGTCCTTGTCCAAAGTGGTTTGGCTTCATGAGAAAGGGGTTGGATTTGATGAAAAAAAGACCATGTCCTAAATGTGTCGAAAAATGTGCTGAAATGTTGGTGCAGGATTTTGGTGTATACTAAGGGAATACTTGACCTAATGGCCTAAACATAGATTTGACTAAGACCAGATAATCTACAGATGCATCATATTTACAGAACAGCTTGAGCAAATGTGATAAAACCATGATCAATTGAAAACTGACAGTCTAGGTTTGCACTAAAAATAAAATAGTATTAGTAAACTCCCCTCATTGTCTGTGGCGGTGTTCATGAATGAACAGGGGTGCAGGAAAGAGTAAAGATGAATATAATTTAAGGGCAACCAGTCAGTTGGGTTCAGCTCAGAAAAATACTAGCATCACAAAAGCAGCCATTTGATTATTTATAATTTATTTTTCATCACATGTCTCTGAACGCAGCCCAATCTATAAAAGCCAAAAAATGAAGTTTGGAAGTAATACATGCTTTATATAAATTACCTCTAGCTAGTCATGGGTGTGTAACTCTAAGAACAAGTTACCCTGGCTTGAGTTGTAATCATGCTTATTGAGGCGTGATTGCCATTGCAGCCCATCTGCTGCAATGTCTTGGACATCACCTATCGCTGGCTGTGGTGCTGGTTCAGTGGTTTTGTCAGATTATGTGGACGTTTTATGCTTTTATGATACAACCAGCAAGATCTGATGCTTACAGCCTAGGACCCAGTGACTAGTTTCCAAAAGGGCCTGCTAGTGCTGAGCAAGTACTAAAACTCTTGAGTGCTATTTACTCAAGTTGAGTATTTTTCAATGCTCCAGTGCTCAACTTGAGTAATGTGCCCCATTGAAATCAATAGGAGACTCAAGTATTCTGTAGATTTATAATTTGGGCTCCGGGCGGAGCATCCGCTTTCTTTTTTACATTTTCTATAATGAGCCAAATAGCGGCTGAGGTGGGACGCCAGTAGCAGATTATAATAGGTCCATTTTGGGTGGGACCCTGGGGCCCTGAGCTCAAGGGGGGCCCATGGTCACCCAAACAGACTTATACTTTCATTAATGTATTGCCTCCTGGCTATAGTTCTGACATGTTTTGCAAAAAAAAAAAAAAAAAAAAATCACAACTTTTTTACAGCAATTTTAAACAAATCAGTGCAAAACTGCAGCCAGGAGATATTTCAGTAACATTAGAGAACATACTGAAAGACCTTAACATGTGACTATGATGTCATCTCAGGTCCTGTACAGTCTGCACTATGGAATTATAAAGCTACAGGTGTGAGGAAAAGAGACAGGCGGAACAATCAGTGAAGAAAGGATTACAGGGTGACCAGTATGGGGTGGGGGCAGGAGCATACAGGCTTACCAGTCTGGGGTGGGGGCAGGATGATACAGGGTTCCCAGTCTAGGCTGTGGGCAGGGGGATACAGGATAACCAGTCTGGGGTGGGGGCAGGGGGATACATGGTAACCAGTCTGGGTTGGGGGCATGGGGATACAATGTGACCAGTCTGGGGTGGGGGCAGGATGATACAGGGTTCCAAGTCTAGGGTGGGGGCAGGGGGATACAGGGTAACCAGTCTAAAGTGGGGGCAGGGGGATACAGTGTGACCAGTCTGGGGTGGGGGCAGGAGGATACAGGGTAACCTGTCTCGGGTGGAGGCAGGGGGATACAGGGTGACCAGTCTAGGGTGAGGGCAGGAGGATACAGGGTGCCCAGTCTAGGTTGGGGGCAGGAGGTACAGGGTGAACAGTCAGAGGTGGGGGTAAACGGATACCGGGTGACCAGTCCAGGGTGGGGGAAGGGGGTTACAGGGTGACCAGTATGAGGTAGGGACAGGAAAATACAGGGTGAACAGTCTAGGATGGAGGGCCATTAAGCTTGAAGATGTGCAACTAGCATAAAATGGCCTGTGGAACGCCCCTGCATTTGTTTGTCTATCACACAAATGTACATTGCTGTATTTTATCTACAATAAACAACCACTCTATGCATTGGTGAGTGTCACTAAAATTCTATTATTGATATGTTATACAGAGTAGGGTCCCATTTCCCTTATGTACGGTACAGTACCCAGGATAAGGCTGCACCACACGGTCACTGTGCGTGTCAGCCTTTGTACAGCAAAGAGTAATTCCTCGCTCAACTAGAACCACTAATAATGCCAGCAATCACCACTTTCTGTGCAAATGCTGCTGCACACAGCAATCGTGTTGGGTAGTCTTGGGTAGCACACAGCAATCGTGTTTGGTAGTCTCCCCTCTGGGTACAGTCTATAAAAATATACAGTACATTGGGTGAACGGGACCCTGTACTTTATAGTGCTGTGTGGCAGCGCTAGATCATATTAGAGCATAGATAGCCCTACAGATCTACTCAAACGTTGGTGGTAGCAGAGGGGCCTGTGCTGCTCCTTCTTGCTGTTACGAAACGGAAGTACATATGTGAATAAAAATTTATACATTTATTTTACTAAAGTTATATGAATAAAACTTTATTAAAGCAGAGAAAAAAATCTCCAGAGAATTCATTTAAAAACCTAGACTCGGTTTTCGGTGGAATGGATGTAGTCTATTGGTGGAAAATATACTTAAAATTACATTTAACATTCTATTGTTAGTGATAATCATTCATCTGTGGTCATCTTTGCTTTGAAAATATGTATCTCCAACCCTAAATCTTGGGGGGCCATTGTGCATTGAGAGATGGCTTATACAGGCTCCCTGCAGGAATGACTGCCCTTGTCCACTCTGTGTAGATGAGATATGCACATGTCAGTCTATGGATATACTCCAGGTGTCCTGTCCACACACAGCAGACTGACTAATTCATCCTGCAGGTTGAACGTGTGAACAAACAATGCCTCCCTTGTAGACCTGGTACTGTGATACTGTTTAGGACCCTGAAAGCTATTTTAGTGAGCACATGGCTCATTTACCCTTTTTATGGGATTCTCCCAAGCTACTTTTAGATATCATAAATAATTTGTTCAGACAAGTTAAGACTTATTTGGCAGTACTATGTAAGCCAAAGAGTCCTCATGGAGGTACAGCCACAAGGTCTCCAACATCAGCCATAGTGACTCTCTGCCAACTAAGACCCAACCAGCCACACACAGAGCCCCAATTTCCGCCCACAGCAACCCCATTACTGTCCACAGTATCTATATTCCCATAGGCAGCGTTTCAGTAATGAGACCTGCTGCTGGAAAACAAAAAGAGCTCCTTAAGGCTATGTTCCCACAATGTAAAAACAAGAACAAATAGTAAAGATGCTATTCTTTCCCTACTGCGCTTCCCCAGTCACACCGCCACAGACTTGTCTTGGCTGTGACAGCCAATCACTAACCACTGCTAAGCTGGGAGCCTGAAGACTCAGGAGGACAACGGGGGAGCGTTTTGAGGTAAGAATAGGCTCTTTATTATTTTATAATAAATATAATAATATAAAATGTAAGTTTAAGCCTTTAAAGATCTTTTATTCAGAAAAACTCTATGGACAGTCTTTCCCAAATAAAAATTCCCAGAATGTTCCAAGACTGTCCGTTACCTGGTATCGCTGATCATGTACGGCTGATTGGAACAACTGTACTGGCCAATATAGACCTAAATGTGTTTTCAAAATGTTCCTCTCACGATCAATTATCAGCTCACTTCTATCTAATGTGTACAGTTATAAAAGAGGTTCTGCAGCAGCTGAGGTAGGTAGTAAAAGGAATAATATACTTTGGGGGAGATTTATCAAAGGGTATAAAATATAGATTGGTGTAAACTGCCAACAGCAGCCAATCACAGCTCAGCTTTCAGCTCTGGTAACATGAAAGCTGAGCTGTGATTGGTTGCTGTTGGCAGTTTACACCAATCTATATCTAACACCCTTTCATAAATTTGGGCTTTTATGTGTAAAACTCCAGGTTTTACTCATGTCCCCTCTCCTCTGTCCCCCGCGGCTGTTAAAAGCCTGTAACAGCGGCAGGTAAAATAGGGGAGGGGGCAGAGCTCCCTTACCTCCCTCCTGTTTCCCGCTCTCGGGGCTTTGTTATATCGCAGAGCCCCGATGGATATAAGACAGAGAATTCTCCCTCTTCAGAGGGAAATTTCTGTCTGGAGCCCTATAGATGCTGCAGTGTCTATAGGGTTAATTGACAGTACCAGAGCGGTGCTGACAGTTGCGGTGGATCCCCGGCTATCACTGACAGCCAGGACATGCAGCGGATGTTGCTGCATCGATGTTAATTTACTGTGAAGCGACAGGATGGGGTTATATTAATAATTTCTAATATATAAGCTCACATAAATGTACGATCACTCAATAAAATAACAAAATACAGTTACCAAAGGGTTAAGACGTGCCCTTTAGCCCAGGCTTTAGTGGTCAAGTGACATCATAGTGTGATTTTGACCTCTCTACACTACTGTGGTGATTAGCATTGACACCTTTGTTTCCCCTGCCAAAGAGCTGGGTGGGACTTGACACGTTATTAAGTGTTTCTGGTGTAGGGGAACTCAGTGTGAGAGCAGTGGCACTTTAAAGCCCCCTACATAGTCTGAGCAGCCTGTGTGGAGGGCGAGTTTAGGCCTACTGTACTTGTGATCTCTTAATGAAGCGTCAATAGTCTCTGTGCAAACAGAGGACTCTCTAATTGTTCTGATTAGGACCTGTGAAATGATATCCTCTGCTTGTTGCCCCCTTTAATGGTCCCTTTATGTGTGGTAAACACTGGGCTCTCAGTACACAGAAAGTAAGCAAGAGGAAATGTTCTTATGTTTTACTTACCTTATATACACACACATAACATTACATCCAGTCACATGGGTACTTTGTATTATGACAGTGAGTAGAAAGAAAGGGAAGTGTTGCTCATATACATTAAAAGCTAAATATTTTTCAGTTATTCCATACTTTTTGTCATGGGTTGCTAACCCAGCACTGATCTGTAACACCTACGGATGTGCGCATAGGCCCTTACGAATAGGTCCTTATTCTTTCCACATTTGCGTAGAATAAAGGGATGTGTGAAAGACGCTATGTACTTTAGCTCGAATATAGTATTATGACTGCTTTGCAGAACTTGAGCAAGTTAAAGTCAGTTTGCAACTCCAGTTGTAGAAGTGAAAGATGTTGTAGTCAGGAGAACCTCTGATCGGGGCTCCTGCCGGGCTCCTGGGTACCCGAGTTGGGAAATGTAGTCTTAAAGGGGTTGTCCAGCGAAAATCTTTTTCTTTCAAATCAACTGATATCAGAAAATATAGATTTGCAATTTATGTCTATAAAAAAAACAAGTCTTCCCATACTTATCAGTTGATGTATGTCATGCAGGAAGTGTTGTTTTATTTTCAGTCTGACACAGTGCTCTCTGCTGACATCTCTGGCTGAGACAGGAACTGTCCAGAGCAGGAGAGGTTTTTTATGGGGGATTCATAGAAAACCGAGACAGAGTTCCTGTCTCGGCCAGAGATGTCAGCAGAGAGCACTGTGTCAGACTGAAAATAAAACAACATTCCCTGCAGGACATATAGGAGCTAATAAGTACGAGAAGGCTTGAGAATTTTTAATAGAAGTAAACAAATTTATATATCTTTCTGATATCAGTTTATTTGAAAGGAAAAGATTTTCGCTGGACAACTCCTTTAACGTCGTTTTACATTGGCTGATTTGGCTGGCAGGGACACTCACTCCCATTATGGGCCATGTAAAAGGACCAGCAATCAGCAAACTAACAAGAAATCTCTCATTTATTGGGCGATCGCATCTTTGTGCGGCCATTTACATCATTGTTAGTTGGATGCATTTCTGTCTATGTAAACAGCAATGTGCAGCTGACTGTGCTGAAGATAGTAGGCAGTACCAATGATTGCGGCAGTGTTGGGCTGTGAAAAGGGCCCCTTACATTTTCAGGGCCACTGATCTATATTAACAGTGCCCCACAGTAGCTTCTGATTTCAATTCTCTCATGTGTTCTGTGAACCAGGAATATATTCTGTAAAGTTGTGGGAGAACACCTTCTGCACAGGACATTAAGACGTGTAAGAGCAGAGCACTTGTTGCACAACTTTCACCTCTCTGTTAAGATTCATACACAGAGGCAAATTGGCATAGGGTATGTTTAAAAGTTTAACCTATGCTAGTTTGACCCCATAGGGTACTAAGAACATACAATATTTGATGTTTGCAAATTAAAGGGAACCAATCAGCACGATTGTGCTGATATGGTTCCCTGCTGCACAGCATACAGCACCTCTGTAAAGCTACCACTGCAGCCACAGTTGGTAGCTTTACAGTTGTGAAAAAGAAGTTTTATTCCCCCACATCCTCACGCAGGGGAATAAAACTTCTTTTTCCATCTGTAAAGCTACCACCGCAGTAGCGTCTGGTAGCTTTGGGAAGCTGCACAGCAGAGGTTCTGTATGATGTGCAGCAGGGAACCATATCAGTACAAATGATTAAAATAATTCCCATATTAACATGCATGTTCTTTGGGCTAAACACATCTATAGTGATGAGCGAATAGTGAAATATTCGAATATTCGATATTCGTGCAAATATCTCCCGAATATTCGAATATTCGATCGAATATTCAATCCCATTAAAGTCTATGGGAACAAGTATTCGATCATTGAAAAACATCTATTCGACCACTTGGAGGTAAAAACCGGAAGCTGGGGGAATTGAACGCTTATCGAATATTTATTGAATATTCGGTGAACTATTCGATAATATTCGATAGATCGAATACCTTACTATTCGATCGAATATCTATTCGATCGAACAGTATTCGCTCATCACTACATATCTACCATGTCTAGTATTGCTTATATTTTGGCTAGATATTGTCTAATGTCTATGGGCAGTTTTATTGCGTAAAGGGATATTATTTGTACAGCTATAAGATATAGAGGTTTTTAGCCTGTGTTTTAACACTGGCCCTCTAATCAACGTGCCACCATTCTAGAATAGAACATAATGGCTTTATCAGATGACAGAAAACTGTTGTGCAAGGACACATAATCAGTAATGTCAGGTTAGCTGGCTTTTCTTGTTTTCAGCACTGGGATACAATAGAGATTCAGCCCATCACATACATTTCTATGTTGGTCTAAGTTCATTCAGTAGACATGGGGGCTTTAAGTTTCTGCAACTGTGACACTGAATACACAGCATGTATGTGGTACTTGACTGGTATATATACTAGGAAAATCCAATGTATTCACAGAATTTTGCAGCGAATCGTATGGAGAGAGGGTTTTCTTTTGATGTGTGTTTGTTCTGTATGTAAGGATCCCACACCACCAACTTTATTTGACCACACTTTTCAGTATAACTTTGAACAAAAGTTAGTTGTTTTCTTATGGCATCCAGTGGTAGATGTATACATTTATATTAGCCTACATGGTTAAACACCCATAAGCTAGCCATGGGTTAGAGGGATATTTTTAAATGATTGTCTAGTATTTCAAAGCAATCTGCTTCTTGCTTAATACTGACAATATAATATAGCTCTATGATGGCCTAGTATAAGCACTGACAATATGATGTGGCCCTATGATGGCCCTGTGTACCCGCTGACAATATGATGTGGCCCTATCATGGCCATTTGTACCCACAACAATATGATGTGGCCCTATGATGGCTGGGTGTACACGCTGACAATACAATGTGGTTCTATGATGGCTTTGTGTACCTGCTGACAATACAATGTGGTTCTACGATGGCTGTGTGTACCTGCTGACAATATAATCTGGTTTTATAATGGCTGTGTGTACACGCTGACAATACTATGTGGTTCTATGATGGCTGTGTGTACCTTCCTACAATACAATGTGGTTCTATGATGGCTGTGTGTACACGCTGACAATACAATGTGGTTCTATGATGGCTGTGTGTACACGCTGACAATACTATGTGGTTCTATGATGGCTGTGTGTACCTTCCTACAATACAATGTGGTTCTATGATGGCTGTGTGTACACGCTGACAATACAATGTGGTTCTATGATGGCTGTGTGTACCTTCCTACAATACAATGTAGTTCTATAATGGCTGTGTGTACACGCTGACAATACAATGTGGTTCTATGATGGCTGTGTGTACCTGATGACAATACAATGTGGTTCTATAATGGCTGTGTGTACACGCTGACAATACAATGTGGTTCTATGATGGCTGTGTGTACCCGCTGACAATACAATGTGGTTCTATGATGGCTGTGTGTACACGCTGACAATACAATGTGGTTCTATGATGGCTGTGTGTACCTGCTGACAATATAATGTGGTTTTATAATGGCTGTGTGTACACGCTGACAATACTATGTGGTTCTATGATGGCTGTGTGTACCTTCCTACAATACAATGTGGTGCTATGATGGCTGTGTGTACACGCTGACAATACAATGTGGTTCTATGATGGCTGTGTGTACCCGCTGACAATACAATGTGGTTCTATGATGGCTGTGTGTACACGCTGACAATACTATGTGGTTCTATGATGGCTGTGTGTACCTTCCTACAATACAATGTGGTTCTATGATGGCTGTGTGTACACGCTGACAATACAATGTGGTTCTATGATGGCTGTGTGTACCTGATGACAATACAATGTGGTTCTATAATGGCTGTGTGTACACGCTGACAATACAATGTGGTTCTATGATGGCTGTGTGTACCCGCTGACAATACAATGTGGTTCTATGATGGCTGTGTGTACACGCTGACAATACAATGTGGTTCTATGATGGCTGTGTGTACCTGCTGACAATATAATGTGGTTTTATAATGGCTGTGTGTACACGCTGACAATACTATGTGGTTCTATGATGGCTGTGTGTACCTTCCTACAATACAATGTGGTTCTATGATGGCTGTGTGTACACGCTGACAATACAATGTGGTTCTATGATGGCTGTGTGTACCTGATGACAATACAATGTGGTTCTATAATGGCTGTGTGTACACGCTGACAATACAATGTGGTTCTATGATGGCTGTGTGTACCCGCTGACAATACAATGTGGTTCTATGATGGCTGTGTGTACACGCTGACAATACAATGTGGTTCTATGATGGCTGTGTGTACCTGCTGACAATACAATGTGGTACTATGATGGCTGTGTGTACCTGCTGACAATACAATGTGGTTCTATGATGGCTGTGTGTACACGCTGACAATACAATGTGGTTCTATGATGGCAGTGTGTACACGCTGACAATACAATGTGGTTCTATGATGGCTATGTGTACCCGCTGACAATACAGTGTGGTTCTATGATGGCTGTGTGTACACGCTTACAATACAATGTGGTTCTTTGATGGCTGTGTGTACTTGCTGACAATACAATGTGGTTCTATGATGGCTGTGTGTACACGCTGACAATACAGTGTGGTTCTATGAGGGCTGTGTGTACCCGCTGATAATACAATGTGGTTCTATGATGACTGTGTGTACCCGCTGACAATACAATGGGGTTCTATGATTGCTGTGTGTATCGGCTGACAATACAATGTGGTTCTATGATGGCACTGTGTACACGCTGACAATACAATGTGGTTCTATGATGGCTGTGTGTACACGCTGACAATACAATGTGGTTCTATAATGGCTGTGTGTACACGCTGACAATACAATGTGGTTCTATGATGGCTGGGTGTACACACTGACAATACAATGTGGTTCTATGATGGCTGTGTGTACCCGCTGACAATACAATGTGGTTCTATGATGGCTTTGTGTACACGCTGACAATACAATGTGGTTCTATGATGGCTGTGTGTATCGGCTGACAATACAGTGTGGTTCTATGATGGCTGGGTGTACACGCTGACAATACAATGTGGTTCTATGAGGGCTGTGTGTACCCACTGACAATACAATGTGGTTCTATGATGGCTGTGTGTACACGCTGACAATACAATGTGGTTCTATGATGGCTTTGTGTATCGGCTGACAATACAGTGTGGTTCTATGATGGCTGGGTGTACACGCTGACAATACAATGTGGTTCTATGAGGGCTGTGTGTACACGCTGACAATACAATGTGGTACTATGATTGCTGTGTGTACATGCTGACAATACAATGTGGTTCTATGATGGCTGGGTGTACCCGCTGACAATACAATGTGGTTCTATGATGGCTGTGTGTACCCAATGACAATACAATGTGGTTCTATGATGGCTGTGTGTACACGCTGACAATACAATGTGGTTCTATGATGGCTGGATTTATACGCTGACAATACAATGTGATTCTATGATGGCTGGGTGTACACGCTGACAATACAATGTGATTCTATGATGGCTGGGTGTACACGCTGACAATACAATGTGGTTCTATGATGGCTATGTGTACACGCTGACAATACAATGTGGTTCTATGATGGCTGTGTGTACCCACTGACAATACAATGTGATTCTATGATGGCTGGGTGTACACGCTGACAATACAATGTGGTTCTATGATGGCTGTGTGTACACGCTGACAATACAATGTGGTTCTATGATGGCTGTGTGTACCCACTGACAATACAATGTGATTCTATGATGGCTGGGTGTACACGCTGACAATACAATGTGGTTCTATGATGGCACTGTGGACTTGCTCCTTAAAAGGAAGTAAACAACTAAAATCTGGGACAGAAAAAGTGGCTATTATTATCAGTTGTAGATGTATAGTATAGGTTGAAGTAGACTGCATAAAAATTATACATTCAAGTACTGATAAAAGTATCTGTTCTGTGTTTTTTTAAAAAAAATTTTTTACTTTATCTCTTTATACATTTCTAGTACCCAGCGCTGTATCTGATTTAAATGCAAAAGAAGTAGAAGCCAACTTTATAACAGTTAGCTGGAGAAGACCGCAGCAACCAAATGGCATTATTACCCAATACAGGGTTAGAGCTTTTGTAAAAGAAACAGGAATGGCCATTGAAAATAGAATTCTCACAGGAAAATATAAGGTACTTTCCTATTCTTTGAAATTTGTGTTTATCTTGTAGCATTGAACAATTAGTAATCACTTATTGCTTTGTGAGTGTTTTCACACTTTGCCTGATCTACAAGTCTTCTGGAAGATTAGAAAGAGACTCCTTTTCTTTCATTTACACCTACTTGGTATAGCTCAACACCTACAAGTGTTTCCTGTTATTTCTTCAATTAAAGGAGTGCTGATAAGATTGTTTGGGGCAGCGAAGTTAAAATAAAAAATAAGACAAAACCAATTATTATTTTTGTTAATAAGCATGTATGATAGGCACTCATTTCATTGCTACATTATATATAGTTATTAGATCCCTATATATTTTTTTTTAATACATTAAACCATTTTTCAACTAGACAAACATTTGCCTCTATCTTTTGTCTCTCTGTCACTCTATCAGGAAGTAAGACAAATGGCCTAGTATGACTTTTGGAGTTTTCCTGTCAGTGTATTGGTGACACTTATTGCTGACATAATGTATTGCTGCATAGAGCAATTTTCTACCATCAAATGTATTTGACACCAAATGTTGCTGTTGTTGTGTCAGGGGATGTAGTTATAGAAATAGCAATCATATCCCAGCTTTTGTCCCTGAGGGGGCCCAAAAGAAGAAACCAGTAATATAAACAGCATTTGATACACATGATGGATTGGGAGGCACTGCTACAAGTTATAGATAGCTCACATGAGACAAGCATACAGCAAAAGACAGTCTGTATGGCTTATGTTTGGTAAACCACTTTTTTACAATAGAATTCTCCGAAAATTTATCAAGACCAGTGGTCTTACATAAAGACCCACCTCCATACCCCCTTCCAGATTTACTGAGAGATGCACGCATGGCAGGCGCGGAAATCTACACCAGTTAGCAGGCGTAAATAATAATAAATGATAATAAATCAGGCCATACCTCCGGCCTTTCCGTGTCCCCTGCCCACCCATAAGGTGAGCAGAGTGTATGTTGAGGAGGAGGGGCAGATTTTTGTGCAAACCACTCAGTTTGTGCAAAAATCTGAACCTTTTCCCTGGCGTACATACTTGATAAATTCCCCTCCATTCTTATGCATTAGATTTGTATTTGTCCAGGTACATGGATATATCGTACTCATCTTTAAGGGTGGATGCACATGTGCTGAAATCAGTTCTATTCATCTGAATGGAGTTATTTCTGCAATAAACACATAAAAGGCATGTCCCCTGCCAGCATACAGGTTCACAGGTTTTATGTAGATGTGCCCACCTCTACAACAATCCAAGGGCATTATTGATCCCTGTGCGCCTTTAGTGAAATCTATCCCTTTCTCAAGATTGTGGGTATCCCAGAGATCATACTCCATACCTACATCAGACAGTTAGTTTGCAAGGACAAGCTACATGTCAAGAGGTCACAGGTTGCTATTGGATACTCCATCTGTAACATGTTTTTTATATCCACAAAAAAACCTCTAAAACAGAGATGAATGGAGTCACTGACCTCCATTAGTAAAACACAACAATTCACTCGCTTCTCGAAGGACAATTATTTATTGTATTCACAAAGCTGTTAGAATAATAGAGAATATCAAATAAACATCAGAAGTTTAAAAGCATTAGTGTTTCACCTCTGCGGTTTCTTCTGGGGAATGACCTCCTCTTCATCGCTTCTAGCATTCCAACCCATAAAGCTCAATAACATTTCAGAGAAAAAACTATCTGTAATGTCAAACACATTAGTGTCCTTTACAAGCACACTGTTAAAACTAAAAAACATGTATTATAAAAGAAAAAAAAAATACATCACCTCTTAATATACAACATACACAATTTGTACCAGAAAAGGCAGTAACGATTTCAAAGTAAAACATATTGAATAAATGACATATTCCCCGATAGAACAGATAAATATTATGCTTTTTTAAGGGGATATCCATGATAAAAAAAAAAAAAATCACAGCTGCTTTTTTTCCAAAAACAGTGCCACACCTTTTTCCAGGTTATGTTTGGTATTACAGCTCAGCTCTATTCACTTTAATGGAATTGGGCTCCAATACCACACCCAAACTGGCTCTGTTTTGGGGAAAAAATAGCTTCTGGGATTTTGATGAAAAATCCCATTATTATAAAAGTAGAAGAAAAATTAAATAAATATACAGTACTGAGCAATAGTGGAAAAATGATTGCAGTGTCACGTTGTGATTTGTTCTACAAGATGTTTGGAACAACCTCCCTGCCTCCTACAAAAACTGTGGGCAAGGGTGCAGAGAAGAATTTTGCTGTTTTGAAGGCAGGTGGTGACACTGAATATTGATTTGATTTATTTTCTGTTCATTCACTTTTAATTTTTTCACACCTCCCTAAAACCTTTGCATAGTGCTATATTTAAATAAGATATTTTCAATCAATTGGATATGCATGTTACTGGTACTGTGATATTCTAAAGTTCCTGTACTTTCAAGCCATTGTTATTTGGTAGACGATGTCACAAGTTTTGACTGGTAGGGTCTCACCCCTGAAATGAATAGGATAATGATAAAAGAGTGTCATGCAGCAGGAGCACGCTTCACTTATCCTCTGTCAGTGATCTTTGTCCAGGCAGCCCTGTAGACTTAGGGCCCTATTCTACCGGACGATTATCGTTAGCATAATCGTTAACGATTAACGATCTCAAACGACCGCTATTGCGAAAGACCTGAAAACGTTCACTCATTTCCATGGAACGATAATCGTTACTTATGATCGTAATTGCGATCGTTTCTTCTTCCGTATTTCTTCGCTATTGCGTTCGTATCTATTGCGAACGACCGAACGATGTCTTATTCAATGCGAACGATTTGCGAACGTTTTGCGAACGAGCAACGATAAAAATAGGTCCAGGTCTTATAAAGCGATCAACGATTTCTCGTTCGGTCGTTAATCGTTACTGCATTTCAACCGAACGATTATCGTTTAGATTCGAACGATTTACTGATAATCTGAACGATAATCGTCCGGTGGAATAGGGCCCTTACAAGGTAGCTGCATAGATAGAGATAGCTGGGAGCCAGGAAGGGAAATGTGCTTCCAGGCATTTCTCCCAGCTTGCTTTCATGATCAGTAGGGGGTCCAGCTCTAAGGGTGCCTTTAAACAGAGAGATTTATCTGACAGATTATTGAAGCCAAAGCCAGAAATGGATTTGAAAAGATGAGGAATCTCACTCTTTCCTTTATTACCTGTTCTCTGTTTATAGTCTGTTCCTGGCTTTGGCTTCAAAAATCTGTCAGATAAATCTCTTTGTGTAAAGGCACCCTAAGACCCCAACTGATCAAAACTTTTGACTTGTCCCTGTGACATAACATGTGAAGAAGTCCAACCAAGTCAAAATCTTCAAATATTCAATTTTGTGGAAGAAACTATTTAATGAAAGTGAATATGGTCACATTGCCATACTGTATCTGCGACCTAATAGACATTAGAAGTACATTTGGTTTGGAGTTCTGATTGTGGTTTAGCTGGGATTTTTGGCTATACAATGCATATTAAATCATAGCCCACGTCTTACATCTGAGCTCTAAAGCGACTGTTTAAATCAATGAATGCCCTGATATTTTTGTATCTATTGGAAATATGCATGATATGGAATGTTCCCTTACGTCCACAGCGGCACAATTGGGGGTTTATTGCCCCTGTGAGGCTTGGCAGGACAAAAGAATATTTAATAGTAAAATAACTTTAATAACATAACTGAGTTGGCCCCTCCTCCCTCAGGTATAAGAGGAGGCCGGCCCTCAACGCCCGTGAGTTATTTTTTGTCCTGAGACAAGGCAGGACGCGCTCCCCCTTCACCCTTACCCCCCTCCAATCTTACCTTAGCCTGCTGCGCGGGCATCGGTCAGTTCGGCGGTGGAACGCAAGTGCGTTCCACGGACCGCGCGACCGGAAGTGACGCGCATTTCGTCACTTCCGCTTTCGGCGGCACCGGTCTCTGTCTGGGAGCCGTGCTCCGTTCTGTCAGGCAGGATCAACCAGGTATGTGGGTGGCTGTAGAGCAGAGATGCTCCGGTCCACGGCAGGACTGACCGGGTTTCTGTGCGCGCGGGTGGAGGGGGGAGGGTGGTAGGTGGGGGGGCGGACCATTGGTTTGGCGCCGTTTACCATTTAAAAGGAGCTCAGAGACACCACAGTCTTGCTGTCTCTCTTGGGAGCCAGCTTCTGTCTCTCTGGGGCATATTTTTATTTCCCTTAGATTCAGTATGGAGCCTGCAGGGGGAAAATCATCTGCTAAAAGACACCACCTGACTTGCAGGCATTGTGGTGTGTATGTTTATTTCCTCTACTCAGTGTATAGTTTATATACTAAACTACAATTAATTTTCCAGATATTCCCTTGCCTGATGACAGCGAGTTTACTACTTGCCTAGCTTGCAGACCTAGGATCCAGGATAAGGAGGAACCCTCCATCCAGGACGTTGTGATTTGGGTCAGTGATTTAGTGAAGTCCTCAGTGGATGACCTCAGGGATTCCCTCACTCAATCAAGGTAGTGTGGCTCCTGCAGAGGTACGGCTTCCCTCTTCATAGTACTGATAACCCTCTTTTCCTTAGGAAAAGACCCAGGAGGGAGGAGGGCGCTTCCCCTTCACTGACTGAGGAGGGCTACAGGATCCTGGACGAAGTATATTCTTCGGATTCTGAAGCTGAGAAAAAGAAAAAAGAGAAATTTCTCTTTAATCCAGATAGGATTTCCAAACTTGTGAAATATGTGCAGACAGTTACACAACCGTCTGAGGCTTCCTCTAGCGAGACTAGAGCATTTAAGATGGACGACTTTATTTCGGACCTAATAAAGTCCGAATGGAAGAAACCAGACAAAGCCCCGGCCATAGGTAAAAGATTCTGGGCCCTGTTTCCCATTGATGAGGAACAGTCCTGTTCCTGGATGGAACCACCTAAGGTGGATGTTGCCATCTCTAAGTTGTCAAGAAACATACTGGTCCCAGGAGATGACGGATCAAGCTTAAAAGATCCGATGGATCGCCGCATTGAGGCAACTTTAAAAAGAAGTTACACTACTGCGGCTGGACAAAGCGCAATTGCTATTGCTAATCATGAAGTCTCAATAGCCCTCAGGAAATGGCTGCAGAAAATCCAAGAGGATATTGATTCAGGAGTCAACCGTGATGAGATCCTTGACTCCTTTAAGGAGGTAAATCTAGCCATGCAATATGTCGCGGACTCAGCCACTCACCAGGCCAGATTAGCAGCCAGATCTATAGCGCTGTCCACTGCCGCTAGAAGAGCCTTATGGCTCCGTCCATGGTCGGCGGATAACCCGTCTAAATTTAACTTATGCAACATCCAGTATTCTCCAGGCAAATTATTCGGTCCAGAATTGGACTCCTTAATGGAAGAACTCTCAGATCGTAAAGGCAAGTCTTTGCCTACTACTAAGAAGTCTTCCTTTCGAAGGTATCGGGACAGGTCCCCTCCAAGGGACAGACAGTACCGATACAGAGGAAGAGGAAGAGGGTCCGGTTACTCCAGACGAGGAGGTACTTCCAGGGGGAATAAGTCTCCCCCTAGGAAGAAAGACTTCTGACGCCAGTCTACCGGTCGGAGGCCGCCTCTCCTATTTCCTTCCAGCCTGGGAAAGGTTGATCAGGGACAATTGGGTCCTAAACATAATCAGGAGAGGATATGCCCTATCCTTAGAGCCACTGCCACCAGGAAGGTTCGTGATTTCATCGCGACTTTCTCCAGACAAACAGAAAATAATGGAGGACTCCATATTAGACCTCATAAGGAATTCTGCATTAGAACCGGTTCCTATGGAGGAAAGAGGGCAGGGAGTATACTCTCCAGTATTCCTCGTCCCGAAACCTTCAGGGGAAAACAGACTGATCATAGATCTACGGTTTCTCAACCATTACATGCCCAAAAACAGATTCCGTATGGAAACAATAAAATCGGTGAAATCCGTCTTGAACAGGGGAGACTTTCTAGCATCCTTGGATCTAAAGGATGCTTACTTCCATATTCCAATTTTTCAGGATCACAGGAAGTACCTGCGCATAGCGGTCCAGGTGGGGAAGAGGACGTTACATCTTCAGTTCAAAGTTCTCCCCTTCGGAATTTCGTCGGCACCATTTGTTTTCACAAAAGTCATAGCTTCGGTGGTAGCGGTCCTCAGGCTGCAGGGCATTACAATCGTCCCATATCTGGACGATTGGCTGTTGATGGCCAAATCCCAAGACCTTCTCAGCCGGAACGTCTCTCAGACTCTAGATCTCCTCTCCAACCTAGGCTGGCTGGTAAATTGGGAGAAATCAGACTTGACTCCCTCTACCCAGAAGACCTACCTGGGGTTTATCATAAACACCCAGGAGATGAAATTATTCCTCACTCCAGAGAGGAAAACAAGAATCCTAGAAGGATACCGCTTTCTGAGAGCTCCCCGACAGGTCTCTCTGAGGACCCTGATGAAGTATTTGGGACTTCTAACATCTACAGCGGAGGCTGTGCCTTGGGCATTATTTCACATGAGGGCTCTCCAAATGGAGGTACTACAGCGGTGGAACAGATCAACTATGGACCTAGACAGAAGGATCAGACTTCCGCTGCCTATAAGGCAGTCTCTAAGATGGTGGTCGAATATAAGAGACGGAGCAGACATAGAAGAACCAGACTGGGTAGTCTTGACCACAGACGCATCCGGCCTCGGCTGGGGAGCCCATCTAGCTCAGAGGACAGCGCAGGGCAGGTGGTCCTCATCAGAAAGAACCCTCTCTTCCAACGAGCTGGAGTTAAGGGCCATATTCAATGCGCTCAGACATTTCGCACCACTTCTTCAGGGTCAAGCGGTGAAGGTAAGAACAGACAACATTGCTTCTGTATATTACCTAAGAAAACAGGGTGGCACCCGGTCCAGACCTCTCCTCCACGAAGTGGAGAAAATCCTACGCTGGGCAGAACAGAATCTCTCCAACATCACAGCAGTCCACATCAGGGGTACTCTGAATGTCCTGGCAGATCGTCTAAGCCGGGATATGACGACTCCGGGGGAATGGTCCCTGAACCGGGTGATTTTCAGCCAGATCACAGCCAGATGGGGCCAACCGGAGATAGATCTCATGGCGACACGCCAGAACGCGAAGCTGCAGAGATTTTGCTCGCTTTACCAGGAGGACGACCCAGAGATAGTGGATGCGATGTCCATCACTTGGAACTACAACCTAGCATACATATTCCCACCAGTAGCCATGATTCCAAAGGTCCTAATCAAGATCAGACAAGACAAAGTCCCGGTCATCGCAATAATCCCATTATGGCCAAAGAGGTCGTGGTTCTCCCAGCTAATGACCATGAGTCGGGGAGATTATTGGAGGTTGCCACCCTGGCAGAACCTGGTGTCTCAGGGCACGCAGCACTGCCAGAACCTGGGGTCTCTACATCTGACTGCCTGGAACCTAACCAGTCCCTATTGAAAGCCAAAGGCTTCTCTACCAGGGTCATGGATACACTTACTCATTCAAGAAGTGAGGCCACTAATAAATCGTATGCCAGGATCAGAAGAATCTTCCACACTTGGTGTTGCTCTCAGAAGGTAGACCCCAGTAATCCAGCTGTTCCCCAAATCTTGGAGTTCTTGCAAGACGGCTTTGATAAAGGTCTATCACCCAGCACGCTTAAGGTTCAACTAGCCGCCTTATCAGCCTCCCTTCATCAGAGACTTCTTCAGATTCCAGAGATTAAGGACTTCATAAGAGCAGTCTCCAGACTCCGACCTAGGAGATGCCGGCCAGCGAGCCCATGGGATCTCTCCTTAGTTTTGAAATCCTTAAGTAAGGAGCCCTTTGAACCAATTTCTCAGATTTCTTTGAAATTGTTGATATTAAAAACAACCTTTTTACTGGCCATAACCTCGGCCAAGCGAGTAGGTGAGTTGCAGGCCTTATCATCAAAGGAACCATACACCACCTTTTTACAAGATAAGGTCCTGATGAGATTTCTTCCGATGTTTTCTCCCAAGTGTCCTACATTCTCCAACCTAAACCAACTAATAACCATTCCAGTTCTCGCCCCAGAACTTACTGCAGAAGATCCGGAACTTGGGAGCCTGGATGTGGTAAGATGCCTAAGGACCTACCTCTTGAGGACTCAGGATTTCAGGAAATCAGAGAACCTGTTTGTTTTGTTTTCTGGACAAAACAGGGGTTTAAAAGCATCCAAACCCTCAATCTCCAGGTGGATTTCTGAGTGCATCAACTACTGTTATCAGCTGGAGGAGAAGGATCCACCCGAGTTCACTAAGGCCCACTCAACTAGAGCAGTGGCAACATCGTGGGCTGAGAAGGCTCTCATCCCGCTTGAACAGATATGTCAGTCAGCGTCTTGGTCCAGTCCAAGAACATTTTTTAAAAATTACAGAATAGGGGGATCTGCATCCTCCATGGACTTCTCCTCTACAGTTGTTAGCCAGGCCTTTAAGTTACCCAACCCTAGGGATTAATGTACTTGCTAAATCCCCAATTGTGCCGCTGTGGACGTAAGGGAAGCTTACATTTGATTGATAATGTGTTTTCCCTTAGTCCAACAGCGGCACAACGCTCCCTCCCTTTGTTATATTGATATTTGTTGTCTTTATAATTAACTCACGGGCGTTGAGGGCCGGCCTCCTCTTATACCTGAGGGAGGAGGGGCCAACTCAGTTATGTTATTAAAGTTATTTTACTATTAAATATTCTTTTGTCCTGCCAAGCCTCACAGGGGCAATAAACCCCCAATTGTGCCGCTGTTGGACTAAGGGAAAACACATTATCAATCAAATGTAAGCTTCTACCCTGGATTTAAGTTCCTATACTGAGAAGCCATTTTAAAAAAAATATTGTTACACAACTTAGTTATGAAACTAAAGTTATAGTAAGTTACCCTTACTACATTGATAACTTCAGTTTGGACTTACAATATGCACCACAAACGTATCTGTATCTATAATTGTAAAGTGTAAAAAAAAACAGAAGAAAACTTAGTGTAACAAAATAAACAAAGTAAGCATTAAACAGGTGGACAATAATTGGTTTTCCATAGTTACATAGGATGTACTGTACACTATATTCACACAAGCCATCCTAATAAGTTATTCCTAGTTTTTCTGCAGCAGATTGCAGCTATTGCAATATAAATCTTTTAATATACCAATTTTTAACTATTCACTGTACATTTTGCACTTGATTTCCCCATTAATGAGAAATGGCAGCCCATTTCCTCCCTGGTAAGTGGTGGGGGTGTGAACAAGTCAGCTACTGTATGTTTGCTCTTGTCTCAGTGATTGATGTATGAGTCCACTTGCAGCTGCACTAACTCCAACTTAACTGAAAATCCAGCAATTCAGCTTAAGTTTTCTTTAGGGTGTTATTCATGGGCCCCCTAATAAATCCATTTATGGCTGCTGTGAAGAGTTTTAGGCATGTCAATTCATTGGCTCAATGAAGGATCTGTTGCGGCAATTATGATGGATCTCAGGGTTGTCTTGTGCCATAGTTAAGTGGCAGCCCTTATTCTTCACTTTAATTTGTCTTTTAGAACAACATACAGCAGCATGATGTTCTTCCCTTACTAAAACTTGTCCAAACACTGATAGTCAGCTGCTGTTTGTCTATGGGTTAACACTAATTCTGGTGTATTTTCTCAAGCAAAGATTTTAGTGTACTGCCAGGTTCATTTGTGCTCACCTGACTAAATGTATGTTACAGGAGCTAAAGAGTTAAAATTGAAGGGAAACTACAGCAAAAATTATGATAATTACCGAATAAATCATTTTCAGGTATACTCTGAGGGGGCCCCAAATAGGTTCAGACTGCACTCTACAGTAGTTCTACAACACATAGCCAATAAATGACATTGAAGGGATACTGGTTTCTGTTTATACATGTTAACAGTGCTTCAAGTCAGGACTGGAACAAAGTAGCGAGAATTAAAAAAAAATGTAACTAAATTTTATTAATTTTTCAAAATATAAGTAGGCATTACAACAAGCACTCTGTAAGCGCGAAACACAGGTCGCCTAGTACAATTTTAGGCCATGTTCTCACAGCGTAAGAGACCAGCCGTTCCGTGACCCAGCCAGGTCACGGAACGGCCGGTCTCTGGAAAAGATCATACTGTCCGGTACTGCAGTACCGGCCGGATGTTCTTTCGGGCCGCAGAGTTCTGATGCGGGCGCATCCGCGCATACCCGCTTCAGAACACTCCACTGCACACTATGAAGCGAGTAGCCAGATCCGCTCGCTCCATAGTGTGTGCTGACATGGTTATCTGCGGCTGCTATTCACTTAATAGCTGTCGCAGGAAAAAGACATGTCAGTTGTTTGCAGCGCCGTGAGAGATCCCGGCCGGAGCGTATTCTATGTGTATACGCTCCGGCCAGGATCACATAGAGGAATAGGCAACGTGTGCTTTCATGAAAAGTACGGCCATTGTTGCCGAATACAATGGCCGTATTTTTACGAAAACCTACATTGTGTGAACATAGCCTAACAGCATAAGGGAACATATAAGAATGTGATCGCATCACAGGTCTGTAAAATAACAGATCAGAAACAACCCAAAGCTCCCCTAAACCTGATAATTAGAGTGCCAACAAGGATAGGGATTGAGCTAATGCTCGAACAGACACCAAACCAGGGGAGAAATAGAGCAAACTGAAAAACCAAAAAGAGGAAAGAAAGAAAAGGGAAAACAGAGAAAGAAAGAGCAGATGGGAGAGAGGGGAGGGAAGTAGCTCCTCCCTGAGCCAGGAGAGATTTATATTCATCCGTGTCAGCAAATTGGTAACAATACAATAAAACCAGGTCCGAAAGAAACAGGGAGCGCGGTCATGTAGTTGTGGTGTGAGGTCCTCCATACACTTAAAGTCCTTAACTTTCTGAATCCACATAGAAATATTAGGAGGATCAGATTCTCGCCAGAAAGCAGGGATACAGGCTCGGGCGGCATTAATCACGTCGAAGAGAAGAGTGGTGGTAACTTCTGAGGGGGATGCCTGACACGTGCAGGAGGAATAGCGCTAGAGAAAAGGGAAGATGACGATCTGTGAAGGGAACCAGTTTAGGGCAGCTACAAAACATATGTAGGAGACAAACTTCTCCCCCACAGTTCCTCCAGCACAGCAGAGATACTTCCAGAAAGATCCTAGAGTCGGGTAGAAACCCAATACCAGCAAGACAGAATTTTGTACCCCGCTTCCTGGAGACGAGAAGAAAAAGAGGAGGAGTGCATGCAGGAATACACCCGCTGCACCTGTGCTGCAGAGAAAGTGGTATCAAGGTCCTCTTCCCATGCAGCAAGGATAGGAGGTGGCGGTTGCTTCAGTGGGGAGCACAAAATGGCATAAAGGAGAGGAAGGAAGTGACGGAGAGAGATCCAGAGCTTAGACCAGACGCGGAACTGGATCTTCCGTCCCGGCAGGGAAGGATGGATTGCCGAGAACAGGGAACAGAGGAGAGGGATGGGGACAAGGAAGCCCGAGAAGAGGTGTTTGCGACAAATTTTTAAGGTTGGGGTGATTGTAGGGTGAGAACCGACAAAAAAGGCCAGGGCCAGTATCTACGGGGCTGCGAGTAGGGGAAGGGGAGAGAGCACCATCTCCACAATGACCCACAACTTTGTGGAAGCATGACAATGGCAATCCAGCACCCTAGAAAGATGAGCAGCAGTATAGAAGTGGTATATATTGGGAAGGCCTAGACCCCCATGCGACTTTTGGTGATATAAACCCGACTTCACCAAGCAAGGCTGTTTATGTGCCCAAATAAATTTTGTGAGAAGCGAGGAAAGTTGCCAGAAATAGGACAAGGGCACCGCGACCAGTAGGGCTTGGAAAATAATATTGGTATAATTGTCTAGGAAGAATATTCATTTTGAAAATAGAACAGCGACCAAACCAGGTGAAGGTGCCCTTGTGCCATCTGAGCAAGTCAGCTTCGATAGTATTAAGCATGGGCTGAAAGTTTGCCCTAAAATTTTCAGAAGTGGTAGGTGTAAGTTGGACCCCCACATAGGTCAGGGAGGATCCCAACCAAAAATGAGATGTTTTTACTTCTGTGAATATCCCATAAACAGTGCAGATTGGTTAGACTTGGCAATTTTTTGTAAGCTAAATAGTGACAGCTTTATTAGCATTCTGACTGGACACTAGGGCAGTCAGTCACTGGAGAGAGGTGCGTCCAGGGAGGCACGCAATACAGGGAGCTTGGTGCCCAAAAGCAGTTGATCCCTCCTCTTTAACACTTTAGAAGCCATGAGCTGATACATTAAAACGAAGAGTATTGTTGTACCGTGTTAGCTATAGAAATCAGTAGAATAGAGAAGAAATCAGGCGATACCTTTTGGAGGCTAACTGAGTATATTTGATTGTAAGCTTTCGAGCTTTAACTTCATGTCTGACGAAGGGAGCTAGACTCTCGAAAGCTTACAATCAAATATACTCAGTTAGCCTCCAAAAGGTATCGCCTGATTTCTTCTCTATTCTACATTAAAAAGAAGTCATACAAGCTATACAAGTCTAAAAACTCTCTTCCTGATGGCTATTTAGGGCTGTCACTAGTTTTGATATCTCTAAACTGCTGACAGATTCTTTTTAATAAATGCCTAGCTTAGAGAAATATTGGGTTTATACAGATTGTAGCTTCCATTCACTGACCTCTAACAATCATGTTTCAAAAATTTCAAAAATTATTTTACACTTTAAGACTAGGTTCACACTATGTAAAGTTGATGGCTGTCTTTCATAACAACAGCTATCATTGCGCAAATAATGTCTATTATTTATAAAATTATGGACGTTATTTGCGCAATGATGGCCGATGTCATGAAAGATGGCCGTCATTTTTACATATGGTGAAACTAGTCTTAAAAATGTAAAAAAATTATTGTCATTTTTTTTAAACATGACATTTAATAGCCATTTGCACAGCTTTATATAATATACTGACTAAGCTGGCCCCCAGGCAAGGGCTAAATAAAAAATCTCATCAGGGTTGACACCATCTCAGAGTAAGTTTCATTAGGGCAATGTAATATTATGGCTTATTATATTGCTAGACGATTAATTTCATTTTTTGGACTTAAACACTTTAGTTATTTGACTTAAAGTAGAAGTCCGGCGAAAATTTTTATTAAAGTATTGTATTGCCCCGTAAAAGTTAATCAAATTACCAATATACACTTATTACGGGAAATGCACATAAAGTGTTTTTTCCACATCAAGGCTTTACTTCCTGGATAAAATGGTGATGTCACAACTAAAACTCCCAGAGCTGTGCGGGCTGTGGCTGCTGGAGAGGATGTTGGCAGGGGGATGCTCAGTGTCCCTCCAGTGCCCTGTGTCCCTTAGTGTCCCCCTGCCATCATCCTCTCCAGCAGCCACAGCCCGCACAGCTCTGGGAGTCAGGTCGTGACATCATTTTATCCAGGAAGTGAAGCCTTGATGCATTAGTAAGTGCAGGGAAAAAAGAACTTTTTGTGCATTTCCTATAATAAGTGTATATTGGTAATTTGTATAAATTTTTGGGAGCAATACAATACAATTTTTTTTTCCAGACTTCTCCTTTAACCCCCTCCCGCCGCTGCACAGTAAATTCACGTTGCTGCAGCCTATGCCGGGTGCTGCAGCGATGTGAATTTACTGCTGAGGATGACACAGGCGTAGGAGCTGCGCCTGTGTCATCCACGGCGGGTCCCGGCTATCAGTGATAGAGTTAACCCTATAGATAGAGCTAACCCTATAGATACTGCGATCAGCACGACCGCAGTATCTATGGGGCTCCGGAGAGACAATTCTCCCTCTACTGAGGGAGAACTGTCTCTCCGGTGTCCATCGGGCTCTGCGAACTGATCCCAGAGACCCGATGGTAGTCATAGAAACCGGAAGCCTCAGGCTTCCGGTTTTTATCTACGGAGGCCAGCGGGGGACAGGAGGGAGGACAGAACGTGCGCCTGTCAGCTCTGCCGTCTCCCCTCTCTCCCCTGCCTCTGTTATAAGATAGTAACAGCGGCAGGGGACATCAGCTTATGGGATCTTTATGATCTCATAAGCTAATGTAAAATCACGACCTGGGCATTGAGGCATCAATGATCCCAGGTCGTGAAAGGGTTAAACATATCTACATATATAGAGAGAAGCACTTTGCAAGCCAATGCAATATTTGTGGGGGTTGTGAGCAGCCAAAATATAGATCCAGGATCCAGAATTCCAGAGTTCATATAAAAAAAGAAAAATCATAAAAATGGATATCCATGTTTTCTGCTTATGAGACAAACTTATGAATTGTTATATTTTGAACTATATGAACGTTTGGCTGTCTCATCTTTTTGTTATTTACTGCGGTTTTGTGGAGTATGGGTGCAGTCCTGTATATCATGTAGTGTACCACCAGAGTTGGACTAATCCTGAAATGTTTAATTTATGTGCATTGGTATGATAAAGCTGTGTTTACATATAACCGTAAAACTCTTTTTACTCTTTTGTTAAAACCCCCTTTTGCTCATTTAACTTGGCACAAGAGCTTATAGCTTGGTAATAAACATACTGCTGAAATTCAATCCCTGACATGAGTATCTGGATATGTAAAAGGCATGGTTCCCAAGGTTTTAGTTTGGAACTAATTTCAGTATATTACAACCTCGCTGAAGTTTTAGTGATGAGTGAAATGAAAAAGTTAACCCCCTTTAACCCCCACCATTAACTCCCTTTAATTAAATTTTGGCCAGTAAGGCCATTTTCACAGAGCCAGAATATGGCTGTATTATAGAATGTTAAGGATGCAAGCCCTCGACAGCCTGAGCTTTAATAACCATAGAAATCAGAACTCTGTATTTTAATTCTAATTTTTTTCGTTCTATGTTTATTCCTAGTATCCTTATAATTCAGAGTATCAGACTTCAACAATAGTGAATGAAAACACCAAATCCATGTATCTGGGACAGATAAAAGAAGCAATGTCTGGGTTATATGAAGGATCAGCTGATATCTTCTCCTCTGCTCCATCAATGTCTACAGTGGCATTCTACAACAACCCAAATGGTAACACTGGTAATATGGGCTAAGAATTTAAAATCTAACTTTTTTACTATGTGAATAGATGTTTGACTACTATACTTATGCTTTGTTTTTGTTGTTACTGTTGCTTAAAAATGTTTGTGGCATATGGCAAAGCCACCCAAGAAGACGCTACTTTCTTGTCACACTGTTGACCTCGGTTATTGGGAAGAGTAGACCCCTGTAGCCCCCAGGCAGGCTGCATAGACAATCAGTTATTACAGTTGCCAGAGCAGGTGTGACTATTAGGGATTAGCGTATCACCTACTGTAGCCATACAAAACTCTGCAGCAGAGGAACATTTGACTAATGGCCCTTTAAGTGTCACTACTGGAGTCATATAGGTCAAAGTCTCAGCGAGTCAGTGTGTGTGGTGGCAAACAGGTGTAGGTGACCTTTTTGACATGAAGACACCATTTTCGTGCAAACACATCCATTTGAGTTAGAAAAGCATTCTGCTTTCTTGAGACTGATACATTTTATGAGTAGTTAAATTGACAGATCTATAGTTAAAATAATATTGCTACAGCTTTGGGTTAATGAAATCGACACTTTACATATCTTCGAAACGTATCTGTCAAAACCTGCGTTATGACTTCTTCTTATTTCTTGACATGATTGCTTCACATTTCAAGGATTGTTAGGCCTGCTGTTGACCTGTAGTCTGAACTGCCTTGTAAAGCTGGCGTCACACACAGCAGTTTTTTGTTTTTGTTTCTTTTTTTAAACACTATGGTTTTTGGTGCAGTTTTTTTTAGCCAAAGCCAGTACTGGATCCAGCAGGAAGGAGACATTTTTAACCTTATATTTCCCACTTCTGGCTTGGCTTAAAGCGGTATTGTCATTAGAAGAAAATAAAAACGTTTCCACCATTCTTACTTTTACTATTTAATTCAATAGACTTTTCAATTAAGCCGCATCTAAAGGGCAATTAGTAACCCCAAACTAGAATACTGTACCCATAGCCGTCATTGCACTAAGGGGAAGCCAGACAGCTACTGTAAATGATGTCCGTTATTTTAGACTTAAAATGACGGACGTCATTTTAAACGGAGCTAAAAAAAAAGTTGTGTGAACATAGCCTAATATTCCTGCAGGCTATAGTTAAGTCAATATCAAAATTGCTGATACAGAAGTAGTATAACATTTCCCCCCTCCTTTTGCTTCAAGTGTAATGGGAACTGTAAATTATAACTTTTGCCATTCATCGGACATGTCAAGTTAATAAACGCAGTAGGTGAGATCCGCTGTTATCCTGAGATAGAGCTGGAAAGGGGGTGTGACAGTGCACTCTATTCCTCAGTCAGCCGAAGATCTGACACTTCATAGACTATAATGAAGCAAAAGAGAGACTGATTTGATTGACAACTGGTGAGAGACGCATACTGCCACCCCTCACTGCATCTCAAGATTGAGACCCGCTGCAAACAATAATATTTGACATGTCTGGCATGTCAAAAGTTATTACAAATGACGTAATGCTTTAAAGGATAGGTCATCAATTGCTCATGAGCAGGAATACAATATTCACTTTAATGGGAGCTGAGCTGCAGTAACCCAGGATAGCCAATAGACAGTGAATAGAGCCAATTGCTTCTGGCCCAGTTTACTGTGTAGTGTGGGTGCGATGGCTGTGCTGAACAGTTGATTGGCAGGGGTGCCAGGTGTCAGTGATTGACGGCCTGTCCTGTACATGGACCATCAATCAGTTTCCCCACAAATCCTCTTTAAATCTCAAAGGAAAAAAACTGCCCAAAGACTGCAGCAACTTTATTATTTCTGAAAGCATTTATGGGAGGGGGGATACTGCCACATTTTTACAGACAATGTATGTGGCTTTTTTCTTCACATTTTAGCATGCCCCAGTTATGGCACCTTTTGGCTATGTTCACAGACTGTCTTTTTTTAACCATTTGATGGCCTTCTAAATGTATGGTCATCATTTTGAGGCCAAATAAAAGTGGTTATTTTATAATGGCAGGCGTTATTTGTGTAATCACAATTGCCATTATAAAATGATGGCTGTTACTCGGCATCAAAATGACAGCCATCCTAAAAGATGGCTGTCAAGCGGACAAAAAAGGATTTTTGTGGGAATATAGCCTTTCCATGATTTTCCTATAAGCTTCTATTATAAGAAACTATTATAACTATTGTCTAAGTAAAAAAAATAAAAAATAAAAATGGTTGTAAAAAAAAAGGAATAAAATTCATGGCATGTTTTTACAAGAAAAATAGAAAAACGTGAGAAATGAAGTTGTAAAGAAGCAAGTCTAGGCTTCTCACTGCAAGTGTTGATAGTCTTTAAGAAAGCTATAAAATCACTTCCACACAATTCACATCTTGACTTGTCATAAAGAAGCTAATGTACATAATTTCTGCGGCCAGACCTATATTCCTGGATGCATAAAAACAATTTACCCATCAAGTTAAGTTTTATTATACCTTTCCTCTCCATACAGAAACCTCAACATGTGCCATAAATACACCTCGGCAGTACAAGGCTGATGCCATTAAACCACACACAAATAAATAAATGCTCTCAGTCTTTTCATGTGGTTTTCACTATTGCACTTATGTCCATTGAGGTTAGCTTTGAAAAAATGCCAAATTCTCTGTACAGCATGCTCTACAACAGCCAACAATCCCCATGCAACATGTGAGTCAGAATTTATAAATTCCTATACAATAATATTACACATCTCATGACTGGTTTAATAGGTGGTAGTTGAAGAATTTTCTTAAAATGCTCAATGTTCATGTGTCTTTATACCCCTAAAAGTAGAACTTGTTTTTTAAATAAAAATATTCATACATGCATATGGGGTCAGTGACAAAACACGGAGGCAGAGGGGAGATGGTAACATACTGCACACTCACTTTATTCATACACATTGAAATTTACTTAACCTGTGATTGCTTTTTCTGCTGACACCAGTCTTCAGGGTTGTCAGCATCACATAAATACTTTTTCAACCATTCAATTCTCCCAAGGTAATAAAAGAGCTAGCACAGAAAGTATAAGATGTCACATGATTATCATATATATATATATATATATATATATATATTTTATTTTATTTATTTTTTTAATAAATGCTGTGCTAAGCAAACCATGAATTTATGGTTATTGAGAAAATATCAAGTCTCAAAATAACACAGTCCTTGGTGTTCAGCAACTAATACTGTAATTGCCTTAAAGTGCTACTGTCACTCTTTATGCGGTTCTCAGCACCATCCACAAGCGTAGGTGCTGCACTTTGGATATATGTGTGAATAACTTGTCTATGTCTTCTTTCTGCTCTATCTATCTATCTATCTATCTATCTATCTATCTATCTATCTATCTCCTATCTATCTATCTATCTATCTATCTATCATCTGCTATCTCTGTATTATCTATCCCAGTATTCTTGTGAATGGCAAGATATAAATATATATATATATATATATATATATATATATATATATATATATATATTAAAACAGAGTCAATGTACTAAAATAATATTACTATTTGTTCAGTTCTAGTTTCTAGTGATTTATGGCGGCCCCTTGGTCAACCCATCGGTCAACCCTCTGATTAGTTATAACATATTCCAAAAAAATATCATTTAACATCATTGTGTAGCAGTGTAACTGTCACCTAAGCACCTAAAACACTGCAAAAAAATTAAAGGAAAATTGAACAGTTAGAGCCCATTCACACTACGGAATTGGCGCCGAAATTCTGCGTGAAACCCCTGGGCGTGGGCTGCCTGCTATCGGTTCGATAGGGCTCCCATTGAATCAAAGCCCTCCCATTCAAAAAAACAGATAGCAGGCAGGATTCGATTGGGTCTGCGCGCAGGGGTTCCTGATTGGAATTTTGGCGCTGATTCCGTAGTGTGAATGGGCCCTTAGGCTCCTTTCACCCATCAGTAATCCAGGCACGCAACTACGGACAGGATTATGGATGTGTATTAGTAACCATTCACATTTGCACGGACCCTCTGATAAAAACTGCCACAACTGTGCCACAACTAGGAATCCCACAATGGCTTGCTCATTTTTTGGGGGGCACGAATTATGGTCCTAACAAGGGTTCCTAACACATACAGATTCATGTGTATGGGGCCATAGAAATCAATAGCTCTGCATTCTGTTCACATTTGTGGGTAAACAAATGCAGAAGGAATAAATTTATGTGTGAAAGGGGCCATAGATGTTAGAGAAGTGGAGTAATAATGCAAACCATAAAAAATGAGGATGTCACAGAAAAATGTTGAAATCAGTGTGAATAATAATGTTAGTGGTAATAATATTCTGCTTTGCATGTAATGAAGTGTGTTACGTTGTTTCTTGACCCTACAATGATTAATTCTCTTTTCTCCATTCTTTGCAGTTGTTGAGACTGTGCAGGATGGGGTTGATATTGAGGCTGAACAGCTGTCCTACACTGTGGAGAAGCTTTTACCTTTTACTGACTATACAATCAGTGTGTCCGCTTTTACTACAGTTGGGGAAGGACCACCAACGGATATTGTCATAAGGACTAGTGAGCAAGGTACTATTTGGTCACTGAAGGCTAGTAAAAAAAGCTTAACAGCTAAACATGAATTAACATTTCCATGTCTTTATCTTTAGTTCCCAGCTCAGTAAATAACGTAAGTTATCAGAACATCAGTTCAACATCAGTCATGGTCTTTTGGGACCCTCCTTTGGAACCCAATGGGATGATAACCCATTATACAGTCTATGCCATGGATTTATATACAAAAGATGCTTTTCATGTTCTAACAAGCAACACAAGCATTCTTTTAACAGGTGGGACCTTATTTTTTTATTGGTGAATATATAACTGTAAAGCAATAGACACGATAAATAGCTCTACACCACTCAATAGACAGCAACTGACTAATGTATTACTCATATTAGATATTGTAAAATTAACAACAGTTATTGAAAAAACAGATGCAGTTAAAGGGGTTTTCCTAGTTTATAACATTAATGGCCATTCACAGGATAGCCCATCAATGTTTGTTAAGCGGAATGCTGACACGTGACACCCCCTGCCAAGCAGCTGACACCGACATCTTCTCCCAATGCATAACAGCTATAGTGGCGTACTGTATAAATTACCCCCCAGCATAATACAGCCTTTTCAGTGCTGATGGTTCAGTGCTTGCCGTGATGCTATAGGTTATTTAATTTCTGCTCAAATATCACCTTGCAAAGCCAGTGCATCAGTAACCTCTTCTTTCCATTTATAGTAGTGTAGTGTATAAATCACCAGCCCAGCTCAGTGCAAGCCTGTTCAGTGCATTTCACCAGCAATATGTGATACGTCTATGGCATAACTAAGACAAGTGTGTGATGTGTTATGTGATTGGCCAGAGAAGTAAGGGAGGGAGGCCTTTGTGTGTGCCTACTATTAGCAAACAACCCAGCTCAGCTTGAAATTGAGAGAATAAGAATCATCCCATGTCCCATGAAGAGAAGTCTCATGGGCTTAGTAAAGGCAATGAGAGTATTAAAACTGGCTTGTCACCACTCTAAAGAGTTAATCTAATAGATCTATGCTGGTGTTTCCATTTTTTTTTTTTTGAGTTGTGTTTTTTTTTTTTTAGAGATGCTATACTGGAATATCATAATATAACCCTGTAACACAGGCTGTGGATGTTGTGTATTTGGACTTTTCAAAGGCATATGACGCAACACCACATAAAAGGTTAACCACCTTAACCACTTAAAATGAGAATGTTAAGACTAGGGGAAAGTATGTGTAAATAGGTAAGCAGTGATAGGAAAAGGGTAGTTGTTCATGGAACATACTCTGATTGGGGCACATTTACAAGTGAGGTACCATAGAAGTCAGTTTTTGGTTATTTTATTTTTTTTCAAATACAGTATTTATTTATGACCTGGTAGACAGAGTGGAATTTTTATACCTGCAGTTGACACTTAGCTTTGTTAGGAAATTGACACAGTGGGGGACAATATAATATTACAGAGAGATCTGCATTCGGATATATGTAAAGTTATGAAGTTGGCCAATAGAAATAGGAATTTATCAAGGCCGACGTACCCATACATTGATCTCAAATAAAGCCCTGCCACTAAATCTGCCCACACAACAAGCAAGCAGGGTGTACATCAGGGAAAAAGCAACAATTTTTTATTTTTTTTATTTTTTTTTCCCAGTGAATTGCAGAACCAAAACAGATTAAAGAAGGGTTTTGTAGGTGTTTTTGTCTTCCTTGGGATTGTTTTTCAACCTTATAAACTATGGCAATGTATTGTGTTTTCTATTGTTTTTTTTTTTTTGACTAATGACTACACATAAACCTACTCAGTGTTTTATCCAAAAGTTAGGGCTCTATTACACGGAGCTACAATCTGCTGAATCAGGCCGGTTTGGTACATTATGGCTGTAAGTTGCTGTGGCCAGTTTGCACCAGTCTAAATTTTACACCCTTTGATCAATCTCCCCCAATTTATTTTTTAATTGTGAAATAACAAACTTCATTTTGCTACATGAGATTGTTAATGTAGTTATTAATTGAGGAACAAATGTTTGTAATAAAATTTTAAAGATTTAAAAAGATTTATGTTTATTAAATTAAAGAGTGAATACAGTCTATTTTATTTAAAATGAATGTTAAAGTGTGTCTTTTAAGAAGGATTACTTCTATAACACATAAAGCGAACAGCTAAAATCTTTATAAATATACCTAGAATATTTACACAGGATTTCTTTGCACATATATTGATCAATGTTACTTAATTATTTAATCTAAAGCATTTTGCATTGTAGATTATTTTGATTTTCTTTTTACATAATATAACCCGTTGACAGCAGTGGGAGTAAGTCAGAGAGGGATTCTTCATCTCTTTTAATCCCCAGATGGAACTATGTGCTGGGCTTTTATCACAACTTGACAAATGTCTACAAAGAAGTAAAATCAACTTCAAACTAATTCATATAGACTATGAATGTGAAAAATGTGCAGATGCTGCTATAAAACTTTATGATGGTCAGAAGTGATTTTCACTTACCGCTGGTAATATGTATATCGTGAGTGAGCTTCTAGAGAAAAACTGATATAGACTATGGATAAACATTACCAGTTTTATTTTGTTAATTTAAAGTGAGCTTCCAGCCATTAAAGGGTTTTTCTGATCATATGTATTAGACTCGGCTTGCTCTCGAAATAAAAAATAAAGTGGTTGACTAAGCGGGCATTTCTGCAGAAATGTCGGGGGTGGGGGGTGGGTGGAGCAGAGGTGATCAGCAGGCATTTCTAATGCATCTGTACTTATGCCAGCTGCAACAAAAAGTGGTTCCACTGTAAAGAACGATGGTGACAGGCATTTATCCAATGGGAGGAGTCAACAGTGATACAAAATATGTTATATTTGCGGCTCCAAGGTAGGAAGCTGTGCTTGGTGGGGGAAGTAAGCAATGGTAGGTATGATGAAGAAAAATCAAAACTGTCAACCTAGTAAAAGCCAAATAGGTGTCTACTATTAAAAAAAAAAAAAAAACTAAATGGAAAATTGCTGCCAAACATCTATCTGCTATATTGAGAATAATTATAGTGAAATTACTGATAAATTGATTGATTTTAGGTTTAAAAAAGTATATGGACTACAAGGTGCGTGTTACAGCTTCAAACTCAGCAGGCGAGAGTGCTGTCTCAGAAGAAAATAATATATTTGTGCGAACCCTTGAGGATGGTAAGTATAATTATTACAGGTCACAGAAAAGAAAATCCATAGTTTAGGTACTGCTGTAATTTTAGTATCTTTGTACTGATGGAAACATCGCACTGCATTTCTGTATCAACAAGCATATGTTTTGGTGAGATTCCACTTAACTACAGCATTAACTGTTTATTACCTCCATAGTAAACTCCACCCCTTTTATTAGATAAATTCCCCTAATTACACAACACCATGATTGGATTTTATAGCTAGTAGCCATTTTATTAACAAAATACATATAAATAGAAAAAACATTCAGGTCTCAACCAACCCAAGGCTTCCGGAATCTTGCATTATAAATTTGACAACCACCATATACTTTACAACAATAATAGCCAGTTGTAATAATACCTGAGAAACAAATACTTATTTATTACCCCCAGATTATTTTATGATAAGGACAGACTATCAATAAATCCCCACCCACATGGAGAACTATTTGGGGGTCTATCAAATTAGGTATAGTGCTGAAATACAATACTCTATACTAATCTGGCCACCAAGGAACATATCTAGTCCAACAAAGAAACCAAGTGCTCTAATGCTGCAAATAAAACTTGGTGCCTCCTGTCCTTCACCAAGCACCCTCTCTTCTATGCTTGTAATATCTGCAATACCAGGAATGACTTAGTGATGCCCTGCACCCCTCAAAATGTAGAACTAAATGCTATCCCTGTCATAAAGTGACATATTTTTGGGACTGACCAATGGGCCCTCATCACCTCCAACCAACTACTCATATCCTCCAACACTTTCCAGCTCACATGCTGCCTATGCACTTTATTTAACACCAAAGACTCATTTGGCAAAGGATCCTACAATTCCTGTTGACATGCTACCTTCGACTCTTCTGGTCCCGTCGATCACTGCAAATAAGATATTGCATCGACAATGGGGCCATTAACTGCAAATACATGCACACCTACAACCCAAGCATTTAAAAGTTATCTCCAAAACCCTCTTTAAACTACAGTAAAACATACAGTAAGTAATTCAAAAGATGTTAATACATAATCTCAAAATTTTATCATGACCAGAAGGATGACCAAAGCAATAAAGCCCCATGCCCTTGCCGATTCTAACCTGAAGCAAAAATCTCAGTCCACTAACACAATACAATAAGCAGAATTTAATTTAAGTAATAAATACTGAAGGTGATACTGTGACATTTTCCTGGTCACCAAGACACCTCAGAATGCCCTTCTTTTAATAAGGGATAAAAAGCATTACTCTTACAGGTCGCCACATTTTTCTAGAAGTGGCATGCACAGAATTACATAATTGCCAGTCACATAAGCCTGTACCAGTTAGACAGTGCACTATAATTATTTATTAACTATTGTTAAATTGTAGTCACAGACTCCCAAAGGTGAAAGCCACAGTCCCCCATATTACTAGATGTAAACGTTGTATAACTATGTATTGATTGTAACAATTTTATGAGTTTGCTTTTAGTAATGGTGAGAAAATTGTTAAAAGTACAAGTACATTTATTTAATTTCTTTGTAACATATGTATAATCTATTTTCTTTTAGCACCAGGATCACCACCTCAGAATCTCATTTCAGCTGGTGTTAACGCGACTGCTATCAATTTGGAGTGGTCGCCACCTGCAGAACCTAATGGCATCATTACACACTATGAAATAGTCTACACAAATTCAACACTGATACTTGCTCAAAACACAACTTCAACCATCTTCACCATAACTGATTTAAACCCATACACTCTTTATAGGATTTCTGTTCGCGCTTATACCCAGTTTGGGCATGGCAACCAATCAACACCAATACTCTCAGTAAAGACTTCTGAGACTGGTAAGTACAAATGTTTTTAACCTTTGGCTTTGAACAGAATATGCACAGCAGGTAGAGAATGATGACGTTGCGGCACTCACTTGAAATTCATAAGAATCTTTATTAATCGCTGAACAGCATACAAAGTAACCACATGTGCTCAAAAAAGGTTACATGGCAGATACAGGTGCACTCCACTTAAAGCGACGGCCGTTTCGCGGTCATACGCATCAACAGGCTTAGTGGTACCACTAAGCCTGTTGATGCGTATGACCGCGAAACGGCCGTCGCTTTAAGTGGAGTGCACCTGTATCTGCCATGTAACCTTTTTTGAGCACATGTGGTTACTTTGTATGCTGTTCAGCGATTAATAAAGATTCTTATGAATTTCAAGTGAGTGCCGCAACGTCATCATTCTCTACCTGCTGTGCATTGGACTCTATATTGTGGATTGCGGAGCACCACGCCAAGCTGTCCGCTGAAGCAGACTGACCATAAGGGTGAGCCACAGAAGCAGTTGATTGTATACGGAATGTATATCTGTGTAAGGGAGTAGTGCCAAGTGAACCTTCCTGATTTTTTTGAACAGAATATGTCAGGGCATTTATGCAGACCTAACCATAACTGGTTGCAGAAAATTGGGAAGTGAAGGGCAAAACCACATGCCTCATCCAGCTCATTCTAATGATCAGTGGAGGTCTGAACACTCAGACCAACCAAACCCTTTGTCAAAATGGCAGGAAAACTTTAACACTAAAACAATAATAACCCTTAAACTTTATTGAACTTTTTTTTTCTTAATCTCATTAGGGGACTTCACATTATGCTTTTGTATAGTCAGTATAACAAAGTATTATTGCTTGCCAGCAATAAAGTAACAGGCACAAATCCATGGGCACTTTCAGTAGGCCTCTGACTGTATGCCAATCTATGGGCACCGCTGGATTATGTGCCTTTTTTATTCACTGGACGTAACTGAATGTCCATTTACTGGAACAAATAATTAAATTACAGTTATATCTGCAAAGTTATAGTTAGAAAGCGGTAACATTGTTTAAGGTTTCCTAAGATAATCCATTATCTGAGGGCACAAAAGAAGAAAGAGGAAAATGTTGACCCAACACACACAGTGATTGACATCTTTCATTAAATTTGTATACAGAATAAGCTGTCAATCACTCTGTATAGCCTCAGGGAAGCAGGATTCACATGCTTTCTATAAGAATTGCTTTTTATCTATCATGAGATTTTTTATAGGGATTTTCAATAAAGAAATAGGTTGGTGCTATACAATGTTAGTGCTCTTACTAAATAAATAATTTGTACTAATTTGTCCATTTTAGCTCCAAGCAGTCCACCGTATGACTTGCTGTACCGGAACTTATCATCCACCAGAGTATTGCTTACATGGCAGCCACCAATATTTGCTAATGGAATAATTCTATTTTATAAGATTAACTACTGGAATTCTTCTCATTCTCTGACTATAAAGAGTAATGACTCATTGATCGTTTTGTCAGATCTTAAAAAATATTCCCAATATCAAGTTGTAGTATCAGGACACACAATACATGGAGATGGAAATCAAACCAGTGAAATCCTATACATGACTACTATGGAAGACGGTAAGTCCAAATAACCCTATAATACAACATATAATGTATAATAATGGTTATTGTTACTCTGTAGCTATCTACATATATTAATATTCCTTGTATACACTGAAATGCCACATTATGGCTATGTTTTTTCACCTCCGTTTAAAATGACGTTCTTTATTTTGAGTCTAAAATAACGGACGTCATTTAGCAGCCTGGCCTCCCCCTAGTGCAATAACTGGTGTTTGTATATTATTCTAGTTTGGAGTTACTAATTGCCCTTTGGGTGTGGCTTAATTAAAATGTCCATTGAATTTAATAGTAAAAACGGAGAAAGAACGGTGACAAAAGAAAAACTGTGTGAACTGCTAATAAAAAACGTCCGCTTTTCATTATTTTGACCCCCGCAGGAAAAACATCCTTTATTCAATACACTGTGTGCATTGGACGTCCGTCTTCCCATTGACTTCAATGCATTGGCATTGCAGTGAGTTAAATCTCTGCAAAAACTAGCGTTTTTTTAAATAGCCTTTTAGTGACATACATTCAGTAGCATGTTGGACCTCCTTTGGCCTGCTGAACCACAGCAATTCATCATGACGTATATTCCATACGTCACTGAAGTATTCTGCAGGAATATTGGCCCACAAAGAAAGAATAGTTTAGATCTGTAGACTGTGAAGGCAAGGGAAGCAAGGAAAAGTCACTTAAAAGTTCCAGGAACTAATTCATAACTATATGAACCCTGGAGGATGGTGTGTTGTCCTGCTGAAAGTGTCCTTCTTCCTTAAGGTAGAGAGCATTGGATAAAATGAACATCAAAAGGGTTATAAAACACATTTGGTTGAAACATAGCCTTGTAGTTATGGTTCTAATATTAGTGGATTCATACATACTATGTTAAAGACAAGCCATCAATATGTTTTTCTGGAAAATCTTTGTCACATTAAGAATTTAGGAGGAGATTTATCAAACATGGTGTAAAGTGAAACTAGCTCAGTTGCCCTTAGCAACCAATCAGATTCCACCTTTCATGCCTCACAGACTCTTTAGAAAATGAAAGGTGGAATCTGATTGGTTGCTAGGGGCAATTGAGCCAGTTTCACACCATGTTTGATAAATCTCTCCCTTAGGGTTTTAAAAATCACACAAAAAAAGTATTTCTATAACTTCTTTATTATGCTTAGGCCCCGTTCCTACTGAGCAAAACTAGCGGAATTCCACGGCGGAATTGTCCGCCGCAGAATGCTGTTAGCCTCCCTCTCATAATGGGAGTCTATGGGAGGCGCACGCTCCTTCCCTGTCCGCGCTGAAGAATGAACATGTTCCTTCTTCAGCGCGGACAACGCAGAGGGAGAGGGAGGCTAACGGCATTCCGCGGCGGACAATTCCGCTAGTTTTGCTCAGTGGGAGCGGGGCCTTACTCTGTATTATTTTAGAAATCTAAATAGTACTGAAGTGAGTTTATGATCTTCTTGTTTCTATGTTCTTTCTGCAGTTCCTGATGATCCACCCTATAACCTGTCCTACAGAATTCTAAACTCTACTTCCATACAACTATTTTACTCTCCTCCTTCTTCTCCCAATGGCATTATTAAGTACTACACAGTCACTTGTTTTGGCGTTACAGCCAATGGTCAGCATTATAACAGCAGTACCCAGACCATAATAATAAGTGACCTCAAAAAATATAGTGAATACAGTATTGCTGTTAGCGCAAGCACATCTGTGGGACCTGGACCAAGAACAAGTAGATTGCTTTTTTTAAGAACTGGTGAAGATGGTAAATTGTTAATATTTTTAAATCTCTTTGCCACGCCTTGCATGTCTAACCACAAATAACCTCAAGATATATATGCTGCATTAACCCATGTTGCTTAACTTCTGAATGATCATCTACGTGATATGCACTAACAATAAAGGAATTGCAAAATAAGTGTTTATACAAATATTTTAAATATGGAGTACTATAAACATCTCTGGCCAAAAAATAAATGTGATGCCATTGGGACTGTGTGTTGTCTCAATGGCTCTGTAATTCATGTTCCATTGTACATTGGCACCCTATGGCATCAAATTGTGATGGCATTTTCTTCTAGAAGTGAACATCTATGAAATTTAGCAACTTTTTGCTGGACAGATTTGTATGGTAATTGGCATAAAATCTTTTTTTTATTGTTATTTTTCAAAGGGTGTCATTGAGATTGTAATAATATTTTAGTGGACTGCTAGTAAAGTAATATATGAAATGGCTATCACATTTTATGTGATAATTTAGGCTATGTTCACCTTTGTAAGAGACCTGCGGCTCCATGATCTTTAGCACCGCTGAGTTCTGATGTGGAGCATCTGTGCGCGCCCGCATCAGGACTCCCCACTGCACACAATGGAGCATGTGTGAACTGACAGGGTTTTCTGCGGCTGCTATTCATTGAATAGCGGCTGCAGAAAACTGACATGTCAGTTTCTTGCGGCACTGCTAGGGATCCCTGTGTATGTGTATACATACCGTTCAGGATTCTCTCAGCCTTCAGCACAACATAAGTTCCGTGATTACTGCAGAACTTACGTTGTGTGAACATGGCCTCACACTGTTTTGCTGGTCGTACTTCTTCTAGTACCTGGGACAAATGTATGAAATTATGCAAAAAAGAGCCTGTGAAGCCTTATTTAAGAGTCTCAAAACACAAGACTAGCCAGATATCCCTCCGGGAAGGACCCATCCAATGGATGCCACATGTTCTTCATAAATAGCTAACCATCAATGAAGCCACAATAAAAAGCCTATTAAAAGCAAGTTTGTAAGTGTGGTCTGGGCTTGAGTGAAGTTGCCCAAAAGTTTAATAAGGTTGTGCAAACATTTGAAAACCTTTATATAACACATAGGGCCAAAAGTCTAAAAGGACCCCCTCTTTTTCTGGACAACCCCCCCCCACCCCCCCAAATGAAGTGTTGCATGGGATGATTGCTAAAAACACAGCTCATTCTACTTCACATCTATGACACTATCCTCAATGTGATCAGTCATATAATATATTTCTATGACAGCCGTCAAGGGGCAAAAAAATATGTGCACATAGCCTTAATTATATTTTTAAGAATTGTTGGTAATGTTTTTTCAACATTTCCATTTTTCAGTGTACAAAAATAATCCTGGAATCTTGAAATTTTTATTCCCACCACAGTTCCACCCCGTGAAGGCTATGTTTACATACTGTCAAAATAACATCCTTTTTTGTCGGACGTTATTTGCTTTTATATGACGACCGTCCAATAAAGACAGATGTCATTTAGATGATGTGTAAACATAGCCGAAAGGCTATGTTCACAAAATGTAGTATATGAGTAAAGAACGGATGTTGATTGCAACGGAATCAGCGTCTGTTCTTTACTGCTGGGGTGGCATTACATTAAAGTCCATACAATGCTGCCCCCTGTATTCACACATGATTATGTTAACGACCATTCTTTAGAACAGGCATTAAAATAATGTACCTGGCTGTTATTTCCGGATGCTGTCCACCGAACAATGTCCCAGAATAAAAGTTGTTCACACAATGCAATGTGCAGCGGCGGCCACAAGTTACATTGAAGTGAATAGTTAATTGATTTGCGGGCACACCCGACGGTGTCGGCAAATCAATAGTAAAAAGAGAACATTCTTGCAGCTGATACAGAGGCAGCCAGCAGTTTAACAGCTGTTAAATGTAGTGTGAACATAGCCAAAGTGTGCTCTTAAGATAAGATAAGATTTTATTTACCTCATTTGTGGTTTTAGGCTATGTTCACACACAGTAAAAATAACACCAAAATATGGTCATAATTTTGAGTAAGAAAAACTGACTTTGTATGAACGGGTAAAAAATACCTGAGCATGTTCATTATTTTTACACACGTACTCAATTATGGCCGTTCTATACAGTGTGTGCACTGCTTTCCAATTTCCATGAACTTCAATGGAGCATTTTATTATACTGAAAATTTAACCATAATTTTACCTCAAAATTATGAGGTTATTTTACTTATTTTACTTTTTACTTATTTTACTTTTTATTTTACTTATTTTACTGTGTTTCAACATAGCCTTTATAGCTGATCAGTGCCTATATACTGTATACATTAAAAGATGGAGGCAGACAGACAGATATAATTGTAATAAGACCCTGAATCACCATGCTTGGCTAAACATAAATTCTTTTGTGTCATGGAAAATACATTTACTAATTTAAATAAATGCACTTGAACTTGGTTTAAAAAAGCAAGTTTAATATTGATTTTGTACTCTGAGTTTTACAGATACCATGACTTTGTAGTTCCTTTATTCCGTGTCCTCATGCATTATACTAATACGAGATGAACATGTTACCTATACTATATCATCTGATTTATGGTCTTAGCATTACATGTGGAAATAGTTCGTCTAGCGGATACTCATGAGCTTTAAAGACCTGTTTCTCACAGGAAAAAGAGATATTTATGAGTGGACAATGAAATTCTCTCTTCTTCAGTTCAGGTCATAACTGGGAGGATGGGCAGTTAGATAAATTAATATTATTTTATATAACATAGACTCAAAGCAATGGGTATAAGCTTTAGTCATTTTTTTCTTTTTTGTAATTAAAAAAAATCCCCATATTTCAAAAAGCAAACTCTTATTCATTTCTTTATGTCAGTCCAGATTTATGAAAACCTGGAGAGCCCCTTTAAGTTTAAACTATGACCATCCCTACTTATTGGAAGTATGGCAGAAACATTTTCACTGTGTCTCAATCTCCAGCCAGGTGCACAAATCATCTATCTATCTATCTATCTATCTATCTATCTATCTATCAAGTCAAAGATAAATGCAGCACTCGGTTTGGGGAAATAAACACGTCTTTTTGAAGTTTATCTCTGGAGTGCTGCGGTATCTCTTGACATCTATATAATCCTACACTGTTGGCCACCGGTATTTACTGCTTGGCACCACCACATCAGCTATTGCGGTTTGAAGTCTATCTCGGGCGTGCTGTGGTATCTCTCGACATTTCTATCTATCTATCTATCTATCTATTATCTATCTATCTATCTATCTATCTATCTATCTATCTATCTATCTATCTATTATCTATCTATCTATCTATCTATCTATCTATCACCTATCTATTATCTATCTATCTATCTATCTAGCAAATAGATAATCCACGGCACTCACGGGGTTAAACTGTGAAAAAAGTAAGTGATTTATTGCAGCATTCCAAAACAAGACACGACGTTTCGGTAACCTCACGTTACCATCCTCAAGGATGGTAACGTGAGGTTACCGAAACGTCGTGTCTTGTTTTGGAATGCTGCAATAAATCACTTACTTTTTTCACAGTTTAACCCCGTGAGTGCCGTGGATTATCTATTTGCTATTTGGGAACGATCTGTGGTCAGGATCCAGGACCGCTGGCACCCGAATATTTTTGAGCAGTGCTGCTTAGATTTTCTGTTACATATCTATCTATCTATCTATCTATCTATCTATGCTTCAGTCTGGAGTGCACTCAAAGACCCGGTGTAGGAGTGCCAGCAACGGAGATTGGAAAAAGTCTCCTCTTCAATATAACCAAGAAGTCGCAGCACATCCAAATAGTGCAAAAAGCTGTGTCTTTATTTCAAAGCAGCAAAATCAATAAGTGCAACGTTTCTGTCTCATCTCGAGACCTTTCTCAAGCTTGAGAAAGGTCTCGAGATGAGACAGAAACGTTGCACTTATTGATTTTGCTGCTTTGAAATAAAGACACAGCTTTTTGCACTATTTGGATGTGCTGCGACTTCTTGGTTATATCTATCTATCTATCTATCACCTATCTATTATCTATCTATCTATCACCTATCTATTATCTATCTATCTATCTATCTATCTATCTATCTATCTATCTATCTATCTATCTATCTGTGACAGTGCTCCCCCTATGAATTGCTGCCATTTAATGCTCTATTTTCCAGCAGCCAATCCCTGGGGTAAAAGACCTCACCCAACAACAAACTTTGCGATTCTATGTATATTGGTCGGACCATCTGCAAACAAAGCACTAAGTGCCTCTTATGTCCCCCTAGTCTGTAAGCTCTTGCAAGCAGGTCCCACTCCTTTTGTATTTTTATTTTATTTAATTCTGTAATGTGTGAGCGTAATTTTTTTTTTTAAAACACTACGCAATATGTAGTAAATATTATTTTCATTATTCCTGGCTCCAGCTGTTTCCAGTGCACCATCACTTCTCTTTGACCTGGATCTGCTGCACGAAGCACTCATAGCAGCATTGGGGCAAAGTGTTCCTGCACTGGCACCAGCTGGGGCAGAGTGCCGCACAGCCTGGGCTATTGAAGGTAGCCAAGGAAAACCGTTTGTCGACTATGGAATTGAGCAATGAGGGAGATCTTCCAAGTGGTAAAGGGCAGTAAATCAAGGCACACTGTAAAAATAATTCTTATGGTTAGGTGGATCGTCCTTGACTCATTTAGTGTCATGGGAAATAGATGCCATTATAGTGTATAGGAGATGGATGCCATAGTCATCCATGACCCATAGGTGACATTTAACAGATACTTCATGAAAAGCAAAAGAAAAGTTCACATGCTGAGGCTTTATGACATATTATATAACAATAAATTATACTCTATTCTAAATGTTAAAAGCCAATAGAAAACTGTTTGTCTACAAATATATTAATAATTGGAAATGCTTAGGTTCAAACTCAATTCATCTCATCACTGTCAAAGCACTGGACTAATCTAGTACTCAGCCCTTCTGTCTCCTTTAATACAGTTAATTCTTCAATCTTCTTTGTGCACTACAGGCTATATAGAGTAAATGGGAAAACTTATTTCCTTGTCCCAGGCTTTATGTTTGGATTCCTGTGAATGATTGTTCTAATATCTAATCTCTCTACTGTAATGACTGACATCATCTATTGTATTTTTTCTTTAAAAGAACCTAAATCTATATTTAATGATTTCCCCTTATTCCTCCTGCAGCCCCAGACAGCGCCCCTGAAAACATAACGTACAGGAATGTATCTTCAACCGAAATTGTTGTATCATATTCTCCACCAACTATACCCAATGGAATAATACTATATTATACTGTGTATATAACATGGCTGAATGGCACTGTGGAGAGGGCTACCGATACAGCTTATCTGACACTGACCATTACAGGTAATATAGTCATTCTGATTTTTGTAGAAGCAGACAGAAAATTTGGGGACTTGGTAGTGCATCACAAGAATGCACAGCTGTTAACAGTAGCAGCAAATAAATCAGATTTTAAACCCTTCACATCAGTGATATTTAGATATTCATTCCTACTGCTGATGACCTGTACAGTAGAAATATATATATATATATATATATATATATATATATATATTTAAGGAAGTCAGTGACAGGAGAAGTTCTTGTCACTGACTGATCAGGACCCCCCTCCAGGCAGACTCTATGTGCAGAAATCCGATAATACTAATCAATGCTATGCAATGGCATAAATGCAGTCTAATGATTGCATATAAAGTGTAAAAAAAAGTTTTGAAAAATATACAATTGCCAATAAGTGTTCAAATCACCCCCTTTCCAATTATACAAACAATATATATATATATATATATATATATATATATATATATATTTAAAAAAAGAACATATTTGGTATTGTAGCATACAGCATAGTTACATTTTCTTTAACACCAATATGATAACAATAAAAACTAGAGATCATGGCACAAAAATGACACCCCAACCAGCCCTGTAGGTGGCAAAATGAAAGCGTTATGGCTCTTAGAATGTGGTGAGGAACACTACTTCAATGTGACCTTGACATCCATGCATTAATGACCTTTAGACATTAAGGGGTTGTCCCAAGCCTGTAGAAATTTGTAAGCAAATTAACCATGTATCTAAAGCACAATCCAAAATTGAAGGGGTTCTATGAAGAAAAAAAAGATGTTTTCAAATCAACAGGCGACAGAATGTTTAAGAATTTGTAAATTACTTCTATTTAAAAACCTTAAGCCTTCCAGTACTTATCTACTGTATGTCCTGCAGGAAGTGGTATATTCTTTTCAGCCTAACACAGTGCTTTCTGCTGCCACCTCTTTCCATGGCAGGAACTGTGCAGAGCAGGAGATGTTTTCTATGGGGATTTGCTTCTGCTTTGGACAGTTCCTGTCACACACAGAGGTGGCAGCAGAGAGCGCCACATAAGACTGGAAAGAAAACTCTACTTTCTGCAGGGCATACATCAGCTTATAACTACTGAAAGGCTTGATTTTATTTTTAAATAATCTACAAATCTGTATAACTTTCTATCACCAGTTGATTAAAAAACAATTCTCCGGAGTACCCCTTTAAATGCCACTCGATCTGAGTAATGATATTTTTTGGTTTACAAGCCCATATACAGGTAACAACAGAGAATGGTGTAGTGTAGAGGGTACAATGTTAAAATCTGAGTGAAAGAAACACAGTACGCAGGGTTCTAGCAAGAGTATGCAGTCTGTCAGTGTGCACTACAACAAAGTGAGAGTCAGTATAGAGAGGAAAAAAAAACTTGAATAGAGTAGAAAATGCCTACAAAAAGTAGACAGTGATCTGTGTTCTTATTTATTACAGGTTTGAGAAAGCATACCAGTTATATTCTAAAGGTCTCAGCCAGTACGGTAAAAGGGGAAGGGGTACACAGCAACCCTGTCAACATCACTACAGAGGAGGATGGTAGGTTCATAGAAACTATATCGCCAATGGAATACTATATTGTAAAAACCTTTGAATTTCTTGTTTATGATGGTCGGTTTCTCCATAGTCTAGTGATTTTTGTGTAGTAAGCTCATTTTTAGATATATAAAATCCCTTTTGACTTTTCTCTTGGAAGAACAAGTACAGCTGCATAATTTCTGTATCCAGGACCTGAACGGGCTATGCTGTAATACCACACTACACCCAAGGACAAAAAGTGGCATTGTTGCTACCAGAAAAGCAGGCCTTTGTTGAGCCCACCTGTAGGATGTGCATATTTGTCTCCAAGCTGATACATCTCATCTGCATGGACACATTGTAGCAAATGGCTGCTGGTGATGTACTGGATTTAGCTGATGCAAGTTTGCTCGTAATAGTTACACATGTAATCATCTCTTAGCTGCAACAAATATTATATCTGTTGTGATTGTCAGTGTAGATGTGAGCACAAATGATTCTATTTACTGACATTGAATATCATTTATTTACATGATACTGAAAAAATTGTTACGCCATCCAGCCTATTTTTTCCATATATCTAGACAGCCTTAATGTCTGTGTTTTTACAGTTAATTTCATAGTAAAATTCATGTGCCTTACGTGCCAAAATCTATGATAGTTCATAGAGATAAAATATTCATTGATGAAAAATCTGCAATGTAAACATGCCCAATAGGTCAACTTTAATCCACAACTAAAATCTGTGTTGGAATGAAACCCCACAGCAGTTAAAAAAAAAAGCCTAAAAAATTTAACCTAATGTGAGAGCTACACTGTGGCTTGTGTTGTGCAAATTGCATCTAAAGTTATGCAATTACCTGCGTACATGATTGGGACTTGCTGGTGTGCAACTTTATTACAGTCTCAATTATGTAGCTGTCACAGTCACATATGACATGTATTAAGGTCAGTTCTGGCAAAGAGACTTGCGAAGTTGGATTTTGTGTGACTGTTAGGTCATGGTCACATCATGTCCTATTGTTTTTGCGATCTTCATGACATGCAACAAAGTTATTTAGCCCTAGCCTTTAAAGGGTTTCTCTCCCTTTTCCCCGCATTGCCCTGCTCTTATTTCCCGATTTGATGATGGAGGGGTGGGGGGGGGGGAGGGGGGGAGCAAGGACGGGAAGTAGCTGTGCTGAGCGCAATGATCTCACCATTGCTGTGTCTCCCCTCCAGGAAAAATCCAATCCAGGCAACAGTACAGAGAGAGAAAGGAGACAAGGTTCAAAAGAAAACAATTTTGCTTATGCAAAGCATTAGCAAAGTTGCTTTCTTTTGCATTTCCTAAAAGAGGTTTAGGTCATGGAAAAACCCATTTAAATGGTTATCTTTCTTACAAAAACAGTGTCACCATTGTCCTCAGGTTGTGTCGTATTGCATTCACTTCAATGGATATGAGCTGCAAAACCACACCCAAGCTGAGGACTGGAGAGGTGCTGTTTCTGTAGGAAAGCGGACAAGTTTTTTTTGTAGACATTTGTTTCTACATTTAATGTAGAAAAATTCTCGAGAAAAGTTAATATCAGTATTTCTTATTAATTTAATTTCCAAGGTACATGCATGGGCCCCCATATTGTGTAAGTTATGAAGGGCCCTGGGACTACAGGAAGGAGGAGACATAGTTGACATATGTATTATTTTCTGTTTTAATAATGTGGCGTCAGCGTGTGTTATATATTGGGTAGCGTGGAATGGTTTTAAGCCCTGCATGCAATCCCATATTTTTATGATCTCTCAATGTTATGCCCAGCAGGAATTTTCCCACCTCTTGAAGCTTGAAATAATTATTTCCAGCTTTCTTCCCCCAGTGGAGTTGTGTTGCAAATTACTTTATTTTTACATGCATTCACACCTATAAAACAGATTTTGCTTTTATTGGAACAAAAAAATATAACAGCGCAGAATTTGTAGAATATATTAAGCAAAGGGCTGTGGTATGCCTACTGATCTATGTTCTCATGAAATCGTACTTTCCATTGAATCACAGAAACAGATGTGTTAATACTACCATGAAAAATTGTCCTTCATTTTTGTAGCCAAGAAAGTAACACAGACTTATTGGAGCTGATAGAGTTCAAATACCTGTTCATGGATTTTTTCAAGTTTCCTTTCATTGGATGATCTGAGCCAAGTGTGTCAGTTTTCATTCATGTAATTTTATTTTGTCCTTACAGCGCCATCTACCCCTCCTCGCTTCCTTGCTGTAAGTCAGTTATCCAGTTCACTTGTGAAGTTATCATGGCTTCCACCTCTGGAGCCAAATGGTATTATACTTTTCTACACACTATATATCTGGTAAGACAAAACACATGCTGTAATATTTCACATTGAATTGACATGAGCTTTGTGTCTATGTGTGGCCGACTGTTCAGCATGACTATAGGAGTGTTTTATTAACACCCCCCGACACACACATCATCCCCAGTCATCCTATTTTTATTTTGCATATTTTTAGTTTTAAAACACATGTAGAAAGAAAATTATTATGATAGAGTACAATGCATTAAAGGCTAAGGCAATCTTCGCCACTGGGTATTGAAATAATTCCGAAGGAATAATGGCCCATGTGGACAGAATAGCTTCTTGTTGTTGCAGCAAATTAAACAGGTTATCTAATGCTATAAAAACATGGCCACTTTTTTCCAGAAACAACATGACTATTGTCTCCAGCTCAGGTGTGGTTTGCAATTAAGCTCCATTCACTTCAATAGAATTCAGTTACAGAACCCCACCCAAACTGGGGACAAGAGTGGGGCTGTCTCTGAAACAAAGTGGCCATGTTTATGTAGCGCTGGATAACCCCTTTAAATGGAAGTATGTACCCTTAAGCTTTATGGGTTTGCACCAAACTCATCATAATGAGGCAGGCAGAATGATAATTCTATTGCAACTTGCTACACATGATATGTAGCCTTCCTTCATACTATAAACTAATATTTTGTGGCAAAAAAATAGATGTGTTGGGGCCATGATCTGTGTTGCAAAAAAAAAATTGTGCAAGTCATTGCTGCATGGATCACCTATTTCAAATTAATGGGTCCATGCAATTGTAGATGATTACGGATGCACATCCAAAGTCTTATCTGTAATTGAGGCTTAATGGCTATGGACAGAACTATGGATCTGTAAATTGGGCCTTAGGTGGCAAATTTTCTTATTCCTAATAGAAAATGTGCATAAAGTCACCCCCCCTCCCCCCATTTACAAGACTTTTTTGTTACAATTGCTAGAATTCTGCAGCATTTTGCTTTATAAATTTCCCCACTTTTTTTATTTGTAGCGTTTACCTTTTTGTATTTTATATCCTAGGGATGAGACATCAAACAAAACTGTTAATATTGAAGATACCTCAGTGGACTTTATAGATTTTGAAAGTAATCATGAATACAATGCATATGTTACATCAAGTACTAGATTTGGGGATGGAAATGTCAGAAGTGATATTTTAAGATTTAAAACACTGGAAGGAGGTACATAGTAAATGTAAATGTTATACCATGTCTCACTCATCACTGTTGATTGCACTCAGAATTGTTCTATATTAATCTGTGATAGTGTATGCCTTAACAGCTGCTTGCTTACGGTAACAAGTTGTAAAGTTAAAATTTATTTTTGGGACAAAGAGTAAATAAATAAAGGGCAATAAAAATGTCTAATTTCTTTTAAACACAAGCTTAAAAAATAGAATAAGTTTGATTATTTAAAAAAAAATGTAATTTACTAAAAATCATAAGGTAACATAAAAAGTTGCAAAAATGTGCACATTTTTTTACATCAGAAAACTTGAATGCATGCCTTGATCTTCTTCTCCCCCAATAAAAAAAATACAGTAACTGTTTATGTTGTTTATAGAGATAAGCGAATCTCAAACGCGTTCGGGTCTGTCCGCCCTTGTTCAGACAGACCTGAGCATGCTCAAAACTTACACACCTCTAGTTGTTTATCCTTTTAATATTTCAAATCTGTAAAATAAGTATAAAACTAACTTTTATGTGTGAAAGAACTACAAAAAGAAACATACACAAAAGCGGAACTAAATCTTTTGCTCATTTTACTAAAACATACAATAAATACTTAAAATAAAAATGAAATATAAAATTTCAAAACTGAATATACCCCAAAATGCAAAGAACACCCCACACAGTAAAGTTTTAGTTCTCAGAATATATGATTAGGGAGGGGGGGGGGAGTCTGCCAAAGTGCCATATGGAGTCATAAAAGCCATAAAGTGCTCCACAGGAAAAAAATAAAAAGTATGTAAAGTAGCAAAGCAGCTCCTTAAAAAAAAAAAAAAAAAGAAGGTGGAGGAAAGCTTCTTTGTATACTCTTAGAATGTTGTGGGGCAAAACTAATATTCACCTGGTTAAAAAAACAAAACAAAACATAGGCTAAAATTATTTATGAGTTTACTAAATATATATAAAAAATATAAGCAAATCAAACATGTATTTAGTATCTGCACAGCTGTAACAACTTAATAAAGTTAAAGTGGTACTCCGGCATTAAATATATATAGTGCTGCAGTTATATAGATCCTGTGGTCCTTCTGAGTTTAACTTGTCTTGGCAGTGATAGCCCACTTAGCCAATCATTCACTGAGATGGGACAGAGTTACGACCAGTAATTGGCTGAGTTTACTGTCACTGCTGCAACGAGTCTGAAAAATAACCCCAAAGAACGACAAAGTTGGCACTATGCAGGAACCAAGTCACAATACTGTCAAGTCAACAACAAAAAAAATAGAAGAAAAAAGTTTGGGGCATTGGAACTATATATATATATATATATATATATATATATATATATTCAACTACAGTCATCCTCACTGTCCTAAGCCAGCTCTATGACCCTCATGGCTTCCTTTTAGATTTTTACTGTACTTGAAATTCCAGGTTGATCTGCTTTTTTTTCCCCCTAGGCATTGCTCTAATTTCTAATGTGCTCTATAGCTGTAAAACATGTTAAATGACAGAATATATTATTTTAATATCTAATCTCAGAATCTATATGTTCTAAGGAATCGGTTTACAAGTTGAAGAATGAATATCCTTTTATTTGTGCCATTCCACATTTTGGAATATAACAGTTATTTATTCAAATTTACAGTTCCAAGTGACCCACCAAAGAATGTGTCATATAGAAATCTCACCTCTACATCTGTAAAGATTTTCTGGAACCCACCTGTTAAACCAAATGGTGTTATACTATATTATTCGTTATACTTTAGGAATACTTCTAACATCTATATCAGGGTAAGGAAATATTTTACCATTTATATCATTCATTATATTATTCGCTCCGTATGTTTGTCAAATCAGTTAAGAAACAAATAGTTGTTTTACGACTTTTATTATTGCTGTATTAAAAATGACCTTTGACATGTTTGATACCAATCAATATTCTCTCCCTGGCTTATTGCTTTCTACGTCTTGTTGCAGTAGACAGATTCTGCAGTAAATCTATACATCCATCTCCTACAGTAAGCAGGGGAATACATGGTACCAGGAAGAGAAGCATTCTGCCAAGCACTTCATCTACCCACACCAACTATTTAAAATGAAAGTCTTTATGACCTATTACAACCAAATAGAAAAAAACAACAGCTAATGTTCACGTATTCCAGGCTCCCACAATAAATTGAGTGCCTCTTCTCTTTTCAGGCCTGTGAGCCACTGAAATGAAATCCCTGGGCAGGTGTGATGACATCATATAATTGTTCTGGCCGTTGCAGAGATCACATCCCAGTGGCTTATAGGCTGTGGGCCTAAAGTGCCCTAAGGGGACATTTCCCTGCTCTACAGTTGTACTTCTCTGCATCTGCGTCCGAAGGTTGGCAGTTGCCTCGATATCCAGAGCACCAGGCTAAAAATTCAGGACTTGAGCCCGTGTATCTATTTATTAATGCCTCTGTATAAGCTACGCCAGTCGGCTCTGCAGCCCGCGGGTTGTGCACCTCTGCTCTAATGCAGTAATAGTACTGGGAAGTACTGGCACTTTATGCCAATGGTGTAATGTACTGTACCAATGTGAATATGACCTCAGTTTCAGGAATAATCCATAAATGTCACTATGACAAGGTGATAGATACCCTTTAAACTTATTAATGAAATACTGCATCAATAGTGGCCTCCAACTTCCTAGACTTTAACGGTAAGATACTATAGGGGTCATAGTTTGTCAAAAGCTGGAAAGCTACAAGTTGGAGATCACTGTTATAGAGGGGGAAATACTGGTGTATTTATGTGCCAATGTTAACAAAAGTCCCAGCCCTCTTACCCATACCAGATTTATTTAGAGGAGTGCCTCTCAGTAAATTTCACAAACCCCCCCCCACCACCACCAGAAAAAGAAAAAAAAACAAAACATATTTGGCCATTTAATTATATAGACCAGTTTTCTCTTAACTTATTTTAATACCGTAAAGAGTGGATTTTGACCATGTTCCTCTACCTTGAGAAAGTGAGAGAGTACCACAGACAGGATTTTACCCTCTGCCTGCATTGGCTAAAGGACAAATGCTGAGAACTGAAGATGCCCTGTTACAGAGACCATCTGGCTCCTACCACAGTATGTTGAGCAGGCACACATCCTTCCCAGTTTGCTCTTAGACAAGTGACAACATGTTGCAAACACAGTAACAAAGTCAGTTCATTAAATGTGTGTAAATAGCAATTGTTTCAGGATGAAGGTCATTCAACAACAGAAGTAAGCAACAAATGCTGGCCAGGATAAAAGGAACATGCTAATGAATGTTTAACACAGGCAAGCTTGTCTTCACAGGATGCTCACTATTGTATCTCATGTACAAGGAAGCAAATGCAACCATGTTTCATTCATTATTAGGGAATTGTATTTTATTGGTGTCCTACAGTGTCGGACTGGAGTGCCTTGGCCCACCAGGGGAAATCCTTCTTGGGGCCCACCCTTCAGCCACTATACTTATCTATGGTAACATTAATAAGGGTCCATTAACACGGTGTGATATGGGGCAGTGTAGGGCTGCAAACGATTGCTAATTAGCAGGGCAGGAATACACCGAGATGTGCGGCCAACAACAATGATTTATACAGCTGCACAAAAGATCAAATCAGCCGACTAGCGGGCATTTGCGCGTCAGCTGATCTCTGACACTTTTACATGGGGCTTCCTAGGAGCTTTTGTTACCTATAATTGCCCTGTGCAATTGGCTATAAGACAGGTTTCTTTGCATGATAACACTTTATACAGATACAAAAGTCATACAGCTACCAATAACACCAGTATATAAAGAGCAAATATCCCCACACATATTACCGCCATACTGTTACTGACCAGATCCTGTATACCAAGACTGATATTACCAATAATACCAGTATATAGGAGGGAAATAGTATCACCATACATATTACCGCTATACTGGTGCTGACCAAATCCTGTATACTATGACCAATATTACCAGTATACAAGGGGGAAATATTACCGCCGCTACTACTGACTAGTACCACCACATACTGACTTACACCGTCACCACTGCTACTGAATAAAATCCTCTGTACACAGACCACTATCACCTCATACAGTCATATAGAGGCAGACCCAGCTCTACACAGGCTCTATACACCATATACATTACACTGCAGTTACATCAGGTGACTCACAGGAGACGTCTTCTCTGATCGGAGTTCTTTCCTTTTCATCTTCTTCTCCATCTGCCCTGGGCCATCAGAACTTCTCCGAGCCACGAATCCACAGAATCTGCCAGACAGACATATTAGGCTTCACACTCTGGCACCATCCTCATCTCTCTACACACTGCAGATCTGTACTGTCCCCTTTACTGGTCCCTTGTTCAGTCCTCCATACAGATGGCCCCATGTGCATCTACTATAGTAGAAATCCCCCTATGCGCAGTCCCCCTATAGTAGATGACAACCTCTGTGCATCCCCTATACAAGGGGTAGGGAACCTTGGCCCTCCAGCTGTTGCAAAACTACAACTCCCATCATGCCTGGACAGCCACAGCTAAAGCTGTAGTTTTGCATTAGCTGGAGAGCCAAGGTTCCCTATCACTGCCCAATAGTATATTACCCCCTCTGTGCATGCCCTATTATATACATCCCCCCTGTGTTGTCTCACCTATAAATGGCTCCCCTATGTTGTCCCCCTTATAAATGGCTCCCCTGTGTTATCCATCCCGCATATACTGTAGATAGCCCCCTTTTGTTGTCCATCCCCCTATACAGCCCCCTTATGTTGTCCATCCCCCTATATAGCCCCCTTCTGTTGTCAATCCCCCTATACAGCCCCTTATGTTGTCCATCCTCCTATATGGCCCCCATATGTTGTCCATCGCCCCAAAACAGCCCCCTTTTGTTGTCCATCCCCCTATACAGCCCCCTTTTGTTGTTCACCCCCCCTATATAGCCCCCTTCTGTTGTTCACCTCCCTATATAGCCCCCTTCTGTTGTCCATCCCCCATATAGCCCCCTTCTGTTGTTCACCTCCCTATATAGCCCCCTTCTGTTGTCCATCCCCCATATAGCCCCCTTCTGTTGTCCATCCCCCATATAGCCCCCTTCTGTTGTTCACCTCCCTATATAGCCCCCTTCTGTTGTCCATCCCCCATATAGCCCCCCTTCTGTTGTCCATCCCCCATATAGCCCCCCTTCTGTTGTCCATCCCCCATATAGCCCCCTTCTGTTGTCCATCCCCCATATAGCCCCCTTCTGTTGTCCATCCCCCATATAGCCCCCCTTCTGTTGTCCATCCCCCATATAGCCCCCTTCTGTTGTCCATCCCCCATATAGCCCCCCTTCTGTTGTTCACCCCAATATAGCCCCCCCTTCTGGTGTCCATCCCCCATATAGCCCCCCTTCTGTTGTCCATCCCCCATATAGCCCCCCCTTCTGTTGTTCACCCCAATATAGCCCCCCCTTCTGTTGTCCATCCCCCATATAGCCCCCCTTCTGTTGTCCATCCCCCATATAGCCCCCCTTCTGTTGTCCATCCCCCATATAGCCCCCCCTTCTGTTGTTCACCCCAATATAGCCCCCCCTTCTGTTGTACATCCCCCATATAGCCCCCCTTCTGTTGTCCATCCCCCATATAGCCCCCCCTTCTGTTGTTCACCCCAATATAGCCCCCCCTTCTGTTGTCCATCCCCCATATAGCCCTCTCCTGATGTCCCCCTAAAAATAAACAAAAACAACTCACCTTACAACACGCTCCCCCGTCGGTCGCGGGTGTCTTCTTCTCTCTTCACGACAGATCCGCAGCATCCTGGTGAAGTCCCGGGCAGCACGTCGCCTCTGAGCTCTGTGTGCGCCGCGGCGGCTGAGACTTCCGGTACACGCTCCCAGCCGGAAGTCCCAGCCGCCGCAGCGCACACTGAACTCAGAAGCGACGTGCTGCCCGGGACTTCCCCAGGATGCTGCGGATCTGTCGGGGGCGAGAGCGGAGGTGACACTGACACTCTTGTGATCGCAAGCAAACGCTGCTTGCGGTCACAAGAGTGATTGACAGGGCGGGAAGCCTATGGCTTCTCGCGCTGTCAATCAGCACACTACATTTAACTGGAAGCGATTGTTGCGATCGCTTCCAGTTAAAAAGATAGGTGCCGCACCCGAGTGGGCCCCCCGGGAGCACGGGGCCCCGGCTGGGCTTGCTGGCTGGAGACCACATGGCTGCAGTCTCCAGCCCTGTGTCCCCTGACAGGGGGTCGGGGCCCACTCCAGCTCGGGGCCCACCGGGGGTTTCCCCGGCCCCCCGGTGGCCCAGTCCGAGCCTGGTGTCCTAGGTTCCATACAGTCCTGGATAAGATCTGCACAGTATGGTTATGTTGAAGTATCTTATATAAATGACATAATACATACAGTAAAACCAATGTGAAATTACCAAACAAATTTCAGATACATATTTTTTCTAGATTGGTATTACATAACATCAAACTACAGCTGATACATAATTTTTTTTTGGGTAGGATGAAAAAGATAAGTGCTACAGAGTGGGCCATACAGTATGTTACAGGTGGACGCATCTCTCACCTCTCAAGGCAATAAATTTACTGCCTTCTGGACCAGGGTTTTGTGGCAGCCTAACATTTTGTATACTTTTTGTGCCATTTTATTTGGTGGTACATCAGCTTTGCTTTTGGCTTTTTTACTCTTAGTAAAAAAAAATGTTGTGATATTGGGGGCAAATTTACAAATAAATTGGAAATAAGTGTCTGCTTTTTATTTTTCCATTTTATGTTTTATTGATAGCACTTTTCGTTTTAAATTGTATCCCCTTTCTGTTACACTTATTTTTATTTAGGGGATGTTTTCAAAGGGGGCAGGCTAAAAGCATAGTTTGAGCCTTTTTCTCTTTTTTACTGGTTTGTTATATTTATTCTTTTAGTTTGTCTTAAATTTTCACATACACATGCACTATCTACAGTTTTTATTGTACATATTGTGACAATTGTGAATCACAATATAGCAGCTTATAACAGAGTCTGCCATGCTGCCCACAACCTGGGGCCCTTTTATATGGTTAAATGTGGGTTGGAAATTTATTGGCAAACATTAAGATTGGTGCTCAGTTGCAGAGCCTTCACAAAGTTTGATGCATCTTGTGACCAGGCCACATGAATGATAGCTGGGTTGTTTGTGCAGCCATTTAAATGCATTATGAGCTATACATCCCCTCTTTGCTCCTTCACTGAGAACAAGGAACCCTCATTTCCCATAATCCACCAATGTAAAAGACTCCTTAGTTGTTTGACATAAATATGTTATTTAATAAGGTAAAGTCTTTTAATTATATTTTCTGGTTGATTCTGGTTGAAACACAATTATATTACTTTAATTAGCCACTGATTTAAAAACACAATAGGCAATGAGTCTCACATAATGTATTCATAGTATATTATTACTTATTTTATGTATCCTTTGAATTTCCCTTCAATTAAATATATTCTCTCTTAGAATCTTACTTCAGGTGATATTTCCATTTCATCCGATGGCAATGATTTATCAGCCACAATCCATGGTCTGGCAAAGTTCAGCCACTATGAATTCTGGATTTCTGCAAGTACTATATTCGGAGATGGTGATCAAACTAGTGAGGTCATTGATGTCAACACCGAGGAAGATGGTAAGTAACAGTTATGCACAGCTGTTATTTAAGTCCTGAAATACTATGTTTTCCCTGTCCCTGTAAAATTCAACAACTTGTTGGATTCAAACCAGTATGGCTTTACTGAGCACAGATCATGTGAAACCAATTTCTTTGACTTAAAGGAGAAGTCCGGCCAAAACTATTTTTTAATATGTTATTACTTATGGAAAGTTAGACAAATTTCTAATGTACATTAATTATGGGAAATGCACATATAGGGCTATTTCCCTTAAGTAGATCAGGGAGACTTCAGATTCTCTAAAAAACCGTGACGTCACGAATCGGGGGTGTAATTCCAATGGAGTGTCCAGCAGGGGCGCACTATATATAGAAGTCAATGAGTACCATTGACTTCTATATATAGTGCGGCCCTGCTGGACACTCCATTGGAATTACAATAGATGTGTATGAGAATGTACTGTACAGCAAGTGTCCTTGCTCTCCAAAGTAATCCATAAATGTATTTAATCAGTACGTTTGGATGGCACCGAGCAGTGAGGGAGAGAAGTGCATCTACCTGCCACCTCCCTCCCTGCTCGGTGGTGGTGGTGCTGCTGCTGCTGCCACATATGCACAGTACAGCTCCCCCATTATCTGTTCATATTATGAACAGATAATGGGGGAGTAGTACCTGTGCTATTCCGATAACGAACGCCGCCGCCGCACAGCTGCTTGTCCCAGCACTTCAGCATGCCCCCTCCGTCGCTCCCCCTCCTCCACCCAGCTAACAAGTTGTAACTATAGTGCCGCTCATCACCGCCTCTCTCCGCCACTCATCGCCGCCACTTACTTTTTCTATCCACTGCTGCTTACTGCCTCTCTCCGCTGCCTCTCTCTGCTGGCACATACCGCTTCCCGGTCCGCACTGCATGCCGGCCAGGGACAGGAAGCACCAGGAGCGCTGGGACAAGCAGTTGTGCAGCGGCGTTCGTTATCGGAATAGCACAGGTACTACTCCCCCATTATCTGTTCATAATATGAACAGATAATGGGGGAGTAGTACTGTGCATATGTGGCAGCAGCAGCACCGAGCAGGGAGGGAGGGAGGAGGTAGATGCACTTCTCTCCCTCCCTGCTCGGTGCCATCCAAACGTAGTGGTTAAATACATTTATGGATTACTCTGGGGAGCAAGGACACTTGCTCCCCAAAGTATTTCATGAATGTATTCAATCAAAAACATACTGTATAGTATATTCCCATACACATCCATTGTAATTTCAATGGAGTGTCCAGCAGGGGCGCACTTTATATAGAAATCAATGGTACTCATTGACTTCTATATATAGTGCGCCCCTGCTGGACACTCCATTGGAATTACACCCCCGGTTCGTGACGTCACGTTTTTTTAGAGAATCTGAAGTCTCCCTGATCTACTAAATAAAGGGAAATAGCTCTATATGTGCATTCCCCATAATTAATGTACATTAGAAATTTGTCGAACTTTCCATAAGTAATAACATATTAAAAAATAGTTTTGGCCGGAGTTGTCCTTTAAGGCCCTATTACACGAAACGATTATCTTCCGTATTCGGACGATATCAGCCGTTACGGCCGATAATCGTCTCGTGTAATAGAAGACAACAATCAGCCCACATGAACGATGTTGGCTGATTGTTGTCTGTTGTCTTTCAACAAAGCAACGATCTGCTACCATCACTCCAAGTAACAGGAGCGGCGGCAGCAGACTGCTGCTATCTTCTATGGGCTTTCCGGACGATCTAGCGATCACTCGGGCAGCCCCCCCCCCCCCCCCCCCCCGCAGCTCCCCACAGCCCCCTGGCTGACCCGCTCACTGCTGACGCATGTAATAGCACCAGCAGCGATTGGGAAATGAGGACCAAGCCCTCGTTTGCTCCTCTCCATCGCCTGGTGTAAAAGGGGCTTTAGTCCCAAATATGTTGGATGAAGGTGCTGCCATAAACATCACCTTCTCTGAACTGCAGCAAAGACTTTGATACAGTTCCACACAAAGAGTTGATAGATAACTTATTGAAAACTGAACTTTATTTATCATTATCAGCCGTACATCTCTCCGTGTAAATAGGAAATGTGCGGCTAATATCAATATATTTAATTGTTCGCATGAACAACCAGTGCAGCACGATTAGCCAGGCCTTGTAAAGGTGCTGCAAATTATCAATGATAAGCAGGATCTGGTTAAAAGTGGTGTGACACATGGGTCTGTTCTGGGTCTTATTCTTTTTAATATATCACTACATCTGTATGTACTGTATATATGCTCCTTAAACAAAATAAGATTACTTGTCTTGCTTGACTTCTAGTCCCAGACTCTGAACCTATGATCAGAGAGTACAAGAACGTAACATCTACTTCAGTGCTGTTATCATGGGATGCCCCTGAACATCCAAATGGTATTATAACTGGTTACTACTTACAAATTTATGGACCACAAGGAAACTATCCTATATTTACCACTCAAGTTTCCATAGTTTTGGAGGATCTTCTACCTTTTACTCAGTATTTTGTATTTGTTGCTGCAAGCACAATAAAAGGAACTGGTCCCCCGAGCCAACTCGCCTTTCATACAGATGAAGCAGGTACTAGTTGTTTTTTTTTAACTATTTTTTTTTTTACTTTTACTTTTGTGCAAAATTAAAATAATCAGAAAAGTGATCCTTCTTAATCCCTTACATGTTTCTAGTTTCACTGTCCTTAACTCTTTTCTCATGTGTCTTCTTGAGTTATGGCATTCCTCTAACAAGGTCACAACTGTACATGATATATTTCTCTCTTGTGCTAAAATTTCAGTGCTCTGGCAGGTTTAGTTATGCTACAAAATCTCTACTTACAGTGGTGGCATTTCCCTATTTTATCCTGTACTTCCTGACTGAAAGTCATTGTAGAAGAAAAATGATGTTCCTACTCCACCTTTAAAGCAATACTCTAATTACATCTGTACATTCAGTAAAATTGACCAGTTACATTTTGGTTAAAGCAAACTGCTAGATTTTTTTTTTACTGCATACCCCACTCCTTGTATGCAACATTTATCTTAAAACCTTGGTGGACAGCAAAATAATTCAGTGGACTTGAATCCAACCAACATAGAGTTTATATATTTTCCTATGTTTTTGTTGGTTTACTCTGTGTTTTTCTATTTTCTTCTATACTTATTTTTTTTTAAAGATTCTGACCCCCACTATTTTATATCTATAGGTAGGATTTTATAGCTAGAATCCATTAAAACCCTTGTACCCTGAAATTATGCAGTTCTGCCCAGCCAAACCTGTCTCGTCATAAACCCTATGGTTAACTGTGTTCAATTCAGTAGAGTCATAAGGGTTTCCTCTTAGTTCTTTCTCTGCTTTCTCAGTTGCTATCTATATTTTTGGAAAGACTCAACTGAATGTATCAACTAGAGATGAACGAAGCAGCCGGAAATTTGTTTCACAAGCTTTGTGAATCTCCGGTCAATTTTTGCGAATTGAATCTTAATGAATTTCATTAAAACAGCCAAAGATATAGTAGCTACAATATTGTGACTATTACAGAAGGGTGAAATTGTTAAAGAATGTTGTTATAAATTAGTTAGTCTCTTCCTGCTCTGCTCTAACTGCCTGCTTAGATCCTGGGCTCCCTTGCACACACAGCCGATTGGCCACCTCCGTTAAAGGGGTTATCCAGTGCTACAAAAATATGTCCACTTTCTTTCACAGACAACACAACTCTTGTCTCCAGTTCAGGTGCAGTTTGCAAAAACCCCGCCCAAGCAGGAGACAAAAGTGGGGCTGTCACTGGAAGAAAGTGGCCATGAAGAATGTGGCTGGATAACCCCTTTAATGAACCACCTCATATAAAGGGGGAAGGGGAGGTGCTGACATCACCCACAGACAGTCCTCCTTGATTCACTTCATTCGCTTCGCTCATTTCTAGTATCAACACAAGCACCCTTTCCTAGCACAATACACAATTTGTTTTCATATATTTCTAAAACTCCTGCCATTGTCCTGTAACATGTATTATATTGCCACATAGTTTGTCTCTTAGTAACTTACTGTTTATACAAGTTTATATTGTGCCTAATTTGGTTATTTAAATGGGTATTTTAGTATAAAAAAATTATACTTACCTGTTCCCCCCAGCAGTTCCGGCTCCAACATCTCATCTCAGATTCAGAGAGAAGAGATAAGGGGCTGGGGACCAAACGGAGCTTAAAAAGGTGGTGCAGGAGACCAGGGTAGGTAAGTATCTCTTTTTTTTTTTCTTTTTTTTATAGCCTGTCCAGTTTTGTTGATGCTGTAGTGTGTGAATATTCAATTACTCAAATTATTGTGGCAATGATGCAACCCAATGATTTGTATTGCAGAACCATCTGCTCCTCCACAGAATTTGACTTTTATCAATTCAAGTGACAATTCTGCCTGGTTACAGTGGAGTCCAAGCCCAAAACCCAATGGCATTATACGAGCATACAGCTTTAGAATTGTGGAAAACAACACACAATCTATATTTTACCAGGTAAATACAAATAATGTATTGTGGGCATCATAAAAAGCACCTGCTTTGTTAGTTGATTTTATCGGAGGAAGTTAGCTTTTTTTCCTGTTTATTGTGTGAATAGCATGTACTTTATTCTGCAGGTTGCTACAATGAAAGAAATATGAAATAAACAAATGAGGAAATTTATCATTTGTAATTTTTTTCACACCTTTTAATGCTAGTTTTAATTGGTGAAACCATGGCAACATGAAATGTCCAATAGCTGTACAGTGTCGCAGCAACATCGGAGACCCTTTATAGCTATTGAACATCAGGATGATCGGGACTTAGACCCACCTATCCACATCTCAGAAGGAATACTTCCAAGATGTGCAATGAGAGGAATGTGGAACATTTCTGTTTGAACATGAACTGGACGTACTGTTGACGATTCTTTGAACTGTAGCTATAGTATCTTATTCTGTGGTCAGAAGCTGTCCTACTGACGCCCACTATCCTTGGAAAAAGTAATGCAGCTTGGAATACTTTGCTATCTATCTATCTATCTATCTATCTATCTATCTATCTATCTATCTATCTGTATCTATCTATATACAAAGATGTTCTGCAGCACGGCAGCATAGGTGAAAAAGAGTGCTATACAGTATGTTACAAAAAAATCAAAAAATACAGGAGATGCAACGTTTCCATCTTCTCACGCTTGATAATGATCTTGTGAGAAGATCGAAACGTTGCATCTCCTGTATTTTTTGCATTTTTTGTAATAAATATCACTCTTTTTCACCTATGCTGGCGTGCTCAGAAGCATCTTTGCATATTTCTGGGGATCCCCGAGCCAAGGGACTAACTTTGTTCAGCTCCCGCTTCATTAGGATGTACGGCTTTTTTATCTATCTATCTATCTATCTATCTATCTATCTATCTATCTATCTATCGAGCGGAGTAGCAGCGCATGTCCAAATATCAAGTAGTGGGTGCTAGGCAGAGAAAGTCCTTTGGCGAATAATCCCAAATTGAGAAAACAACAAGAATCTGCAGCACACTGGCGTAAAGTGAATGGTGGTTTATTCCATCAATAAGGTGCAGGATACAACGTTTCAATTCTCTCCCAGAATCAAGCTTGAAAATGATTCTGGGAGAGATTGGAAACGTTATATCCTGCACCTTATTGATGGAATAAACCACCATTCACTTTATGCCGGTGTGCTGCAGATTCTTGTTGTTTTCTATCTATGTACTGTACATCTCTCACAGCTAATAAAATTATTACTAAAAGTAGTAATGATAACATGTACTTTATTGGGACTCCTACTAATGGATCCCACATCTGAATGTTTTTATCTGACAGAATATCTCTGGTGATCAGACTGAAGGCATGCTCACTAATCTGGAACCTTTCAAGACATATTCAGCTAGTATGTCTGCATATACAAAAGTCGGTAATGGGAACCAGTTGAGCAACAGTATTAGTTTCTCTACAACGGAATCCGGTAAGGAAAATATCTGTGTGCTATACTATAAATTTTATTAGTATTAGTATTTTAAGTGTTTACTAATGGACCATGTATGGTTTTTCTTCTGTAGACAAAGTAACTTCTGTGAAATGAAAATGCATACAATGTCATAGTCAAATACAACCTCAATAATAATCACACATGTGGTGGTAATACAGTACCACGAGGCAAAGGACAGATTATTGTATTTTTCATGTCTTGTAGTGCAGACACATGGTAAAAACAAGATTGTTCTTGCATTGCATTCGAGGATTGGAGAATTGGATGATAGATAAATGTCACTAGTTCAAATAAACATAACTTTATTGTCAGTATTACATATTTAAATGCACAAAATGTAAATTCTTATTGTTAATATTCTAATGAATCCCTTTGGCTTCTCTTACATGCATCACTAGTGGCCATGGCTAGCACTGCCTTAACCCCTAGGCGACCTAGGACGTATCGGTATGTTCTGGAAGTCTGTCCCCAGACGACCCTGGACGTACCGGTACGCCCAGAGCTATAAAGCGCGCTCCGGAGCGAAGCGCGCTTCTTAGCAGGTGGGGGCCGGCTGCAATCAGCAGCCAGCACCTCACCGTTAATGACACGCTGCAGCGATCGCGCTGCAGCGATTGCGCTGCAGCGTGACATTAACTCCTTAAACGCCGCGGCCACGGTGTTTAAGTGTAAGTGACAGGGGGAGTCCCCTGTCACTTACCGATCGGGACCCCGGTCGTTAAAACGGACCGCCGGAGGTCTCTTACCTGCCTCTGCGCAGTGTGATCGGCGCTCTGGTCACTGAGCCTGCACAGGCAGGCTCAATGAGCAGAGCGCCGATAACACTGATCAATGCTATGCCTATGGCATAGCAATGATCAGTGTAAAAATCCCAAAGGGACTTAAAATGTGTAAAAAAAAAAAGTTAAAAATCACTAACACACTACCCCAAAACCCCTCCAACAATAAAAGTTTAAATCACCCCCCTTTCCCATTATATAAATTAAACATATAAAAATAAATAAATAAACATATAATATACCGTAGCGTGCGTAATTGTCCGATCTATTAAAATATAATAAGCGTCATTGCGATCGGTGAACGGCATAGACAAAAAGAGGGGTGTGCCGATTACCGATTTTATGTTACATTATATATATAAAAAAAAAAAAAAAAAAAAAAAAGTGATCAAAACGTCCGATCTTCACAAATATGGAATTAATAAAAATTTGAGATCATGGCGGAAAAAATGACACCCCATACAGCCCCATAGGTGAAAAAATGAAACTGTTATAAGCGTCACAATAGGCCCATTTTATTAATATTTATTTGCCAAAAAAAGGATTTCGTTAAAAAAATATATATAACATTAGAGAATCTGTGTAACCTGCATATGGTTGTGTTCGGACTGACCTATAGACTAATAGTATCATGTTGCTTTTACCATATAGTGCATTACGTAGACACAGGAACCCCCCAAACGTTACCATATTGCATTCTTGTTTACGATTTCACCTATTTATATCTTCATAAATAATATATTTGGGATTCCGTCATACATGTTATGGTAAAATGAAAGAAGCCATTACAAAGTACAACTATTCCTGTAACAAACAAGCCATTACATGGCCTTGTAAATAGAAAACTGAAAGTGCTAGAGCTCTTAGAAGGGGAGGAGGGAAAAATGAAAGCGCAAAGATCAAAATTTGCGCGGTCCACTGGGTCATTTTGGGCCTGGTCCTCAAAGGGTTAATGATATTTGCAAACTGGATTGGGACTTGTTGTTTTAAGCAGTGGCAAGTTCAGTTGTGCATTGCACAATTATTGGTAGATTGCTAGTGTTAGCCATGGCCACTGGCACTGGTGATTCACAGGCTGCATCTGGACTTACCACTGCATGAAGCAGGACGTCCCAATCTAGCCTGCTGCAAAGAAAAACACAGCACTAACCCTGGCTGCAGCTTCAGACTTTATTCCCACTCAGTATTTTTAAAATATATATTTATTGTTTTTACATTTTATAAAGTATTATTCAAAGCAGGTGGAGAAACACTACCCATACATTATTTTTGCTCTGTATTTTGGTCAGTATTTTTCAACCGAAACCAGGTGTGGATTGAAAACTCAGAAAGGCTCTGTTCTCACACTGCTGAAATTTAGTGAATGGCCGTCATTTAATAACATATATTTGCTATTGTTTTAAAACAACGGCCTTTATTAATAATCATAATCATTATAGGAAGACTTGTAAACGCTGTGTTCCCACTATGCCTCTTTTTGGACGTCATTTTGAGGCTAAATAACAGCTGTTGTTACATAATGGACAATATTTGCACAATTACGTCCGTCATTTTGAAATAATCCATTTTGCACAATAACGCCCACCATTTTAAAATTTTCCAAAAGATGGACATTAAACAGCTATAAGAAGACATAGTGGGAACATAGCCATAAGGTGTCATTTTCCATGAGTTTATTTGACTATTGTAGGCTCATGGGTCAAGCAAGTCTGAGTGCATAGTTAGCTATTACACTCCAACCTAGTGCTTAAAGGGAACCATTCACCCCGTGGCCCCCGTTAGAAACAGACAAACAGTTACATAAAGGTCAATATACTTACCATATCGCACCCGGTCCCGTCCCGGATCTCGTTGTTGACACGGAGAAATCGCCGATTCTTCTTCTCCCGCCCATTATGGTAATGAGCTGAGATGAGTCCAACGTCCATAGGAAACGACGGACGAGTCCAACTTATTCATGAGGTCCTCTTCTCGTCGCCGCCCACCCACGCCTCCTGGAACTTGATTGACGTCTTCAGTCTTCAGTCTCCTCACGAATTCCCGCGCAGGCGCCGTTGCGAAGGTCTCGTCATCTCTTCTGCGCCTGCGCGGTAAACAGGATACGTGCTTGTGACGTTCCTGTGTACCGCGCATGCGCGAAGTCCAACACGTCACTTCAGCTCTGACAATCGGCGCACGCGCAGTAAACATTGCAGCTGTGGAGCGGCTTCAATTGTGAACTGCGCATGCGCCGAAAACGACCGTCACGGCGCCTGCGCGGGATCTGGCGAGAAGAAAGAAGACGAGGAGGAAGAAGACCCGGCGTCAATCAAGTGTCGGAGGCGGGGAGAAGGCTGGACTTCGGGCCGGTGGCGCTCATTACCATAATGGGCGCGAGAAGAAGAATCGGCGATTTCTCCGTGTCAACAACGAGATCCGGGACGGGACCGGGAGCGATATGGTAAGTATATTGACCTTTATGTAACTGTTTGTCTGTTTCTAACGGGGGCCACGGGGTGAATGGTTCCCTTTAAGTAGGCCGAAATGCCCCTCTTCCAAATCAGAAATGGCTCAAGCTACCTTTGTATGGCTTACAAAATTAATGTTATAGCATTATAGCTTGGGATTTAGGGGGCAGTGTGTCTCCCTGAGGAGGCTGCCAAACAGATTTTTGTCTTGCTATGCCTTGTGGGAAAAAAAGTTAAATAGCTCTCCTCATAAAGAAAAAAAAAAGCTGCTATTCACTGCTACCTTCCTTCAAATCAATGATCAACCCATAAAGAGCTTTGAAACAAGACTGGGGATTATATGCTAAGCCAGAATCCCTCCAAGAAGGTATGTTACCTGTAGTTTGGGGGGGGGGGGGGGGGGGGGGTTGCCCCTCATTTGTATAGCTTTAAATGTAAATACTTATTTCTGGCACTCATGTTTACCTAATGTGCAGCAAAGTGAAGCAAGAGAACAATAGATAGGTGCATACTGTGTATTTTTATATTCTATTTTATGATGTTTAATGATTATACTTTTTATTTATGATTCTGGATCTATTGTTTATATTTTTATTATATTATATTTTTCCATTTAAAGCTCCGGATTCAGTTCAGAATATTCACTGTGTAGCAACAAGCTGGCAGTCTATACTCGTCCAGTGGGATCCACCATTACGTCCAAATGGAATAATAACACATTATATCCTAATATTTCAAAGTGTCAATACCTCACTCTTGCCTACTGATACTGTGTACACCTTCAGAGATCTGTTTTCCAATACTACTTATTCCTTCACTGTTAAAGCTGCGAATTCAGCAGGAGAAGGCATAGAGCAAGTATGTAATGCAACTACTAAGTTTGAAGAAGGTATGTGAATCTATTTAACCCTTCTTTGGATGTTTTTTATGCTAAACCCTATCCACACGATAGATAGTAGATCAGTGGCAGCCCCACTGCTGGGACCCCCACATATTGCGAGAATGGGGATTTAATTATAGCCTAGAATGAACAATGTTTATTGTGCATGTGCAACTACGGCTCCATTCATTATTTATGAGGCTGGTGAACATTTCCAAGTTCAGGGCTGGGAGCAATTAAAGGGAAAATATCAACAGATTAGATGAATTTAACCTGCTCATATGTCCCTATTGTGCACAGAGCACTGAGGATGAAGGTAAGTCACTTACCTTCATCCTTTGCATCTTTCTGTGCAGTTGGTAGTTTAATCCATTATCTAGTAAGGCCGTTTGAAGCACTGGGGTTGGAGCTATCAGCCCCAGAGCATCTATCTGCCCCCGGGAAGCCCCCCAGCTGGGTTGGGCCTGATCAGTGCTTTGGGGGGTGGTAACCCTGCCCCCATTACTCCAAACGGCCTTACTAGACACAGTATTAAACTACAGACTGCACAGAAACAGTACAGAGGAGGAAGTTACAAGACTTACATTCATCCTCAGTTCTTTATGTGCAATTAGAAGCCATCAGCAGGTTAGAATTGTCCATTCATGGGGTCAGTGGTGTTTCCAGCAGTCAGACCCCACTAATAACTTATTATCACCTAATGAGATGGGAACATTTTAGGACAGAGACCCTTTAAAATGTGTAGCTGCTAAAGATTTTCATGTAAAATATATACCTAAAAAAGTTTCCACTTGAAACACCTTGTTTAGGGGTATCGTCTGGTATTGCAAGGTATCCTTATTCAAATAAACTGGGCTGCAATACTAGACAAAGCTGACATTGACCACCATAGTGTTGCTTCTCAGGTATATTTACAGTATATGTAGGCCTATAGCTGCATATATTTGTTGCATACATTCTTAGGCTATGTTCACACTACGTATGAGACCGGCCGTTCCATGATCCGGCCGGTCTCTGAAAAGATCCTCCCGGTTGGTACTGCAGTTCCGGACAGATGATCTTTAGCACGGCTATGTTCTGGTGCGGGTGCATCAGTGCGCACCCGCATCAGAACTCCCCACTGCACACAATGGAGCGAGCCGCCGGAGCCACTCGCTTCATAGTGTGCACTGACACACTATGGAAATAGCGGCCACAGAAAACTGACATGTCAGTTTATTACAGCGCCACTAGGGATCCCGGAGTGTATACTGTGGGGGTGATTTATGAAAGGGTGTAAATATACACCTGGTGTAAACTGCCCACAACAACCAATCCTCTTATATTTTACCAGAGCTGAAAGCTGAGCTGTGATTGGTTGCTGTGGGCAGTTTACACCAGGTGAATCTTTACACCTTTTCATAAATCTCCCCCTATGTGTATACACTCTGGCCGGAATTCCCTCAGAAGGCAGCACTATGTAAGTTCCGTGGGAATCACGGCCGTTGTAACGTAATTCCCACTGAACTTTTGTTGTGTGAACAAAGCCTTAACGTGTAATGCCCAAACTCAGTATGAATCAGTAGTTACATGTTACAAGAAATGTAGTTGCACAGTGCAATTTTGTGAAGTCTTTTCCTTATATACATTAGTGTTGCATTTAGAGAACTGCATGTAAAACCACATGTAAAAAATGAGATTGTGGTTTTCAATAGAAACAGCTAAAGACAATGCGATGGTAAACCCAACTATATTTTTCCCATGCAGTCTGTATTATTTCAGGGATGTGTGAACATTGGTTAAGAGCTGGGGACGTGCTGTAACACTAGCAGAGCTGAGAAAACTCAACACTAATAAAACTTTTTGGTGCACGTAAACTTTGAATAATTTTGGGATGAGTGTGTAAATCAGTGATTCTCATTTGAAGTTGGAAATAGTTCTGTAGCTGTTGTCAGCCTCTTATTAATGGTCCTGTGGCATTAGTCATGGTTACAGATCCAGCACTGAGTCATTGACAGTACATTTATTTTTGACGTAAGGTGAAATCAAATTAGCTTCACTGTCTCCCTACACAGTGTCTGGCCTTAACATTCCACACTAAGGTTACTTGTCATTTTTTAATGTTTTTTTATTTATTATTATTATTACTTTTTTTTAATACTGTGGTTCAGATGTTCAAATTGTCCAAAATCTCTTCATATATGAAGCATAAATGTTAGGTTATATTACAACTCAGATAAGACCTCATTATTAATTGATTGTTTAAGGTTGTATACAGGGTATTTTTTTGTTGCAACCCTTCACAAAGCTTCAACAGATTTTTGTTTGACTTTGTCAGATTGTTCATTGCTCTGCTAATATCAAAGAAAGTCCCCTATTATTTCAGTTCTAAAGGTTGTATCAGACGTCTGTACCTATGTGGTAAGAGAGCTTGCTTACAGAGCTCATTAAACGCCTCAACAATTGTGTTGGCAGTGCTACCTGTACCTGCTAGTCTTAGAACTTATAATACAGTTAACCCTTTAAGGACCCATGCCATACCAATGCGTCATGGGAGCCTGTCACTTAAGGACCCATGACTTCCTAGTATGCCAATAGGTCCAGTGGCTCAGCTGAGCTCTCTTCACAGAGCGTGAGGACCGGCGATTGTGATCACACAGTCATCCACCTGTCACTGTCAATCTAACTGACTGCAAGAGGTCCTTTACCTTCCTCTGTGTAGGCAGCTCGACGATCATTGCACAGGCAGGCTCTATGTATTGATCGCAGATTACACTGATCTATGCTATGCTATGGCATAGCATTGATCAGTGCATGTAATATAGTAAATCTAGGTAATGGTAACCTAGGTAATAGTCCCCAAGGGGTGTAAAATAATTTTTTTTTTTTAAGTTTTAAAAAACATGACATATCCCCTCCCCCAATAAAAGTTGAAATCACACCCTTTTCCCAGTTTAGGCTACGTGCACACGAAGCAAAAGGGCAAAATTCTGCAGCGGAATTCTCTGCCGTGGAGTGCCGCCTTCCTGTCATAATGACAGTCTATGGAAGGCTCTGGCACTTCTCTCTCCGCGCTAAAGAATAAACATGCTCATTCTTTAGCGCGGAGAGAGGTGACGCGCGAGCCGCCCATAGATTGTCATTATGACAGGGAGGCTGGTGGCATTCCGCCACAGAATTCCACCACTTTTGCTCCGTGTGCACGTAGCCTTATAAATAAAACACATAAAAATAATAAAATAAATAATTAGCCATATTATTTATCGTAGCATGCGTAATTGCCCACTCTATTAAAATAAAACAATATTGTTCCCGCATGGATAGAGTAAACAAGATTTTTTATTACATTTTAAACAAAAAATATAATAATAAAAAGTAATCAGTACTAAAACATCTAAACAAATATGATAATAATAAAAACTAGAGATCATGGCAGAAAAAATGATGAAAATGTTATTATTTATTATACACCTATTTTCAAAAATAAAATGTTACTGTTAAAAAATAGCAACACATTAGAAAAGCTATATAAACTGCATTTTGCCTTTTTATGGCCCTGTAGATGGAAAAATAAAAGAGTTACAACTTTTAGAAGGCAAAGAGGAAAAAAAAAATGAAAAGGCTAAATTTAAGGTAGTTTTAGGCTCTGTCCTTAAGGGGTTAAACACCAAGTTAAATATTTTTGCAAATACATTCAGAGGCAGATATTGAAACAAGTATCTTTTTTTTTTATCTGTTTCTTGTTTTTATGAAAAAATAAATAAAAATCTTGCTTGAGCTTTTTTAGCAGTATTTAGATCATTGCATTACAGAAAGACTCATTGACCATAAGACACGATAGACAGGACCTGTTACATAATGTAATTAATAAAGACTTCTGTGAGTGCTCAGTGACCTTTACAAAGGTCATTCTACAAGGAGAGGGATGCCGAATTGTGAGGAACAGCTACTGTGTATTCCTCTGTTATCTATATACTAGTGTCAACTGTCACTGTATTCCTGATGATACATTCCCTTTAACAACATTAGTTAAGATTTGAATACCCCTTTATTAAAGGTACTAAAATACAAGACTGATTTCAGATATCATTAAAGTCATTCTCTGACACTAAACACAAAATCATTACACACAGTCATTTATACTAGATAAGGTTAAAATTATTCATACACTATGTAAATGTAGTTAGCAGCGGTGTTCCAGTTGTCACCATAGAATAGGAGATAAATATTAGATTTATAAGCATTTGCATATATATATATATATATATATATATATATATATATATATATATACACATATATATATATATATATATATATATATATGCAATTTAAATGGGTTGTCAGCAGGAGTGTAATTGCAGAGGACTCTGTATGCAGTGTAGTAGCTGTAATGGCAGATGTATTTAAGATTGCAAATGTTTATGCTTATTACACTGACAGGCCCAAAAAAATATTATAGACTATAGACCAGAGGTACCCAACAACTTTTAGTGAAAGTCCACTTAACGGGGTCTATTGTTAGGTGAAGGTCTGAGCTGAACATCAGTAGTAAACTTGTTGTTTTGTTAATTTTTCACAAACTTTGTCTATTTACATACAGAATTGATGCTTATTAGTGGGAAAACTGGCATTTTTTCTCATGTGCGCTCCCACAATAGTATATCGCCCTCCTATGTTCTCCCAAGTAGTATATAGCCCCCCTGTGCTCCCGCTGCCATATAGCATATAACATAAAGAAAAACACTTATACTCACCTGGTCCGGGCGTCTCCTCTTCTCTTCGCACTTGTGGTCGCACTGCAGTGGTCACAAGAAGCCGCTCTCCTCTTGTCCTGGTGCCGGCACTCCAGTGACGTCACTCAAGCGCTGACACCAAACACAGAGAGCGGCCTCTTGTGACCACTGCGACCACAAGAGTTGCTGACAGGAAGGGAGTTAATGGCTCCCTCTCTGTCAGAGCTGCTGCACGCTAACTATGAGTCCTCGCTACGAGCACCCATAGTTACTGTTTAGAGTGGAGCAGGGATCCGGACAGCTGGCCTCTGCGATCTGCAGTTAAGGACCACTGCTATAGACTATGGCACATGACATGTCATTTCGCTGTTTGGCTGTCCGTCAGTACAATGATGGGTGTTGATATATTATTCTAGTTTAGAGGCCTTTGGATGTGTCTTTAATTGAAAAGTAAATTGAATTTAATAGTAGAAACTGAGAAAGGACAGTGAAAAAAGAAAAACTGTGTGTGAACAACTAAAAAATTACATCCACTGTTTGCAAAAGACAATTTAATACACTGTGTGCATTGGATGTCCATCATCCCATTGACTTCAATAAATTGCATTAAAATCTATTAAATTGTGTCAATAACGGATGTCTTTTTAAATAGAAAAAGCGAATGCCTTTGCTCTTTTTGTGAATACGTGGTGACAACTGAATGCTCTTCTCTACAATGCTCCAGAGAAAGAGACAATTTATAATCCTGTAATCCAGTGTTTATGATGGCAGCAGCATTCAATATCCTTGCCACATGTTATGGTTATCTGATAACTGAAACTAGCACCATACTATCATTGATGAGTTTAATGTAATTGTCAAACATGTGCAGTTATACTGCTCTGACAGAAGAGAAGTAACATAATAACATTAGAGGTATTGTTGCGTGACCTTTACATTATAGCTGCCTTATGCTTGAGATTATTGAGTGAACTGGGAAGCAATGGTCAAAGCAATCTGCAATTTGCAACCAGATGCCAGACTGAAGTGGAGTTTCAATTAAAGCAGCTTTAAATTGAGGGTTTTCATATTTGGTTGGACTCCTCCATTTAACTTGATACCATACATATAGAGTTCACACACAACTTTTTTTTTAAGTTTTAAGTTGAAATTTACAGCTCCGTCATTCGGAGAGTTTATACAATTAGCAATGCATATGTTTTTCTGGCGTAATTCCATTTTAGAAAATGCCATTTGTTCTGAACAGTAAATGTGTATCTGTCATAAGTTCATGTTCACACCATATTTTTGGCCTGGGTTCATCTTAAACATGAAAATAAATAAAGCAAAACATACTTTATACAGACAGGAAACTCAAGCACATGAACGTGTAAAGAGTTTGTACAACTTCGTACAGAGCTGTAATATGGCACCCAGACTACTCTTGGGCACAACTGTTTTCTGATTTCAGAGTACAGTGAGTTTGGATTGTCTGAACACTGTGGAAACCAGACCCCTCATTCTCCCCCAATAACCGTTAAGTGTTGGTTGGATTATCAGCAACATTGCACATTTATTGAGGGAGAACAGAGAAAGTGGTTTCACCCCCTGAGTGTGGGTTCACACTACGGAATCCACAAGCATAAGTTCCGGCAGATTCTGTCACTCTACGGCCGGGCCATTTCTACCACCTATTGAAAGAGCAGACGGAATCAGCTGGAACTTATCCACTTGGATTCCGTAGTGTGAACCCACCCAAACACTTTTTTTTTTTGGCATAGTTTCCATTTGCATCTGAGGATTTGTCGTATTCCAGATTTGCGTCACATACTGTATCTAAGTTGTTCATTTTTTTTTCATTTGTTAATTCCCTATATTATAATATGGTATTAGACCTGCACACTGCAAGCTTCATCTTCTTGTATGGAATGTGTTACATGTGCGCTGCATATTTGCCATTTGCAAAGAAAGATGTTTACGCTGTATCAATGATTAACTTGACATTGGGTTTAGTATCAAGGAGATAAATATAAAACATTTATGAAATATTTTGGGGATATGTGCTCCTGAACCTGACAGTGATCACTTCATCTTGGTGGATTCCTCTATAGTAAATGAAAACAAGCTGTGCAGCAAGTATAGGATACATGGAGCAATGTGTCCAAATTAATACCAGCTGTGCTTGGAAGGGCTGATGAGGGGTTTTTGGTCATTCACAAAGAATGGAAATCCAATTCTCCATGCTAAAGCAACAGTAATCCTGTTTGTATCTGTAACTCAATAGTGTAATCGTCTTAAAACTGCCTGTTTCAGCATACAGTTTATCAAACTAGGAAAGGGTATCATGGAAGGTCACTTCTTGTCAGGTGAAAGTGGACTCTGAAAAACTTATTGGGAGCTTTGAAGTCTGGCATTTTGGTATCTACATATCAGCTAATTTTCTGCTAATAATGAAGTACTGGTATTAGTTTTCTTTTGCTCTACTTAACTTTCATGGAACTTGCTGAAAATCTTGGGGGACTTCACAGCTATCATTTCAAATCTAGAATTTTACAGACATCACCATACTGTTCCAGGAATACACAGTAGAATTGCACTTAAAGTAATACAGTTAACTCCATACAAGAATAGTACAGAGCTGCAGATCCTGGCAGATAGATGTTAGGAGGATAAAATTAACCATACTTTAGATTTGTTGTAAGCTGTTTGTGAAGTTAAAAAAGTGTTGGAATCTGAGAAGTCATACTGATAGTGCTGAGTCGCAGCAGCATGCCTGCCCCCTCCCCTACCCCACCTTGCATGATTGATGTAGAGGAGCTCAGCTTCCAGCCCTAGGAAGGGGTATGTTCACACACATTGGAGTTTCATTGCATTAACACAATGAAGAACAGCTGGATGGCAATTAAAAGATTAATTACTACTTAGAAGCGATGAAGTAATGCAATGAAATGATGGAGCACTGCAATAAAATGATCGATTACTGCATTTAAATGATGCATTCACATTGCATTTTTATTGCATTACTCCAAGTGTGAACACAGCCTCTTTGTAAAGTGGTTAATTCTGGCCAGAGGAGAAGAGGTGAGGCATGTTTTTCCTCGGCAACACCAGTTTATTTCTCTAGCTGCCAAGGAATTTTGCTACGTTTACACAAAACGATAATTCACCCAATCGATCATTTAACGATTTTGAAGCAACAATTTGGTTTTTATAACGATCAGCGTTTAGACGAATGAATTGTTAGAAAAATCGTTAGAAAATTTTTAACAAAAATCGTTATTGCCATTGTTTCAAGCCCATCTTTCACATAGGGTGAATCTTTGAAAGACTGGTTACATAAAGCAATCTGCAGATTTTTAGCGGACGATTTGAGAACATGTTGAAAGATCAAAATGAACGATTTCTCGCTTGTCGCTTGATCGTTTGCTGTGTTGACACGGTAGGATTATGGCTCATATGCGATCGTTATTGCAAAAATTCGAACGGTAATCGTTTCGTGTAAACTCAGCATTAGGCACATTGATGTTCTCATTAGGTAAAAATTATTTTAAAATAACGGCAGATATCTGTCTAATAATGACCACTGTTTTAAATTGATAGACATTATTTGCCGTTAAATGACGGATGTCCAATAAAAACTGTAATTTTGACGGTGTGTTAACAAAGCCTCATAACTTTACAAACAGTATTCAGCAAAGCTAAAGGTATGGTTAATTTTATACCCCTAGCATCTGTCTGATAGCATCTGAAGCGGGCCCTATCAGCAAAGTAGCAGAGAGGATGTAAGTATATAGTTTTAATTAATTTATTAATTTAATTATTTATTGTTTCTGAAAGGGGTTCTATTCACCTTGGGGGGCACCTGACTATATAGAGAAAGGCAAGTACCTACTAGGGGTATGTACCTACTGCCAGCACCTATCTACCTACTGGGGGCACTTATTTGTCTACGGGGCACATCTTTCTACCTACAGGGAAGCAACTACCTATTGGAGGAGACACCTAGCAACCTACTAAGGCACATATTTACCTAATAAGGGCAATTACCTATTGAAGTGCACTTGTATAGCTACTGGGGGGAGTTAAGGTCTAGTAATGTTTAAAAGGGTATTCTATTCACAACTAACATAGTCAGTCTCGTAGGGCTCATCAAATTAAATATTTTTTACAAAATTTTAATTTTGAAAACTTTTCTCCTTCTGATATACCAGCTCTGTCCCTACCCATTATTGGCCATTTATGGTCAATATGACCAAATATCGGCCTTCATTTTTTAAATAACTGATGTTATTTGCCGGCCAAATGACAACCGTTTTTTTTTTTTTGCAAACAGCAAAAAAATGCCAAATTCTGCAGCCGCTGGGAATCAAGCGCTGACTGTTGGGGTTCAGTGAATGTTGCCAAACCTGAACAGTTTACAGGTCTGCTCAACGCTAATCACTGTCTATAATTCATTTAGGCTGGGTTCACACTGCGTTTTTGCTGTCCGTTTCATGAAAAAAAAAAAAAAAAACAGATGCATTTGTGTGCATCAGTTTAGATTCATTTTTCCATTGACTCCATTATAAAAAAAAAATGGATCAAAAGGCATTGTTTTTTTTTTACCCACACAAGTGCCTATGTATACTATACATCACTTTGAAGAGCTATGCTACAAATTTTCCATTGAGGCCCAGGAATTTCAAGTTAAGTCTCTCTGTAATGCATCATTCTACACACAGTCCCAATTATTTTAATGAACGTTTGTTTTGAATATTTTGTCAGAGCTTTCCACTGATGGGAAATTGCAGTATGGCATTAGGGGAGTGTTGGTAGCCTATAGTTATGGAAATCTTTAAAGTCCCAGGCTCACTGGCTCTGCCACTGATCTGATTTTCTGACACATCTCTTTTCTATTGTGATGGATTTAAATCGGCATGCATTTCCTGTACTTTCTTGCACACTAGACTTAATAATAATTAGATTAAAAAACAGCTTTTAAACTCTTATGTAAAATGAATAATGTCTGATAACTTTTTCCAGTTATAATTGACGGCAGTTAGATTCCTAGTACTATTAGTAATGTCCCTCAATCTATTGAACTTAATGACAAAAGTGGCTGCTTTTTTCAGGGTCGCTGTGTGTTAGAAGCAACAATACAGCTGTTATGTAGTAGTATAAGATAAGGTTTAGATAAATGGAAAACGTGCAATTAACTGCCAAAACCACAAGCTGGTGATCTAATACTCATGATGTGTGCGAGCAAAAATTCGCATAACTATGTGTCAGCTTTTACTTGCTTCATGGAGAATTAGAGTGTTTGTTTGGAAATCCACATTAGTAATTATTAGTGGCAAACATTCTTCTGCATAGAAAAATAATGGAAATTATAAAGATATGATAAAGACTTCTGAGCATATTATATTCTTGGTGCAGATTATTCAGTGTTACCCAATTTATCAACCTCTGCGAGGATGGCATAACAGTAGTAGCCCTAGTGTCCCTAGTGTAGAGAATCATATAGAAAATGGACAATGAATAGAAGTTACCTATTATGTGGCCAGGCTTTGTGAAAAAGGACACAGATCATAATTTATTAGTTTACGTAAAGGGAAAGTCTTGGCAAGATATGTTATTGCCCAAAAAAAGTTATGAAATTTACTAATAGACACTTATTGTGGGAAATACACCTATAGTGCATTTTCCCTGCACTTACTACAGCATGGCGGGTTCAGGTCTCTGTAAAGTTGGTGATGTCATATCACATAAACTGACGACACCTGCTGCAGCGGTAGAAAAGACAGGAGCAGCAGCAGGAATTGGCAGTTTATGTGACATCACCAACTTTACAGAGACCTGAACAGGCCATGCTGTAGTAAGTGCAAGGAATATGCACTATAGGTGTGTTTCCTATAATAAGTGTCTATTAGTCATTTTCATAACTTTTGTTGGGCAGTAACATATCTTAAAATTATTTTGCCCGGACTGTCACCCTTCATTCATATTGAGCTTCTAGTACCACTGAAAACCACATAATATGAGGGTTGCTGCCATACCCGTGAATTGTGTTATTGTTCTATTATTTTGCTAAACCATGCGTCATGGAGGCAGGGCCTAAGGTTGGCTACTTCTCCATGCCATGCTCCCACGCTTTTGCATCTGCATCAACACCCAAAATATATATCTGCTCACCTCTCTCCATAACATAACATAACATAAGGAGTGAACATAACATAACATAAGGAGTGAAGATTGAACTACAGTAGGTTCACACAGTAAAATGAAAGTTAAATACGACTTTAATTTTGAGTGAAAATAGAACAATGTGAACAGAATAAAAAAATGCAGTATTTGCAAATAGCTGTAAGCAATGACCATATTGCTTATTTTGACAGTTGTAATCAATTACAACTGCTATTCTACTTGCCGTTTGCACTATGGTCCGTTTTCCCATTGACTTCAATAGAGCACATTATTATGTAGGTATAGGTATTTTTACCTCAAAATGGCCGTATTTAGCCTTTATTTTATAGTATGCGAATATAGCATTAATATAACAAGTTCTCTTTACAGATAAAAAAAGGGTTCAATGTATACTGTGTAAGTCTTCCTACAAACTACAAAGTTCCCCGTATGTTGCTGCTTTATGTTTTTCTCCTACATTTGAATAAAAAAATACATGTACAGCAGATCAGTGTTTATTTATGTGCTAACATTTTATACATTTGTAGCATTTTTGCAGCAGAAAACCTCTACTCAAAGGGAATCTGGCAGCTATACATGCCTAGTGGTGCAGATGTGGGCATATGGCTTCTAGGAAGATAAAAAAAAATTATACCTGTCTCTTAGCTGATGGCTGTTTGTAGTTATGAAATTATGCTTTCTTCTAAGCTCAAGGGTTGTAGAGGCTGGGCTAATCTGCAGCATGCACACCTCCTCCCTTCCCTACCTCTCCATGGCCTGCATGATAAATGTTCAGGGTTTAGTTTCCAAAATTTTCCTTTGTACATGAATCATGCAAATTATGCAGGGGAGTGCATGCTGCAGCTCAGACCAGCCTTTAAAAATCTTCAGTGCCTATTCCTCGGAACGATTATTGGCCGTGTTAGGCCGATAATCGTCCCGTGGAATAGAAGGCAATTATCAGCCGATATAGTTCATGTCTACTGATCGCTGCTGTTATTTGTCTTTCAACCATGTTAAAAGACAAATGACTGTGATAGCAGCGATTTGCTGCCGTCGCCCCATGGAACCACTATCCTCTATGGGCTGCCCGGACGATCTAGCAATCACCCAGGCAGCCCACCTTTAGCTCCCCGCGGCCCCTCCCTCACTCACCCGCTCCCTGCCACCGCGTGTAATGACGGTGGCAGTGAGCGAGGAACGACAGCGCTCGTATGCTCCTCACAGTCGGCCCATGTAATAGGGGCTTTAGAAATAAAACTGATGCAAAGGCTGATACAAACAGCCATCAGATAAGGGATAGGTACTGTTTGTTTTGTTTCCCTGTTAGTTATCTTCCCATATCTGCAGCTCTAAGTATGATATACAGCAGAGGGCACATTCCTTTTAAACATGAATTTTCACATCTTCTTTAGATGTGATAAATTGCCTCTTGAAATATAATACAGCGCTATTTTTCAGACTTCTGTATATTTTGTTGCAAATATTTTATTATCAACATCTTCCTTTTTAGTTCCCAGTGTTCCACAGTATGTTACTATTTTAGACGTTGGCTCCACAAGTGTCACATTGCAATGGAATAGACCACAGTACACAAATGGCTATTTAAAGAACTACAAAATCAATGTTCAACTCCTTTCTACTGAGTGCACTGATAACCATGGTGAATGTATTGAGACCAGCCAGGACTTCTACTCGTACCAAGAGAATACTGTTGAGAAGACAATATATGGCCTGAAAAAATTCAGATGGTATAGATTTAAAGTTAGTGCCAGCACAAATGCTGGGTATGGTGCTTCATCACCATGGATTAATGTGCAGACATTATCTGGTCGTAAGTGAAAAATTCCTTATAAAATATCTACTAACCAAACTAAACACTAACTAAATCAAACAAAAATCTCAAATGTTCCTTACTACAAATAACATACTAAAAACTATTGGATTTATTATATTATCTTAAGGAATACGTAGTACCTAAAAAATTTGAAGGGAATTTGTATTTTCTGCTGACACCTTTGAATAGTTGGTAGTATATAAAAACAATCTGTACGTTACCTGGAGTGCTTGGTGGTTGTCAAACTTGTAAAGTTACCTTTTAAAGGGGTACTCCAGCAGGGGGGGGCACATTTTCGCTGGGACCGGGGAAGAGGTGGCTGAGGGAAAAGACATCCACTCACCTCCCCGGTTCCAGCGGCGGGTCCCGCATATGGCACTCCGGTGCCTGGTTCCCGGCCGCTTCCTGGTGTCTGACGCGGGCCCGAGACGTGACAGCCAGTCAGTGAAGGAGGCGGGATCCGTTTCAAGTCCGCTCAGATCCCCCCTCCTTCACTGACTGGCTGAGCGGACCTGAGACGTCACGTCACCAGGAAGCGGCCGGGAACCGGGCACCGGAGCGCCGTGATGCGGGACCCGCCTCTGGAATCGGGGAGGTGAGTGGACGTCTTTTCCCTCAGCCACCTCGTCCCCGGTCCCAGCGTGCCCCCCCCCCGCTGGAGTACCCCTTTAAGTGTCAAGGTGGTGTGGCCAAACTTTTAAACTCTCACAGCCGGGAAAACCTCTGTGCTTGCCCTCACCTCCCAGACCCTTCTTGATTAATGTACAGGATTGATGCCCTATATATAAGGAGGAACTTAAAGGTAAAGGTGAGCGAAAAGGCACGGCAGTTTTGAAACTTCAGCAGCTTGGCCCCACCTCCCTAACACTTGGCTGATAAATAAAAAGACAATTTTATAGGTTTGAAAGCCACCATTGACTTTGGGAAATGTACAGTTTGCTTTTTACACCCTTACATCTGTCCACCAGTGTCTGCAGCCGTTGGCATAAAATATAGCGTACAGATTACATTTAAATAAAAATTAATCTGGTTCACAAAAGTTGTGCAAACAACAGCCACAATTTTGAAATTGTTCAAAGATGTATCCATGTATACCTAAGAATCTTGGGAACCCCAGTGGGCTCTGTAATGATGGCTACATTGGTCATCAGGTTTATCTACAATCACATTACTGTTGCAGGGTTCAGAACAACTTGCAGAATAATTACTCAAAATATACTCGACTGAACATTATTTTAGGACAAGTTGTTCTTCAGTGGATGCCATGCCAGCTATGCCATCTGCTTAACATCATTAGGCTATGTTCATACAATGTTTGTTTTGCAAAAATCTTTTATGGATGGTTGCCATCGATGCCTGCAAATATTGCTCATGATCATGTTTTGCTATCAAGGTGATGGCCGTCTGAAGAGACAGCTACAAAATGATGGTTGTGTAGCCTACCTGTTACTAAACCTATAAAACATGACTTTAATTTACATTGTCCTGAATATAGATGATAAGTAAATTTTGAGCTATGATGCTACATATTAAGCCATCCCTCTTTCTGATTTGCCAAATGAGTTACAAAGGGTTTCTAAGGGCTTCTAGAGTTCAGACATGGTGCTACAGATTTTGAAAAAAAAAAAAAAAAAAAGCCCTCATCAGTGCCTTGAATAATAAACCTGTACACTGTATGTTGCTTATGCCTTTCATCTTGTCCTCTGGTCACACATTCATCTTGGCCTTTAGCCCACACCTCCTGCCATGTAGACGCCCTCATAGGGAAATGAGACAGGATTCAAATGAAAACAACCAAATCCAAACTTTATTTATTTATTTTTTATTAGAATATCAATGTGAAAGCTGAAATGATATAATATCAATATGATAAATTGTTCCCTGTATGGTTTACATCCTTATACACAAGTGATTGGTTCTCCAGACTCCGTGCAGAGTTATAACATTTTTACAACTACCCCAGTATCAGGACACAGATGAATTGCAAAGATGACCCTGACCTCTATAAGATTCACATTCCTGTGCAAGGATAGAAGCATGTTAATCAGGAAATGATGCTTGTTAGTTACAGTAAATGCATTATTGTGGAAACCAGGACAAAAGTACTTATGAGCGGAAGTGATTGGATTATGATAGGAGAGATGTTTCATCCAAAGTCAGTAAATTGCAATGATTTATAAACTTATACCAATTTTTCTCTAAAAGTTTTAACACACATAAAGAAAGGAAATAATAAATCTGAGATTTTCAGGTTTAATGCAAGCTGGTTATGCGCTTATAACCCAAAGGGGCTGTAGTGATTTTTTCTTGATAAAAAATAAAATAAAAAAATGTATTTTTCTTTATATAGTTTTTGAACAGGAATGGGACATAAATGGGGACATGAATGGGGAAAACAAAAGATCTGGGGGTGGGAATTCAGCTTAAGGCTATGTTCCCACAACAGCTATTTTAGGTGGAAAACTGTTTTTTTTTTTTTTATAATGACGGCTGTTATTAATGAACATGATCAATAACAAACAACTTCGACACTAAACAGAACAACAAACACAATCATATTTTTAATACTTACTCTCACTCCTGAATCCATCTCCATTTGAATTTCCTTCCATTCCTGGACCCTCGGACCTCCGATCGGAGTCTTCATTTTTTCTTGACTTTTGGGTTCAGCTCATAGCATGCTCCTTGGGCCCCAGTCACATCATCATCCACCCCCTCTACATGCCCCTGGTCTCATCATACACAGCCCTCTATGGAGGGGGGGGGGGGGCTGGCCTAACTAGGGGAGAGGAGTTAGGCGAGCCTCCTTCTTTGAATAAATTAGATGATGCCATCAACACAAGATGGCGGGGAGAGAAGAAAACATCGTTGACACGGATCAGTTAAGTATACAACTACTATACTTCCGGGAGGAATGGGGGGTTCAGGGGCAGAAAGATAGAGAATGGGTTAAGAAAGGTAATGGAAGCACATTACAAAGTTATTTAACTTTGTAATGTGCTTCATTTGACATGTAAAAGTCCAGCACCGGAGTTGTCTTTTAATAACAGCCGTCATTATTAAAACAAATGGCAGTTTTTCCACCTAAAAAAGAACGTTTTGGGAGCCTAGCGGGTGCTTTGTTATTTTGCTTTGTTTTATCACTTAAGGTTTCTGTCAGGTAAAAACAGAAAGAGATCCTATTAAGTAAAACTAGGTACACCATCATGTGTGTGAAATTGCCCTTAGATACTTAGAGGGAATTTATAATCTTAGGTCTGTTTTTACTGATTACATCCACATACTGGAACATGTCCTTTTTATAATCTGTTTCTACTTTATTAAAATTCTTTGTGGTTTGCCTATGAGCTTTAAACGAATTATGTAGGAAAATAAAAATAAATATAAAAAAAATCTTTTTATTTTTGTACATTATTATTGGGGATACCATCTTGCAGAACCACTTAATGGTTAAATTGCATCCCCCCACTGTTTTATTGTACATTATAAATATATATGTCTTAAGTAAATCTTGTCGGTGCCTAACTCCAATGCGTTTAGCTACTTTTTTAGCCAGATTTATCATGTGCCATTTTTTTTTTTGTGCAAAAAATATTGAGCAGCAGTACTCCATCCAAACCCTGGCATAGTTCGATGCATTTAATAAATTAGTGAAGCTAAAGACAAAATAAATGGTGACATAACTGAAGATACTAGATTCTTAAAAGAACAAGGATATTATATAATAAATTTAGATATATCGCTATGTTGTCTATTAGTGACACATTAATTTTTTTCATTTTCAAATCTAAGAGAATGTTCACACACAACGGAGTTTCAGCAATGAAGAATGGCTGGGCGACAATAAAAATGATCATTTACTTCAATGAAGTGATGCAGTAAGGGAACAGTTAAACTGACAGATTAATAGGACAGATTTTTTTGAGCCAAAGCCAGTAATAGACTTCAAAAAGGGGTCAGGCCATAAAGGAAAGACTAAGATTTCTCCTCTACCCAAATCCATTCCTGGCTTTGGCTTCAAAAATCTGTCAGATAAATCCCTCTGTGTAAACAGACCCTAATGCAATGAAAAGAAGCAAGACCGTAACGAAATTACTGAAATTAAACAATGCATTCCCATTGCATTTTCATTGTGTTACTAATGAAAAAAATTTAATTGTATTCTTTGTACAAATAGAATGACAAATATAATAGTTGGAGTTTGAGTTCTGGTAATTCTTTTCCACTCTAGACTCTGTATTAACTGCACAAGAAAATCTATGATTGAAATGAAAAGCAAAAATCAACAGATCATCACAATTATTTGACTATATTCCTTCTTAAATTTAGAGATATCCCGAATGTATATCTGCTTGTATTCAACTTCCTGGATTGCTTTGCAATGATTTAAACTATTACATTAATGAACATTATGTTAATAGAGTTTAAATAAGCACCATTTTAATAGAGTTTCCTTGTTCACCATTTTTCCATGTCCTGCAGCTGCAGATGGACCTCCACAAAATGTTACAGCTGTGGCCACATCACCTAACAGTGTAAATATCAGCTGGAGTCAACCATTGGTTATAACTGGACCTACCTCATATCTCATCAACATCTCATCGGTAAGAAATGGTTTGGTTTCACTCATTCTTTATCTGTATTACAGAGTTGGGCTATGTTCACACTATATAAAACTACGGCCGTAGTTCTCGCCTTAGAACTACGGCCGTAGTTTTGAGGAGTGGAACATTGCCTTATTTTCAATGCAATCTCGGCCGGAGAGTACACACACCGTATGCGCTCCGGCCGGGAGCCCATGCGGCGCCGGAAAAAAACTGACATGTCGGTTTCCTGCTGCTGGAATTCAGGGAATTCTGGCCGCAGAAAGACCTGTCAGTTCACACAGTGAAGCAAGCGGCTCAGGACGCTTGCTTCACTGTGTGCTATGGGAAGCTCTGATGCAGGCGCACGCTGATGCGCCCGCATCAGAGCTCTGCAGCCAGAAAGATCAAGATGATGGGGGCTGACACCGGCCGTTCCGTGTGCGGCCAGTAAAATCATCATTATTGCTTGCACATCTCTGTCTAAACAGGAGAGTGGCTGATAACAATATAATGACCTCCCAATATGCAGCAATTCTTCTAGCGGCCTAGCTGCATGATTAGTCATGCCATGTAACCGGCATGATTGGCACTTGTTTGTAGCCGTATACCATCACTTATTGCAATGTGTAAAACGGATAGGGAACCTTGGCTGTCCAGGCATGATGGGAGTTGTGGTTTTGCAACAGCTGGAGGGCCAAGGTTCCCTACCCCTGGTTTAGGTAACTTTAGATTATGGACAGTGGCGTAGCTATAGGGGTCGCCGGGGTCGCCATGGCGACCGGGCCCCTACGCTAGGGGGGCCCGCACGGCCCCCCTTGCCACTTGTTTTTGAGCATCCAGAGAAGCTGCGGGATGCACTGATCGCTTTGATGTTCCGCCCGCACAGTGAGCGGGCGGAACATTACAGCGATCAGAATACAGGAGAAGGACCTGTCAGCGTCCTCCTCCTGTATTCCCTCCCATAGGCTGCCGGCACTTCATACCAGCAGCCTATGGGAGGCCGGGCCGTGATCATGTGCCCCTCCGGCAGGCGTGATGATGTGACGTCATCACGTCTGCCGGAAGTCCCGTCCCTGCGGCTCGCAAGATGGAGCCCGAAGAGGAGGAGGAGAGCTGCTGCCTGCAGCCACACAGCGCGGATTAGGTGAGTAGGATGTTTGTTTTTTTAGTGGCACCTCTGGGGGCATTATTAGTATATGGGGGCACCTCTGGGGGCATTATTAGTTTATGGGGGCACCTCTGGGGGCATTATTATTGTATGGGGGCACCTCTGGGGGCATTATTAGTTCTTGGGGGCACCTCTGGGGGCATTATTAGTGTATGGGGGCACCTCTGGGGGCATTATTATTGTATGGGGGCACCTCTGGGGGCATTATTATTGTATGGGGGCACCTCTAGGGGCATTATTATTGTATGGGGGCACCTCTGGGGGCATTATTAGTATATGGGGGCACCTGTGGGGGCATTATTATTGTATGGGGGCACCTCTGGGGGCATTATTATTGTATGGGGGCACCTCTGGGGGCATTATTATTGTATGGGGGTACCTCTAGGGGCATTATTATTGTATGGGGGCACCTCTGGGGGCATTATTAGTTCTTGGGGGCACCTCTGGGGGCATTATTAGCTCATGTGGGCACCTCTGGAGGCATTATTAGTATATGGGGGAACCTCTGGGGGCATTATTATTGTATGGGGGCACCTCTGGGGGCATTATTAGTTCATGGGGGCACCTCTGGAGGCATTATTAGTTCATGGGGGCACCTCTGGGGGCATTATTAGCTCATGTGGGCACCTCTGGGGGCATTATTAGTATATGGGGGAACCTCTGGGGGCATTATTATTGTATGGGGGCACCTCTGGGGGCATTATTAGTTCATGGGGGCACCTCTGGAGGCATTATTAGTTCATGGGGGCACCTCTGGGGGCATTATTAGTTCATAGGGGGCAACTCTGGGGGCATTATTAGTTCATGGGGGCACCTCTGGAGGCATTATTAGTTCATGGGGGCACCTCTGGGGGCACTATTAGCTCATGGGGGCACCTCTGGGGGCGTTATTAGTTCATAGGGGGCAACTCTGGGGGCATTATTAGTTCATGGGGGCACCTCTGGAGGCATTATTAGTTCATGGGGGCATTATTAGTTCATGGGGGCACCTCTGGGGGCATTTTTAGCTCATGGGGGCCACCTCTGGGGGCATTATTAGCTCATGGGGGCACCTCTGGGGGCATTATTAGCTCATGGGGGCACCTCTGGGGGCATTATTAGCTCATGGGGGCACCTCTGGGGGCATTATTAGTTGATGGGGGCACCTCTGGGGGCATTATTAGTTCATGGGGGCATTATTAGTCCATGGGGGCCACCTCTGGGGGCATTATTAGCTCATGGGGGCACCTCTGGGGGCATTATTAGCTCATGGGGGCACCTCTGGGGGCATTATTAGTTGATGGGGGCACCTCTGGGGGCATTATTAGTTCATGGGGGCATTATTAGTCCATGAGGGCACCTCGGGGGCATTATTAGCTCATGAGGGCACCTCTGGGGCCATTATTTGTTCATGGGGGCACCTCTGGGGGCATAATTAGCTCATGAGGGCACCTCTGGGGGCATTATTATTGTATGGGGGCACCTCTGGGGCCATTATTAGCTCATGGGGGCACAGCAGGGGATCCTACATACAGGGGGCATCCCACATTCCTACTCACTTTACTGCACATTACACCAAACAGCGCAGTTACTATGGGAGCCTACAAGAGGGAGGAAGGGAAGGAAGTTGCTAGAAATGTGCGGAGCCTAAATTGTTTGTCTCGCAGGTTCTAAGGGGATGAAACGTATCTGGAAGGAATCATCATGGAGGACTGGGCCGGATGAAGAAGAAAAGGGAAAGTGACGCCTCAGATCAAAGAAGACATCACCGGTGAGTCACTGTATGACGGTTTTCTTATTTTGTAGAACATCATTTAGTAGGGGCGCCCCGAGGTGGAAAAGGTTGGGAAGCACTGCGCTAATCTGTCCCGCTGCGCCCCCTGGCACATGCTGTCATCTGATTGGGCCTCTTACCTAATCAGATGACAGCAAGTACCAGCGCCCCCTCCTCCAGACATCTGCCTTGGCGGCCCAAGCTGTGTCCTATGGCCGTATCTTTACCGCGTTGAGCTCCAGCTTGTGCTGCATCTACATTATCTGTACTCAGAGATATCACTGTGTTATCTGTGGTGTTACATAGGACTGCAGGGGACATCTACTACATGATCTGTACTCAGAGATATCACTGTGTTATCTGTGGTGTTACTTAGGACTGCAGGGGACATCTACTACATTATCTGTACTCAGAGATATCACTGTGTTATCTGTGGTGTTACATAGGACTGCAGATGACTACTACATTATCTGTACTCAGAGGGATATCACTGTTATCTGTGGTGTTACATAGGACTGCAGGTGATATCAGGTGACTTCTCCAGGTTGCAGAAGTTCAAACTTCATCATGCCCTGCTGACAGTTTATAATGGGAGTTGTAGTTTTGCAGCATGTGGCTCTTCAGGTTGCAGCACTACAACCCCCATCGTTTCCAACTGGCAGTTCATGATGAGAGTTGTAGTTTTTCAGCTGTAGAGTCAAAGATTGGAAAACAATGATTAGACAATGACACAGTACAGTGCATTAATTATAGGGGGCAGTAGTGCAGTACATGAGGTGGAGGCAGTGACAGGGCATTAGAACATGGTGGCACATTAGAGTAATTGGATATAACGTTAGATAGGACTTTGCCTGATCGGGTGAGATGGGGGGCCCCAAGCTAAAATTTTGCACCAGGGCCCATCAGCCTTTAGCTACGCCCCTGATTATGGATGATTCAAAAAAGTAACTAGGAGGGGAAGCACTCAGGCCAGTCCCAAGAGGACACAGATATGTACACAGAAGGATATACCTGCACAAGTATAATGAGTGGGGGTCAATAAAAAAAAAGACATAGGTTGCATAGGTGGCAGATGGGGACATATGTATATATCATATGTGAAATGAATAAATAAATATATGAATGAAGGAATATCATAAACAAGTATATTGGGCTATAAACAAATTGAGGCAAATGCATGTATGATAATAGGAAAATTCATGGGAGGGAGGATGCCATGGAAGGTTCTTTCTTTGGAACCTCTATTTGAAATGCTATGAAGAGTAAAGCCTTTAGTGATGTTGGCCCTATGGGATTTTTAGTCTGGTTTGGTTTTAGAAGGGTTTGATAGGATACCAGATGTACTGTAGTCCACAGGTGCATTCCAGGAGGTTTGGTTGGATGAAAATATGCAGGTGTTATGACGGACTTTCTGTCTTGAAACTGTCTGGTTTCTTGGAAAGGAAGGGCAATGAATTGTAGGCTTAATTGTCTTCAGTTTGCGGGGAGCAAGTATCAGGGTGCGAGAGCTACAGAAAGTGAGGATGGGTCTGGGCGGTTAAATATCTTTAAGGGGTTCTTAAGTAGAATATTCCAGTGTTTGGAAATGATGGAGCAGATAGTTTTATTTTGAGTGGTAAAAGTGGTGATGAAATCAAGTGCCTTATCTTTGGCATCAGAAGGTTTGGCAGCTGGTTGGAGGGATTATTTTTGACTAAGGGCCCTATTCCACCGGACGATTATCGTTCAGATTTTCGTTAAATCGTTCGAATCTAAACGATAATCGTTCATTTGAATAGCAGTTAACGATTAACGATCGAATGAGAAATCGTTGATCGCTTTATAAGACCTGGACCTTTTTTTATCGTTGCTCGTTCGCAAAACGTTCACAAATCGTCTGCATTGAATAAGACGTCAGAAGTCGTTTGCAGTAGATACAAACGCAATAGCGAAGAAATAGCGAAGAAAAAATGATCGCAAATACGATCATAAGTAACGATTATCGTTCCATGACAATGAGTGAACGTTCTCAGGTCTTTTCGCAATAGCGGTCGTTTGAGATCGTTAATCGTTAACGATTATGTGAACGTTAATCGTCCGGTGGAATAGGGCCCTAAGTGTTGCTGCTTTTTTAAAGGAATTCCTGATGAAAGAGGGCAGGCATGTCTTTGCTGTAAAGCGTTTAGACAAAGTCTGGAATTCTTGTTTGTGTGTGCAGTTTCTTTAGATTCTCCTATACAGCCCAAAGAGGAGAACATTGATGACCATTTTTTGGTGACTGTTCTATAGGCACCCTATCTCCAGATCAGATGACGGGATATAACTTCCTAAAATGCGCCATCTGTACACTCTTTTATTATTTTATAGAATTTGTTTTATTCTTTTATATGTAATAAATTTACTTTTACCTTGGAGACCCTATTTTTTTTATTGATTTTTTTTTTGCAGTGCTGCACCAGAAGATCTCTTCTTCTTTATTAGACTAGGTTCACACACAGTATATAACTGTAAATAACTGCCATTATTTCAATTCGACAGCCGTTGTTTTAAAATAACAGCAAATATTTGCTATAAAATGGCGGCCATCCACTCAATTTGAACATTGTGTGAACATAGCCTTTCTGTGTTTTCAATCCACTCTTGTTTTTGGTTGCAATATGAGGACCACAATACTGCCTGAAATATGAGAGACAGCATGAGAGACTGACCATTCAGTGACCCAGCCGGGTAACAGAACGGTCGGTCTCTGAAAAGATCACCCCAGCCGGTACTGCAGTACCGGCCGTATGATCTTTCCTTTCGCAGAGTTCTGATGTGGGCAAATCCGTGCGCGCCCGCATCAGAATTCCACAGTGCACGCTATTGAGTGTGCGGCCGCAGCCTGCAGCCGCACAAAACTGACATGTCAGTTCTTTGCGGTGCGGCTAAAGATCCCGGCCGGAGCTTATACTATGTGTATACGCTCCGGCTGGAATCCCATAGAAGATAAGATAGATTGCAACAACGGCCGTACATTTACGAAGAGATACGCTGTGGGAACATAGACTAACATTGTAAGAAAAGGAAGTGTCAGCTTATTTTTAGGCTAAGGCTGGGTTCACACTACGTTTTTGCAATCCGTGCTTTCCATCCGTTTTTTTTTTTATGAAAAAAAGAATACAAATGTTGTCAATCTTATTTTTGTGTCCATTAAAAAAATTGATCTGTTTTTGTTTATATAATGGAAGTCAATGAAAAAACAGATCAAAATGGATGCACACAAATGCATCTGTTTTTTTTATCCAATTTTTGCAAAAAAAAAAAAAAAAATAGAATGAAAAAAAAAAAAACGGATTGCAAAAAAGTAGTGTGAACCCAGCCTTAATGTCAAGAATTAAATCAGAGATCATCCCTAAAAATTATTTAAAAAATATCTAACACAAAATTCTGTCCTGAAGCTTCTGGATTCATGCTGTTATTCCCAAATTTATTTCAGAAGCTGGAGATATTCCATATCCATAAAGAAAATTGCAGAACTCTTAATTTTTGCTTTTGCTTCTATATTCCTTACGTTTGTCTATATTTTCATTTACTGCAGCCTAAACATTATCCTCTTCCTGAAACATGGTATACAAGCCATGTGGTAGCACAAATTAAGTTGTGTATTTTATGCTAGATTTTATAGAAGGAAATGACAAAACATCTCCAAATTCCTAGGGAAAGATTCAGCATATAAGGCTGCTTTAAATCAATGTGCATTACTCTAAGATTTGCCAAATGTAAGAAGTGCATGTCTACTGCATTTTGGACTGTCCTAAAGATAGGAAGTGAAATTTATGGCCCGATTTATCAAAATGTATAAAATAGAAACTGGTGTAAACTGCCCGTAGCAATCAGTCACAGTTTAGCTTTAGTTCTGGTAAAGTAAAAACTGAGCTGTGATTGGTTCTTATGAGCAGTTTACACAATTTTCTATTTCTCACACTTTAATAAATCAGGGCCTATGTCTGCCATGAGCAGGTTTTGATTTGCATTCAAATTTTTTTGTTTCTGTCTTTAGCATTGATAAATCTGTAACAAACGGCCATACTCGTAAACAGTTTATTTACATGTTTGCTCATTTGGAAAGTAGAGAAAAGTTGTGCAAATGTTATGTGAATTTAAATTTACAACCCTTTTTGGTATGAAAGTTTAAAAATAATAAGGATAACACCCCCCCCTCTTTTTTCTTAATAATTTGATAGTTCATTACTAATTTTATTGATTTCATTCACTTTATTCAAACAAACACACTAACATTGTGTGTATCATTATTTTGACGTCTGCGCAGACAACGTCCATCATTTAATACACTGTGTGCATTGGACGTCTGTCATTCCATCGACTTCAATGCATTGCATTAAATTCAATCAAATTTCGGCAATGACGGACGTCTTTTTAAGTAGAAAAGGCAGACACCTTTTCTCTTTTTTTGACATGTGAACATTAGGTTCACACAACGTGGTTGATTAAGTGGTTAACAAGTGACACTAATTTTTTTTTACAGTACAAGAACATTTTTTCTTACAAATGTATATAATATATATTAGTTTTTACTAGTTATTCACAGGCTTTAGTCACTCTCGATTTAATGCACAGCAGCCAATAACAGCTTGAAAAGTATTATTTTTCTGGATAAATTGCTTATTACAGAAAGTTGTTGATTTAGTAGATAACTAAATTGGTTAGGCTTTGTCTACTATTACCTCTAAGTCGTTGCCTTACCATTAGTATGCCTACTAAAACATCAGTGACAGACAAAAGGATAACATCAATTTATCTGGTGGAGAAGAGTATTGAGATAAGAAAAAATTCTAATGAAAACTAAACATTTGGAGACTAAGGAGATAAAATAGCAGACACATGAAACATGAGAGTTGGGAACCGCTAAAATTAAAAATGATAACCAAATACTAGAGATTATTTCATCAAGGTCTTTTTGATTCTACTTAGAGAGCTTGAAGTAGAAAATGATTGTTCAATGTGATGACGTTACAGCAGCTCTGATAAAAGAAAATCTTGTCTTCATTTTAGACAGCTGAAGTCAAAATCCATATCTTTAGGTCAGTGTGCTAATGAAATTAAAACAGGGAAAGGTAACAGCTTAAAAGTTTGATATTCTACAGTTTCATAAGTTGTTGCTACAATATGATCATGCTAAGCTCACTGACATAGAAGACCATCTCTCTGATCTCATGCCAAGCTGATGTCATTGCTATGCTTTGACTTCTCAGTTCTTTTTTCTCATTGTTACTTGATTTTCTTACTTGTTTTCTTTAACAATCAAATTAAAGGGATTGTCCAGCAATATATTTTACTATTTAAAGTGTTCAGGTTGGAAAAATAAATAATAATAATAATAAAAAAAACCATACCCACTGCTGTAGATGTGTGGCCAATGAAGAGAAATTTTGAGACATGCTCTAAATAAACAATCAGCTGAGAATTGGGGGTTTTCCACTTCCACAGCTTATTATTGTCACTTTTACACGGACCGATTATAACCCAGGAGTATTTCTAGCAATGGCCCTTTACCCTTTACTATTAGTCTTATTAGCTTTATCTACAGGAGTGTTGCATGATGTTTGTTTCAATAAACAAGAAGAGACCAATTATTGATATTAATAAATGGCTGGAAATAGGCTGGACTAGTACATTGGAAAACTTTCGCTCGCTTACTAAGCCCATACACTGCCCGATCATGCGGCAGCAAGGGCGGCACTAACATCGTTAGTCAGACAGTGCCAGGAACAGGCCAAAGCTAGCAGGACGTCAGGGAGCATGGATAGGTATATAGAATTTTTTTTTTTTTTTTAACACAGTCACCAGACTTCAGCCGTGCATAAATCAAGATGATTTTACGTCTGGACCTGATTATTGTTTCATCGGCTGATCATTGTCTCTACATAGAGAGATAATTGGCCGAATCGATCGTATAATAGGGCCCTAACACAGGTGGGTCTGTGACACTGTCTGCATCGGCTTTGTTCATTGGCCACAACTGTGTCTTCAAGCCCCCCCCTCCTCCCGCCTCCTCTGACAATGATTTACAGTTGGGTTGAAATCCAGTGCAACTAAAGATGAGCCGACTATCAATCATTCTGGAGGAGGCAGGGGAGTGGTGGCTAGAGAGCAGCATTGTCATATACAGTGTCTCAGACCCACCTACTTTTCAAAAATGCCAGATCACACAGCGAAGAGGAAGGTATCCACAGGATGCTCGCTCAGTAGGTAACTGGGAATTGTCAGCATGGATATATGCATATCCATGCTGTCAGTTTTCTTTTCATTTAGCTTAGCATTTGATGAATGTTGTACTTTGTGTGCTAAGCCCCACTCTTTTTTGGGCAGTATGCTTAAAAAAAAAAAATGTACATAAATTCTGATTCACAGACATTGATGATCCATTCAGTAACAATGTTCACATGGAACAGATGAGGATTAACATGACTTGCATCAATAAAGCTATATGAAAAAAAGTTATATATGGGATTTGTAAAGATGACAGTAGTAGTCTTTTGCAGTAATAATAACTAGACTAACATAACAACACTCAGGGGGGTAGTGCACCCTCAAGGTCCCAGACTCCTTACACGATACACGTTAGTACCTAGCCTTTAGGTCAGGTGTTTTAGGGATTGGTTTAGTACTTTACAGGAAGCCATAAATCAGGATTAGAGCTTATTGTCTTTACGCAAACTGTTTTCATTTAATATGTGGACCACCGCAGTTTACTGTAGATCATCGATGAGATGAGTTCAAGATGAAGTTCCGTTGTGATTGTAAAAATTTTTAAATGACACACTTTTGTTGTATTTGTAAACCAAGTGTTGAAGCTACAGGTCTTGTGAGAAAAGGGAATGTCTGTTTAGTGCATTTTAGACAACTGAGAAAAGTCAGGAGTAGGATAAAGCAGTGCATCTGTCAGGGATGGCCAGTCCTAAAATCTAAGCAGCTGCACTTAATATACATCCCCCCCCCCAGGGGAAAACTACCGTACAGCTACCTAATCATTGACTATTCTAAAACACTTGAAATGATATTGTAAAAATGTCCTACAAGGTTATAGGCTGTATTTCAAAGCAGTAGCGTGATTTCAGATTGAACATTTATGACAACCTCCCTGTTTGACAGCTATGTGGAGTTTTTACCTATTAGGTAAGTTGTGTGGTTTCTGAAAATGACATATGGGGGAAATTTATAATTGCTCTTGCACATTTTTTAAAATTAACAATCTCTTTTTGTGCTTCTTTTTCCTATTCCACTGTATTTATGAAGTGCCTGCTAAAGTACCTGCTAAAAGTATTGTGTTGGAACTGTGTGTGCAAACTTAATGTGAAGCAGTTTGATTAGGTTAATTCATTGTTGCTCAAAATTTCTATATTATGTAAAATTTTTCTACATCTTTTGACCACCCCCTGACTGCCAGATGCTGTGCCTGGTCCTTTAACTGTATGCGCTCCTAATCAGGGGCACATACAGTTAAATGCAATGCTTTGTTTGACAGGATGATGAGCCATTGGCTTTCCTTCCAGTCTTCTGGCTGTAGGCAGCATTATGCCTCCGGTCACAAGAGGCCGATCTCTCCCAAGCACTGCAGCTGACCAGTGGAGAAGACAAGCTGGAGAGTTGCACTGCTAAATATGTGTTTATTATTATTATTATTATTATTATTATTATTATTATTATTATTATTATTATATTTGCCCTTTACATTTTTTTTTATGGTCAGGAAATACTGACTATACCCTGAACCCTCCTAAAAGATACACTCCCGCAAACCTTCAAACAGTATCGGAGCTCCTGACATCATAATTAATCATGATGCTGGGAGGTCCGAGGTCCAGTCCCCAGGACACCATCCATGCATGAGTTTTTGGGGACGTGTCAATGAGCCGTAAATTGGCTCCAATTTTTTTAAAGTTAAAGTCAAATTTAGTTAATTGATTTTGTGTTTCTTTTATAGACCAATGGTGCAGACTATAGAAAGGAGTTTATAAGGTGGAGCAATGAAAGTAGAAATATTGAAGTCACAGGCCTGAAGCCATTCACCAGCTATTCCATAATAGTCATAGCATTCACTGGAGATCTAGACTCTGCTGTTACAAAAGGGAAATCAAGCAATCTAGTGACTGCTACCACACTTGAGGCAGGTATGAGACTTTTATGGGATACATTCTGTTTCCTTCTTGTATAGAAATTACATTCTTCATATACTTATAATTATGATTAGACCTGCATAAAAACATGGTAACTTATAACGCCGTGCGGGTGGCAAAGACAGAAAATATTTGCATAGTATTTGCACAACTGCTTGTGTTGTACAAAAACTATACAATTTTTTTCTGTCTGTGCTGTCTCTCATAGGATAGGCAGAAAGAAAGTGAGCAGTCGTCGCAGTCGCACACAGAGGGGGCATGGCCTCTGTGCTCACCACATTTATATCAATTTTGCTAGCTAACCTAGGCAAATCGCTAGTGAAATGTACTCTAGTTTGAGGCTGGCATGGATTTCACTGACAGCACCCAGGGAGCTCCAATATGCCTCTACATAAATCCGATGTGTTCATGTGCTCATTCATTGTTATGAATATATTTTTTTTAATGTTTCTTTAACATAAAGAGTGATGCATTCTATGAACTATGTACTAATTTTAACTGATCTATGTATTACAAAGGCTTACAAAAGGCCTTATTCTTTAGGTTGTGCTTTAATGTATGTACATTCTGTATTTTCTTTTAGTGCCAAATGATCCACCAAAAAACATAACAATTCAGAAGATCCCAAATGAAGTGACCAAGGTTCAGATGACCTTCATACCTCCAGCTGAGCCCAATGGAAACATCCAAATGTTCCAAGCACTGGTTTATAAAGAAGATGATCCCACAAAAACTCAAATCCGCAATCTAAGTATAATTAAGAAAAATGAAGAATCTGTAACTGCAATTATTGAAGGACTCAAGGGTGGATACACATATAATATCAGTGTAAGTGATTGCTTTACATCTCCACATATTCAAACACTGTTTCCTATCTCAAATAGCCAGTAAGGCTAGGCTCACACTGTGTTTGCCTGTCTATTTAACTGTTTCTGTTTCAGGGTATTTAATTTTAACATACAGAAAACATGGTCAGCCACATTTTTTGCACTTTATACTGTTTAAAGTATGAAATATAGATAGCTATATGTTAAGCTGCAGGCTATACGACTATAGGTACCGTTTCACACAAGTGGGAATGTTAGACGAGGTCATTGTAGTGACAGTGGGTGACCAGGACCATGGCTTTAGACTTAAGTGTGGCCCTCAGGGACAGAATGCAGTAAAGCCCAACAGCACCAGTCATTCCTAATAATGCAGCCAGGTAAAGGATGCACGCTGGAGGGTCCACAATCCCCAGTGGACCAGAAGGCTTGAAAACCAGGAGTCCAACAGCATCCAAGTGCAATAATAATCAATGCTTTATTGCAAAATCAAGCGGACAAATGCGACCTTTTGGCTGCATAATGAGCCTATACTTAACAAAGGCTCATTGTGCAGCCGAAACATCGTATTTGTCCGCTTGATTTAGCAATAAAGCATTGAAGATTATTCCACTTGGATGCTGTTGGACTCCTGGTTTTTAATCCCTTAGCGACCCATGACGTATCTGATACGTCATGGTGCCGCTCGGGGTGTTCAGAGCGGGGTCCCGCCGGGACCCCGCTCTGAACGGCGCTGATCCCGGCTGACACGTGCAGCCGGGCAGTGCCTCTATTAGCCGGCGCGGGTCCCGTTGCCGCGACGGCTAATTAAGCCTCTAAGTGCAGCTGTCAAACCTGACAGCTGCACTTAGAGGCTTAGGTAAACACATCCCTGGTGTCTAGTGGGACGGATCTCCCCCCCTGCGATGCGATCGCGGGGGGGAGATCCGTTCTTCTGCCCGTGCCGGGCCTCAGCGTCGGAATGACGCTGATCCCGGCTCGGCAATAGATTGCTATGGCCTGCAGCAGGCCATAGCAATCTATGACCGATCTAATCGATCTTTGCTGTGTATATACACAGCATTGATCTCTATGAGAGATCAGTGCTGTCTATATACAAGTCCCCCAGGGGGACTTCTAGTTACAGTAAAAAAAAAAGTAAAAAAGTGTTTTTATTAATAAAAAATCCCCTCCCCTAATAAAAGTCCAAATCACCCCCCTTTTCCCATTTTATAAATATAAATTAATAAATAAATAAATAAATAAACATATTTAGTATCGCCACGCGCGTAATCGGCCGAACTATTAATTAGTCACATTCCTGATCTCGCACGGTAAACGGCGTCAGCGCAAAAAAATTCCAAAGTGCAAAATTGCGCATTTTTGGTCGCATCAAATCCAGAAAAAATGTAATAAAAAACGATCAAAAAGTCGTATATGCGCAATCAAGGTACCGATAGAAAGAACTCATCATGGCGCAAAAACTGACACCTCACACAGCCCCATAGACCAAATGATAAAAGCGCTATAAGCCTGGGAATGGAGCAATTTTAAGGAATGTATATTTGTTAACAATGGTTTGAATTTTTTACAGGCCATCCGATACAATATAAGTTATACATGTTATATATCATAGTAATCGTAACGACTTGAGGAACATGCATAACAAGTCAGTTTTACCATAGGACGGACGGCGTAAATGCAAAACTCCCCGAAATCAAAACAAATTCGTTTTTTTTTTCAATTTGACAGCACAAATGATTTTTTTCCGGTTTCGCAGCATATGTTATGGAAAAATAATGCCTGTCATTGCAAAGTACAATTGGTTTCGCAAAAAATAAGCGCTTATATACGTCTCTAGGTGAAAAAATGCAAGCGCTATGGACTTTTAAACTTAAAATGGAATAAGCAAAAGCGCAAAAACGAAAATAGGCTTTGACCTTAAGGGGTTAAGTGTGGCCCTGGCAGAAAATAAAAGTGGGGCTCCAAATGCTGAATTATTGCACCAGTCACATAATATGTCACATATGGTCCAAATAATACTGTCACATCACAAACAGTACAACTACCACTAAATTGTTACTTATAATACCACCATACTGTTAATGCACCAATATCAATTTCTCCATACAGTGACCATGTAGTGGCAGATACCAGTTCTTTACTGGCTATAATGACCTTATAAGTGAGTTACATCCAGTGACTCATAGATAACATCTTCTATGAATCGTTTTCCCATTTCTTATCCATACAGCCCAGGCCACCATTATGAAGCTTTCTTCCAGCCATGCCTCATCTTCACAGACTCTGCTAGACATCTACCAAACATACTAACCATTTTAGCATCTTCCCAACCTATGCATACTTCCAATAAATAGTGGTAATACTATCTCCCTTATTGTCTCACACTAATAGTTTCCCCCAATTGTGCCTAGGGAGAGGTAGATGAGATAGGTGGTGGATAGGTAGATTCCCAATTAGGTATATAGGTGTTTTTCTCCTAGGTCTTCTCGTAAGTAATTAGTCCCCTTAGTCAGTAGGTAGATCACCCACATTAGGTGCCCACCCCAGTTGATGAGTCCCCACAGTAACTAAGTATGGCCCCTAGTAAGTTAGTAGGTCCCCCACAGTAGGTAGGCACACTCCCATTTGGGGAGTCCCCCGAGTAATTATTGCCCCCCCTCATTAGGTAGGTAGGCAGGGTACTAGTAGGACCCGCCCCCGTAAATATTGCCCACTATTAGGTAGCCCCTCCCCCTCCCTAGGCTAAGTAGCTCTCCTAGTAGGTAGGAAGGTCTCCTTATTAGGTAGTCAGACCCTTCAGTAGGTACGTAGGTTGGGCTCCTGGTTCCTAAGTCCCCACATAGGTCCATAGTTAGGTCCATTAGTAATTTCCTCTTAAAATAAAATCATACTTATCATGCTCCCATGCAGAAGAAATCAAGACCCCTACTCTGCCTTCTCCTCCTTGACTCCGGCTTATGACCGGGCACTAGAGATGAGCGAACTTTTCAAAAGTTCGTTCCGACCAGACTTCCGGATTTTTGGGAAAAGTTGGGTTCGACCGAATTTCGTATTTCATAGTTTAAAGCATCTATATGATACGGGGGTAGTGTATTTGGTTGAATTTAGGGCTCTACATATCAGTAACATCATTATCTTTTCAATATCTTAAAGTAAATTTTTTTTTTAGACTTCAATATTCACCATTACAGGGTCTATGCAGGAAAAAGGGTCCAACTATAGTACTTGTATATCTGTATAGCACTTTTTTTTAGAGTTTTATTCTACACATATGCACAAGGTATATATTTGTGTCTCAGGAAAACACCTATGTCATATACACTCTTGCAAGGGTCCAACTATGGTACTTGTATATCTGTATAGCACTTTTTTTTAGAGTTTTATTCTACACACATGCACGAGGTATATATTTGAGCTTAAGGAAAACACCTATGTCATATACACTCTCGCAAGGGTGACAGTATAGTACTTGGATATCTGTATAGCACGTTTTTGTTCTGTGCACCCTTTGCTTTCCTATGCCTAATCTATCTACCTATCTATCTTTCGCCTTCTCAATCACTATATGTTTCTCCTCTCCGCTTTCCTAATAATCTTTTTGTCTTTGCTTTTGTACAATATCTTCTCAGTACAGCAGCGTGCAGCAGCAGCGTTTTGTCACTGACAGTTTCGGGCATCATGTTTGGATATGTTTCGGGCATCATGGGAAAGCGCTTTTCCTACCCAGAACACTTCCTGCTTTCAAAAATGGCGGCTTCCAAAAATCTTTCTAAAATGGTGACTTCCAAAAATCCGAATCCGACCGGATTCGGACTTTTGGAAAAATCCAAACCAGATCCCATACCTGCCGAACCGGTTCGCTCATCTCTATCGGGATGATGATGATATTGGTTATTCACTTCAGCAAATAAATAACATTGGTATAATCCTCCAAGTTGTCTAATAAAATAATATATTACAAAATGATAGCTCATCAAGTTGTACATATATATATATATATATATATATATATATATATATGCCATTTAGCAACAATAAAGTTTACATTCATGGCATATCACAATACATGATTTTATGTGTTGCAGGACGTAAGACCATTTTGTAAGTAAATTTATTTTGCCTTGTAGATCTATGCAGTGAATAGTGCTGGGGCTGGACCAAAGTTCCAGATGAAAATTACCACTGATGTAAAAGGTAGTATAAAGTATTTCTTATTTACATATTTACATCCATACAGCATAAGTGAGTGAATATAACTACTCTAGATACCTACGATATTTATCTTGTGTAAGCTCTGATATTGGTGTTAAAGGAATAATACATTGATGGTCACTATGAAGGGAAAATACATAAATTTAGGACCTTTGTGTATCCCACCTTAGAACCTCTAAACAAAGAGGCAGCAATGTTTGTCAGAGCCATGGCCATACTAATTTGTCTGGGCCTGGAAATGCAATCCAGCCTACTCTAGTCAATATAAGCAACAGGTGTGGACCCACTGTGCCACCCAACTGGTTTGGCTTCAGGACACTCTCAAGGGCATTGTCTAAGCAACACACCTGGCTTTCACTATTAAATCCACATATGGTGATCTTTGCTGCAGATGGCTGGAGGCTACCATTGAGTGCAACAAGTGTAGATGGTGACTGCCCTAGTGGACCAAGAGATAAGAAGTCTAGGACTTACAGCAGAAATTCATGCTCTATTTAGAAGTAGTTATAATGGTTAGAGTAGGCAGTGCAGGCTCATGGTAAGCAGTCTGGTTCAAATAGGAGAGGCAATATAGTTCAGAGGACCAAGCAGGAACATAGGAAGCAGACCAAAAAAACTGAGGACACTGAAACAAATCCATTTGCAGAGATGCATCTTTACTGGAACACCATAGACCCATTGCCAAGGTAAAGTGGAGCAGCTGCCTGAAATAACTAGTAATGGTGGTTGATTAAAAAGGGAAGCATTAAGATGCCCTTTAAAAATCTAGAAGGGAGCACTCACCCTATGGGCAGAGCCAGAAGTGGCAGTGACAGAAGCAGATACATAGCAATATAAAGGTACATGTACCAAGTGGCATAGCTTAAGGTAACCCAACAGTTATAGATGCTGGACAAAGAAGTATGCAAGTGGGAGTAGACTACCAGTGCTACCGTCTTCTTTTCTCTCTTAACACCAGTTTTATAACTATTATAGTCATCTGCTCCCTACTGACTCATGTGCTTGTGTAGTACAGAGCAAAAATCATAACGCAGTCTGCATGAGCCTGTGTGGGTTACTGCATTAAAAGGAATGTGCTGTATGGCATAAAAAATCTGTATGGCATCATATTGTTTCAGTTGGGGTGTGCAAGTTCCAGTTGAATGCCATTAATACCATATTTGGAGTTTGCATGGTCCTGAATACATCCTCAGTGTTTGAGGCCAAATTGAGTGTCATCTAAAACAGCATTTCTCGGCGCAGAATTTAAAGGGGTACTCCGATGCTGATATAAAAAACAACAAAAAACAATCAATGAACCATAAACATAGTTTTTACATTTACCATTCCTCCTGAGTCTGTCTCCGTTTGAATTTCCTGCTGTTTGCAGGTCCCTGAAGCTCCAGTTGGTGGCTTCATTTTTTCTTCACTTCCTTGTTTGGGCTTTCCCATGATGCATTTTGTCTCCTGTGGTGTCTAACTGACTCTGTACAACTGTTAGATGGCTTACAGGTTGCTCAGCTGAGCTGAGCTGAGCAATCTGAGTCATCTGACAAGGGGAGGCTTGCCTAACAGGGCTTAGACCCGCCTCCTTCTTGATGATGTCATTGTCACAAAATGGTTGCCATAGAAAAGTCTGGGGTCAACAGTCATTAGGTAAGAATGAGTTTACTTCACTTGCTGGTGGGGGATTGAGTGGGGAAAAGATAGGGAAGGTGGGTACATAGGTGATTGAAGCATAGTACAAAGTTATATAACTTTTAGAACTGCCAAAAGGGCAAGATTTCCTCAGTATCGCACTGGGAATATAGTTCACATTTTACCAGGCATAGCTGTGGGTGTTCTGTACGACAGATCTTAAAGGGGTACTCCAGCGGGGGGCATTTCTTCCTGGGAACGAGGAGGAGGTGGCTGAGGGAAACAACGTCCACTCACCTCCCCGGTTCCAGCAGCGGGTCCCACATCCCGGTTCCTGGCCGCTTCCTGGTGTCTGACGCGGGCCCGAGGCGTGACATCTCAGTTCCGCTCAGCCAGTCAGTGACATAGGCGGGATCCGGTTCAAGTCCGCTCAGATCCCGCCTCTGTCACTGACTGGCTGAGCGGGCGTATCGTCTCAGGCCCGCGCCAGGCACCAGGAAGCGGACGGAAACCGGGGACCAGAGCCGGGGAGGTGAATGGACATCATTTCCCTCAGCCACCTCCTCCCCGGTCCCAGGAAAAAAATGCCCCCCCACTGGAGTACCCCTTTAAAATCATGGAGAAAAGTAGTGAACAATTATTGCCTTGATTAAATGTAATAGTAGTATTGGTTCATTACAGAATGTGTTTGTGGATTTATATAAATGTAAATGTACTTTATCATGTTTTAAGCACCTTGACCAGTTTATCTTTATTAAATATGTTTATACTTTTTTTTTTACTCCCTTTCTCCAGAGCCACCACGTCCTGTAATGAAACCGGTGCCTATTTATGATTCCAGTGGCAGTGTTATGGCTACCTCCACCACAATCACCATTAAAATGCCGGTATGCTACTTCAGCGATGTCAACGGTCCAATTAAAAAAATTCAGATTCTTGTCTCAGATATAGGAGGTAAGGAAATGTTCCTCAACAGGCACTTTGTTTTCAAAATATATTTTATACAGACAAAATCTTTGACATTGATTATGTTTCTGCCATAAAAAAAGAAAGTTTGTGCTTGCAAATTTTGCAGAGTGTTTTCCTTTCTTGCTTTTGGCAGATGTTGGATATTTGGAGCTCATAAGGTCCAGATGTCACCAGCTGCTAGCTTATAATGGCAGATGTAAATAATGGAATCGCAACAGTGTGAAATGCAAAGGGTGCCAATACTAAAACTGCCTTGTCAAACACACAAAATTCCAAAATGTGGCTACAGTCTATTCAAACGCATTTTTTTGTCTGCACGTGCACCTACTTATCTGCCATGCACATATACATGTGTATGCCTCTGTTGTGTTCTTTTCAGTGTACCAATGTAGACTTAAGAGCGTCTTGAATGTCAAAGGAATGGACTTGTAGGAAAAAAAATAAATAAATCTATCCTAGTTTTAAAGCAGTGCTTTCCTTTTGAATGGTAGTTATGTGCCTATCCTATTAAACATCTACATTTACAGCTCCTCTTCCTGCATTGTCTTATCTAAATTGTACATTAATACCACTGTCAGTCAGTACCTGGTGTCACTAGGGGAGTTGAGAGAGTGTCCGGTGTCCGTACGGTGACCGCACTCTGAACCGCTGCGATCCTGGATGCTATATGCAGCCTGGGACCACGGTTATTAGTGGGCGCGGTCCGATCGCCGTTCCCACTAATTAGGCATTTAGATGCAGCTGTCAAAGTTGACGCGATCGCAGAGGAGCGATCCCTGCTTCCTGTCCGGCCCGGGGTCTGTGCCATAATGTCGCTGATTCCGGCTCGGTAATCTATTGCTCTCGGCTGTAGCAGCCGAGAACAATAGAACACAACATCATTGATCTATGCAGTATATCTATACTGCATAGATCTCAATGAGAGATCAGTGTGGCTATACTAGATGTCCTTCAGGGGGACTTCTAGTAAGTGTGTAAAAAAATATATACAATTTTTTTTACTAATAAAAAATCTCCTTCCCTAACAAAAGTCTGAATCACCTCCCTTTTCCCATGTTATAAATAAACATAAATAAATAAACACGTTTGGTATTGCCATGTGTGTATTCGCCTAAACTATGAAATTATTTAATTCCTGATCTTGCACGGTAAACAGCGTAAGCACCCCCAAAAAAAGTGCAAAATTGTGCATTTCTGGTCACATCAAATCAAGAAAAATTGTGATAAAAAGCAATCAAAAAGTTGCATATATGCAAACAAGATACCAATAGAAAGTACACATCATGGCGCAAAAAATGACACCTCACACAGCCCCATAGACCAAAGAATAAGCATGGTAATAGAGCGATTTTAAGGAACATATATTTTTTAAAAAAGGTTTTAATTTTGTAAAAGCCATCAAATAAAATAAAAGTTATACAAGTTACATACATAATCATACTGACCTGAGGAACATATATAACATGTCAGTTTTACCCTAGGGCGAACAGCGTAACCCCCCCCCCCCCCCCCCACACACACACACACACATACACTCAAAATTTTTTTAATTTTACTGCTCATATAATTTTTTTCTGGTTTCATGGCATATTTTCATGGCAAAAATTACAACTGCCATTGCAAAGTACAATTAGTGGCGCAAAAAATGAGGGCTAATCTGGGTCTCTGCTTGCGCTATGGCCTTATATACACGAGGGGGGAAAACAAATGCGCAAAAATTTAAATTGGCCCGGTCTTCTAAGGGATAGATAGATAGATAGATAGATAGATAGATAGATAGATAGATAGATAGGACCAAAGTTAGATTATTTTTTTAAATAAAGCATTTTTTTTTTCAGACAGTTTCCAGAAAGGTAATTTGCAGGACTGAAAATGCAAGTTAATAATTGAATAATCAACAAGTCACTCGAAAGCTGCAATTCATGCATGCTGGGGTTAAGAATGCTAAATTTTCAAAGACAGTAAAATAGAGATTTACTTGTGAGCACTGCTGCTATCAGATGAGCACAGGTTGTATGAAGAGTTAATGTTCATTTAAAGAGTACCTGTCACTAATAAAAACTTTTGATATGTCAGGTGTTTAAAACCTGACCAATCCTCTCCCCACTCTGCGTCTGCCTCTATAATTTTGTCAGAATAAATTGTAACAAAAAGACAATAAGAGATTAGGAAGAAGCATATTGACACCCAGTTGAATCACCCATCACAGCTGTATTTCTTTATTGTCACCTTTATAAACTGCTCTTGTTTTGAGTTTTTAAAAGGGAACTATAAACAGATTAGATGAATCTAACCTGCTTAAAGCGTAACTGTCATTTCAGGGCCATTTTTTGAAAACATTAAATATCAACAGTTCAAGCGATTTTAAGATACTCTCTAATAGGTTTTATAAACCCAAAAGAGTTTCCTTCTGGACTGAAAAAGCAATCTCCCAGCCTCCCCCCTCACTTCAGAAGAAGCAGGATTTCTCTGTCCATTATGTGGCTATGGAGAGGGGAGGGGCTGTTAGGAGTGACTGATCACGGAGCAGTCCTGCACAGCACAACACCCTGCAATCTTCTCTCAGTAAGATCATAGATAAGCACTGACCTTTCTGACCCCAGAATCCTGCGTTTTAGGTGCCCAGACAGTCTACAAACAGCTGACCTTCATGTCACCTCTTCCTGCTCCCTGCTCTCCCTCGGCCCCTCCCCCCTCCATAAGCATAGAATGGGAGAGCAGAGCCCGTCTTCACTGGCTTCTCTGTAATGAAGACGTGTTTGCCTGATAATGTACAGAAAAGAAGTCAGGGGGGGAGGCTGGGAGATTCCTTCTTGAGTACAGAAGGAGGCTTTTTTAGCTGATAAAACCTATTACAGAGTTTCTTGAAATCGCTTATACTGCTGATTTGTGCAATAAAAAAAAATATGACAGTTACGCATTAAAGCCTTTTATTGCTCACAGGGCATACACACCTTCCTCCTCTGTGCCGTTCTTGTGCTGTTAGTAGTTAAATAATCGGTCTGAAGCGTTGTTAGCAGCACTGACCCCCCCCCCCCCAAAAGCTTGAGCCGCACGCTTCTTCTAATGATAATCAATGGAGCAGGTGGGTCTGACCCTCTAATGTTCCACTGATTACCTGGTATTTCATAATCACTATTAAATTTGTGGATGCTGTTGGTTAAGAACCCTGACCTAGTATCAAGCATTAAGGTGATAGAGATCCTATTTATTTTAATCCAAGTTTTAAGAGATTTGATTAGGTTTCTGTTCAGTTCTGCTGTTGTATTTTAATTTTTAAATTAGTCTCTGTGCTCTAGAACTCTGTGTCACTTAACACTTTGCTGTACTAATACTCTGTTTCCCTGAAAATAAGAAAGTGTTTTATTTTGTTTTTTGCTCCCAAAGATGAGCTAGGTCTTATTTTCAGGGGATGTCTTATTTTTCTATAAAATAGAATTTACATTTATTGTTGAGCACAAAAAAAAAAAAAAAAAAAAGAACATTTATTATGTACTGTACAGTCTGGAGACTGTACAATCTTCCACAGCACTTCCTGAACCACTTGTACAGCAGGAACGATATTGCAGCTTCTGGCCACCAGAAGGAGCTTATCACAGCACAGCAGGGACAGCGTATGGTATGGTGGCAGGTGACAAAATAATGGCAGACTGTGGTAGCTCTACATCTGGCCGTACAGAATAGTGTTGAGCTGATCTGTTAAAAGTGTTCGAGTCGGCAACTGAAAGATTTGGCATTTGATTACCGGTGGCTGCAGAGATTGCATGCCACCCTAGGGCTGCCAGAAAAACATGGACATAACCGTAGGTTGTATCCATGTTTTCCTGGCAGCTCTAGGGCGGCATGCAATCTCTGCAGCCACTGGCAATCAAATGGCGAGTCTTTCAGTTGCCGACTCGAACACTTTTGACAGATCAGCTCAACACTTGTAGAGAACAAAAGGAATGGCAGCAGGCAATGGGCTTCTTGATGCCTTGCCTGCACATATACCGTACAAGTAACGGCCGCAGAAGTGAACATCAGGTTTATCCTCCATGCAGCTGCTCTGCAATGGACAGTGAAGTAGGGGCTAAAAAGAATCACAGCTGCATGCCATAGTGTTACATAGTTAATACGGTTGAAAAAAGACACATGTCCATCAAGTTCAACCAAGGAGGGGATGGATACAGGGAAGGGGGAGGGGTGATAGGTTCTATACATATGCATGTATATTATTTTGCTCTAAGAACTTGTCTAGCCCTGTTTTTAAGCCCTCTACTGTTGTTGCTGTGACCAGATCCTGTGGTAGACTGTTCCACAGATTCACAGTTCTCATGGTAAAGAAGGCTTGTCGCCTCCGGAGATTGAACCTTTTTTCTCCAGGCGGAGGCAGTGCCCCCTTGTCCTTTGAGGGGGTTTTACCTGGAACATCTCTTCCCCATATTTCTTGTAGGGGCCATTTATATATTTAAATAAATTAATCATATCTCCCCTTAAACGTCTCTTCTCCAGACTAAACAAATGTAATTCTTTTAATCTCTCCTCATAACTAAGATGCTCCATTCCCCTTATTAGTTTAGTTGCCCGTCTTTGTACCCTCTCCAGCTCTAGAACATCCTTTTTATGAATCGGGTTCCAAAACTGGACAGCATACTCCAGATGAGGCCACACCAAAGCTTTATAGAGCGGTGATATTATATCCCTGTCTTTTGAGTCCATGCCTGTTTTAACGCATGACAATATCCTGCTGGCCTTAGAAGCAGCTGACTGACATTGTGTGCTGTTCTGTAGTCTATTATCTACAAGTACACCCAGATCCTTCTCCATCAGCGACTCTCCCAGAGTAACTCCCCCCAGGACATATGATGCATGCGGGTTATTAGTACCCAGGTGCATAACTTTACATTTATCCACATTGAACCTCATTTGCCAAGTGGACGCCCAAACACTCAGTGTGTCTAAGTCATCCTGTAACATCTGCACATCTTCCATAGACTGTACTACAAAGCTTGGTGTCATCCGCAAAGATAGAAACATTGCTGTTAATTCCATTCTCAATATCATTAATAAACAAGTTAAACAGAAGAGGGCCCAGTACTGACCCTTGGGGTACACCACTTATTACCGGGGTCCATTCGGAGTAGGAATCATTGACCACCACTCTTCCAGAGAATACCACCTTGGAGGTCCTTCCCTTCAACTTAGCACCTAGTTCTCTAAAATTATTTTTAATAGACCTCCACCTACCTTGTATCCTGTCATTGGTTCCCACATGGACCACGACAGCTGGGTCATCCCCAGCCCCCCCAAGTAATTTATCCACCCTTTCCACCACATGCCGAACCCTGTTCTGTTTGTCGCTCATGCTTTCAAACAATAACTTTGCTAGGTCTTACTTTCAGGGAAAGCCTTATATTTAGAAATTTATCAAAGAAATCTACTAGTTCTTATCAGGGTATAATATTTCAAATAAACTTTTTGAATCTTTCAAGTACTTGTGGAATAAACTGTAGATAGCCTTTAAAGGATAAAATTGATGCATTGCAGTGTGTCTAGCACAAGTCTGATAGATGGTGCTTGACAAAGATTCAAAGAAGCCCAAAGAGAAAATACAGATAAGGTCTGCACTACAGTAAACACAGTAACAGTCTTCCCTGACTGTGTCAGAAAGGGATTAATTCTATCTTTTTTCATGCAGGCAAGCGTCCACAGGGCCTCACAGGGAATGTGTCCTGTGTTCTCATCACTAAACCCTCTCCAAACTATCCTATTGGTCCTAAGCTCTACCCTTCACTTACATCATGGCATACATGTAAGGGTTACACACGAGCCATCACTCAAAACCAAATGAAACTAGCACATGCGTAACATTGTTCAGTAGAGAAGGTTGCCTGATGGTCTGCTCAATCTGAACTCCCTGTAGTTACATTCTTTTCTACAGGACAGTGAAGACTTTTAAACTAATCTGCCAGGAATATTAGAAAAATACAGGAATATGTAGGGCTGATTACCGTGCTTGTGCTAGTACATGCCAGAATCCCCTAGCAATTAAGAAACAGGCATAAAACTGCTAATCTCTATAAACTTAAACTTAACCTTTGCACCACTACCGAGGCTTACAGGTCACGGCTTTGAGACAAGCTGTAATTGAGAACCTAAGTCTCTGGAGATTTTTCTGAAGTGACTACAAACTGGAAAGACAAAAGAGAACCCTTAAATATTCATCAATAATGTGTTATTCCTGACTATATTGGTATCCCTATATTAGTTCCTTCTTTATTTTTTTCTTTTTGTGGCATTGTCATTAACAAATTTACTATTCTTACCACTTTATACAGTGACGGGAAGGAAAGGGGGATTTTGCTTAGTTTGCACAGCTTTTGTAGACATTGGTGTTGGGCACCATGTGCATATGCATTGCCCCTGCAGTTGCATCTGAGTGTCCTTTTTTAAGTGAAGCATTTGTCGACCTTGTGTATGTGCACTGCCACTGCACTGCACTGGGCTATCATGTGCAGTCCCATATCGTATAAATGTAGTTGCAGTCTGGTATGACCATGCATATCTGGTATGATGTTGCTGCTCAAGACCCCCATTTTTGTGATTCATTAGGGTCCATAGTAGTCGGGCTCCATCAATCATTTATAATCTATCCTCTGGATATGTCAGAAATTGTAATCCTGGCATAAAAATAAGTCGTAAGAAAAAAGCCCTTGTTTTTGTGTCACCATATTCTAACAGCCAAAACTGTATTTATAATATGATTTAACAAGATTTAGTTTTTATTGGTACCGTTTTAGGGTATATTTAACTTTTTGATCAGATTTGACAAAAAAATTGTCAAGATGCAAGAATGTTTTTTTTTTAATTTTTGTAAAAATTATTTTAAGGCATTCGCAGTGCTGTGAAAACGAGATGATATGTTTATTCTTTGGGTCATTATGATTATGATAGAATATATAGTTTTTGTTTTACTAATTTTACAAAAAAAAATAAAAATCCAAAAGCCATAATGTTTACATTTTTGGCTTACAGGGTTGTGTGAGGGTTGTGTTTTGTTGGATGAGCTGTAGTTTCAAAGACGTCCATACGTGAACGGTGCCAATATCATGGTTTGGCCTCCGTCTGCAATGGCAACCCTTGATGAGTTGCAGAGAGAGCCCATCCTCTTGTCAACACTCCCAGGTCCTGTTCACAGCAGTTGGCTGTCATCCGGTCACATACCCGGCTCTTCCAGCTACAACGGCACGGCTGAGTGATTGCCATTCCCCAGTCACTGATTGGCTGAGCAAGCAATCACTCAGCTGAGGATGGGACATTGCAGCTATCAGAGCTGCAGCACCCCGGCTTCTGTAAACGGGACCTGGGAGTGCGGTACAGAGGCACAAGGAGGAGAGAGTTTACTTGTCTATTAACCCCCTGCTTGCCTGCCATTTTTAGTTTTTGTGGGACGTCTTCTTGATATTACAAAGTATATAAAAATGGCACTGAGGATGAAGGTAAGAAACTTACTGTACATTCAACCTCAATGCCCCTGGTGCTATAGGGATATATCAGCAAGTTAGATGCCTCTAAACTGCTTATAGTTTCCCTTTAATGCAGCCTATAATCATGTTTGCCTTTGCAACAGCTATTTGACTATTGCTACAATTCAGTTTACTGTAGGGTAATATTTCTAAGTCTTTTTTCATGTCAATTCTACCCCGTGTTTCCCCATTCAGTATGTAATGGTGACATGTATTGCACTTCTCAAGTGCACAACTTTACACTTATCAGTGTGAAGCTTCATTTGCCACTTCAGGCCAGTGCAGTGAAGGGACATTGTGTCTAGATGTACCCTCCACATAATAAGCCCATGAAGAAACTAATATACAATGCATTATTCATTTAATATGCAGCATCCAATCTGTTTACTGATGGTTTTGATATAGGTAGAGTAATTTAGCTGAAAAATAAGTAATACCAACAAAAAGGTTACAATCATGTATTGGGTTACATTATAAAAATCATTTATTCTGTTGTATTTCCCAAACATGCATTCTGTGAGATTTAACCCTTAGACGACCCAGGGCGTATAGTTACGCCATGGAAGTCTGTCCCCAGACGACCTAGGGCGTAACTGTCGCCCTGGGTGTTTCTCCAGCTATGAAGCGTGCTCCGGAGCGGAGCGCGCTTCATAGCCGGTGGGGGCCGGCTGCAATCAGCAGCCGGGACCTCACCGGTAATGACACGCTGCAGCGATCGCGCTGCCGTGTGTCATTAACTCCTTAAACGCCGCGACCGCGGCGCGACCGCAGCGTTTAAGTGTAAGTGACAGGGGGAGTCCCCTGTCACTTGCCGATCGGGACCCCAGCAGTGTGACTGCGGGGGTCCCGATTGGTAAAACAGACTGCCGGAGGTCTCTTACCTGCCTCCGTGCGGTCGGATCGGCGATCTGCTACACTGAGCCTGCACAGGCAGGCTCAATGAGCAGATCGCCGATAACACTGATCAATGCTATGCCTATGGCATAGCAATCATCAGTGTACAAATCCAAGTACTGGATGTAAAAGTCCCCCAAAGGGACTTCAAATGTGTAAAAAAAAAAAAAGTTAAAAACACTAACACACAACCCCAAAACCCCTCCCCCAATAAAAGTTGAAATCACCCCCCTTTCCCATTATATAAATAAAACATATAAAAATAAATAAACAAATAAACATATAATATACTGTAGCATGCGTAATTGTCCAATCTATTAAAATATAACAAGCGTCATTGTGATCGGTAAACGGCGTACACGAAGAGAAGGAAAAAAGTGCGCGGATTACCGATTTTTTTACATTATATATAAAAAAAAATAATAAAAAGTGATCGAAACATCTGATCTTCACAAATATGGTATTAATAAAAACTAGAGATCATGGCGGAAAAAATGACACCCCATACAGCCCCATAGGTGAAAAAATAAAACCGTTATAAGCGTCACAATAGTCCCATTTTATTTATAATTAATTGCCAAAAAAAAAGGATTTCATTTTAAAAAAATATATAACATTAGAGAAGCTGTGTAAACCTGCATGTGGTTGTGTTCGGACTGACCTATAGAATAATTGTATCATGTCGCTTTTACCATATAGTGCATTACGTAGACACAGGAACCCCCCAAACGTTTCCATATTGCATTCTTTTTTGCGATTTCACCAATTTATATCTTCATAAATAATATATTTGGAATTCCAGCATACATGTTATGGTAAAATGAAAGACGCCATTACAAAGTACAACGATTCCTGTAACAAATAAGCCATTACATGGCCTTGTAGATAAAAAACTGAAAGTGCTAGAGCTCTTAGAAGGGGAGAAGGGAAAAACGGAAACACTAAGATCAAAATTTGCGCGGTCCACTGGGTCATTTTGGGCCTGGTCCTCAAAGGGTTAAAATTGTCACATAATTATTTGGGAAGAATTATAAAAACTGTTTTTCTAGAAATACACATGGATGACCAACCTTTAGGATAGACCTTCATTATGAAATCAGTAAGTATCCAACATACAGGACCCTCACCCATTAGCAGAAGGAAGGGTCTATGAATAGGGCTAAGCTGCAATACCAAGCTCAACCAAGTGGACAAATGCTTTTCTGTGTCTGGAAAACACTGAAGGGCTACAGTACTAAAACAAGCAACAGGGATTCTTCAATATTGAAAACAATAGCATTGGTGGCCTGTCCTAAGGATATTTTTAGCATACCATAAGGAGCATAAACATTGCATGCCTGCTGGACATCTAATTGTGAAGGGACTACTGGATCCCTAGTCCAATAGGAGGCATCAATACACCAAAATACAACTAGGGGTGCCCATCCCCTTAAACACCTATGTTCCCTATTGGTAAAATATAACTTTTAATAATATCCCTTAAAATTGAACAAAAAAAATGCACAATGTGAACAATGAATTAAAAGGCTACACACTACTTGCATAAAGTGCTATGATTACTTGCACTTTGCCCACAGATGCATCTAATAGGAGAGACACCACAAGTCAGGCAGTACCCCGTTGGGGTTACCGTCAATTCAATTTACTAGCATGTCGGGGATAAAGCTCAAGACACCCCGATAAGCATTGGTGCTCTTTGCCGGTGCACTAGAGTAATTGACACAATAGATGGGTTTGCCTGTCTAGATCCACAGGAGCAATTTAGCGTGATACGCTCTGCTGAACTAACCCCCCATTTTTTAAATTATAGTGTCAATTCTAAAGTCAGATAGTGTGTAGTATTAAAAGGCCTTCAGTCTGACATCTTTCGTCACTAACGTGACTTTTTTAAAGACTGTGGCCATGCATCAGCGGGCAAAGTGCAAGTAATCATAGCAATTTATGCAGGTAGTGTGTAGCCTTTTAATTAACTGTTCATTGTGTGTTTTTTTTCTGTTTTTGTTCGATTTTAAGGGATATTATTAAATGTTATATTTTACCAATAGGGAACATAGGTGTTTAACCCTTAGGCGACCAACACCAACAGGTGTTTAGAGCTGGGCCGCGCGGCCACATGTAGCCCGGGACCACGGCTATTAGCGGGCACGGTCCAATCGCCGTGCCCGCTAATAAGGTAATCAGATGCAAAGATGACAGCTGCATCCGATTACCTGATGCAGCCGTTCCCTGGTGTCTAATGGCGGAGATCACCCCCCCCAAGACGTCCTGGAGGAGTGATCCCAGTGTCCTCACCCGGCCGGGGTCTGCTCCGTAATGTCGCTAATCCCGACACGGCATTCGGTTGCTTCCGGCTGCAGCAGCCAGAAGCAATCGAGTGCCTATCTCATCGATCTATGCTGTATATCTATGCAGCATAGATCGTAATGAGAGATCAGTGTACTTATACTAGAAGTCCCCCATGGGGGCTTCTAGTACAGGTGTAAAAGTTAAAAAAAAGTGTCATTAATAATAAAAAGCCCCCCCCCCCTAATAAAAGTCAAAATAACCCCCCTTTTCCCATGTTATGAATAAAAATAAATAAATAAATAAACATGTTTGTTATCACCGCGTGCGTAATCGGCCAAACTATTAATATATCACATTTCTGATCTCGCACGGTAAACGGCGTAAGCGCCCAAAAATCCCAAAGTGCAAAATTGTGCATTTTTGGTTGCATCAAATCCAGAAAAATTGTAATAAAAAGCGATCAAAAAGCCGCATATGCGCAATCAAGGTACCGATAGAAAGAACACATCATGGCGCAAAAAAGGACACCTCATACAGCCCCATAGACCAAAGGATAAAAGCGTTATAATTATGGGAATGGAGCGATTTTTAGGAACATATACTGTATTTGTTAACAATGGTTTGATTTTTTTTACAAGCCATCTCATAATATAAAAGTTATACATGTTACATATCGTTGTAATCGTAACGACTTGAGAAACATAACAAGTCAGTTTTACCCCAGGGCGAATTGTGTAAAAAAAAATACCCTCCAAATAAAATAAATGCGTTTTTTTTTCCAATTTCACCACACATAGATTTTTTCACTGGTTTCGCAGTGTATTTTATTAAACAATTCAGCCTGTAATTGAAAGTACAATTAGAGACGCAAAAAATAAGGGCTCTTGCTTTATACCATTGACTCAGGACCCCTAGTTGTATTTTGGGACATCTAATTCTGCCTAGTTTCTTTTAACCTTTTGAGGGCCAAGCCCAAAATGACCCAGTGGACTGCGCCAATTTTCTTTTTCGTGTTTTCGATTTTTCCTCCTCCCTTTCTAAGAGCTCTAACACTTTAATTTTTCTATCTACAGGGTCATGTAAGGGCTTGATTTTTTTGGGAATAGGTGTACTTTGTAATGGCATCTTTCATTTAACCATAACATGTATGACAGAACTCCCAGAATATCATTTATGAAAATAAAAATAGGTAAAAATGGAAAAAAGAATGCATTATGGTAACTTTTGGGGGGTTCCTATGTCTACGTAATACAATATATGGTAAAAGCGACATGGTAACAATATTCTATAGGTCAGTCCGAACACAACCATATGCAGGTTTACATAGATTCTCTAATGTTGTATATCTTTTTTTTTGCAATTACTTATTAATAAAATGGGCCTATTGTGACTCTTATAACAGTTTTAGTTTTTCACCTACGAGGCTGTATCAGGTGTCATTTTTGCGCCATGATCTGTAGTTTTTATTAATGCCATATTTGTGTAGATTGGACTTTTTGATCACTTTTTATTAATTTTTCAAATATGTATAATATAACAAAAAAGAAACAATTCTGGTGCTTTTTCCCCCACTTTTCGTTATCGCCGTTCACAATGATGTTTGTTATATTTTAATAGATCGGACATGGTACGGTATATAATATGTTTATTTATTTATTTTTATATGTTCTATTTATATAATGGTAGAGGGGGTGATTTTAACTTTTATTGGCGGAGGGGCATTGGGCTATTTTTAAAAACATTTTTACTTTTTTTATTTTTACACATTTTAAGTCCCCCTGGGGGATTTTTACATGCAATCATCAGATTGCATACACTGATCATTGGTATGCCATATGCATAGCACTATTCAGTGTAATAGGTGCTCTGCTCTTTGAGCCTGCCTGTGGCAGACTCAATCAGCAGAGCACCGATGGGACCGCACAGAGAAAAGTGTAGAGACCTCTGGCTGTCCGACACAGCGAACAAGGCCCTCGAAGTCACACTGCGGGGGTCCCAATCGGTAAGTGACAGGAGCTGGGTTATTGACAGTCTGCAGTCTGTAATCGCTACAGCCTGTAAGCCTGTATATTGGTAATTTGTATAAATTTTGGAGGGCAATAAAATACTTTAATAGATAAGATTTTGGCCGGACTTCTCCTTTAATCTATCACCACACTCAGCACTTCTTAGTTCCTTCCTGACAGTTCTTCAGTTCCTAAGACACTCTGATGTATCTACACTACCGTTCAAAAGTTTGGGGTGACCCAAACAATTTTGTGTTTTCCATGAAAAGTCACACTTATTCACCACCATACGTTGTGAAATGAATAGAAAATAGAGTCAAGACATTCACAAGATTAGAAATAATGATTTGTATTGGAATAACATTGTTTTTACATCAAACTTTGCTTTCATCAAAGAATCCACCTTTTGCAGCAATTACAGCATTGCACACCTTTGGCATTCTAGCTATTAATCTGTTGAGGTAAGCTGGAGAAATTGCTCCCCACGCTTCTAGAAGCAGCTCCCACAAGTTGGATTGGTTGGATGGGCACTTCTGGCGTACCATACGGTCAAGCTGCTCCCACAACAGCTCAATGGGGTTTAGATCTGGTGACTGTGCTGGCCACTCCATTACCGATAGAATACCAGCTGCCTGCTTCTGCTGTAAATAGTTCTTAGACAATTTGGAGGTGTGTTTAGGGTCACTGTCCTGTTGTAGGATGAAATTGGCTCCAATCAAGCGCTGTCCACTGGGTATGGCATGGCGTTGCAAAATTGAGTGATAGCCTTCCTTATTCAGAATCCCTTTTACCCTGTACAAATCTCCCACCTTACCAGCACCAAAGCAACCCCAGACCATCACATTACCTCCACCATGCTTAACAGATGGCGTCAGACATTCTTCCAGCATCTTTTCATTTGTTCTGCGTCTCACAAACGTTCTTCTTTGTGATCCAAACACCTCAAACTTGGATTCATCTGTCCACAACACTTTTTTCCAGTCTTCCTCTGTCCAATGTCTGTGTTCTTTTGCCCATCTTAATCTTTTTCTTTTATTGGCCAGTCTCAGATATGGCTTTTTCTTTGCCACTCTGCCCTGAAGCCCCAAATCCCGCAGCCGCCTCTTAACTGTAGATGTTGACACTGTTGTTTTGCGGGTACTATTTAATGAAGATGCCAGTTGGGGACCTGTGAGGAGTCTGTTTCTCAAACTAGAAACTCTAATGTGCTTATCTTCTTGCTTAGTTGTGCAATGCGGCCTCCCACTTCTTTTTCTACTCTAGTTAGAGCCTGTTTGTGCTGTCCTCTGAAGGGAATAGTACACACCGTTGTAGGAAATCTTCAATTTCTTAGCAATTTCTCGCATGGAATAGCCTTCATTTCTAAGAACAAGAATAGACTGTCGAGTTTCAGATGAAAGTTTTCTTTTTCTGGCCATTTTGAGCGTTAAATTGACCCCACAAATGTGATGCTCCAGAAACACAATCTGCTCAAAGGAAGGTCAGTTTTGTAGCTTCTGTAACGAGCTAGACTGTTTTCAGATGTGTGAACATGATTGCACAAGGGTTTTCTAATCATCAATTAGCCTTCTGAGCCAATGAGCAAACACATTGTACCATTAGAACACTGGAGTGATAGTTGCTGGAAATGGGCCTCTATTCACCTATGTAGATATTGCACCAAAAACCAGACATTTGCAGCTAGAATAGTCATTTACCACATTAGCAATGTATAGAGTGTATTTGTTTAAAGTTAGGACTAGTTTAAAGTTATCTTCATTGAAAAGTACAGTTCTTTTCCTTCAAAAATAAGGACATTTCAATGTGACCCCAAACTTTTGAACGGTAGTGTATATATAATGATCATAGTAATAATGCATTAAGGAACTATACAATGGAAGTTAGAAACTTATCCAAATGTGAAGAGATGAAGCAATGCATTGTTCCATGAAGTATTTTGAAGATTCTAAGTAAAACGATTTTTAAGTAAAAACCTCAAGTTATACTGATGAAATATATGGTATTGAACCTTTATGTAAAAAAAAAATACATTTCTTTGGTACTTTTCTTATTTCACTTTGAGTAAAGTGATGTATTTTTCAAAAACCATTACACATATTATTACAGTTTTATCATTTAACATTTGGCCCATAAAATAGCATAAGGACCACCAAAGTAGTTTTCTCACATTGGAGAGAAAGCTCTAAAGTGTTTTAGCACGTGTCAGATGTGTCCCAGTGTTAGTAACCTAGTTCTGTAAGATATTTGACAATATTCTCTTGGTGCATTGGCTTATTTATTTAATGGATTCATCTCACATTCCTTTGTTATACATTACAGCTCAACACGATGGGAATATCACCAAGTGGCACGAAGCTTATTTCCAAAAACCAAGACCATATTTTACAAATGAAGGTTTCCCAAATCCATCATGTCCAGATGGAACAAAACGCTTCTTCACCAAACAGGAAGTGTATGTCATTGGAGCTGACAATACCTGTATGCTACAAGACAATAAAGATAAATTTTGCAATGGACCTCTGAAGCCAAGAAAACAGTACTTGTATGTTTGCTATATTTTGTCACACAACAAAAGATTTTCATTCTCATTATCAAAACTTTTAAAAAAAAAAGCTTTATAGCATATGTGTATTGTGCATGGCATTACATGAGCTCCCAAGGATTGTTAGTTTACAGTGATACTGTCACTCCAGTCGTTCTGTGTGCTTGTATCATTGTTGGACAGTGTCACTAAGTTAGGGCTTAGTGTTCATTGAACCCCCCTCTCCTGCCATTTCACAGGGTGAGCATAGATAACAGCACAGGACCGAGGTCTCAATGAACACTAAGCCGTACCATAGTGACACTGCCCAACAATGACAAGCTCAGCGTCCCTGTAATTTTAGCAACGGTAAACATTGTGTATGTTTTTAGTGCATTAGGAAAAAACAATGTAACAGCCAATGGGTGTGGACCCGATATGCTACAAAATTGGTTTGGTTTTAGGCATGCCCAGGAGCAGAGTCCAGGTACCCTCTAGGTCATTACCCTTCATCCCGCTCCAGCTGAACTTCAGCAGTGTAAAGGGTGATAGGTGATGTACCGGTGTGTGGCACCAGGGGGTAAGGCAGGTAAATGTAGTCAGCAGGCAGCTGAGCCATACACCCCTGGCATGACAAAACCCATGCCACCTCTCTCCATGACAGGAACTGTCCAGAGCAGTAGCAAATGCCCATAGAAAACCTCTCCTGCTCTGGACAGTTCCTGTCACAGAGAGGAGGCAGCCTAGAGCACTGTGTTTGACTGGGAAGAATTCACCACTTCCTGCAGGACATACAGCAGCTGATAGAAAGTGAAAAACTTGAGATTTTTAAAGGGGTAGTGCGGCGGTAAAGAATTATTGACAGAATAACACACATTACAAAGTTATACAACTTTGTAATGTATGTTATGTCTGTGAATGGCCCCCTTCCCCGTGTCCCACCACCCCCACCCGTGTACCCGGAAGTGTGGTGCGCTATACATACTTGTCACGTGCCGACTCGTCTCCGATCTTCAACTGCGATGCCGTCTTCGGACGGCCGGGCCGAATCCCTCCAAGCGTCCTGAGTGCCGGCCGCCCTCTTCAGCGTCATCGGCTGCTCAGCCACTATTGGCTGAGCATAACTGTGCTCAGCCAATCGCGGCTGAGCAGCCGATGATGCGGCCGCTTTATCAGCTGCTCAGCCGCGATTGGCTGAGCCAAACTGTGCTCAGCCAATCGCGGCTGAGCATCTGATGACGCTGAAGAGGGCAGCCGGCACTCAGGACGCTTGGAGGGATTCGGCCCGGCCGTCCGAAGACGACATCGCATAACTTTGTAATGTGTGTTATTCTGTCAATAATTATTTACCGCCGCACTACCCCTTTAAATACAAGTAATTTACAAATCTGTATAACTTTCTAGCATTTGTTGATTTGATTTTTTTTTTCTCACTGGGGTACCCTTTTGATATCTAGCTTAGGACTTTGATGTTACTGTACTGATATTTTTTGTGACAGGTACTCTTTAAATAATGAAGCTGTATTCTAGTTTCAAAATGTCTTTTTATTACGCATAGGTTTAAATTTCGAGCCACAAATATTAAAGGACAATTTACAGATTCAGAATACTCCGAGGTTGTGAAAACCTTAGGTAAGGACAGCAATTATATGTATTTGTCTAATCAACTGTGTGTAAATCAAAATTATCTACCCATTACGGTTTGGGGTTTTACCAGCTAGGACAAAAGATTTTCCCCTCCAACCAATTTAGGTCAATCCTCCACTAGCTTGTTTGGTAACAAAAAGGGAGTCTTGGTTACTTATTAGCAAATTGAACGAGACCAAAAATATAATATGTATGAATAATACTCATATTACTAATATACTAATATTCATTGTAGGAAAATATATATAACCTCAATTTAAGTGCACATATTAACCTAATTTTACATACTGCAAATAGTCACGTGTCGCATTGGTCTCTAGAAACACTTCACCAACTCTTCCTGTAGTCCAGTTTTGTGTTTATCATTTGCACTCTTCTGGAGAAAGAACGTCCAGTACAAGGGCATTTTACAGATCTTACAAAATACATCAAAGGCATTTCAGTGGTATTGTTACAAGATTGTGAATCGCGTTGCCAGTAACGGAAAGAGCTCCACTCATTACCTATTCTCCTACTACTTAATAGGAGTAACCATGTCTTCATTGCTCCCCTGATGCCTGATCTGTTTTCATAAGGTTTAGAATTCTAAAAAAAAATCATCATGACACTGTATGAGAAACATTTTGACTAAATGTGTAACATCAGAAACTACTACAGATTTTACATAATAGTCCAAGCAACTTCAAATTGCGCCAGTGCTTATACTGTATCCAATACAGTTCTTTATGCATCACCTATCACTTAACTTTGGCTGGGTGGGTGTGAAAGCACCTGGACCTATGAATTTATACTGCATTTATTGAGCGGCAATGCATACAGCATCACTAATCATCTCATCGACACTGTACATATTCACTGTTGTGACAAATGTACAGTACAGTGTATGCATCACTGCTCATGTACATGTGTCTAGATCGCAGTAGGCTGGCATGCTGGGATACTTTTATGTTGCTTCCACACACTCATGTTGGTGCCAGTGACATTTTTATATAAAGAAATCTTCTTTGTGTGTCTCAAGAGCTTAGTTATTTACCTCTTCTTTCTCCTTACTATTGTTCCTAGTTGTAAGGAAAATAGCTTCAGCAGGAGCTTCCCCTTTCTGCCTTCTTTGCAGGTGAACAAAAAGAAGACAAGGGTACATCATTTTCACCTTAAGTGGTAACGGTAACAGACATGGGCCTCTCTGCTGCCACCAATTGCAGGGTTGCCCAAGCCCAGGTCCCCACTCCCCCACTGTAATCCAGCACTGCCATAAGCACAGCACTAGTAATGCAGAACAACCTACCTACCCACTAGGATTTACTGCTTGCTGTGAAGAGGCTACCATGCATGGAGTGAGACTGACAGGCAGCTTCTACAATGTATTATATATTCTAACTAGATTTGCATTTCCAGGGAAATACATAGTGCTTGAAAAGAGCGCCCCTTAACCAGTGACTTCCTTTGAACTTTAATCCTGGGTGCTGTCCCTTTAAGAGCAACTCGGGTCCCATCCCTTTAAGAGCAACTTAACTCCGTCCCTTTAAGGGGACATATTTTGCTCTTAAAGGGACCCAGGTCGCTCTTAAAGGGACCGATTTAGCTCTTAAAGGGACCCAGGTTGCTCTTAAAGGGACCCATTTCCCTCTTAAAGGGACCCATTTCACTCTTAAAGGGACCCAGATCGCTCTTAAAGGGACCCAGATCACTCTTAAAGGGACCCAGGTCGCTCTTAAAGGGACCCAGGTCACTCTTAAAGGGACCATTTTGCTCTTAAAGGGACCCATTTCACTCTTAAAGGGACCCAGATCGCTCTTAAAGGGACCCAGATCGCTCTTAAAGGGACCCAGGTCGCTCTTAAAGGGACCCAGGTCGCTCTTAAAGGGACCAATTTCACTCTTAAATGGACCCATTTCGCTCTTAAAAGGGACCCAGGTCGCTCTTAAAGGGATCCATTTCACTCTTAAAGGGACTCAGGTTGCTCTTAAAGGGACATATTTCACTCTTGAAGGGACATATTTCGCTCTTAAAAGGACCCAGGTCGCTCTTAAAGGGACCCATTTCACTCTTGAAGGGACCCATTTCGCTCTTAAAGGGACCCAGGTCGCTCTTAAAAGGACCCATTTTGCTCTTAAAGGGACATATTTAGCTCTTAAAGGGACCCAGGTCACTCTTAAAGGGACCCAGGTCGCTCTTAAAGGGACATATTTCGCTCTTGAAGGGACATATTTCGCTCTTGAAGGGACATATTTCGCTCTTAAAAGGACCCATGTCGCTCTTAAAGGGACCTGGGTCGCTCTTAAAGGGACCTGGGTCTCTATAGCAACATGGGTCTCTTTAATAGCTACATGGGTCCCATACCTTTTGGAGTGACTTGGGTCCCTTTAAGAGCAACATGCGTCCCGTCCGTTTAAGAGCAACTTGGGTCCCGTCCCTTTAAGAGCGACTTGGATCCCTTTAAGAGCTACATGGGACCCTTTAAGAGCGACTTGGGTCCCGTCCCTTTAAGAGCGACTTGGGTCCCATCCCTTTAAGAGCGACTTGGGTCTCGTCCCTTTAAGAGTGACTTGGGTCCCTGTAAGAACGACTGGGGTCCCTTTAAGAGCGACATGGCTCCAGTCCCTTTAAGAGTGACTTGGGTCCGTTTAAGAGCGACTTGCGTTCCTTTAAGGGCGACCTGGGTCCCTTTAAGAGCGATCTGGGTACTTATAATGGTAAAGATCATTGCTCGGTTACCATGACAATCTTACTCATGTCAGTGAGACAGAATCGTTAAGGACCTTTCATATATTACATCTTCTATTGGCCAATAGTGGACATGTGACTGTGGATGGTGTGATACATTGCCTGACAAGACCTTAGAGTTTCTATTGGCTGCTATATTTCAGCTATTTGCATATGTGCTGTGATTGGCTGTTAGCGGTTAGAGTGTGGCCACTATTTGCAATGGGCCATTATTTTCTATGGAAAATTTGGGGTCTTTAAACGTAAATTTCTTAAAAACTACAAATCCGATCAAAATGAAAAATAGATAGCACACCACACACCGCAGAGGGCTTCGAAACGCAAAGCGGTTCGGGCTGTATTATGCGCAGAAAAATGGCTGGAAAAAGAAGAAACAGAAGAAGAAGAATACGGATTACAATATAGTGCTTTTCAAGCACTATAATAAGAATATAAATTACAGGGGGTGGGGGCTGCACTGTATCAATAGTGCTGTGTGTGGCAGCACTGGATCAAAGAGGAGTAGTGGGGACCAGGGCTTGGACAGCCCTGTAGTTCCCGACACCAACATTGGTAGCAGCAGAGATCAGTGTCGCCCCTTACTGCTGCCACTCAATGTAAAATGATGTATGAATAAAAAAAAAATACAGTATACATTTATTTAAAGTGGCATTGTCATCACAAAGAAAAAAAAAATCGATATGTTAGACATTTCAAATGTTTTTGTCGGTCAGGGTCTAAGTGCTCAGACCCTAACCAATCAATAAAATGAGCAGGGAGAGGACTGCACTCCGTTTTGTTGCAATCCCTCTATGTCAGTGAGAAAAGAAGTGACTCATAACTTATCATGTGACTCCCACCTGGGAGAGGACCACGCTGAGTCGTATGATCAGGCAGACTCAGACCGATCAAAACTTTTGTCTCCCTGACATGTGCAAAGGTTTTAATGAAGTTATATTACTACATAATAATGATAAAGTAGTTATTTCACAGAGCACCCCTCTTAACCCCACACTTGGGTTCAATACTGCTCCTTATCCATTTGCCAGCCATTCAGCAGGAAATTTTATGCTGGATTCTCTACAAGACTGTGTAATGCAGACAATGCAGACAACGTTATTTTTTCCTTTTATCATTCATTTCTAGGTTTAATGCTCCGTTAACACCAATAGTTTTTGTGAAAATATATTCACAAATTCACAGCTGTGCAATGTAAAAATTTAAGTTAATCCTTAATAGGAAGCATAGACATAAAGGCAGAACAAGCAATATTCCAAAGAACAATGGATGAGGCAGTTTAACTTTGTTTCATCTACAAGATATCACAATATTCCACGTGTCTAGGGTGACTAGTATGAAATATATGACACTGGTAGAGATAATATTTGTCTCCCCGATCTAACAAGTCATTTGTTTTTCATTTCCTAGTCTGATACATGTTACGAATAAAAATCTCTCTGCACAGTGACCTTATTCTGAAAACACCTTGTTTCTTATTTGCAACTATTTCTCTGCAGCTGATGGACTGTCAGAACGAGCTGTAGAAATTATCCTGTCGGTTACACTGTGTGTGCTTTCTGTGATATTACTTGTGGCTGCAATTTATGCTTTTGCAAGGTACGTTTTTTTCCCCTCATGCTATACAGATTTACAAGAAGAGTTTTATTTGAACAAATAGGGAACACTTTCTTTTATGCTTTTAGGGTGCATTCACACATACAGGATCTGCAGCAGATCTGCAGTAGATTTAATGGCCCAGATTAGATTCAAAGCAAATCTGCTGCGGATCCTGTACGTGTGAACGCACCCTAATAGTTGAGGGATGTGAATGTTGAAATGGAATTCTAAAAAGAAGTAATTTATACAATTTGATGATTTATAGTAGAAGTTTTAGTGGAAATATTGTTAGTTATAATATATAGTTATAATTAGAGATGAGCGAACCTGGAGCATGCTCGAGTTCGTCCGAACCCGAGCATTCGGCATTTGATTAGCGGTGGCTGCTGAAGTTGGATAAAGCCCTAAGGCTATGTGGAAAACATGGATATAGTCATTGGCTGTATCCATGTTTTCCAGACAACCTTAGAGCTTTATCCAACTCCAGCAGACCCAGCTAATCAAATGCCGAACGATCGGGTTCGGACGAACTCGAGCATGCTCGATATTTGCTCATCGCTAGTTATAATATAGATGATCAGGTGATGGGAGGGTTAGGGACTCATTCACAAATGATAAAGCAGGAAAAATCAAAGAATGTTTACAGATTGCTTTAGAATTGGAAATGTGAACATTTCTGTGATTTAAGATTTACTGTAGTAATTCTATTTGTTGTCTAAGGAAAATAACTAGACCTCTTTAATAGCTTGCATTAGAATGTATGTGATTACTGAAAAGACACACTCCAAATATATTCTACGGAAGATATGCAGCTAAGTGAGCACTATATTATACTGCTTCATTCATAATTCTGCAGACATTAGAAATGTAACATTGCCACATTCATTACTCAAGTTAGTCTAGTCATTTGCATTATGGGAAGTTCAGTGTTAACTAAAATAAAAAAACTGAACTATGAAGGATAAGGGTCCATTTACACAGAAAGATTATCTGCCAAAGATTTGAAGCCAAAGCCAAAAAAAGACTATGAACAGAGATCAGGTCATAAAGGAAAGACTGGGATTTCTTCTCTTTTCAAATCCATTCCTGGCTTTGGCTTCAAATCTTGGCAGATAATATGTCAGATAATCTTAAGTATGTTGATAGTGCTTTGTTTGGTGTGCTACAGCCAATCAAATAATGGCTACTATACCTGTATATAACTGCAAACAAGAAATACCCCTTGAGACCTGATGCTTTGGAGATCTTCTGACCCAGTCATCTAGCCATCACAATTGGTCCCTTGCCAAAGTTGCTCAGATCTTAATACATTCCCATTATTCAGCTTTTAACATATCAACTTTAGGAATTTACTTACTTGCAGCCATTATTTTGAAATAATCAATGGCTTTTACTTAATCTGTAATTGCTTTTATTTGTATGGTTCTATCTATATTTCTATTTTTCTGATGGCTTATAGTAAGATATTGCTGTTCATGTATTATTTGACTTCATCGTTCACATCGTTCACGTTTCATGCACAGGAACCATCTGTAAGCATTTTCAACCTTTAAAATGTGTGATCTTATTTTTTTCCTCATTAGGATCAGACAAAAGCAGAAAGAGGGTGGAACATATTCTCCACGAGATGCCGAGATCATTGATACCAAATTCAAGCTAGACCAGCTAATCACAGTGGCAGACTTGGAGCTAAAGGATGAGAGATTAACACGGTAAGCATACCCATTGACAAAACAGTAGTCCTAGAGGTCACCAGCCGTGACCCCACCATGACCTTTACTTGTTTGGAAGTGTTTGTCCTGCTCTTATTTACACAGGTCAGTAATATCTTCTTTCAAAGGCTGACCTGTGTCTTTCAAACTTCATAAGTAGAATTTAGAACTGGACTCCTTTTACCTTCACCTAAGCAGACTGGGATGGATTTAACCACCACAGTGTAATACACTGGAAGATTAGTTATTTGTTTTTTATTTACATTCTTGGATTTTTATTATATGAAAATACATTTATACATATTTAGTCACTTGAAAATCATGAGAATGTCCCTAAATCGAAATGGCTCTAAAACTAAGGTTATGGGAGGGATTTATCAATTGCACACCTGGTGTACGTTGGTAATTAGGGGGAGAAATCTATTCCTTTTTCTGACATACAGAAATGGGCAGGCAGAGGGGAGCATCAAGGTGGCGAGGAGGTGTGGCCTGATTTACCATGCTAGCAGCTGATATATCATGCTAGCATAAATCATGGCAAAAATCTACATCAGCTCCAGCATGCACCTCTCAGTAAATTTGTCATGGAGCATGGGGGTGGGGATTTGCCTTAGACCAATGCGAAGGCACACTGATCTTAATAAATCCCCCCATAATGTGTATTGTGTATATACACGTATACCTGCTTATCATGTTAATGGCATGGCTGGATAAATTAGCCAATGACACATTTAAAGCGACTATGTACCCACAATCTGACCCCTTCCCCCCAAACCACTTGTACCTTCAGATAGCTGCTTTTAATCCAAGATCTGTCCTGGGGTCTGTTCGGCATGTGATGCAGTTATTGTCCTAAAAAACAACTTTTAGGCTATGTTCACACTACGTAAATCTACGGCCGTAGTTCGCGCCGCAGAACTACAGCCGTAGATTTTCAGGGTGGAACATAGCATTATTTGCTATGGGATCCTGGCCGGAGCGTTCACTCATCGTATACGCTCCAGCCGGTTCCCATACGGCACCGCAAACAACTGACAGGTCCATTATTTGCAGACGGAATTCAATAAATTCTGCCCGCAGAAGGACCTGTCAGTTCACACAGTGAAGCGAGCGGCTCCGGTCGCTCGCTTCACTCTGTGCTATGGGAAGCCTGGATGCGGGCACGCGCTGATGCGCCCACATCAGAGCTCCACGGAGGAAAGATCATCCGGCTGGTACTTAAGTCCCGGCCGTGATGATCCGGACTGAGACCGGCCGTTCCGTGACCCGGCCAGAGTCACGGAACGGCCGGTCTCATACGTAGTGTGAACATAGCCTTAAACAGAATATCTGTGCCCTAACTTTGCACCACCCCTCTGTCCCTCCTTCCCACCCTCTTCGTCATTTGGAATGCCACTGGAACATTTTCTCCTGTCTGAACATTGCACAGGTGCCTAATAGTAATGAGCGAATAGTGAGATATTCGAATATTCGATATTCGTACAAATATCCCGCAAATATTCGAATATTCCCATTAAAGCCTATGGGAACAAGTATTTGATTAGTGAAAAACATCTATTTGACCATTTGGAGGGTAAAAGCGGAAGCTGGGGGATTTGAACGCTTATTGAATATTTATCGAATATTTGCGGGATATTCGTACGAATATCGAATATTCGAATATGTCACTATTCAATCAAATATCTATTTGATTGAACAGTATTCGCTCATCACTAGTGCCTAACGATCCAGCCCATGTTCAGTATTCAAACAGCTGCTGAATAGGAGACAATCTGCCTGGAGCATTCCTAATGATGAGAAGGGCGGAGAGGAGGGACAGAGAGGTTGTGCCAGCCTAATGCATACACAATCTAGACCATGGCTGTTGGGCACAGGGCTGCCAGTTTAAAAGTAGTTTTTTAGGACAATAACTGAATCACCCTCTGAACGGACCCCAGGACAAATATTGGATTAAAAGCAGCTATCTGACGGTACAAGCGGTTTGGGGGGGGGGGGGGGGTCAGATTGTGGGTACAAAGTCGCTTTAAATCAGTAAAGTAATAGTTGTACCATGTTAGCCATAGAAAGCTGTAGAATAATGAAGAAATCAAGCTAACATCATGTCAGACGAAGGGAGCTAGACTCCTGAAAGCTTACAATCAAATATACTCTACATTTAAATCAGTAAGGCCTCATACACACATGAATTTTTACTGTACTTTTACTGTCCTTAGTTCACATGTAACACAGTGGATGATTCACAGTGGATTTCACGCTCCGAGTTTGCAGCGAAATCCACTGCGGATCTGTCACTTTCAATGATATTACATACTTGCAGCATGTCCCGCTGTAAGTATGTAAAAGGCAGCCCCCTTAACCCCCTGCAATCCAGTATGGCGGGGCGGCACTCCCGAAGCAAGCTGGAGCGTGGACTGGTAATTTATATACTGGGCTGCAGGGGGGCTGACTTTTACATGCTCCTTGTGTGTGACAGGAAAGGATTCACAGCTGATTTAGCTGCGAACTTGCAGTGTGAAATCCGCTGCGGGTCCATTACGTGTAAACCCACCCTTAACCCTTAGTTGACCCTGGATGTACCCACGGTCCCGGGTGCGGCTCGTAGCCCGGGACCACGGGTATTAGCGGGCACGGTCCGATCGCCGTGCCCGCTAATACAGTAATCAGATGCAGCTGACAAAGTTGACAGCTGCATCCGATTACCAAATGCAGCCGTTCCCTGGTGTCTAGCCATTCCGGGGTCAGCTCTGTAATGGCGCTGATCCTGGCTCGGCACTCGAGCAATCTATCTATGCAGCACAGATCTCAATGAGAGATCAGTGCACTTATACTAGAAGTCCCCCAGGGGGGCTTCTAGTAAAAGTGTAAAAGTTAAAATAAAAGTGTTATTACAAGTAAAAAGCCCCCTCCCCTAATAAAAGTCAGAATCACCCCCCTTTTCCCATGTTATAAATAAAAAAAAACAAATAAATAAATAAACAAACATGTTTGGTATCGCCGTGTGCGTAATCGCCCGAACTATTAATTTATCCCATTCCCGATCTCGCAGGGTAAATGGCGTAAGCGCCAAAAAATCCCAAAGTGCAAAATTTGCGCATTTTTGGTCGCATCAAATCCAGAAAAATTGTAATAATAAGCGATCAAAAAGTCGCATATGCGCAATCTAGGTACCGATAGAAAGTAAACATCATGACACAGCCCCGTAGACCAAAGGATAAAAGCGCTATAAGCCTGGGAATGGAACGATTTTAAGGAACATATTTATGTTAACAATGGTTTGAATTTTTTACAGGTCATCAAATACAATGAAAGTTATACATGTTACATATCGTCGTAATCGTAACAACTTGAGGAACATATGTAACAAGTCATTTTTACCCCAGGGCAAACGGCATAAAAACGAAAATCCAGAAATAAAAGAAATGAGGGTTTTTTTTTTTTCAATTTCACCACACTTTGAATTTTTTTCTGGTTTCGCAGTGTACTTTATGAAAAAATTCAGCCTGTCATTGCAAAGTACAATTAGTGGCGCAAAAAATAAGGGCTCATGTGGGTCTGTAGGTGTAAAAATGCAAGTGCCTTTTAAGCACAAGGAGGAAAAAACGAAAATGCTAAAATTTAAATTGGCCGGGTCCTCTAAGGGTTAAACAGAAAAGGACCCCTTAATTTCAATGTGGTCACCTACACATCCGTTTTGAAAATGGATCCCTTTTTGACCACCGATCTGTTCTGCAAAAAAAGTAGGACCTTACTTAAAGGGCAAAACGTTAAAATGTTTGATTGCTACATCTATATATTATAAGGTATTCTAAGGAATAAGCCTTATTGTGTTTTATATGCTACTTTCATCTAGTGATTTTTACCAGAACTTTCTAAAATCATAGCAAAACTCGGGTTTTATAAACAAGTTTGGTAAATGTTGAAATACTGACATGACTGCAATAAAAGGGACATGCTTTGGTAAATTGTGTATAAAAATTAACAGTTTAACACAAAACGTGTCTAAAAAACATACCATACAGTGCCAATAAATGTTTACCTCTTGCTTATAACCTTGCAGAGGTATTAAGTGACACATTAAACACTCTTCAAGAGCCTTCATCTGAACACATTAGTCCTGCTTCATGGCCACCTATTGGAAAGGTCATTTCCAGTGCCCCAATGCTCTGAATCATTGACTTCTAATGGATGTGACTAAGCAGGGTTAATGTTGTGGAATGATACTGTACACAGCTATTTCAACAAGTACCTGGTGGGCCGTTAAACAAGATCATGTCTTCTGAGTAAACATTTAAAGACTTGCTTCTAAAGTGCTTATTTGAAAAAAATATTGTAAAACTCCTGTTTGTGGACAAGAAGTGGGGTGAACTATGGGCATGTCTACCAAACTACCGTAATAAATAGCGCACAAACACAAAGAGGCAGCGGCACCCAGCGAGTCCTAAGATATATGCAAGTGTTATCATTTTATTTGTTTAATTTGCACTACTACTATGTTATATAAGTATAAAAGTCCTGTTCTTGGCATATGTTTAGTTGCATGAGCCAATTTACCATCACAACACAACCTCACTGAGACAGAGCCCCACACTAAACGGTTTATCAGTATAATCGGATGCTATTAAGAGAGTTAGGAACTGGATAGACCCTAATAAAAATGCTAATTAAAAACTAAATTAGACAGGTGTGTAAAGAGGACAGTGAAGATTGAAGCAGTCATCAAATTCTATATGTACAATGCAATGCAAGAAATGTTATTCAACAATTTGGGATCAATTTTAAGTGCACAGAGCCACTCCCTATCACAGAGTCACTCCCCTTATTTCATAGAAGGACACTTGAGTCATCAACATATTCTTGGAGTATGGGAGGATACGTGATAACTGGGAACTTACATTTCCAGTAATTATTCATTTATTTAAAGGGGTATTCTCAATTCAGAAAGTTATCTTCTTTCCACAGGACGAGTACTAACTAGCAGATCTATAAGATTTCTAGCCCCACCAATTCAAAGAATGCAGAATGTTTGTACCCCCAGTGGTCAGCCTCCCATCTGCTGGTTATCCCCTATCCTGTTGTTGCTGGATAATTTTCTAAAATTCCTCTTTAAAGGGGTGTTCAAAGCTGCCAAGAGTTCATGCCAGTACCAATGCATCCCGAATCACTTCCTGCTTCCTGGAGCGAGGATGGGACGCAGCAGTGCTGAGCTGAATCAGTACCAATGCATCCCGAATCACTTCCTGCTTCCTGGAGCGAGGATGGGACGCAGCAGTGCTGAGCTGAATCAGTACCAATGCATCCCGAATCACTTCCAGCTTCCTGGAGCGAGGATGGGACGCAGCAGTGCTGAGCGGAATCAGTACCAATGCATCCCGAATCATTTCCTGCTTCCTGGAGCGAGGATGGGACGCAGCAGTGCTGAGCTGAATCAGCTCAGCATCACTTTGTCAACCACTCAGGTCACCAGGGACAATCTAATCCCTGGAGATGTGTATGACTTCAGAGGGAGACATAGAGGGGAAAATAAACTTATACTTATAAAAGTATACTTACCACACCCCATGGTCTCGAGGAAACCTAGAGAACAAGCTATCAACAGTCCAGGGACACAAAGAAGCCAAACTACAAAAGAAAGCAATTTTACCAATGCAAAGCTTCTGCAAAATTGCTTTCTTTTGCATTTTCTATTACCTAACAAAAGGTTTGGGTGACAGGAATACTCCTTTAATTTTCTATTCCAGACCTGCACCACAAGTCGAGTGCTTGTGGGCTATCTGGACTGATACAGTTAAACACATACCATCATAATTTCTCCTGATTCTATGTAGATTAGATTTGCACTTATTGTTCCTTTTCAGTTCCATTAATGCAAATATGGGTAGAAAATTATGTATATGCTATATTTCTTGTACTGAATTCATTTTTTCAAACTGCTTCTATACATCTTACAATGAGAAATGTTAAACAAGTTTGAGGGATAGATACCTTGCAGGTACACTACCGTTCAAAAGTTTGAGGTCACATTGAAATGTCCTTATTTTTGAAGGAAAAGCACTGTACTTTAAAATGAAGATAACTGTAAACTAATCCTAACTTTAAACAAATACACTCTATACATTGCTAATGTGGTAAATGACTATTCTAGCTGCAAATATCTGGTTTTTGGTGCAATATCTACATAGGTGTAAAGAGGCCCATTTCCAGCAACTATCACTCCAGTGTTCTAATGGTACAAAGTGTTAGCTCATTGGCTCAGAAGGCTAATTGATGATTAGAAAACCCTTGTTTACACATCTGAAAACAGTCTAGCTCGTTACAGAAGCTACAAAACTGACCTTCCTTTGAGCAGATTGAGTTTCTAGAGCAGGGGTGGGGAACCTTTTCCATGTCGAGGGCCGGTCGGGCATTAATAAAATCATTCGAGGGCCGCGTACCGTGCGCGGCAGTTAGTAGCGGGGGTTTGCAGCACCCAGGACAAGGCATAGTATTGTTCCCCTAGTGCCCCTGCTATTGTAGTTAACCCCCAGTGATGCCCCTTGTAGTCTAGTTAGACCCCCCAGTCATGTCCCTGGTAGCCTAGTTAACCCCCAAGTCATGTCCCTGGTAGCCTAGTTAACCCCCATCAGGCATGTCCCTGGTAGCCTAGTTATTCCCCCCCCATCAGTCATGTCTCTGGTAGCCTAGTTGTCCCCCCCATCAGTCATGTCCCTGGTAGCCTAGTTGTCCCCCCCCCATCAGTCATGTCCCTGGTAGCCTAGTTATTCCCCCCCCCCCATCAGTCATGTCCCTGGTAGCCTAGTTATTCCCCCCCCCATCAGTCATGTCTCTGGTAGCCTAGTTGTCTCCCCCATCAGTCATGTCCCTGGTGGCCTAGTTATCCCCCCATCAGTCATGTCCCTGGTAGCCTAGTTGTCCCCCCCATCAGTCATGTCTCTGGTAACCTAGTTGTCCCCCCCCCCATCAGTCATGTCTCTGGTAGCCTAGTTGTCCCCCCCATCAGTCATGTCCCTGGTAGCCTAGTTGTCCCCCCCATCAGTCATGTCCCTGGTGGCCTAGTTGTCCCCCCCATCAGGCATGTCCCTGGTAGCCTAGTTATTTCCCCCCCCCCCATCAGGCATGTCCCTGGTAGCCTAGTTAACCCCCATCAGGCATGTCCCTGGTAGCCTAGTTGTCCCCCCCCCATCAGTTATGTCCCTGGTAGCCTAGTTATTCCCCCCCCCATCAGGCATGTCCCTGGTAGCCTAGTTATACCCCCCCCCATCAGGCATGTCCCTGGTAGCCTAGTTGTCCCCCCCATCAGTCATGTCCCTGGTAGCCTAGTTGTCCCCCCCCCATCAGTTATGTCCCTGGTAGCCTAGTTATTCCCCCCCCCATCAGGCATGTCCCTGGTTGCCTAGTTATTCCCCCCCATCAGGCATGTCCCTGGTAGCCTAGTTGTCCCCCCCATCAGTCATGTCCCTGGTAGCCTAGTTGTCCCCCCCCCATCAGTCATGTCCCTGGTAGCCTAGTTGTCCCCCCCCATCAGTCATGTCCCTGGTAGCCTAGTTGTCCCCCCCCCCCATCAGTCATGTCCCTGGTAGCCTAGTTGTCCCCCTATCAGTCATGTCCCTGGTAGCCTGGTTGTCCCCCCATCAGGCATGTCCCTGGTAGCCTAGTTGTCCCCCCCCCCATCAGTCATGTCCCTGGGATCCTAGTTAACCCCCAAATAAAAAAATAAACATCCCACTCACCTTACCTCCGCTCCCACGCAGTCCAGGTCCTCTTCTCTCCCAGGTCCTCTGTGCCGGTCTTCTCCTGCAGGCGGCGCGCGATGAAATGACGTCATCACGCGCGGCCCGCAAGAGACTAAAGACACGCGCCGCTCTGCTGGGGAAGAAGCCGGCACAGACCGCATCCTCCGGTGTCCGCCAGCTGTCACAGACACCGGAGGATGCGGTGTATGCCGGCTTCTTCCCCAGCAGAGCGGCGAGCATCACAGGGGAGCGGCGGGCCGCGGGCCGCATCGGGAGGTCTCAGGGGCCGGATGCGGCCCGCGGGCCGGAGGTTCCCCACCCCTGTTCTAGAGCATCACATTTGTGGGGTCAATTTAACGCTCAAAATGGCCAGAAAAAGAAAACTTTCATCTGAAACTCGACAGTCTATTCTTGTTCTTAGAAATGAAGGCTATTCCATGCGAGAAATTGCTAAGAAATTGAAGATTTCCTACAACGGTGTGTACTATTCCCTTCAGAGGACAACACAAACAGGCTCTAACCAGAGTAGAAAAAGAAGTGGGAGGCCGCGTTGCACAACTAAGCAAGAAGATAAGCACATTAGAGTCTCTAGTTTGAGAAACAGACGCCTCACAGGTAACTGGCATCTTCATTAAATAGTACCCGCAAAACACCAGTGTCAACATCTACAGTTAAGAGGCGGCTGCGGGATTTTGGGCTTCAGGGCAGAGTGGCAAAGAAAAAGCCATATCTGAGACTGGCCAATAAAAGAAAAAGATTAAGATGGGCAAAAGAACACAGACATTGGACAGAGGAAGACTGGAAAAAAGTGTTGTGGACAGATGAATCCAAGTTTGAGGTGTTTGAATCACAAAGAAGAGCGTTTGTGAGACGCAAAACAAATGAAAAGATGCTGGAAGAATGCCTGACGCCATCTGTTAAGCATGGTGGAGGTAATGTGATGGTCTGGGGTTGCTTTGGTGCTGGTAAGAGATTTGTACAGGGTAAAAGGGATTCTGAATAAGGAAGGCTATCACTCAATTTTGCAACGCCATGCCATACCCAGTGGACAGCGCTTGATTGGAGCCAATTTCATCCTACAACAGGACAATGACCCTAAACACACCTCCAAATTGTGCAAGAACTATTTACAGCAAAAGCAGGCAGCTGGTATTCTATCGGTAACAGAGTGGCCAGCGCAGTCACCAGATCTGAACCCCATTGAGCTGTTGTGGGAGCAGCTTGACCGTATGGTACGCCCATCCAACCAATCCAACTTGTGGGAGCTGCTTCTAGAAGCGTGGGGTGCAATTTCTCCAGCTTACCTCAACAGATTAATAGCTAGAATGCCAAAGGTTTGCAATGCTGTAATTGCTGCAAAAGGTGGATTCTTTGACGAAAGCAAAGTTTGATGTAAAAACAATGTTATTTCAAATACAAATCATTATTTCTAACCTTATCAATTTCTTGACTCTATTTTCTATTCATTTCACAATGTATGGTGGTGAATAAGTGTGACTTTTCATGGAAAACACAAAATTGTTTGGGTGACCCCAAACTTTTGAACGATAGTGTATACATGCTCTCACTCCTACAGTTTTATTAATAAGGATGTTCTAAATATGAAGCCTGTGACACACTGGATATAAAGACCATTGGAGGTTTTATAGGTCTTTAAAAACATGGCTGCATGGCCACAAATTTCGCCACACCTGTATTACAGCTTAGTTGCATTCATTACAATGATCTTAAGTTGCAGACTTCTGTTTCTTGGAAGGAAGCAGACTTATTTTTCAAGATCTGGAAAACCCATTTCCTCGACCATCATATTCAACTATCATCTATCTTCTTATTTATATGATGTCTCATTAACAGGTTTTACAAGTCAGATATGAAAAAAAACTTATAGACACAGTTCCAATAATTAAAACCAAAAGCAAGATTTAAGCAGTCACTAAAAATTACCTTTCTTATTTTGTAAATTTACTGTAGCATTTTTATTAATTTAGTGGCAGTACAGACCTAGTGGAGTTTTACTGAACCCTTATAAATATTTTCATCGACAATTAAGGGTGCATTCACACTAAGTAAAACAGGCAGAAATTCTGAGCAGGAACCCTGCCGTCGACTCCACTTGGAATCCCACCTGTCTCAGTATCTCAATGTAATCTTTTTGCACCTCCGCTCTCTGCTCAAAGAATTGACATGTCAATTCTTTGAGTAGAGAGCGTCAGAGAGCAAAGGCGACTTATACATAATATTGAGACACTGTAGGTAAATGTTTTGTTGGTAAAGAACCACCATTTCATTCAAAATTTTATATTCTGTCAGAACAAAACTATTTTTCTGATACAGCACTCCAAATCTTCTTTATGGGTAGCTAGACATGTACCAGATCTGCAGCTGATTTCACGCTGCGATTTGCCGCGAAATCCGCTGCGGATCCGGGTGTAGTGAAGTTCTATGGGGTCTCACACCCACAGCTGAATTTTCATTCTGTTGCAGATATGGGACCCGGCCCCTTTAACCCCCGGCAGCTCCGGCCCGAAGCATACATTACCTGCTTGGCGCCGTGGCTGTGTGAGGCTCCCAGCTCCCCTCGCTCTTAATCAGCCAATCAGTGCTGCTGTGCACTGATTGACTGATGAGAAACGTGGGGAGGCGGGAGGCTCACACAGCCGCGGCTCTGGGACAGGGGCAGCTGCGGCGGGGCAGTGATTGGCTGACCGCCGGGAGTTGCTGGGAGGCCCCGAAGGAAGCAGGAGCCTGGACCAGGTGACGTATGCTCCGGGCCGGGGCTGCGGGGGTTAAAGGGGCTGGGTTACAAATCCGCTGCGGAATGAAAGTTTTGCTGCGTATATGTAACCCCATAGACCTTCACAGTATCAGGATCCGCAGCGGATTTTGCTGCAAACTCGTAGCGTGAAATCCGCTGCGGATCCGGTACGTGTGAAGGCACCCTATAGGTATTTGTAGAGAGTACCTAAAACTGGTATTTAATATATCAGTCTTAAGGCACTACTGTCATTTCTAACTTTTGACATGTCATACGTTATTGATCACACAGGGTTTTAATGCGCTGCAACAGCCAGCCACAGATTTGACTCTTTTGCTTCAAAGACTATAATGAAGTGGATGAGTTGGGTCTGTTTGACAGCCAGGGAAAGAGTGGTACAAGGCTCCCAAAATATTAAGAAGTGCACATGTATTAGTAACTTGTTTAAATTTTGGGCTGTCCTAATAAATTAGATTTGTGCTGTAATTTATGCTATTTGCTTCCCAAAGTAATAATAAATAACCCTACCTGCATTATAAAATTCTGGCTGTGCTGGGCATAAGTGAGTTTTCACAAAATTGTAGCAAACTTGGGCAAAAATTTACAACAGTTCTAAACGGTTTGGTTTGATAAATCGGTCAAGCCAATTTGACTTTAAATTCTTGTTTTTGATAGAATAACTCAAGGAGAATTGTGGGAATAGGTAAAAATCCATAGAGGGCATGGCGTGGTGAAAACATAATAATGAAGTTATACTTACCCATTCCAGTGCCCCCACAGTGCAGCGTCACCACTCATGATCACCTGCTGGTCTCTTGTATCACCATCCATTACAACCCGGCTCAGGAATGCCCTGTCAATCAGTGACTGAAGCGGGGCCTGGGAGATTCAAGGAGGGTGACAGTAAGCTGGTGATGCTATGGCTGCAGGGGGAAAAGGGATGGGTAAGTATTGCTTCATTATTATTCTCTCACCCCTAACCTCCCTGAATTTTAACCTTTGCCTGGAGTACTCCTTTAGGTGGTGTGGAAGAGAAAAAGTTGCAAAATCTTTGTAAAAATTGCCATTTGCTCAAACAATTTTGATCAATGTACAAAAAGACCTGTGTAAATGCACTGCTAAATTCCCTTCAAAGTTTGTGTTTATCCTGATGTTTGTTTTACAGGAACATTTTATTGTATCACCATGATAGCAGTCCATATTGGTAACTAATTGATTTTTACTTCCAGATATTCTTCATTTTTCTTTAGACGCAAGGACATATATGTTATCCAGTAAGTCAGTAACATTGTGTGCATCTCTATCCACGGTGTCAAATGATCTTGTATTTCCATCATGCATTTTCGAGGGAAAGCTTAGATGGAAATACTAGACTTTAGATAGTATATGGTTAACAAACAACAATGTAAGCGTTACAGCTCTTTCATACTTAACATCAAAATAAACTATTATTCCTATCCAACCCATTATATATTGTTACAATTGTTATACATATTAACTATAGCTATAGGATAGTGATCATTAACCATATACTATGCAGCAGATGACATTCCTGTGTTAACACTTTAGGTTAACTTATAGACTAATTGTATTAAGGTCCATTACATGTTAGAATTAGACCATGGGTCTCCAAACTGCGGCCATCATGCCCGGATAGCTAAAGCTTTGGATTTGGCTGTCCAGGCATGATGGGAAATGTAATATTACAACAGCTGGAGGGCCGCAGTTTGGAGACCCATAAATCAATTAAAAGAAAAGTAATCTTCTTGATCATCTGACTGTTCATAATATTTACACAAACCAATTATTATTCTTTTATCATGTCAATGGGCCTTACTTCAACAATAGTGTCTCAATATCTACCATTACAATAAATACTCACTGAGTACAAAGTAAGATTTATTTATTTTTATAAAATTTTTTAAAGAAATAATTAAGTGATTTTAGAAGAAAAAAAAGTACTTCTCGTTCTTCCTCTCGGCCATCAGGCCATGGCTGAGAGGAAGCGCAAGTTGTAAACGTGAAACAGACCTATTTTTTCTGTCACATTAATGGATTAAAAGTTTTGACTGCAATCAATTCCTGGTAAGTGCCGCATCTCATTCTGACATGTTGGATTCGTATGGAACACTTTATATGCTGAGCACCATCAGGCTTCAGAACTGAGCTCCCTGCATTAGTGTTTTTTTTTTTTTTTTAATGGCACAACCCCTTTAAGTTCTTCTCTTCACTTGTCCTTTATGCTCTACCATGCCTCATTCCCTGTGAAAAAAAGTCTGATAAAAAGCATACAGATGTAGCAAGCAAAAACTTCCCATTTGGCAAGTGCTTTCATCTGTAGGGCATTGTATGTCTTTTGTCCCAGAGGATCGCAACTTAATGCTCTTTAAGCAGTGTGTTTTTGACGGATGTATATTGCCCACTAATTTGAGAACAGAAACTTGTGGTTTAATAGATACACATGTAACAGGTACTACTTTGCAACTGGCACCTGTAATCTATATTTTTGTCTGCAGGTTTAATTAAAAATGTTACTTACTTTTGTCTAACAGCATATTTTTCTAAACTCATACTGTATTTTGTAAATTGTTAGATTTTTTTAAAGTGCACCTGCCACTAATAAAGACTTTTGATATGTCCAAGACGGCAGCATAGACTGGCATTGGAAATCCAACCAGGTCATTTGACACAGAGCCGAGAGTAAACACACAAAGTTCATAATTCTCCCTATTTTCCTGATTGGTTCTTGGGGATTGTGCTAATATGATTCCCTGCTGCACAGTATAGATCTCCTGTGCAGCTATCAGCTGTGTCTGTGGAAGTAGCTTCACAGCAGGAAAAAATATTGCAACACAAGGACAGGAAAAGGGCGGCAACTAGTTATCTGGGCAGGGAGATACCTGTGACTCGTCACAGCTCTCTTCCTGTCACTATTGTGCTAATTTGGTTCCCTTTAGGTTCATGTCAGATAATCCCCTGCCCAGACAACCCTGACAAAATAATTGGCCCCAAAGATCCAGCAGGAGAAATCTTGGAGTGATTAGTTCAGTAGGGTAAAAAATTATTTTTCCATAAGGCTTAGGCCGGGTTCACACAAAGTAACACACCGGCTGTTCTGTGACCCGGCCGGTGTCAGTGAAGTTTATCCTGGCCGGTATTGCAGTTACAGCTGGGATAACCTTTAATTCTATTGAATTGAGATGCGGGTGCATCTGTATTTTCACAGCAACTAGTCCTTACAGGGAGTTTTGTCTCTAGTAAAAGGTAGGACAAAACACAGAAAGTGGGGGCAAGTCATAGCACATGGTATGTTCTGGAGAGAGAGCCTGGGCTGTGTAACTGCAAGCTGGGCCACTCTGCTTGTTCCAGAAGATCCTCACTATTCTTAAAAGTTAAATTGAGGCTTCCCTCCCATCTTTGACCTATCACAAAGTTACGGGCAGCTGTCACTTGTGTAAATGCCAGTGGAACTACTTCTGTATGTCCACAAAAGTAGCAGCAGCAGTTCAGTGCTTAGTGTAATCCAGGGGCGTAACTAATGTCTATATATTCTCAAGACATTACTAATAATACAAGTATATAGGATATATTATCACCATACATATTACCGCCATACTGTTACTGACCAAATCCTGTATACTGAGACCAATATTGCCAATAATACCAGTATACAAGCGGGAAATATTACCACCACACCACCACCACCATCACCACCATATTGTTACTGACCAAATCCAGTATACTAAATCCAATAAAACACAGTACCAGATAACAAGCAACAAATAACACCACTACACATTGATTAACACCATCGCTGCTACTGAATAAAATCCTCTGTACACATATCACAATCACCTCATACAGTTATACAGAGGTAGCCCCAGCTCTACACAGGTTCTGTACATCATATACGTTACAGTGCAGATATATTAAGTGACTCACAGAGGACGTCTTTTCTTATTAGAGTTCTTTCCTTTTCATCTTCTTCTTTTTCTGCCCTGGGCCGTTATCCACAACCACAAATCCACAGAATCTGCCAGACAGACACATTAGGCTCCTCATTCCTCACCATCCTCATCTCTCTACAAACTGCACATCTGTATTGGCCCCTTTACACCCTCAGATAGGTAGGCTGACTCCCCCCCCTATGTGATTCCCCCTATGTGTGGTCCAATATAGTACATGCCCTATTGCATATACCCCCCTATAGTCCCTCTAATAGATTTCCCCCAATGTTTCCCCCTTATAGATGCCCCCCCTGTGTTGTCTCCCTTATAGATTCCCCCATGTATCCCCCTTATAGATGGCCTCCCATGTATCCCCCTTATAATTACCCCCTGTTATCCCCCTTATAGATGCCCCCCATGTATCCCCTTTATAGATGGTCCCTATGTTATCCCCCTTATAGATGCCCCCCCATGTATCCCCCTATTAGATGGCCCCATGTATCCCCCTTATAATTAACCCCTGTTATCCCCCTTATAGATGGCCCCCGTGTTATCTCCCTTATAGATGCCCCTCATGTATCCCCCTTATAGATGCCCCCCATGTATCCCCCTTATAGATGGTCCCCCAATGTTTCCCCCTTATAGATGGCCCCCATGTATCCCCCTTATAGATGGCCCCCATGTATCCCCCTTATAGATGGACCCCCATGTATCCCCCTTATTGATACCCCCTGTATATTCCCCTTATAGATGGCCCCATGTATCCTCCCTATAGATGGCCCCCATCTATCCCCCTTATAATGGCCCCCAGTCTGTGCCAACCCCCCCCCCCAAAAAAAAACACTACTCACCTGACAACTCTCTCCCCCGCCGTGGCTCTTCTCTCCTGCAGGCTCGGTCTGGCTGTCAGATGAAGCGCGGCTAACTGACTCTGTCAGCACACGCACCAGTGAGCTCTGTGCGCCGGGGGTGTTATTTCTGGTACAGGGGACGCTTATTATAGATGCTCCCTGTGCCAGAAGTACCATCCCCAGTGCACACAGAGCTCACTGGTGTGTGTGCTGCCGGGGATGAGACCGGACAGACCCGGGAGCTGTGCATCAGACGGGGGCCCGTCCCAGCCTCCCTCTTGTGATCCCAAGCAAAACATGGGAGGGGGCAGTGCGATTTCAAGGGGAGGCTTTCCCCCTACTGTTGTCTCCAGTTCAGGTGCGGTTTCCAATTAAGCTCCATTTACTTCAATGGAACTGAGTTTCAAAACCACACCTAAACAGTAGGGGGGAAGTGGCCATGTTTTTGTAGCACTGGATAACCCCTTTTAAGCTCATTTCCTCTACCTCCATCCTTTCCTATCCCAGAGAAGACTTGAATTGACAAATCTCTTTTTTTCAACCATACAATTAAATTATAAACAGTAGCTTTAAAATGTATACAGATTGTGATATCTACTATCTTTTTAATCATATTATGTTTCTAGTGTCTTTTAGTATATAATTTCTATTCTATTTTCATATTTCACTTGAGTTTTATCAGTTCATATCTTTTGCTACATTGTCCCAGAGATCTCCATACTTTCAATGTCAAAACAACAGCCATGAAACATCTTCCAGCAGATTTTGTTTAGCAAAACCCCAGCTTTCAGGATGTACAGGTCATTCTACCATTTCAACAATGTTTAAAAATAAGGAAATGTACAGAGAGCTAACAAGATGATTGTTTATGCTTGGAAAACTGGATTTCACCATTGTTTCTATGTTGCTCCCAAACCGTAATTTAATCCTTCAGGTCAATGTCAAGCTTCATTTCATTTAAACATGTAAAAGTTAGATAAAGATTGTAGAGCACATGATTTGATATATATTAATAATGGTATTACAATAGGTTACACACCAGAATATAAATATTACAGCAACATAGTTTTCACAAATGTCCCAGTACATTAAATTGCTAAAAACAGACATGTTATTATAATTATTATTGACCCAGCTATTTTTTTTGGTCCAGTTTTTTTACAGGAGCCATAAATGAACACAGTTTTACTGTATTTTACTTTTACTGAAAGAACAAGACAGTATTTAACTGCATTGCGACTACATCAGAAATAAGCCATATTTACAGTAATAAATGTATATGCTAAATGTGATTTTACAGGGATTCTTTACAGGCATTTTTACAGGGATATCACTGTTGCGCTATGGTTAAAATATTTTACCTCCCAAAAATATATTTTGTGCCCTACTGCCCCGCCAACATGACAACAGAAATAGATGTAAAATATATATCAACTGGTGCCAGAAAGTTATACAGATTTGTTAATTATCTTTGTTCAAATTTTGCCTTCTATCACTTACCTGGTGCTTTATGTCCTGGTGGAAGTCATGTAGTTCTTTCCAATTTGCACAGTGTTCCCTGCTGCCCCCTCATTCTGTATCAGGAAGTGTTCAGAGAATGAGAGGTTTGTCTGAAGATTTGCTCCTGGACAGAGGTCGTACCAGGAAGCACTGTGATTGGAAAGAACGACAAAAGATCCTCATACCACAGTTGTAAGTACTTAAAGGTTTTAATATTTTAAATAAAGGTAACTTAATAATCTATATATCTGGCACCAGTTGATTTGAATACATATATTTCTTCTGTGTACCCCTTTGGTGTTTGGTGTATATTTTTTAGTCTTGCTCATCTAGGTACAGTCACATGTGCTTACATGATTTCCCCTGAAGCCAATGTCACCGAGCATGCTTTACAACTGGAATTAATGTTGATAGGTAGACAACAAGAAGCTGAGAACTACTTGATTGGCTTCTAAAGATTTTTAATAAATTTTTTTTTAGAACCTACAAAGTAAAATGTTGGTTTGTATTTTTGGGTCCATATTAGGAAGTCCCAGTCTGACTGTGGTCTAATGACCAAACTGAAGGCATCACAGATACAGTACCTAATAAGTTTTCAGTTCTAGTCATTAGACCTGTAACAAAATCCCCCCCTATTACGCCCAGCTGAAACTTAGCATGGTCCAATAATACAAGAAAAAAATCACAAAAAACGCTTCAACCCAAAAACAATGCCAGAATATAAATGTGAACCTACCCCTATGCAATACTTGGAGTTCGTGCCATGCCGCTGATGTCCAGGGACTTACTTGAGTAATTGCAATAAATGAAAGGAAAGGGATCCACGGAAAGTCCAATTCCATAAAAACTATATCCTTTATAAGAAAAACACAGATAAAATCAGTCCATAGATATAAGGTGCATTATGTTTCGATGTCTCACTTGTCTTAATCACTGCATAAAGATCCATTAAAAACATTAAGTGAAACGTGAAACGCTGAGATTTATTAAGCCTCACTGGTGTTTGCAACAGATAAGCGAGAAGGCATTTTCCTTCAAGTTGTGATAATGTAATTTTTTATGGGGAAAATTCCCATCCTGGCTCATGGACAGCCCGCTTAGCCAATCAGTGACTGGAGTGGTGTCCCGCCCCAGTCACTGCCTGGCTGAGCGGCCAGTCCATCAGACGGGTCCTGATGTTGGCAGGCCGGAGATCCGCAGGATGTCCCAGAGCGGCGATTCAGTGCTGAAGAAGCACAGGGAGAGGTAAGTTAGTATGATTTATTATCCCCCCCCCCATGCCATTGCAATATAAAAAGAAACACAGAAGGCCGGACTTCTCCTATAAGTTCTTGGTTCTTGTTTACTTTAACAAGCTTGAACAAGCTCCCAGATTTATTTTCCTTTAGCTCTCCCATTCAATTTCAGGTGAAATTTTGTATAAATTAGTGTGTACCCTGATAATTTAGGCACTGCAGCTTGTCAAAGTGCCTTACACTATATCCATACTGTACATATTACAATTGACTCACTAGTACCATTCATTGTTCCCTTTTACACATAGTAACATGCAGCCAATGATGTCATAAGCACTTAGATATTTGACCTGAGTCTATGGAAAAAGTATACAATAAACTCCCCAAGACACCGGATTTTAGTGTGATACTAATATGTATAAGGTAATTCCCTTTTAAGTTCATGTACCGCCACTCTCCGTTTAGAAATCAATTTCTGCTTTATATGACACTGTGACATTAATCTTTTGGCAACAGAAATGTATGGTTTTTCAGTGTATGTCTGAATTGTAATATGAGCAAAATGAGACCTTTTCTAGACTTAAAACCCAGACATGAAACTGTACACCATATAAAGGATATCCACAGTTTAAAAAAAAAAATCTGATTTTTTTTATATATTAATAAAAAAAAAGACTGATACACTTAAAGTTCTCAAAATGTAGTTTTTGGCCACATGAATCCATAAATTAGATTTTTATGGTTGACGTGAAAATAAGCATTCTTACTGCAGACACATTTGTTAGTCTACATGCACAGAGGTAAAGGTTACTTAGGCAGGGTGTAGGATGTCATACTATATCTGGAAAGAAAGGAAAGAAATAAAGACAGCAATATGTTCTTAGTTGTCAGAGATATTTGTAATGTATGAAATTGCTTAACTCCACGCTGTCCAGCTTTTATCTAAGGTGGACAAGATATAGTGGTAAAATACATGTGTTTGATTCAATAAAGTAATGTCTTACAGGAGAGAATGCAGATTTCTTGAGCAGATTTGGGGTCAGGGAACATGAATAGTTGAATAGGTTTCACATAAGGTGAATGTGAAAAAGCTGAACATGGCTATGGACATTAGGTAACAGTTTAAGGTCATTTAGCTGGCACTTAGTACTCTCAACTAGAAATGAGCGAACCGTGCTGCCCGAGCCCAGATTTGTTCAAACCTTTGCAAAAAGTTTGGTTCGCTACCAAACCAAACCTTTTGCAAAGTTCAGGCATAAAAAAGTTATTCTCACCTGTCTACGCTCCCCCGGTGTCTTCTTGTGGCTTTCCAGTCCCGTTGGCTTCTCTGGTCAGGGCCCTCTGATCCTGACTGGGATGAAACAGCTCCGCAGCCTGTGATTGGTTGAGCGGGCTGTCACTTGTTTTTAGAGTGACAGCCCCCTCAGTCAATCACAGCAGCAGTTCTGTCCTGTCCCAGTCAGCCTATGATGGGCTGAGCGGGCTGTCACTCCTGCAACAAGAGTGACAGCCTGCTCAGCTAATCAGGGGCCGTAGTTCAGTCCCATGCCAGTCAGCCTGTGATTGGCTAAGTGGGCCTTCACCAGAGAAGGCACAAATTCAAACTTTACATTAAGGTTCTTTGGCGAACCTGCTGAATCGAAGTTAGCTCATCTCTGCTCTCAACCTATCCGCATAAAATTAATGTTGCCCATAATAAATCTTATGGAGAAAGAAGACGGAACAATACCTCTAGTACTACTTTTCGTGGTAAAATTGTGCAATTTTTTTCAAACTTTAATTTTTAAATTTAAAGATGAAGAACAACATAATATGAAAATTGTGCTAATTTATGGCTCCTACAAAAACAATTGGACCAAAATCAAGCAACCTTAAAAGTAAAAAATGATACTTGATGCACTCTCAGGTGCTAAATGCAATGTATTTGAAGCTACTTGTAACTTTACAGAAAAAAAAAATTAATTTGTCTTGCACCCATAGACTTTAAAACACACTGATCAGCAAGGACTGATCCAGTGATCATTTGGGTAGCTGTTCACCAACAATTATTGGCCTGTCTAAAGGGTCTTTTTAACTGCCCAATCAACTTGTGCACAGTTGTAGACCTATATACAGCTGATCAGCACTGCCATGGGGCATGTATTTTCCCATGTAAAAGGACATTTAGGACATGCAAATCAACACCATATGGCTATGTTCACACAACGTTTTTCAGCTCTGTTTATGATACGTCATTTAGCTGTCTGGCCTTCCCTCAATGACGGATGTTGGTATATTATTCTAGTTTAGGAGGACTAATTGGCCTTTGGGTGTGGCTTAATTGAAAAGTCCATTGAGTTTAATAGTAAAAACAGAAAAAGAATGGTGACAAAAGAAAAACTGTGTGTGAACAACTAATAAAAAACGTCTGCTGTTTGCAAAAGATGTCCGGAAATAATGATCATGGTCGACGTGGTTGACGTGGTAAAAACGCTCGTTATTCAATGCATTGTGTGCATTGGACGTCCGTCTTCCTATTGACTTCAATGCATTGGCATTGCAGTCAGTTAAATCACAGCAAAAATTGAAGCTTTTTTAAATATCAAAATCGGCAACCTTTTCTCAATTTTTTGATGTTGTGTGAACATGGCCTATTCAGCATGGAAAAATTTTAAAGAATACTTGAATAGTGCAGCTCTTATAATTAAAAAAAAAAATAGAGAATGATCGGGTTAGAGAACTTTCTTGATAATAAAGTCTTCCAGCCTCAGCAAACAGAACAGGGAAAGAGACACATAGTAGCCTGACCGACAATAACTTTTCACATATCTCTATGATATGTTAAAACTTTTTACTTGTGACAGGGACATTATAAGCAATGTGTAAAATAACAGGGTAACTCAGAGTGAAATAAAATTGGAATGTATAATGTTAGCTAACAGACTTGTAGCGAAGCTGTGACCAGGTGGCATCACCACCCTTTCTGTTAAGTAAAAGGTTGTAGTGACTGGCAATCCATTTGTAATTGTTGGGTGTCTGTACACAAAGAATAGGGATCACACTGTGATGTCATAACCCTAGCTAGAGTTCATTGGGTCTATCACAATCTTTTTGAGTCAATTTCAAAATAAATTGTAATAAAAATTTTCTAGTTCCTATAGGAACAGTACATTTGAAACCAGTATGAGCAAAACATGACAATATTTAAAGAGGTTGCCGACTTTAGTTTGTGTATCCCACTGTGTGTACTCCTAGCTGTGTGTACTCCAGCTCTTATTGCTCTATAGGTTCTAAACAGGAAGTGTTCAATTTTTTTGCTGTACCATCAAATTGACTCTGTATCCACCAACACAACCCCCCAAACCGCTGGTACCATCCATTTGATGAGAGTAAGTCCTTCCTGGTTGTGTCTTTTAAAATATGCCCGGTGCCGTGGTTAGGGTAAAAAATGATCTTTTTATCTGAAGCGCTGTGTCATACTGGCGTGCCCTACAATGTCTGTGCCCCAGGTCTGCAATGCCTCTCCTTTCTTCCTCCCCGCCCTCCTCATCACTAGGAACAACCCCAGGCAAGATTTCTCCTATTCAAGGCTTGTCTAAACGGTCCTGCTTTGGATTGTTAAGGAACATGTGTTCTTTTTAGATAAGTAATGAATAGGAGACATCCTGCCTAGGGGCATTCATAATTATGAGGAGGGAGGGGAGAAAGAAAGGAGTCACAGGCCTAGGGACACAGACACTCTAGTCCATTCCTCATTGACTTGGCTGCTGCAGATTATAAGATAATTTTTTACCCTTACTAAAGCACAGGGCACATTTTAAATGACATGACTGGGAAGGACTTACTCTTATTCAACAGATGGTACTAGCGGTTTGGAGGATCGGGTTGGTGGATAAATTACCGCTTTAAGCTCTAATTGAAACTGTGGACTGTTTTGGTAGTACAAAAACATCCTGGATCATGTAGACTGAGAGAGAAGAGAGATGCATCAAATTTATTAAGAGGCTTGTGCCTCCTACTCCAGCCTTCTTTAACTTTGACATTTGAACTGCCAAACTTAATAAATTCTGCTTGTGTATTAACTCAAAATTATTAGCATGTTAGGATTAGGATTCAATACCTCCTTTAAGGTATTTGCCTTAGAGGGGCATTTAATACCCAAATAACACTAGGATCATGCCGAGGAATGCACAGTATTCAGCTGTTGTTGCTGTTTATTGGGATGTTTTACATAAACACTACTAGAAACGTTGTCATTATTTTGACTAATTGCTTTAACCTACAACCTAAACATATTTTATAGTATTTAAAAAAGTCAAAATATGGAATAAGTGTGGCATGCATTTTTGTGTGTTTATATGTTTGTAATGCAATTTTTTTAAATTTTCAAATAGTGAAATAGTGAAAAATGGTAAAAAAAAAAATCAACCAAGTGTACCGAAAAATTGTTTGCACATATTTTAATATGATCTCTGTTGCAGGTTACTTAGTTATAGGAAATCACTCAAGTAAGTTAACGAAAGTTGTGATTTTTTTTTTCTTCTGAGCCTGCAGATTTAATAGTGTGATGAAAGTTAATGTATGGTGCTTTTTCATGCATTTACAAGGACAACCTGCATATAAATCATAAAAGCATGACTAATTGCATGGTAACTGGAGAAATGCTTTGTCTCTCTAGGGTGAAACTTGCATGTGTGTATTTTAGCTTGAACAGACTTAAAAACCTTGTGATTGTGAGAATAAAATCATTGCTCAAGCAGTGGGTGAAGAGTCCCGAATAACATGATGGTGTACTTTCTAAATAGTACTATATAGGACAGAGTGAATCAGGGCTTGATCATTTGAATAAATCTTTGCAGAGAGTTACTGTATGTGTAATATAATCTTGTGCTTTCTTCCTAGGCCTGTGAGCAAGAAGGGCTTTCTGCAGCACATTGAGGAGCTGTGTGCCAATAACAACCTAAAATTTCAAGAAGAATTTTCGGTATGTTCCTAACAGTTGTCACAACATCACAAGCTCTCCAGTAATTGTCATGTGTCACATTTCATGTCCATTTTAAGCATGTCAGACCAAGAAAAACTGTGGCCTTGATAATGAATACCCAATTACCCGAGTAATTGTTTATACAGTAATGCTACACTGAGTTGGGTTTTACATGCTAAATTACCCTGTAAAATAAATTACTCAAACTTAGTAAAAAAAATTATATTAATTGAATGGTGTATTATGTAAGAAAACTTGAAAGCTTACTACACAGTTTCTACACTTTTTGTTTGTGGTGTGATAGCATATTGCTAAGATATGCCATCGCTTTATGATAGGTGGTGTTCAAACCTCTAAAGGTCCCCACGCTTTATACTTTAGTCGGCCGTACGAACCGCTCGTGGCAGGTTCGGATGTCAGTGTAAGGCGTATGGGGATTTCCTGACAGATGATGTTGTGGAAATAGGGGTCAAGCATGATGGAAAATCACAGCCCAACCACTTTGTTCTTGGAAAAATAAGCTGCTCTCTGGTTGTGGCTTACCCCAAGCCTATGGCCAATGTTTCTGTGTACGGGGTGAATGTGAACAAAAAAAGAACAAAAAACGAATGGCCGGATGAACGTTCGGCCATCAGTTATCAGGTATAAGACCCCACTGATCATAATAACGAAAGGTTTTTCAACGTTTCCCTGTACAGCTTTTATAGCCAAGAGTTTGCCTGTACAGGAAAAACTTAGAAGGTAAAACTTAGAAGTGTCAAATCACTGTTCTGGCTCCTTCATGCCCAGGACTAGTGGTGATCTCCACCAATCGTAAACTAATGCCATATCCAACAAGGGATATGCCATCCATTTAGAAGATGAAAATACCGTTTAAGGCTATGTTCACGCAACATATTTTGTGAATTAATCCTGGCCGTTGTTGCAATTTGCAACAACTGCCATGATTAATAAAAAAAAAAAAACTTTCTATGGAAAATGAATGAGATCCCAGACTGAGTGTATACACATAGTATATGCTCCGGCTGGGATCCCTAGCAGGCACAGTGAAAACTGACATGTCAGTTTTGTGCGGCCGCTATTCAATGAATAGCACAAGCCTGACAGATCACACAATGGAGAGAGCGGCTCCGGCCGCACTCTCCATTGTGTTCAATGGTGAGTTGGTATGCGGGCACACATGCATCCCAATTCAATAGAATTGAAGTCTATCCTGGCCAGTACTGCAGTACCGGCCAGGATAAACTTCACTGACACCGGCCCTTCTGTGACTCGGCTGGGTCACAGAACGGCCTGTGTCTTACATAGCGTGAACCCCGCCTAAGGGTGCATAAGGTGCCAGATTGTTGTACCAGTTTAGTTCCACATAAACCCCATGTAATTACATGTTGACAATTTGCCCCAATGGCAGCTGCTAAAAGTAAAAAATAAGAAGTTTGCAAAATGAGGATTTTAGGTGCAGGTTAATGTCATGTAATTTGAACTGAAATTGATAAATAGAAACATTGGCAAATACTATAGGAATCACCGCTCACTGATACAGTATTTGTGTCAGGCAGCCTCCCCTTCCCCCCTCCCTAAGTACTGGATATAAGAATATACAGTACAAAGACGGATGGAATCCTTTTTTGTATAGTACTATGCAGTGGTGCTTAAAAAACCTTGAAGTTCCTGACCAAAATGGTGGCTGCAGATGGAGCCGTGTTGCCCTTTACTACTGTGGTGTCGCACCACGGGTGTTAATAGTAGATACACCCTTTGCAAAAGCCTGTACTTAAGGGGTTATTGTTGTTTGTGACTTGTGTACCAATGAGAGCTCTTTCTTCTTCTCAACCTATCTCTTTTCTCCTTTCTTCTCTTACACTTTCTTCTCACCCACTGACAGCAGATATAACATACCCTGTAGGAGGTAGTCACATGGGGAGAGGAAGCGTTAGTGTGTTCTTATCACGTTGCTGAGCAGAGAGGACAAGTCCAGTGTAGTCTAGTCTACAGACACACATGGGAAGCATGGACACTCGTTTCTTGAAAGCAACTCTTCTACACACTATGCAGTGTTAAACACTCTCAGAGAGGACAAGTCAGGTATTATCCTAGCCCACGCCGTGAACAAGTCTAAAGGTGGAGGAAGGTATCCTACAATAGAGGAACTGATCCGGATAGAGCAAAGTTGCTAGAATCCTGCGTACCCTATCTCGCAGCGCGGGTGAAACCAGAAAACTCTGACCACTCTGCTCAACCCAGGTAACAAGGTCTGGGGCTTGTGTCACCCTCTAGGACGACACTGGTGGGCAATAGGTGCAAAGACCAAAGAGTCCAAACACGAGCACAAGTATTCTATCTACTCTCACATATTTTACTTATTCTATTTCTAAAGTTCCGACAGAACACAGTACTACATTGGGTTGGGACCCTCTTGAAATCCTCCTCTTTACTTCTCTGAACTTTCTCTACTTCTCCACACACAACCAAGTCAGCACAGCTATTCTACCTCTCAAGCTCTCAGTACAAGTCTTGTCAGTCAAGAAGTCAGAAGTCTATTGTATACTACTGTATCAAGTATTCCTGCAGTTTATTTATTGTAACAGAACTCAGTGATTCTTATACAAGCACCTACACTGTAACCACACCTCCCTTGGGTTATCTCCCCTTTCTGTGGGTGGCAGTACCGATAGTCTGGGTGGGTCACCACTACACTCCGGACCACCGAGATAAGCGCCCAAGGGCCCCCTCACAACCTGGCAGGTCACCGACCACAGGGAAAAGGGTATAGCCAGCCTCTCTGAAATAAAAGCAGGTGTGCCACCATACCTGTGTGCCCAACCGGCACTGGCATCACAATAGCCTAACATCTGAGTTATTCCCCAACCAACCACTACTGTAGTGGACTCACACTTCACCATCTAGCAAGTGACCAGTCGAGCCTCACAGCGTGGCTGCACCACACTACTCCCTATGAACAGAAGTTGAGTAATATAGAATAAATCTAAACATTTAGTTTTGCAGTGGAAGAGAATTCATGGTTTGTTTTTAATGCAATTAGATCAAAAAATTTATAACATTGCATCATTTGGTAAATTACTAAACCCTGTAAATATCTGCTCGGCTTTTTATTGACTGACATAATTGTTTTGGTTATTCGGGAGTTTTTAAGCACTAAAATTACTCAGTTTATGCTCATACACCTGCAAATAAAACAATATGTTAATATTAGTAAATAACTCTATATTCTTTTTTCTTTTTACGTGTTTCTTGAAGGAGCTCCCAAAGTTTCTTGAAGATCTTGCAGTATCAGATGCTGATCTGCCATGGAATAGGTCCAAAAATCGCTTTACGAACATCAAGCCATGTATGTATCATTTAACTTTATCGATATATTTATATATATAATATCATATTATTTAAAGGGGTTATCCAGTGCTTCAAAAACATGGCCACTTTCTTCCAGAGACCGCACCACTCTTAATTCAATGGAACTAAAGGCCCTATTCCACGGAACGATTAACGTTCATAAACACGCTCCAACAACCGTTCGTTAACGATCACTAAACGATTTTTTTTTTTTTAGCGAACGATAACACATAACACACATGGGAACGTGAACGATATATGTAGTGTAACGATTATTTTGCGGTCGTTACATGGTCGTTTAAAACGTTCGCGGGGGTAATCATGACCATACGACACACCTACTTTTTTTAAACCTTTTTACAAACGACTGAAAGATTTCTAATTTTACGAACCGATTAGACCAACAATTCTTTTTTTTGACATACTGAAAAACTATTTTGAACTACTCACCAACGATTTTGCAGTTGTCGTTTGCTCGTTTACAGCTATTCCATGGAACGATTATCGTTAACGAGCGTGAACGAGTTTATGAACGATAATCGTTCTGTGGAATAGGGGCTTAAGGTACAAAGCCACACCCAAACTGGAGACATGTGGGGGTCTGTCTCTGAAAGTAAGTGGCCATGTTTTTGCAGCGCTGGATAACCCCTTTAACTCTTACTGGTCATTATTTGCTTATCATTTATAAATATATGCAGTGGCACCACTAAACACAACAGCAACACAACAAATTTACATGACACTGTCTAGAGAATTTTTCACTACACATTTTCTTAGCAAATACAATCAGACTAATGCAAAGGGGCACTACTAGCCCCAGGTAAAGATCAGCAATGTTACAGCAGCCCCTAAGCAGACACATACAGTATATGTATCCCATCTCTGCAGCCACATACAGTACATGTATCCCCTGTGCAGCCACATACAATACATGTATCCCACCTGTGCAGCAACATACAGTATATGTATCCCATCTGTGCAGCCACATACAGTACATGTCTCCCACCTGTGCACCCACATACAGTATGTCTCCCACCTGTGCAGCCACATACAGTACATGTATCCCACCTGTGCAGCCACATACAGTTCGTCTCCCACCTGTGCAGCCACATACAGTACATGAATCCCACCTGTGCAGCCACATACAGTACATGTCTCCCACCTGTGCAGCCACATACAGTACATGTATCCCACCTGTGCAGTCACATATAGTACATGTTTCCCGCCTGTGCCCCAGCAGTAATTAAGGGCCCCTTTGTTTTATCCCCTATTAGTGCTGTTCTGTGCACTGTTATTTCTTTATTTATTCTTTTACTAAAATTGTCATCCATATCGTCTGCTCAGGAAAGTCTGCTGTACTGTACAGCATGTCCTGTCTGTTACTGTATTGTTGCGCCAAAAGGGAACACTTGTCAATAATGGTATAATGTTCTCTCCTGCACTAGGACATGCAGGGAAGGCTGTGTACTGTTCAGTGATGAGCAGAGGATATGGCTGCCAGTCTTCAGGGGGAAATCAGTTGCCACCTCTACTCAGCAAAGTCTACTTAACCGCACAGAGTCTTTATATAAGATACTATGTAATACAACTCCTAGCAAACTTTATGTAGTCACCATACTTATAGGATAATCAACCAGCTTTTTTGTTGTTGTTGCTTCATAGCAAATACTTAAACTACAGACATGAAACATAATAATGTTTGTTCAACAGCCAAATATTTTGGCCTTATGAAAGACACTTCAAACACCCCAAACATAGTATCATGTGTTTTCATAGATCCTGAAAGCACAGCCTTCTCTGATGATAAACAATATTCTACATCAAGCTGGTTTATAGCAAAAGTCCGGCCAGACCCATTTTATTTTTAGCAAGTGCTAGTGAGGGGGAGAATAAAAGAGAAATAAAGTGCTCTTACCTCCCCCACTGCAGCGCTGGTGGCTGCATACCGCCTCTCCGGTTCCTGAGTCCCTGGCCTCTTCCTAGTCTGAGAAAGCCTGGATTGTGACGTGTGAGGTCTGCTCAGCCAGTCAGAGGCCGAGGCAGAACCCCACTACGACCACTGACTGGCTGAGCACTTTATTTCTTTTATCCTCCACCTCCCCAGCACTTACTAAAAAAATGGGTTATGCTGGACTTCTCCTTTCAGATCAGTTTTAGCTGACAGATCAGTTTTGCAGAATGCAAGTAACCCCAAACCATAAATGACTGGGGAGATGCTCTCTTCAGACAGCTTTTTTTATTTGTTTTGTTAGAATGTCACTAGACAAAATTAGTAGAGTCGTCCTATTGGAAAATGCAGATTTGTGATTCTGCATTGAACATCATTTTCTTTATTTTCCAATTCTCTAAACTTTATGATCACTCTACCTTAGTACCTTAGTTTTCCTCTATATAAACACTAGTTCTGGTTTTCCTGGATATATATATATATATATATATATATATATATATATATATATCCCAGTTCAGTCAGCTAAATTTGTACATGTACACTGCATTGTGCAAAGTGTATTTCTTTTTGTGTCATTTACTGTTTTGGTGAAAATTAGTTAGTAAATCCCATAAAAATAGAAATGCATAGTAATTTACACCTTTCCTTTTTATGTTGTTTATATCAGAAATGTACCACCATTTTCATTAGTAAATTCATTGGGAAAACATTCATCTAAAACCAAACCTCAGAACATGAACATGTCAATAAATGTGTAACGTAAACAGTGTACATTGTTTGTAAATGGCTTGTTCCTGCCATGTGCCAACCTTTGGCACTCAAGAAGACAAAAATGTGGTGCATGAGGAATAGTTAATTCCTTCATTGAATCCTGTTTCTATCCATTTGTTTTTCCTTTGTTTCTTTGTGTGTATTTCTTTTTCTAGGCTTTTTTTGCCCTTACACAATAGGTGTCCCCTTTAGCTATTTTCACAGCAATGGTGCCTCCTTAGTGCCTGCCTCACAGTAGTAGTGTCCCCTTACTTGCCCTATATAGTGATAGTGCCCCTATACATTTAAAATGCTCCTTTTTAAAAAAATGCTCCTTTACTGCTGCACACAGTTAAATACCCCTTTGTATCTTCACATAGTAAAGGTTCCCCCAAAAATCAATATTTACCTATCCCCATTGCCATTATGAATAGACCAGCTCAGACTACAGACTAGGCTTCTTCAAACCCCTTGTTGCACTGTTAGCAAACCCCGCATTCCCAAGATACAGTTTTATGGCCATGAGGCTGGATTCACACTACGTATATTTGAGGCTGTATATTTGAGGCTGTATATTTGAGGCTGTATAGCAACCAAAACAAGGAGTGTTTTGAAAACACAGAAAGGATCTGTTAACATAATGTTGTAATTGAGTGGATGGCCGTCATTTAATGGCAAATATTTTAAAACAACGGCTGTTATATTGAAATAATGGCAGTTATTTACCGTTATATGGCGGCCATCCACTCAATTTCAACATTGTGTGAACAGAGCCTTTCTGTGTTTTCAATCCACTCCTGGTTTGGGTTGCTATGAGGACCTGACTTGAGGACCAAATACTGCCTGAAATGTACGTAGTGTGAACATAGCCTTAAAGTGCTTGCAGCTTAATTCAACTGTATCCATGTCTTAAGGTAGTTTTAAAGGGGTACGCCTTAGATAAAAATTGTTTTCAAATCATCCGGTGTCAGAGTTTTACAGAATTGTAATTTACTTAAAAAAAAAAAAACCTCCCACTACTTATCAGCTGCTGTATGTCTGCTGTAAGTGGTGTACTCTTTTCAGTCTCACATTGTACTCTCTGCTGCCACCTCTGTCCATGACAGGAACTGTAAAAAGCAATAGCAAATCCCCATAGAAAACCTCTCCTGTTATAACTAACGGAACCAGACAGGGGTGCCCCCTCTCCCCCCCCTTATCTTTGTAATGGCTATGGAGCCTCTAGCCCAGGCTATACACCTGAGCCCCTCTGTAAAAGGTGTCCAAATAGGTAACAAGTCTCATGTCATCACCTTATATGCAGATGACATTATTCTCTCCATAACAGACCCTAATGTCTCACTACCAGCAGTTATGCACCTAATTAGCGAATTTGGTAATATATCGTACTACCACCTAAACTCTTTGAAAACCCAAGTAATGCCGATAAATTTACCCATTCAAATTGTAACATCTTAAATCCTCCTATCCTTTTGATTGGACGCAAAATGGAATTACATATCTAGGCGTCACAATCCCACCATCCTTCCGATCCATATATGAAATGAACTTCATTCCCTTTTTAAACACCATAGAGAAAGAAGCCAACGCTCTTTCAAAACACGACATATCATGGATGGGAAGGATAGCGACATTCAAAATGTTTTTACTACCAAAATTCCTGTACCTATTCCAAACCCTCCCCATCACCATGGCCAAAACATTTTTCAACAAAGCCCAAAAAATAGTCTCTAAATTCATATGGGCTGGGAAAAAACCCTGTATAGCAGCCCACTTAATACTTAAGCATAGATATGTTGGGGGATTGGGGGTCCCAAATATTAAAGGTTATCATACAGCATCCATTCTATCTCAAATTAAGTGTTGGTGGCGCTCAGAAAAACAAATGCCATGGGAACAAATTGAAGAACTATCCATATCACCATGTTCATTGCAACATACACTCACCGGCCACTTTATTAGGTACACCATGCTAGTAATGGGTTGGACCCCCTTTTGCCTTCAGAACTGCCTCAATTCTTCGTGGCATAGATTCAACAAGGTGCTTGAAGCATTCCTCAAAGATTTTGGTCCATATTGACATGATGGCATCACACAGTTGCCGCAGATTTGTCGGCTGCACATCCATGATGTGAATCTCCCGTTCCACCACATCCAAAAGATGCTCTATTGGATTGAGATCTGGTGACTGTGGGGGCCATTTGAGTATAGTGAACTCATTGTCATGTTCAAGAAACCAGTCTGAGATGATTCTAGCATTATGACATGGCGCATTATCCTGCTGAAAGTAGCCATCAGATGTTGGGTACATTGTGGTCATAAAGGGATGGACATGGTCAGCAACAATACAATACAGGTAGGCTGTGGCTGTGGCGTTGCAACGATGCTCAATTGGTACCAAGGGACCCAAAGAGTGCCAAGAAAATATTCCCCACACCATGACACCACCACCACCAGCCTGAACCGTTGATACAAGGCAGGATGGATCCATGCTTTCATGTTGTTGACGCCAAATTCTGACCCTACCAACCAAATGTCGCAGCAGAAATCGAGACTCATCAGACCAGGCAACGTTTTTCCAATCTTCTACTGTCCAATTTCGATGAGCTTGTGCAAATTGTAGCCTCAGTTTCCTGTTCTTAGCTGAAAGGAGTGGCACCCAGTGTGGTCTTCTGCTGCTGTAACCCATCTGCCTCAAAGTTGGACGTACTGTGCGTTCAGAGATGCTCTTCTGCCTACCTACCACTGTTGCCTTTCTATAAGCTCGAACCAGTCTGCCCATTCTCCTCTGACCTCTGGCATCAACAAGGCATTTCCGCCCACAGAACTGCCACTCATTGGATGTTTTTTCTTTTTCGGACCATTCTCTGTAAACCCTAGAGATGGTTGTGCGTGAAAATCCCAGTAGATCAGCAGTTTCTGAAATACTCAGACCAGCCCTTCTGGCACCAACAACCATGCCACGTTCAAAGGCACTCAAATCACCTTTCTTCCCCATACTGATGCTCGGTTTGAACTGCAGGAGATTGTCTTGACCATGTCTACATGCCTAAATGCACTGAGTTGCCGCCATGTGATTGGCTGATTAGAAATTAAGTGGTAATGTGCAGTTGGACAGGTGTACCTAATAAAGTGGCCGGTGAGTGTATATTACTACTACCATTCTGGAAAAATACCATTACACCAAGCTCAAACCCATTGGTAAATACATCTCTCCAAATTTGGAAAGATTATCATAAGCAAATAGGCATCAAAACTAAGCTGCCCAAGGCCTTCATTCCACTTTCCTTACTATCTATACTGATGCCAAACTTAGATTTGTCCCTATGGATAAATAATGGTATAACCAAAATTTCCCAATTATGGAAAGAAGGCCTACTACTCTCATACCAGGAATTACAGAGAGAATTCGCTTTGCCATCTCATGATTTCCATAAATATTTGCAAATTAGAAATTTACTATTAGGCCCAAAATATCTAACTACTTTGGTAGATAAATCTATATTTCATTACCTCACGACAAAGCAAAAAGGGTTGAGACCTATCTATGACAGCTACTGTGCATATTCTACATTTAATAAGACCCATCCACTAAAAGCTTGGGAAACAGACTTGGGTTTGACCTTCTCTAATGATTCTTGGAAGAAAGCTTTCACTATAATACACCAATCACTTCATTGTATATCTCATGTAGAGGCAGCTATAAAAACCTCCCTACACTGGTATTACACACCAGATCGTCTAGCCAAAATGTTTCCAGGTTCCTCAGACCTATGTTGGAGGGGATGTGGAGAGAGGGGCTCCCTCTATCATACCCTTTGGACATGTCCAATGATACAACAATTCTGGTATCAATACAAAATCTCATAACACAATTGATACCATACCCTATTGACTGGTCCCCCCAATTGGTACTATTATTTATTAACATTGAAAACATACCCACTATGTATAGACCTTTACTATGTCAATTACTAATAATAGGAAAACTGGCTCTTACAAAATATTGGAAATCTACTAAGATTCCCCCACTAGACGAACTCATAAATATGATAAATAATACATGTATTTATGAAAACATCATATCGAAAGGGCTATTGACTAACAAAAAATACATGTCCAAGTGGTATCTATGGATCACCTCGTCTCATTTTCCAATACATTTATAAACAAGACCGGAGAAGTAACATGCGAATCTCTCATCACACGCGCACTGAGAAAAATTATTATCCCTAAACAGAAAACCATACTCCTTAGTAACGCCGTTAACTACTTGTTAAATTGAACTCAACTGTTAACTGTCATCCCTTCTTGACTCTCCTCTCATAGGACCTATAGGTGGCTTAATTGGTTTTGTTTCCTTTTCTGGTTAATTTTATATGTAATTAATACTGTAATTAACATTTTGACTAACGTCATTCACTTTAAATACAAAATTTCATAAGATGTAGACATGTATACAAACGTGATGTATTCTCCTAAAAGATTAGAGCAAAGTTTCGAACATGACGTGTAATATCTATTGTTAAAAATTAAAAAATTTTCAATAAAAATATTGAACAAGAAAACCTCTCCTGCTCAAAAGTTTTGAACGTTCAGACCTGTACCAATTGTGTGAAGGAAGCGGGAGAAGACTACACTAAGCTCGGTCCGTTCCTGGCTCTGTGTTATGTGGTGAATTGGGCTCATAGTGTAAGTCTATGGAGCCTAAATCTTTTTTTTCTCACACACAGCGGGGAGTGGATGTGCTGCAGCGGAGTCTTCTTACTGCACATGCATTTGGTATGGGTCTGAACACTCAAATCAAAACTAATCAAAACTTTTGGTATGTCTCTATGACATGTCAGAATTTTTTTTTATGATGACAGGTACACTTTAAAAACCATATTCTAACCCCCATACCATTTTTACAGAGCTATTTGGGAACTCATTTTCTACGCCACTATGTGTAGTTTTTATTCTTACCATTTTGGTGTAGATTAAACTTTTTGATCCCTTTTTATCTAATTTTATATGTAATATAAAAAAAAAGTAAAAAAAAAAAAAAAAAAACATTCACAGGATTGTTTACGTTACATTTAAAGTTCTGGCAGTTCCACATCCTGTGATTCTAAATATGTTTATATTTTATGTTTATATTTGTTATATGGAAAATAAGAAAAGAGGGGTGATAAGAACTTTTATTATGGGAGTGTTTTTTATATTTTTAAAAACATTTTTGTACACTTTCAAGTTCTGCTAAGGAACTTTCATAAGCTATCATTAGACTGCTTATACCGTTCCATGCAATGCTATGGCATTTTAAAGTACAGATTATCCAGCAATTCGGTAAAAGACTAATAACTTTATTCCAGATCCAAGTTAAAAGTTAAAAGTACCCCTGTGGTAAGTTGCCTCATGGTGTATATGCCTGTATTTTAACTTGGATCTGGAATAAAGTTATTATTTTTTTACCGAATTGCTGGATCATCTGTACTTCACATTGAGCTATTGTGCACCAGCCAAGTGTGGATTCGTGCAACAGAACAAAATCAAGGGTGAGCTGGCTATATTTTCTCTCTTCAATGCTATGGCATTGCACGGGTCAGTTAGATCAATTAGATGCTAGCAGAGTAACTTCAGAGAGTCACCCCCCCCCCCACGCACACACACTATGTGATAGAACACCTGACAGGTGCATTTAAATGTCACAGTCACTATTGGTTGCAACATATAAAGGGAATCTGTCAGCTATAATTTATGTTCAAAACTGCTGACACTGTAAGATGCTGTTAGGTCAAGAAGACACATGTTACCTTTCATATAGCTAGCTGTGCTTCAGGGATGTAGCTGCCTTGGCCCAGGTTGCTGGAACTGGTGTTGGGCCTGTTGGTGGCTTCTGGTGTTTTGGAGGCTACTTGTCACGGTGGCCAGGAGTCATAAAACCCACCCCATGGCAACCGAACCTTGGTTAGGACAGATGGGAGCTGAGGAGTGTAGGTGCAGTTGCGGCTACTTTAAACCCAACCTTACTTATAAAATAACAGTAACAGTGCTTAGGTACTTGCAAAAATCAACAGTAGCAATAGGAACTGGAAAATAGAAGAGTTGATAGTTAACATTAGAAGGAACCAGGGACTGGTAGGAGGGCCCCTTGCCTAATTTGTGAGTACTCTGCTGGGATGTGGTATGTTAAGTATCTCTTTAGTGTTCCATGATAATCCTTATACTCACGTATATAAATGATCTCTGCATATATGACCGCCTTCTGCCCCTCAGTGTTGGGTTTTTGTCCCAATGCGGTAGCACGAGTCCCAGGTCTCCTGTCACTGGGTGGAGCTAGCTAGTGATATCCTTCCTACTCAGCCGAGTATAAGTCAGGAACTTGAACTGTGCTCAACTAGGGTGCAGCCTTTATAGTCCTCTCTTTTCTTTAGGTGGTTGACTGCCCTGAAACTCGAAAAATCCATGGCGTAGGCAAAGGGGTGACACTTCCTTGTCTCTGGCTTCCCTAGGGGTTTGGTCTAGCAACCCATTAAGGTCAGATCATTAGCTGTCTGGAACAACTGTAGCATGTCCTCTCTCCTCTATGTCTGGAATTAGACTCGGAGGACAACATGTCCTGCCTGGCCTGAAGCCAGACGCTAACTAACTGAACTAAAGGAAGTGCTTACTAAAGAGGGAAGGGTGTGTGTGTAGCAAAACCTGTGGTAACTGCAGCAGTGCTATGAAGGAGTGTGACACCTAGTGGTTGGAGTAGGGTACAGCAGCTTACTGTCCTAACTGTGACACTATAGAGAAACACTTTTGCCTAGATGTAAGAAAGAAGAAAAACATGTAGTGGGACACTATATAGAGAAAATGTTTTATTCTATTTTGTTGGTACAAGGAGTCAAAGAGGCTTTCCCAAGTTCTTGAATAGCTTCAAACTGAAATAAATCCCCTTCTTCTTTATCTGGAGTCCCAAGCAGGATCAGATATGTGAGGGGGGAGGTGTTACAGCTTGCTGCACTTCAGGAGCTCGGGAAAGTCTCTTTGACTCTTCTTACCATATAGTAAAAGCATTCTACATTCTAAAGCACAGCTTGATATATGAAAGGTATCTTCCTGACCTATCTAATAGTGTCAGAAGCTATCTAACAGTGTCAGCAGTTTATAACGTGAAATGCAGCTGACAGATTCCCTTTAAACAAGAAATGTCTGACACCAGTGGGATCATTGATGTTAGTCATTGGTAGTCAGTGTATGGTGCACATAGCAGCAGACACCCACTGTGTATGGAGCAGTCTCAGCTCCTGAGCTTCCTTCAGACTCTTCTTCCCCGACCTAGATCATTAATTAACGTGGCGCAGTTAGCAAAGGGTTAAGAAAGCTGTACATAAAGATTGCCCCACAACCCTAAATGAATGGAAAAAATGTTGTAAGGAAGAGCAGGCCAAAGTTCCTACAGAAGAATGTCGGAGACTGATAAGGTCGTACAAACAAAAATTGCTGTCAAATATAGCTCATGGGGATGTATTTAAGTTTTCATACATGGCTTTTCTATTTTAGCTTCATTTCTGTTACATGTATGACAACATTAAAATCTGTTGTGTGTTGTTGTTATTGTTCACCTGTTGTATGCATGTAATTTTAATCCCTAGACGACCCAGGACGTAAAGTTACGCCATGGCTGCCAGACCACCCTGGACGTACCTGTACGTCCCTATTCATTATAGAGGAATATCTGGCTAGTCTTGTGTTTCGAGACTCTTCAATGAGCCTCCATGGGCTCTTCTTTTGCATATTCATGTTTCCCAGGGGGAAATGCACCTAGGAATTCATTGCATTGAGCGCTTTCATTAGCAGCTGGCATTGTTATCTTTGGTTGGTCTCCCCGAAATCAGCAATCTGTTTCTCTTATGGCTCTGCTAGGCATTGCTCCAACCTAGCCAGAATCCTGCTCCACACTGATGAGGGGCAACACCCAAAAACAGCTGTATGTGGATGGTTACCTGACCTTGGTTTTTCCCTTATCATTAAATTGACTTAGGGCTACTTAATATGGTGGTTTTCGTGGTTTCCCTACAGGAGCCACCCCTTGGCTGGGTCCTTTCCGGAGGGATATCTGGTTAGTCTTGTGTTTCGAGAGTCTTCAATGAGGCTCCATGGGCTCTTCTTTTGCATATTCATGTGTGCCAGGGGGCAATGCACCTAAAATCACTGCATTGAGCGCTTTCACTAGCAGCCAGCAGTGTTATCTTTGGCTGGTCTCCCTGAGATCAGCGATCTGTTTCTCTTATTCAGTATAGAGCTATGAAGCTCGCTTAGTAGCTGAGTACACTTTATAGCAGGTGGGGCTGACAGCAGCTGGGCCCTCACCCTTAATGTTAGGCTGCACTTATCGTGCTGCATCCTGTAATTAACCCCTTAATCAGGGCACAATTGCTGTTTTTAAGTGTGACAGGAGGAGCTCCTGTCACTTACCGATTAGGACCCCCAATCTTAGCCTGACCGCCATAGGAGTTCTGCTCACCTCTGTGTGGTCCGATGGGCGATCTTGTCATAGAGCCTGCTACAGGCAGGCTCCATGAGAAGATCACAGATAACACTTATCAATGCTATGCTATGGCATAGCATTGGCATTGACCAGTATTACCAATGTAATAAACAAATGTAATAGTCCCCCGGGGGGACTTAAAAAATTAAAAAGTAAAAATGTTTTTAAAAATATCCCAAAGCCCTTCCCCCCTTTCCCATTACACAAATAAAACATGTAAAAAAAACAAAAAAAAAAACATTCTATACTGTATACCGTAGCTTGCATAATTGTCCGATCTATTAAAGTATACCAGTATTGTCCCTGTACAGTGAATGGCGTAAATGAAAAGAGGGAAAAAAAACCACCAGGGTTACTAATTTTTTTTTACATTATTTATATAAAAAATGAATAATAAGTGATCAAAACTTCCCATGTACACAACTATGGTACTAATAAAAACTAGAGATCATGGCACAAAAAATAATATCCCATACAGCCCTATAGATGAAAAAATAAAAGTGTTATAAGAGTCACAATTGGGCCCTTTTACTAATAATTTGTAAAAAAAAAAAAAAAAATTACTCCATAAATAATATTTTTGGAGTTCCACCATACATTTGGTGGTAGATTGAAAGGTGCCATTTAAAATACACTTGTTCTTGATGAAAACACCCCTTACTCTTAGAGAGCAAGGAGGCAAAAATGAAAATGCAAAAATGAAAATTGGCGCAGTCATTTAGGTCATTTTGGGCTGGGTCATAAGGGGTTTAGATCTTCTAACGACAGGAATTTTTTTCATCATGTCCTGACATATAAAACTAAAGGAGAATGTACTTATTTCTTATTGTGATAACACAGGGGTGCAAGGTGTGCGGAGCTGATGTCACAGGGCTCAGAGTGGTAGTAGCTCTCCCTAGGATAACAGCACAAGATTGTTGAAGGGGTTCCTGTGTCCTCTCTGTATTGTGGTAGTGCAATGCAGAAACACACAGACTCCAGAGTAATTTAAAGTGGAACTGTTATAATATCTTTTAAAATATAAATTAACAGGTGATGTGATATAAAGCATTATTGCAATTTAAATTATTATTATTTTTTTTTTATCATGCTTTAAAACAAAGTTATACTTACTTGTATCCAGGTCCAATCTTCTGAATGTAGGTCTTTAATTTTGTGCAGGTTGAAAAAAGAAACTAAATACATAAAGTTTTGCCCAGTACAGACTGTCACATGCTCAATGTGTCTGTCAATTAAATTACTGCCTTCTCTGTGAGCGCGCAGATGACGTTGGTGTTCAGTCTATTTTTTTCAACCAGCACAAAGCTAAAAAGCTGCCTTCAGGAGACTGGACCTGGATACAAGTTAGTATAGCTTTGTTTTAAAGCATGGTTACTAAAAAACAAAATAATGTAAATTTATATCATATTCCTCTGTTGATCTAGATTTTGAAAGTTATAACAACAGTGCACATTTAACCAGTAGAAAACGTTTATTCAGCAAACTCGTAAAGGTACAGTACAGTGAGGTTTCAAAGGCGATTTTCAGATTTTCAGTGCGTTTTGCACTGCATTTTCCCTTTAAAAGGTTATCGAGAAGATACTGCTTTAGCAGTTTAGTCTGTAGATAGTTAACACTTTAGGCTTGCAAAGTCTCTGTAGTTTTAATGGTAGACTTTTACTTGAGATAAGGCCTCTTGGAGAGGGGCTGTCCTATACACCCTGTCCGGATTCTGACAACCTTAGCTACAGTTGCAATAGACTTTAAGATATAAAGGAAAAACCTGTACTCACAGCAATGACTGATCCGTCAGTGCTGAAAGAGATCACAGAATGCCAGATCAAGGCCCCGGTTTGCCCGACTGGGCAGAGATGGGTAAAGCTGTAATACCAGGCACAGCCTATGATCAAGAGTGGAGCTGTTTCTTTTAAAAAAAATCTTCTGATCTCAACCACTTTAAAAGAGATGTACTACTTCTAATTTAAAATAACAGATCCTGTATTGTGTTTTGCTGAAGAATAATAGATACAATTTTCACATTGCCACTGCTGTGTGATCTTGAAATGACCCTTGTAATGTTCCAAGGCTGATTGTCTGAGTAACTCTGTACCCGCAAGCTTTTATATGCAGGTGCAAGAAATTGTAGACTTAATAGTGTCTTAACTTTGTAATGTGACCCAAGTAACCAACCTCTTTAACATTCTTTACTTGACAGCCGTCCCAAGACTATTTCCTACCCTTACATTTACAGTATAGAAAGCGCTAAAGTGAGAAGTCCTGTTGTAAAGTAAAGAAAACCAAAATAAAGTATAATGTTTGCAGTGTGTGTAATGTATAGGTATTATGTTTTCCCTATATCATGTACAATACTTTCATTGGTTCATTTATTTTCATTAACTCTATTTGTGACATCATCAATAAAAGTCCAATATATGAGAGTGCATGCTGTACTGTAGATACCTAGACTTACAGTAAGTGAAAGACTAATCTGTCTTGTACATTTGTGCCGCAGATAACAATAACCGAGTAAAGCTCATAGCTGACGCTGGTGTGCCAGGCTCAGATTACATCAATGCAAGCTATGTGTCTGTAAGTATAAAAATACCCTATGGTTGGCCATTCGGGTTACAGATGTTGGTTTAAAAACCCGATCTAAAACATTAAATCCAGAGGACTGCATTGCATGAAGATTTGCTTTATTGTCTTTATACTTAAAACTTGATGAATATCAGTCAATACCGAATGTGGCAAGGTTTAACCATCTTTATAAATAGCTCATGTGCCTATATGTACTTCAGGCTGTGACTAAGGGGACTTTCAGGCCTTAAATATGACAGCAAACCTCATGTTCCGGATGTTTTACCTGTGATTTTATACATGCCTAATTTAGTAGTTGTTCTCAAAAACTGCATTTCATCATCTGGTTACTAGAAATCTATTAAAAGAGCTTCACTAAGCCACAGCAAAGCTTTTCTGCAGGCGGGGTGAAGTTATTTCCCTGCCAGCCTCAGGATAGTCCGGCTGAAAAATGTATTCCAGATTATATGTTGGTTGTGCCTTGTAAAGGACCCTTCAGAGAGTTATCACAAAGAGTAAATTGATCTGTAGTTTGGCTTGTACTTTAGTTAGCAATGATTCTGCATACTATTAGGTCTAAACTGAAAGGGTTTGGTTGGTATGAGCTGGGAGTACCAATGACAATTTTAGTTTACAGCATGCAGTTTTTCTTCCTTGACATGAATCTTATTGCATACACTCACACTGCCCCCATTACATTATTTAACAGGGCTGTTTAGGGTAAGGAAAACATGGCTTTTTTTCCCCACCTGTCAAAAAGTTGTGTCTGGTATTGCAATTAGGTTTCATGGAAGTAAATAGGGCTGAGCTGCAATACAATACACAACCTGTAGACAGGTGCATGCCTGTTTTTGGAAGACAGTAATGTTTATTTAAACCTAGACAACCTCTTTTACTTCCCTTTCACAGATACACAATACATGTCAATGTCAATCATACAAAACAAATTCTGAGAAACTAGTTAGCTCTATCGGAACAATCTTGGCATGTGAATCCATCATATTTAAGGCTGGGTTCACACATAGTATATTTCAGGCAGTATTTGGTCCTCATGTCAGGTCCTCATAGCAACGAAAACCAGGAGTGGATTGAAAACACAGAAAGACTATGTCCACACAATGTTGAAATTGAGTGGATGGCCGCCATATAATGGTAAATAACTGCCATTATTTCAATACAACAACCATTGTTTTAAGATAACAGCAAATATTTGCCATTAATTGACGGCCATCCACTCAATTACAACACTATGTGGACATAGTCTTTCTGTGCTTTCAATCCACTCCTGGTTTTGGTTGCTATGAGGACCTGACATGAGGACCAAATACTGCCTGAAATATACTGTGTGTAACCCAGCCTAAAGCAAGGGGGACAATTGGTGTGGCAGAAATGCTAACAACTGAATCATCATACATTGCTTTGTAAACAAACATAATATTACAAAAAGACTTGTGAATATTGCACATGGACGGCATAACGCCAGATCACTATAGCTCACTACTGCAACTTTTTATGTCCTGCACCTCTCTGTGTCTAGTTCTGCCTGAGTACAGCCCCCATTCCTGTCTACCAAATGTATTTCATACTGTCTACTAGCTGGACCTCTGACAATCAGATAAACTAACCCAGTATTTTTAGCAAACCCTTCTCTCCAAATATTCCACCTTTGTAAGCATTGTGTCTCTAACTGCAACTCCCCATCAGGAACCTTTCCTTCTTCAGTATGAAACTGCCCTTACTCTCCGCACCCATGTGCACTTTGTATACACCCTTGTACAAATTACACCTAGGAAAGTGGCTCTTGGAAGGTAGTTAATAAGTACCTTTAACCTTTAAACGTTTGGAATAGAATAGTATGACAATCTAGTTTTCCATTCTGCTTTTTTTCACAAAGAAATGGAGGGTATACAGTATATTTATAGTGGATTATGCAGCATATAATGTGATATTTGGATAGCATGGGAGTAGAATATGTGCTAGATTGCCTTGACCTTGCAAAAACAACCAGTTAAATAAGTGCAGGCATTTCGTCAATGAGCTGAGAGGTGATGATGATGGGTCCCATACATACAATGGAAATACATTTTACTAAAAGTCTAACCCCTTTACTGTTACAGTACATAGAGTAACAACCAGAGTTCTGTTAGTAAATACTTTTGTCATTTTAGGGTTATATTTGTCCTAATGAGTTTATTGCTACACAAGGACCATTGGCTGGAACTGTAGGTGACTTCTGGAGAATGGTATGGGAAACAAGAACAAAGACCATAGTAATGCTTACTCAGTGCTTTGAGAAGGGCAGGGTAAGTTATCTTTTTACCTCATATTAAAAGGGTTATCTGGCACTACAAAAACATGGCCACTTTTTTCCAGAGACAGCACTACTCTTTTGTCCCGAACTGGAGATAAGAGCGGTGCTGTCTCTGGAAGAAAGTGGCCATGTTTTTGTAGCAATGGATAACCCCTTTAAAGGGGTTGTCCAGCGAAAAACGTTTTCTTTCAATTCAACTTGTATCAGAAAGTTATATAGATTTGCAATTTACTACTATTAAAAAGTATCAAGTCTTCCCATACTTATAAGCTGTTGTTTTATTTTCAGTCTGACACAGTGCTCTCTGCTGACATCTCTGGCCGAGACAGGAAGTGTCCAGAGCAGGAGAGGTTTTCTATGGGGATTCATAGAAAACGGAGACAGAGTTCCTGTCTCGGCCAGAGATGTCAGAAGAGAGCAGTGTAAGACTGAAAATAAAACAACACTTCCTGCATGACATACAGTAGCTAATAAGTACGGGAAGACTTGAGATTTTTTAATAGAAGTAAATTACAAATCTATATAACTTTCTGATGCCAGTTGATTTGAAAGAAAAAGTTTTTCGCTGGACAACCCTTTAACAATTATATGGGCTTTACAGGTTCGATGTCATCAATATTGGCCAGAGGATAACAAACCAGTTACAGTTTTTGGAGATATTGTGATTACCAAAGTAGTAGAAGATGTCCAAATTGACTGGACCATTCGAGACTTAAAAGTTGAACGGGTATGTTTATTTTACATTTTTTAAGCTACTTAATGTATGATGGTGATAATGGAGTACAGCTGTAAAGCACACCCTTCCTTCAGCTCCACCATCACTAAGCCATATTCTCTTCTTGCCTGCCTTCTAAACATATTTGCCACTTGGCCAGTTGATTATTGCATACATGACATTCTAAACAATGACATTTTTAAGTAAAATCTTGTTTGCAACTAGACAACTCGATTACTGGATATTATATCCATGATAAATTATTGTGACTGCTAAGAACTTACATTTGATCATAAACTATGATGATTATTATTGATGTGAAGTTTGAAGTTTGAAAGTTTGAATGTTGTTAGAACAATGGGATCGGAAGTGCTTGGTTGAACATTATGCCCCTTAGTTCCCACTTGATTCTGTTCAGAAAGCTGAGTTTATGAGACTTTCACTGAGTCCGTACAAGCATACTCCACTTTTTGAAGAGAGTTGAGCAGAAAAGTAAGGGAACAGTGCCCAGCCGAGCGCTTCTGCTCCTGAGCACCCAGTCCACCACCAATCAAAGAATCAATTGCAACACATTTACATAATTTTAACAGACAAAGGGGACAGATGAAAAAAAAATGTGATCAGTTGTATGTGTACACAGACATGCAGAACTTCTGTACAAGTCCCCTCTGCACAAGGAATCTCTCTTACATCATGGGGTTCCCTAATAACTATGCTTCTGCATTTAGGAATACAGGTGAGCAGTTATTGTCCTAAAAAACAACTTTTAAACTTGCAGCCTTGTGTCAAATTGGCGTGGCCTAGAGTGTGTGTGCTCGAGCCTTGCACCAACCCTCCGTCCCTCCTCCCCACCCTCCTCAACATTAGGATTTTTTATATTCAACACCTGTCTGAACACTGCACATGGGCCTTAGCGATCCAGCATCTGTGCAGTGTTCACACAGATGATGAATAGGAAAAATCCTGCCCAGGGCATTCCTAATGATGGGGAGGAGGGACAGAGAGGCGGTGCAAGGCTTGGGTACACACACTCTAGGCCATGCCAATTCGACACAGGGCTGCAAGTTTAAAAGTTGCTTTATAGGACAATAACTGCATCACCTGCCGAACAGATCCCAGGACAGATCTTGGATTAAAAGCAGCTATCCGAAGGTACGAGTGGTTTGGGGGGGGGGGGCAGATTGTGGGTACAGAGTCGCTTTAAGATGGATGCCCCACTGATCTTAAAGGAATGGCATATCCTAGTAATTGGAATCACTCTTTAATTTTATATTGCTATATCACCATATAGATATCACCACCACATCACTACCAAAACTGCCAATGTAGAGTAAGTAACCTTACAAAATCATACAAAAATACATTACAATGTTTTTGAAATGTATAATTTTTTTTTCACTACAGCATGGAGACTACATGATGGTGCGTCAGTGTAATTTTACTTCTTGGCCAGAACATGGAGTCCCAGAAAACACTACAGCCTTAATTCATTTTGTAAAAATGGTTAGAGCAAGCAGACCACATGAAAATACACCAACAATTGTACACTGCAGGTACCAATTCTAAGTTGAAAATATGGGGGTTACATTTCATTAAAATGTATAAAGTGCTATGCCAGTTTTTATTTGGTATGATAACAATGCACAAAAGTCATTTCTTATTGTACACTAGGTCAGTAGTGTAATGTGAAGAATATATAGTCTAGTAAGTGATATATAATCATTGGCATTTGTCTTTTGGAAATAATTTATTTTTACAGTATAATTTCCTTTTGGAAAATGAAGGTAAAATAATGGCAAAAGACCTGAATGAATAGAATTGGCCACATATTCTGTTTAATTAAACAAAAATTACAAATATTTTATACAAAACACTTCAGTCCAAAGTGAGTCTTAATCCTCATCCCATAACAAAACTTAAAACAACCACATAGCATAGCACATCCATGAAGCTCCAAATCTACCATCAGTCTGCCCGCTACTATATTTTTACCACCAGCCAGTTACGATTGGCCTGAAGGCATTGATTATGGAAGCCTGTGTGCCACCCAAGTCCTCTTACATCATGGACCTCAATACCTAATACCTTAATACCTAACACCAAAGTAAAGAATACAGGCAAACAAAAACATTGCCTGTGTCGTCCAGAGCCATTTAACTCCCCCCTGCATCTAAAACTATACATATCCCTTACCCCTTCCAAAACTGACATGGCCAATTATAAGATGGTCAGTCCACACCCTCTTTAATAAAATCCTGGATGAAAAACATCACAAATCAGTGCTTACTTAATAAAGATGGAGCCCATTGTAGTGCCAAAAATCATCTTCCCCAGTCTGTAATTTTAAAGGGAACCTGTCACCCCCCGTGCCGGGGTGACAGGCTCCCGACCCCCCGTTAGAGACCCCTATACTTACCTCATTGCGCCGGGTCCCGCTTCTGAAGATGGTCGGGTCCCGGAGATCTCAGCCGCCGCAGCCTGGTGCGCGCGCTGAGAGATGAGTCCAACGCTCATAGAGAATGACAGAGCGCTGGACTCTCCTGTCATTCTCTATGGGTGTTGGACTCATCTCTCAGCGCGCGCACCGGGCTGCGGCGGCTGAGATCTCCGGGACCCGACCATCTTCAGAAGCGGGACCCGGCGCGGTGAGGTAAGTATAGGGGTCTCTAACGGGGGGTCGGGAGCCTGTCACCCCGGCACGGGGGGTGACAGGTTCCCTTTAAGTTACAGACTGTCACTGTACCATTTCTTGCAATAAAGCATGGCACAGCACTATTCAACATTATTTATGCTTTAATTGACTACTTTACATTAATCATCCAATCAGACAAAGCAATTAAATTCTGGCTATACTCTAGGCAAAAATATGCCTCTGTAACTCTTAAACCATTCCACTGCCCAAAGCCTGGTAAGATACAGATTGCTGACACCCAGCTAACCATACTGCCCCTCTTGGCTTCTTAACCACCACAAAAAACATAATTTGAGAATGAAAAACAGAAGGTAGCTGACTAAAATAAATAAAAAAAATTCAATCTTCCCTTCAGTACCCTCTAAACACCCTCTATCCACTATTCCTACTTTTTTTTTTTAAATATAATAATAAAAAGTAAAATAAATTCTGACCAAACTGGGGGTTGCACTATTTGGTGTCAAAACCACACTGTGCTGCCTCCATTGTGGCCCCTTTCCCCTGCTGTTGCACCTCAAAGCCTCCATTATACCCCATTACTGTACCTATAATCACCCCTGATTCTGTACCTGATAGACATGCCTGTCCTGTTTCTGTACCTAATCTTTGCCCATTAGTGTATCTATTTGCCGCTGTTAGTATATGTGATCGTCGTTCCCGTTACTGTAGCTAATTCTTGCTCCTGTTACTGTGCCCAATTATCGCTAGTTACTTTACATGAAATTTGAAAGATTATTATATACATATTATATTAACTTATTTGTTTTGCATGAGAAATGCAAATCTTAATTTTTTTACTGACATTTTAAAGTTTTTCACAAAGTAAGGGTTAATGGATTGACCAACATTTACTACTAACATGAAGTACATTTTTGAGAAAAAAAAATCCAGAATCACTTGGATAAGTTAAAGTTTCACAAAGTTAAAAGCAGATAAGGTGAGACTGACCAGATTTTAAAACAGCAAAAGTGGCTGAACAGTTAACGGGTCAAATAAGGACTCCCATATTTTTTCTGCCCATATAATGCTCACACCCTGTATTTATATATATAAAAAAACCTCTGCTATTCGCAATGAAAACAGCATCCGTTCTTTTCAGCCAGGTTGCCATTGTATTGAAACCAATGCAACACAGCCCATTTTCTGCCCACACAGCACTGACAACAGCTGTTGTTTTTTCTATGGCCGCACAAATAAATGACATGTCTTTTTGAACTGCCAACATTTTAACGGCAAATGAAGGCCATGTTTTGAAGATAATGGCCTTTGTTATCACTATAATGGCCTTTATTTTGAAAACATGGTTGTTATTTGGCATCAAAATGGCCATAAAGCGGTCAAAAAGAGACAGTGTACAAACATATTATCTGTGGATATATATAGTGCCTATATTTGTGACAGTTTTTTTTATCTTCTTCAACAAAATAATTTGTTGAAAAAAAATCTGAAATAAAAGTATCCATATGTTTATGTTTTAGTGCAGGAGTTGGAAGATCAGGGGTTTTTGTTGCAATGGATCATTTAATCCAACACATTAACCACCATGACTTTGTGGACATTTATGGTCTTGTAGCAGAGCTAAGGAGTGAACGAATGTGCATGGTGCAAAACCTGGTAAGTGAAGAAATATGGACAATGGATTGTTTAGAATTTAGTTTTCTTTGCTTGTCTATTGCAAGAAGATCAGAATCCACACCAGAAAACAATGACATGTCATGTTGATATTTTGATCAGTGTGTAAAGGTCAGAAGTAGTGTTGAGCTAGCATACTCTATCAAGATGGAGAATATGCAATGTAACTCCACTTAACCCCTTGGTGGCCAGACTGAACAATTTGGCCACCAGGGGGTTAAGTGGACATGCTATGCAACCCCACTTAATCCCTTGGGGGCAACACTGAACAGTCTGCCCCTCAAGAGGTTAAATGTTGGGAGTGAGGGAGTTATACTTACCATGCTGGGCTCCTGGTGTGCGGCATCTGGGACACCACTACAGCCACTCATTGGCTGTACAAAGACTCCTGCAGTTTCTGCTCAGACAATCAGTGGCTGCAGCGATGTCCCACCTCAGCCGCTGATTGCATATGAAGTAGGATGACAGAAGATGTTGCCGGGATAGATTCCCCCCAACAGAGCACAGTCTGGTCCCCAGGGGCTAACTTAACTCCCTGGGTGCCAGACTGTTACTTTCTGAGGTTTTCAGATAAGACACCCTCCTCTCATCTGAGTAGATGAAACCTGGTAAAATGCTCGAGTCTCCCATTGACTTTAATAGGGTTCATTACTCAAGTTGAGCACTCGAGCATCAATATTAGTCAGAAGCACTTTTAGACATTGTGCCCCTTTGGCTTTGATTAGCAGTTATAGAATTTTTTATAAAATACTTTTTAACCCTTTCTTGTCCTGCACTATACATATACAGTGCTGGCAAGTAGGCCTTAACATGAAGTGCTGTAAATATACAGCAGTGGGATGATATAAGAGCAGGAGCTAACACCTGCTACAATGGTTGGGATTTGAGCTGCAGTAGGTCTGTCCCCAGCACTTTAACCCCTTAGGTGTCATGGTTAACAGTAACTGTGCCATTTAAGCAGTTAGAGGGGAGTTCCTTTGTCACCGCATCACTGGCCCTACAAATAATACTGTTGCAACCATAATTACTGAAAAAAAAGTAGTACTGAAATAGTCACTATCAAATGTAATCATACTAAGAAACAAACTTAACACTTCATGTATATAGCAAAGTGTATAGTGCAAAATTCTAAACATAAAGAATGGTAGAAGAGTCAGTAAATCATATGTACTTCAGCATGATACCATTTAATTTACAAAAGATCAAATAATCATATAACTACATAAGGTTATGGCTAAAGATGAGCGAACCTCGAGCATGCTCGAGTCGATCCGAACCCGAACTTTCGGCTTTTTATTAGCGTTGGTTGCTGAACTTGGATAAAGCCCTAAGGCTATGTGGAAATCATGGATATAGTCATTGGCTGTATCCATGTTTTCCAGACAACCTTAGAGCTTTATCCAAGTTCAACAGCCCGATTCGCTCATCTCTTGTTATGGCTTTCAGTTATAGAAATAGAATCTAAATAAACATTCTGCCCCCTACAGAATAACTGGAGGTAATACTGCTGGGAACCCAGAAAGGAGGTGAAATGTTTCCTGCAATGAAAGGAGTGCACATGTGTAGCCAGCGCTCCATTCATCTATATAGCGGTGCTCTGCAGTGTTCAGTTATGGATAGAGGGAAACTTTAATAATAATAATAATAATAATATTTATTTGTATAGCGCCAACAGATTCCGCAGCGCTTATTTAAATATATAAATACATTACAGGTTATATATTAAATTATACAAAGAATAAATTACAATACCAAATTAGTGACCTGCTCTCATGAGCTTACAGGCTTGGATGACTGGGAGTAACACGAGAGGCAACAAGTGCTTTATTTGTCAATGTTCCAGTCATTGTACATGGAATCTCGAAGTGCCTATAGGTGACTGGGCGAGCCAGTCACAAGCCATTTTCTAAGCTCAGATAACAAGGACAGTGTAACTAGCACTGAAGAAGTTATAGAGAGGATGGAGAGGGGATAGCAAAGGGAGACAAGATTACGAAATGTTATAAGCACGCCTGAAGAGATGGGTCTTCAGGGCACGCTTAAAACTGGGGATGTTGGAAATAAGTTTGAGGTCTTTGTGGAAATTGTGGAATAACCCCTTTAAGGCCCAAATGAGCTCTCTGCTCCTGAAGAAAAAAAATTTTTGTTTCTAAACTGTTACTGAGGGCAATGAGGACCCTTTTTTTGTTAGACAGCTCAAAAAATGAGATATAAGGAGACCAATGCTTTTTTATAAGCATGCCACCAACAGTCAGCAGCAATAGATACCTGGTGCAAGTGTAGTATGGTTGTGGAAAGGGAGAGAGACACAGATTGTAGCTCCTACATCTGCTGCAACCTATTTATTCATGGTTAATGATTCAGACATTGGTCCAGCTCTCTTGAAGCAAAGTACTTAGGGTATGTTCACACTAAGTAAAATATTCCACTCCCTCGTTGCCGCCGCTCTCCGCTCAAAGAAATGACCCATCACTTCTTTGAGCGGAGAGTGGCGGCTGCGGAGGAGCGTGCACTCTCCCATAGATGGGCTATGACACACTGAGACAGGTGGGATTCCGCGGAGGAAAGTTCCGCCTCGGAATTCCACCTGTTTTACTGTGTGACCATACCCTAAGTGTGGAAAAGTGTACTCTTCTGCATATTTTACTGCTGCTAATTTGTATAACATACAATACTGAACCTTACAACAATAACATAATGGGGAAAATTTATCAAACTGATGTAAAGTAGAATTGTCTCAGTTGCCCCTAGCAACAGATTCCACCTTTAATTTTTCAAAGAATCTGTGAGGAATAAAAAAAACTGGAATCTGATTGGTTGCTAGGGGAAACTAAGAAAACTCTACTTTACACCAGCTTGATAAATCTTCCCCTATGTGTTTTTTTTACTTGAATGTGTCACCACTTATTTTGTATCTTTATGTTATTACAGCATACATCATTAATATAACAAAGTTCTTTCATACTAGAATGATCTTGAATCCAATGTGCCCAGTCTATATAGGTTATTGTTGTCTTTCTTCCCCCTTCAGGCACAGTATATATTTTTACATCAGTGTGTTGTAGACCTATTAGCAACCAAAGGCAGTAACCAGGCCATCTGTTTTGTAAATTACTCTGCTCTTCAGAAAATGGACTCTTTGGATGCCATGGAGGGTAAGCAGATACGGGGCACTTTTTTTTCTCTTTGCCTTCTACATTTAAACTTGAATTTTCATCAGAAATCTTGTAAAGGCTTGTTATCATTATATCTGCATTATGTACGTAGCATGTTTGCATATGTTACTGCTATTTCATTTTTTTGTAATCTAGTGTCTGCAGCAGCCCTAAGGTCTATCATCTTCTTGAATTTAGACCACATATTTTAATGATTATGCTTAAATTTACCTTTCTGACTCTGACCCATAACTTTTTAATTCTTCCACTTAGAAAGATGTGTGGCTCATTTTGTGCACCATTGTTTTTATTGTTACAATGATAATGGGACTTTTTGATTTATTATTTTGTTTTCTTGGATGTAATGTGACCAAAATCTGCAACTCAGAATTTTTTTTTTACCGTATTTTAATAGGTCAGACAATTTTTAAAAATTGGAGTGATTTAGATTTTTATTATTCTTTAACTCTTTTTTTTTTAAGTTCAGTTAAGGTTTTTTTTTTAAGTATAAGGGACTGCTTGATTGCTCATAGGAATAAATGTAATACTGCAGTATTAAATTGAGCCATCAAATTGGTACTCCCAGACTGTAGCAATAGATCCATATCAACATTAATGGAGATTTCAATATGATGGGTTAAAGAGTTAAAGAGAGTCTGTATGCAGATGTGAACTCTCAAAACCACTGCTATATAGAGGATAGGGCCCTACATGTTAGGTACCTGTAGCTCTAAACCCTGACCACTTTCTGAGCCCTTCCTGTCATCTCTAACAACCAGTCAAGGGAATGCTAGAACCATTGTTTAAAGGGCCCAGAAAAGTGCTCAGTGCAGACACCTCTGGGCACTTAACATGCAGTGCCCGTCTCCTTGGTACTTGCAGCTGTGGTCAGGACATCAAAAGGAATCTATCAGCTCTATTACATGCACAGAGCTGCAGACATAGGCTATGTTCACACAATGTTTTTTCAGCTTCGTCCGTCATTTTGATTATGAAATAAAGCTGTCTGGCCTCCCCTTAGTGCAATGACCGCTGTTGGTACATTATTCTAGTTTGGGGTTACTAAATGGACTTTGGGTGTGTTTTATTTGAAACGTCCATTGAATTTAATAGTAAAAACGGAGAAAGAACAGTGACAAAAGAAAAACTATGTGTGAACAAGTAATAAAAAATCCGCTGTTTGCAAAAGATGTCCGAAAATAATGATCATGTTCATTTTACAGTTAACGGTAAAAACGTCCATTATTCAATGCATTGTGTGCATTAGATGTCCATCTTCCCATCGACTTCAATCCATTGCCATTGCTGTCAGTTAAATTGCGGCAATAACTGACATTTTTTTAATGTATAATCAGTTTTTATTCAACATTTTTCAATAAAACATAAAATAAAATATAGGTACAAAGAAGAGTCTTACTCAACAGACATAGGACTCAAAGTTTACATAGCACAATAAACCCAAATTCGCGGAAGGTAATAGACGGAGTGATAGGGGCTCACTCAAAACTGCATAGCGTCCATATGTAGTGATATGCCCAAGGGGTAGGCACACATCCAATGAGTCCCATAGCCCCCATAACAACTGAACGCTGAGAACTGCGACACACAAGAGGAGCATCCCATATAACAAAAACATTCCAGCTTCCAGCGAAAAAACTTATCAGAAACGGAGAACATTAGAGGTACAAAGAGAAATGTACCATTAGAGGGGTGAACAGGGAAGGCAAGGAAGGGAAGACGGGAAGGGGGGGGGAGGGGTATTTGCCCTGACCAAGGGGGCCACCTCCCCACGGGGGAGAGAGCGGTGGATAACTAAATAGGCATCTCAGGAGGTACCCCATCAGAAAACAGTGCCTGAAAGGCGGGAGAATCCCGAAACAACAGCCAGGACAACCATACCGTCTTATATCGTTTGTTGCATCCCGAGGCTTCAGCAGACAATTCCTCCATACGATGAAGGTGTGACATTTCGGCCTGCCACTCCGCCAGGGTAGGGACCTGCGTGGAGCGCCAATGGCGAGGAATAACTGTCCGTGCTGCAGACAGACAGAAACGCAGGATACTCTTTTTCTGTCGGCCTATAGCACCGGGGAGTATAGAGAGAAGCGCCACTTGAGGCGTCCTAGGTGCCGATTGCCCCGAGATCGCCCGGTAAGCATCAAAGACACCTGACCAGAACGAGGTTAGCCTGTCACACCCCCACCATACGTGTAGCATAGTGCCCTTCTCATTGCTGCACCGCCAACAAAGGTCTGACACAGACGGTATCATGGAATGAACTCTGGTTGGGACCCGGTACCATCGGGAAAGAACTTTGTAGTTCCGTTCCTGAGCGGAACAAGCCGTGGACAATTTATGTGTAAAGATGCATGCTTTCAGCCTGTCCTCTGGGGTGATTATGGCCGACAAGTCCTTCTCCCATGCGGCCCAGAACGCAGGGGGGTCATCCTCCCCGTCCTGCTGAAGGAGGCGGTATATCACAGAGATGGAGTGCTCAGGAGGAGAGTCCAAAAGGAACAGGGATTCAAAGGAAGTAGGGGTAGAAGATACAGAGCTGTGGCCCCCACGAGGGCCAAGGTACGAGCTAAGCTGAGAATATTCGAGCCAAGATAGGTTGGTGGAACCGGCACGCGTCTGCAAATCCCCAAGGGGGGGTAGGGGGTTGCCCTCAAGCACTACTCCAAGGCTAGGGTTGTCCCTGGCCTTCCAGAGCAAAAACGTGTCCTTCCTGTACGCCGGGGGGAAGTCAGGATTATGGAATAAAGGAGTGAGCGGGCTGAAGGGTCTGGACAAAATGTTACTACGTACCAGACGACGCCATAGGGTAACCGCCACCCTCGGTAAGAGGGAGTCCGCAGAGAACGGGGAGGGGACGGAAAGGGGGAGCCAAGAGACATTAGACAGGGGGTAAGGGACCTCTTGTTGATCAAGCCTGACCCATTGCTTTGAAGCAGCATTGTACCTCCAATCCAGCAGGCGCTGAAGGACCGCAACTGACATTTTTTTAAATATTAAAATTGTCCTTTTTTCCATGTTGTGTGAACATAGCCTTAGGCAGACAGCTGATAAAACATGATAAAATTATACCTGTCTTCCAACCGATAACTTTTTGCAAAGTCATGAAATCATGTTTTTTTTTGTAAGCTCAAGAGTCAGAGAGGCTGTGCTGAGTTGCAGCATGCATGCCTTCCCTCTCCCCTACCCTTTCCTGCCCTGTATGATTGATGTTCAAAGCTTAGTGCTGGAAGCCAAGCACTGTCCATCAATCATGCAGGGCAGAGAGGGGTGAGGGAGGGAGGTGCATGTACAACACAACCTCTGCAGTTTTTAAGTAAAGAAAAACTTCTGAAATATAAATCATTGGTGGAAACCAAGTGTATAATACAAGCTAATCATCTGACTATACAAGTATCTCAGGTTGTTTGGGGCCACTATTGTACAGTTTAGTGTGACTTTTACTAAATTTGAAACATTTGCGTAAATGGAGCAGTTACTTAAAGGGAATCTGTCCCTAGGTTTATACTGCCCTATCAGAGGGCAACATAAACCAGTCACATAGATGTTGATTACAATTATATATTACTTTCATCATTCTGTGTATCCATTCTTCTTACATCCAGGAGAATTAGAGCCATGTTGAGCCATATCCTCTCTTCACCAGCTGCTGATGGACAGCTGTCTGACTACGCACAGTATAGGCAGTAAGCTATCACTGGCCAGTGGGTGGAAGGAGTGGCTCATGAATACTGGGGACTACTAAGAGCACAAACATAATGGAATTGACTTCCCTGCTGCACTCAGTGTCCTCAATATCAACTAGAATATCAGAGGAACAGCTGCGTGAAAAGATGTAAGTGATACAGTATTGTAATCAGCATCTCGGTCACTAGTTTATTCTTCCTTTAGATAAAAAAAGCATAAATATTAGTGGAAGAGTTTCTTTAACAGAAAAAGCTTATCATGTTATGGGTATAATTATTATTGCTTTTTTTTCAATTTTTTTAGGTGATGTTGAACTTGAATGGGAAGAGACAACAATGTAACATTCTGTATCAGACAAAACTGTTACTTGTGGCAGAAGCCAAAAGAGCTCCTTCTTGTACAGAAGAGCAGAGGAGACAAGAATTGACAACAGGTTATCCCTGTGCCTTAAAAATTTTGTGCACAGAAACACAAAATATTAAAATCGTTTGCACTGTTGTGGCCTATCAGCAAAAGAATCAAAGAAGACTACAAAAAAAAAAAAATAATTATCTTGAAAGAGATAAGCAGAGCCAAACGGAATGTAAAGTCTTACTGTCCTCTGTGTGGATACCTCTTTTTGAATAATTACTGCCTCTTTTTGATATATATATATATATATATATATATATATATATATATATATATGTTAAGGATTTTGTCGGTCTTGGAATACCATGCTCTGATCTTGAACAGCTGAAGGGTCACCCTGTGACATTAGGGAAATATTTTGGCTTTTACACAGCACACAGTAGCTCTTCGGGGATACTTGGGGCTATTTAAGACTGCCAATTGTTTTATTGTTCCTATTTCAATATTTTGCATATATTTGGCGATAAATAACCTTGTTTATCTTTCTCTTTTTTAATATATTAAATACATTGTAGAATAAAGGTTTGATTTATTGTATCATCCAATGAGTTAATTTGTTGTTCTTGCCCTTAACTCTCAAATATGCGAGAAATAAACTCAAGGCTGTATCTAGCAGAAGACCACAAAATTTATTACAATCAGTATAATAGAATTTAGGGTAAAATTGAAGTTTAGTCAAGCATGGACAATAAGTGACAATAAATATACTGTGAATTACTTTAAGATGTATCTTGTTGACTATGACCTCAAATAAAAGATTTTATGAAGGTTACATACAAGCTCCAGAAATTCATGTAGTCTGTCAAGATTACTTATTAGTTACTTCCTAAGTAAAGTCAACCATATTTGTAATACATCAGCTATTTGTTGATGCATAAAGGACACATTTTGGGCTAAGAAGACAATAAATCACATATTATATTAATAAAGTATATAGTATTTATTGGCATGCCTCCTTGCCTCTTTTCTACCCTTAGTAGTATTAGTAGGGTAAATGGTGTAAACACGACTCCCCCCCCCCCCCCCCCTCAAATCCTCAGGTCATGTTCATTATTTGTGTCCGTAATTATCAAAAGATGGCCATCTTTTATTATCACAAATATTGCCACAAAATGACAGTGTGTGAACATAGCCACAGCGAAAATTGAAAGAATGCTTTAGTACTCTGTTGGGCCAGTTCTAGCCTGGATACAAGATGAGAAACAATTAACCCCTTAACGACGCAGGACAAGTATGTTCAACCTGCTGCCATTAGGGAGAAGCAGAGAGTGCTTACAGCACGGGCCCTCTCCACACCCTGGCTCCCGGCTGCTATAAGCAGCCAGGGATCGCGGGTATTAGCCGGCGCCACCGATTGTTGCACCTGGCTAATTAGCTATTTACATGCAGCTGTCAAAGTTGACAGCTGCATTTAAATAGCTTGCGTTCCCCATCCCAACCTGGTCTCAGTGCCGCAATGACGCTGATCCCATCTAGGCCATCAATAGATCTAGGCTGCAGCTAATCGATAAACATTTTTGGTATTGCTACAGGCGGATTTCCTCGAACTATTAAATTATCACATTCCTGATTTTGCACGGTAAATCACTTAAGCACCTACCAAAGTGCAAAATTGTATATTTTTTTTGTCACATCAAATGTAGAAAAATTGTAATAAAAAGTGATCAAAAAGTCGCATATACGCAAGCAAGCAATTTAGAAAGCACAGATCAGGGCGCACAAAATTGAGACCTCACAAGACCAAAAAATAAAAGTGTTACAATGATAATAGAACAATTACAAAATAGAACAATTTGAAGAACTTTTCGTTTTTAAAAAAGTTTAATTCTTTTTAAATCCAATAAATAAAATAAAAGTTATATACGTTTCCGATTGTTGTAATCATGCTGAATTGAGGAACATAAATAACATGTCAGTTTTACTATAGAATAAACGGCGTAAAAACAGCGTCTTTGCAAAATATAATTGGTTTTGCAAAAAAGAAGGGGCCCACGTGGGTCTGTAGGTGAAAAAATGCAAGCACTATGGCCTTTTAAATACAAAGAGGTGAAAATAAAAGCATAAAAATGAAAATTGGCCCAGTAGGGAAGGAGTTTAAAGAAAAAGATACTCCTAAGTATTAGGTGTAAGCTCCTCTTTGTATTTGCTACACATATATATTACTCCCTCACTTCCTACAATGACAAGAACTTCAATGACAGTGACAAAAACTTCAACTAATTAACTCTCAACAAACTGTATAAAACAGTTATATTTGTAATTTTATGACTTCTCATTTATGGATCAAGATGGGGGATTTATAAAAAAATTGTCTTTTATGACCATGCATATATTTTTGAATTCAGCAAACAGAAGACTTACCAACCCTGCTTGATAATATAACTAAGAGCCCGGTACCCAGAACTAAACAGTCGGATGACAGTGCTCAGTTTATATAGTTCCAATAAGAGATGAGCTGATCTACAATAGGAACAAAGCGGATCACTTTGTTCCTATCTGCATTCTGGTCATCAGGCTGCAAGCTTTGAAGTCTGCTCCGCTCCATGCCTCTCCTCCCCGGGTGCTGGGAAAAGATGGATCTAGTTCTGGGAAACTGGGAGAAGTATGTGTCAGCATAGCTTTTTGATAGGTTGCTGATGTATATTTATAATGTGTGTAGAAAACAAAATGTATAAAGGACCTTAACTTTTTACCTGCTGCTGCTGCTTTTTCTCTTCTTTTTTAACCGCTTAAGGACACAGTGGATTTTGGCCTTAAGGACCACACCAATTTTAATTTTTGCGTTTTTACTTTTTCCTCTTTGCCTTCTAAGAGCCATAGCACATAGCGTCATTAACAGTGAGTACCCAGCTGATAGCAGCCGGTCCCCATGCTTGATAAAGTCCGCTAAGCTCCTGAACTCGCTTTATAGAGCTGCCGGACCCACTGGCGTAGCGGTACATCATGGGTCCATAAGGGGTTAATAATGGAAGAAGTAGGTGGTGAGTTATAATCTTGCTGAATGTATTATTTTTAAATGTCAATGTTGCAAACTGAGTTTGTCTTTTCTTAAAAACTTTAAAATGAACTTTTTGGGCAAAAATAATACCTAGCAACAATGTTAACCCAACAGCACTCCCTGGATTATTGCTTCTGTTGAACAATGCATGTGGAACAGGAGTTGGATCAATTCCAAACCTTATGTGCAATAAAATGAGTAAAGTCCACCCCACCAGTGGTAGAATGCACATTACCATTTAATGACATGACCTACTTAATATTCCAATGATTATATTACATATTTACAACTGAAATTTTTCAAAGTTCTAACAAACTAAGGGTGTTGTTTTTATTTTTATAGTATGATTAATCTGTAGGTTGACAATAATTTTATCTTTCCCGTCAATCGGTCAACACAGATGGTAAAGCATTTTGCATAGGTTTTTTCATTTATAAACTTTAGTGATCTTTTTTAAAAAATTTTTCCCACTAAAAGACATTACTATATGATGGGTTTATCTCTTTCATAATAACTTACATGACAATACTTCTATATTCCAATGTAATATGCCTGTCAGTGATATAATTTTTATTTGCCTTAGGTATCTAAAAAAGTGTGGCCAAGATCAGCATTATCTCTGATTCCAGCTGTTAGAGTGGGGTGTATTTTTAATGTAATAATGCGCTCAATTGAAGTCAATGAGATATTGGCTAACTTATTACTTATACTTATTATTTACGACCTGCTCATACAAAAAAAAAAAAAAAAAAATACATTTTTCCCCCACCTGTTCACACAGGTTATTCAAAGTTACTGCCATATTTTGGTATTATTTTACTGTGTGTAAACATAACTTAAATATCTAAAAAAAATTCTGAAACACATAGCAAATGTGGACCAAAACCTGCATGCCAGTTTTTATGGTGTCAAATATGTATGAAAATATACAAAATATATATGTATCTGCTTTAACTACACATAGGGGGAAAAAAACAAATCAGGGTCCAGTAGATTGCTCTGGGTTCTTGTGGAATATTTATAACTTAGCACGTCAGCGGAGAATACATACAGTGAGCCATCTGGTCCTGCTGTGATTTATTGTAAGTAACAGAGAATGTCTATTGTTTTAGCTTAATTCCTGGATGTTAAGAGACTGAAAAATTGAGCTAGATATGTGATATCCATGAAATTATTGCTCAATTCACGTTAGAATTTAAAAATGATCTAAGCAGATTAGATTTCCCTCCAAAACAAAATTCCAAATAAAAGTGAGATGATTTGGATCTGTTTTAAAATTCCGTAAACACTCCTATAAATGCTGTTTATAGCCAAAAAATGACTTTTTTAGTAGAGAAGTATAATGTTTCAATGTATTTCCTATCTTTATTCACTGGAACATGAAATCCTGAAATGCAGCTAAAGCAGTAAGCACAATTTTTTTTATTTTATTTTATTTTGTAGAAATATCAGTAGATTTTATTCCATTAATTCTGCCAATTAACTCTTTCCTTCAGCTTCTCAACAACCAATGAGACTACAGCACCCACTGTTTGTTTTTTTTCAGTTGCTTATGTCAACTTTTATTTAAAATAAAAGGGGAGGGGCACCATGAGTAAGTAGAAAATTTCAAAAAATTCTATAAGCATTAAACTCAAAAGAGAGTAGGCCAATAACCAAAATGGGTCTCCATTAAAGTGCCAGGTTTCACCACACAGTACAGAAGGGTCTGGTGTTTGTTTACCTCTTCACACTCTTTCCATGACCTTTGGGCTCCTTGTTGCTAACAATGCCTCGATAGCTCAATCCTGAACAAATAGCAAAAGCCATAATGCCAATCAGAAATATCCCCTTTCTCCAAGGTCCCCATAGGGGGTGCATTAGATTGACATTTATTAACAAACTTTGGCTACTTTTGAGTAGATGTGCTTTTTAATTTTAAATTTTAAATTTACAACTCAGGCTATGTTCACACGCCACCAGAATGACAGCCATTTTTATTGGATGCGTGTCCTTTTAAGACAAATAACAGCCATTATTTTATGAGAACGGCCGTTATTATACAAAGTAATGCAGTAGAAGAAACTTCAGGCACTGGCAGATCTTTGTAATTTCTCTTTATTCCATAAATGAAAAGGTTTTACCCGTTTGTATAAAAACCTTCTCATTTATGGTATAAGCAAAAATTGCTGGGATTTATGAGTGCAGCAAGGTTCTTCTATTGCATTGCTTTTGAAGATTGGAAGTCTTCTACCACATTCCCAGCACCGAAATGGAGTGCCGATCATTGCCTATATTATACAAAGTAAATGACAGCCGTCTAATAAAAACGGCCATCATTCTGACTGTGTGCGAACATAGCTTTAATGAGATAAAACTTAATAGGGGAGATATATTAGGCTGTTTTATGGTAAGATTATCTTGGTTGCTTATAACAACCAATCAGAGATTAAATTTTATTTTCCCAGAGCAGTTTAAGAAATGAAAGCTGAGATATGATTTATTGCTATGTGCAACAAATCATAAGACAGCACAATAAATCTCCCCAAATATCCTTTTGCAAAAAAACTCCTAAAGATCCACTTTGAGGGTATGTTTACATATTGTTTTTTCATAACTACGGGCATATTTTGATAGGGACGGTCATAAATAATGGTCATACTTAGGGATGAGTGAATTTACAAAAGGAACAAGGCAAAATGCTTCGTTAGAATCAGCTGACAGCTTGTCCGGCTGCTAGCGTTAAAGTCTGTACTGCTCCTCCCAGGGTGCCGGCAAAGCTGAATCCAGTCCTGGGAAACTGGGAGAAGTTTCCCAGGACTGGATCCACCTTTTCTTGGCACCCAGAAAAGAGTGGCCTGGTCCAGCTTCAAAGAATTCAAAGACTTCAGCCTGAGAAACTGCTGGCCAATCCTAACAAAGCACTTCGTTTTGCTCCTACTGTACTGTAAATTACCTCATACCTACTCGTGATCATTTTTAACGACCGTTATAATAGCTATTTCTTTTCTTTAAAATCCCCCAAAAATAGATGGTGTGTACATGTACAGGGGGCACTACTGGAATGGCAATGACCGTCTAGCTTTGGGTCAATCTTTAAGACTAAAAAAAAAAAAGAATGCTGATGATTCTACTAAAAGGTATTGTTGGCTTCAGACAATTATTTCTTCCTAGAAGTGTCCCCTTACTATATGTTGATCTGCTGCTGGGACTATAAGCGGACTAATTTTAGCATAGGCCCTGGGCTGTTCACCAAGCCTGGGCCCCTCTCACCCTACTGTACCTATGGTAGTGCTAGTGTGGTGTTCATCATACAGGATAGATTATGCCTTGATGCCCAGATTTGTGCAAAATCACGATAAAAATGCATCCAGGGACACTATCCAGGGACAACACACCACTAAAAGTACGAGTCTGGATGGCAATGGGCCCCCCATGAGCTCAGGGCCCCGGGCTACCAACCAAAACTGACTTATTATAATCCGCTACTGGCTAGGACCCTTAGTTATCATCTTTAATTTGTTGTGGTATACAACAGCAAGTGTTCAATGCCAAATAATGCAAAGTGAAACAAGAAAAAATCCTATTGGTGAGATTACTTCTTGCCTTGTGTTGGGTTATTTCTCTAAAGCACACGCTTTTATGTACTGCCCCTATCATTGCCTGTCAGTAATGAAAACCAAGAGGCCTAATGTATAATTTGTCAAGTAAATGCATACACCATAGAAAGCCATACATTAAGACCATGTGGAAAAAATCTTTAAGTGTTCCAGATCAAATTCTGTAAAACATTATAAGTAATGTGATGGGTGATAAATACTAATAAGAGACTATTTGCAAATTAACAAAACCAAAATGGAGCATGCTCACTGCATTGTTTTCCAACCATGAAGTGTGACAGCAATACCAGTATATGTGTTTGTGTGTCTGACAGGGGACCAGTTTCAGAGTAGAAAGTGAAATATGAACTGGAAACATAGATTTGTAATACCTGTATCAATGTTCTTTCATGTTGTATGACCAGAACATTTCAAATGTGGTTCATATTAAAAAAAACTGGAAACTAATGTATATTTTATCAACCTTAACATAGGATGTCTGCTTTTTTCAGACATGAATTTGACACTCTCAACAGCCTACTAGTAACAAGTCTGCAGATAGTATACCATGTCCATTCTTGAAATTTACTTGAAAAAGTAACAGGTTTAGGTTAGGTTTAGGTGAAGAGTTAACACTACACTCTCTAGTTGTTTTATTTTTTTATTGCCAGTTCACAATAAATGGTGATGACTAAGGTAAAATCAATTTTGATAAATTTCATCCTATTTTTTGTTATCTACTTTCATCAGATTTTCATTTATTAGAATTATTTATTAGAATTAGTTACATTTACAGCATTCATTATTATGTGTTTAAAGTGTCACTGTTATTATAATTTTCAAAACCTAAATCAATAAGGGTTGTAAAATAAAGCAAGTTTGCAATTTACATTTTTTTTTTTAGTTATGCTAAGCTGTACTTACTTGAAATCTAAGTCCAGTTTCCTGAAGGCAGTCAGTTAGTTGACGAACACATTGAGCCGTGACACTCTGTGCTGTCCAGGACATTCTGTGTTTGGTCTCTTTTTTTCAACAAGCACAAGAGTAAAAAGCTGCCTTTGGGAGACTAGACCTGGATACAAGTAAGTATAGCTTTGTTTTAAAGTCTGAGAACTAAATAATTAATGTAAATTGCAAATCTTCTTTATTTCACATCCCCTGCTGATTTAGATTTTGAAAGTTATAATGACAGGTACCTTTTAAAACAGATGGGAAAACTGGCTTCCACTTAAAAAAAGACCACCAGGCCTGAATTTACTGAACTGGAAATGGACACTGGTACTGAAACTAGAATAAAATGAGGCTCTACAGCATAACAGCCCTGTTTCCAGTAGTGTACATAGAAGGGCAAAGATCAAAACAGTTCCCAGTTTTGCTACCCTGAAAAGTGGTGACTCTGGGGACAATGCTGCACTCCTGGAGTGAGTCTCCCTGAAGAGAAGTCATTCACAGGTTCACAGCAATGGCAAAAAGGATGGAACAACTATCACTGTGCATCCTTTTTCATGGCCCCCCTAGCAGCTGCATAGGTAACATTTATGTATAAATGCTATGTATAAGCCTTTGCCAGTTGCATATCCATTGTGATAATCTTAAAGTAGTTGACCACTTTATAGTAAAATAGTTCAGTGTACAGTATTAGTAAGTGTGCTCACTGCACTTACTGACCGCAGCTCCCTTTGTCCCTCATAGAGCTAAAATCAGACTCCCCTCCTCCAGGCTGTGCTGCCCTGCTCTGTGGTGAGTCTGTCCATGTGATGGCTGACAGGGAGGAACATGTTACCATGCCCCACCCCCAGTGTCCACCACTGAGCATGTATATGCCCATGGAGGACACTGCTCCTCCCATGCTCCTCCATGTTGGCCATCTTATGAACAGAATCACCACAGAGCAGGGCAGCCCAGTCTGGAGGAGGAAAGTCTGATATTAGCTCTATGAGGTACACAGGAAGCTGCTGTCGGTATATACAGTGAGTACACGTACTAATACTGTACACTGAACTATTTTACTATAATGAGGTGTACTGTAAAGAGCTTCCGTCTGTACTCAGCTTTTTTTTTTTTTTTTTTTTAACCTCCTCACCACTATTACTATTGCATCTATGACCAAGGAAGAGCCAACAACAGGGGAGTGAAAATAGGCTTACACTGCCCATACCAATGCCCAAACCTATGGAGGGTGGAGATGGTCAGGGGATGCATGATTAGGAAGTACAAGGAAATGGCTGGAAATAATGGATAAAATTACTGAAAATGAACTTTTTTGTTAAGTTGTTTTATTTTTTTAACAGAATAAAGAGTAAATTCAGCATTTGTAGGTGCATTATAGAAGGGGGATACAAACTTACATGCACGAGTAACAATTATTTTCCAATTATTTCTCCTGTTTTAATGAGAGCAAGAGAGAAATAATATTGGCAGGCATAATGGTGGCCATTATGGAAACAAAGAGGTGCCCTTTAAATGGTCAGTCTTAAGGAGCAGTGAGATCATATAAGATAAATGAATTTAAAAAAAGAAGAAAGCTAAGGAAAAAGAAAGAAATATGAGAGGTTAGAGCATGAAGGGCTATCTGGCATGCTAGTCTCAAAACGTGTCCCTAGGATCCTATATTAGGTTAAGTCTTTTTACTGCAATATTGAGAGAGTCAGTGAGGGACTCCATATTCCTAACATCCCTAATTCATATAAGTAAAGAGGGAAGATGGGGAGAGGAGATTTTCCAATGGATGAAAATAAGGCATTTGGCAGGATTTTATTTTTAGTATTATAGGAGAAAGCACGAAGGCTAGTCTGCATCCACACTTGAACTGAGCATAGGGAAAGCACAGTGATGGGGTTTGCTAGGTAGTAACCTGGGGGGGGGGGTGAGTGGCATATACTAGTGATGAAATTGCTGGGTAGTATCAACATGTATACAGGACTGCTTATCCTAAAAAGTTATCTGAAGTTGCAGCTACACGTTACCATGTTTAACAATATGGTCCCAGCAAAAATCTAAAGTGGATTGTATGAGTTTAAAAAAGACATCTGTCTTTTTTCCAGAAATAGCACAACTCATGAGTATGCATCATGTATTGCCCCTCTTCTTTCACCTGAATAGGACTAAGCTTACATACTACTGTAGGTACAGCCCATAAACAAGACTGGCAAGATCTTTCTAATTTCAATATCTCAAGACTCAATTTTCAATATTTTTCAATATTCAAGACTATAAATTGAATACTTACACTTGCACACCCCACCATATTTCTATAGTAATATATGTATTTGTGAATAAGTAAAATTATACCAAACACAAAATGCTATTAGTTTAGATCCAGGACCCCATATGGTCTCCAAAAGTCTCAGATTCCTGATAAATGAATTCTTCATTTAAAACTAAGATTGATCAATTAACTTGGAATGTGAAACTGACCTGTTATGTATCTGGGTGGCCTGATGCTCTGCTATCACATCTAGGGACACTGTTGTGCACCATTAAACTCAGGTTACACACCATGTGAGGTAACACGCCATTTAAAAACTGAACAGTTGGAAACCACTTGGTTCTTCACTATAGTTCTCTCTAAAGAATGTTTCCTACTGTTTTATAGAGGCTTTTCATCTAGAGGGAATCTCTAGCGGAGTGGTGTTATGATGTCAAGTTGTATCAGGCATCAGCTACATGTTGTAGCACCATTCGATACACTCTTAAATAGATAGCAACAATAAAATAAAACAGCTTTCTTTTATCTAATCCTTTCATTCTGTTGTACTAGTCTCATTTCAAAGTAATCCTGTTACAACACAGGAGAAAACAGTTCCAGATGCGGTAGTAATGTATTCAACACAAATTTCCTCTAATGAAATAAGACATAGCACCATCATTGTATAGTTTTATCTGACTACAAAAGTTGTCAAAGAGTGTTTGACACTCTTTGACAATACTATCAAGGCATAGATTGGCATCCTGTGGAAAAATTATACTAACATACACCATTGGAAAATGTCAATGGGTCCATTGAGTTTAATAATTGAGATGAGACCTATATGTGTGGAAAATGGACCAACCATTGTAACTAGGTGTGTATGATTGATTCCTCATACTCAGTGGACCTGCTGACAGTGTGCCAGATGGTCCTGCCCTCCATTTTGCCACAGCTCGCCACTTTTGGCCTTCTCCTCTGCCACACTTACCAACTGGCTCATGGCAGCAGGTGTCAGCCCATGTCCACTCTCCTCCTGGCTTGGGCTTCATGCTTCTGGCACTGCTGCATTTCCCCTACTGGCATCTAGTGCATGCATTCGCCTGCCTTCCTGTATTTCAATGTGCTCCTCATAATTTGTTCTACATCTGTCCTGTTTCTACTGAACCTTTTAAAAGCTGCATTGCCTGTTCCTCCTTGCCTGAGTATTGCTTCTTTGGGTTCCTGAGTGAAAATCTTATTCCCATGTTTACTATTCTGTGTAACCTATGTCTGTTTATCAGATTTTGCTTGTCTGCATTACACCTCCTGTAATGTTTGCCTTTGTTGATTTGGATTGTCTGACCCGCATCTAAAGCTGGCTGCCTCATTCTGCTCCTGATTAACCATGCTGTCACATCACCCTTGCTGCTGTTATGATTCGTGTACGACTGTATAGCCTGCTGACTATGCCCAGGTCATCTGGTTCTCTCGTTTTTCCCACTTGCACTGTCTGGTTCTCTGGACCAACCACTACCCATACTAGGACCATGTTTGTGGAGCACCCTGGTGGTGTCTAGAAGTTTGTAGTAATGGAAAGTCCACCACTCCAGTGCAATAAAAGAGTAAACTTTATTTCCACGTCTAAAACATTATACGAAATGATAAAAACATGCGCATGTTTTTATAATTTTTTATCATGTTTTAGATGTGGAAATAAAGTTTACTCTTTTATTGCACTGGAGTGGTGGACTTTATATTACTACAAGGTTCCTGTTACCACCTGCCGCCACCAGGTGTTCCACCCTACCTGCTCCAGGATACCACTTCCTACAAACGGGCTAAGCATAAGCTACAAGGGTGAGCTGATTGCACCCTGTTCCTGTCTAGAAGTCCAGCTTCTGCATCCCCAGTTCAAGAGTTTTGACCTGCTAGGTCGAAAAGACTGCTGCCAGCAACAAAGCCGATTAGTCCAAAGCCTCAAGTCCTACTTCATTAATAAGCAAATTTATTATGTCATCTCTCAAAGGTTACTAAAATTCCCTAAACTTGGCTGATAGTCAATGAGCATCATGAGCCCTACATTGCAAAATGTGTGCATGTTTTCTGGCCTTTCTTTCTTACATCTATTCATGGTTTTGATTTAGCTTTGCAATTTTTCGATGGTGAACCTTAGATTGTTTAACCCAGTTTTGCTTCTATGTTTTTGGCTCTCTCTTTCTGGCATATTTTTTTTTTATTTCGTCCTTATCGTGGTAAATACTTGTGATCAAAGTATTTTAGGAGTGATACCTTTATTGGCCAACAAAAAATGATTTCGTCCTTGGAACCCAAGTTTTCAAACTGCCTTTGTGAACAGAACATTGTCATTCCCAACTAATAGTTTTGTGCTGTTCCTGTATACTTATTACCAGGAAATGTCAATCCCATACAAACACAAAACAGCATTCATGTTAGAAATAATTTCTTTAAACCTGCAGCATTATCACACAGATAATTTTCCATCACACCGCTTTACAACAGGGCAAAATGTTTTTTTTTCCTGGAAAAATATAATTTTTCAATAGTACAAACTTTTTTGATAACTCAAATTGTAAATGTGTCACACAATCTCTGACACCTCATTTTACTTTGTTCATTAGCTGTGCCTGTCCACAGTTTAAGCAGCTGTGTTGTACTCTATAAGAGTTACTGACACTGATTTACTGGCTGCAATGAAGCAATACGGTCTGTTTTCTTCTCTAGAGCTATAAAAATTTCCCCTGCTGCTCTGTACAAGCACAATCTACCTGACGGAGAAAAGAAATTACTGCAATTTCTTATATAGACGTTGCCTTCGCTAGTTCGCTTACTGTCTTTCCCCTCCTACCTTGTAATGGTCTGCTGACTGGTGCAGCTGGTTTACGATCTGAAGACATTGCTAAGTAGTTAGTTTGTCCTTGCACTGGCTATCTATGTAAGTAGTGTGGTTCAATCCCCTGATTATCACAACAAGATCTACAAACATAATATATTGACAGGGGCACGCTTCCCTCTACAGAGTAGGGGGGAAACACAGGATCACCTCCTGCCCCCCCCCCCCCTTGTGGTTTTTTGCACAACGGTTGCTCCCTTTGTTCTCCCAATCTGGAATTTTTTTTAGGATGGACTCGCCTGGAAATCTCCTACTCTGCTTTTCCAGGCTTCTGACTGGTCAATCTTCTGGTGGTCCTGTTCCTAAGTCATCAGAAGCAACTGTGAAGAAGACTTTTCTGTGCCAAGGAGAAGAAGCTTGTGAAAAAAATCGCTTGTGATGATTCGCTGGGAAGAAGTCAGCATTTTTTTTACTATGTTTAGCCGTGGTTTGTCTGAGTTCTCAAGTAAAGAATCAGTCGGTGCCCTGCTCCGGCATTGAAGAGCTTTACCAGCTGCAGTGAAAGGTGCAGTGCACTGGTGGGGAAGATTGGCTCGTAGATGTCTGCAAAAGCGGTCTGGTTCAGAAGAAGCAGGACCAGCAACAACAGTGATCTGCTTTAACCTTCTGCCCAGGGATGCGCCAGAAGATGATTTTGTCTCAGTTCTAGTTCTAAGAGGTGTTGGCCAGGAGGAGCAAAAAAGTAAAATAGCTGGCTCTCCTAGGCCGCCCTCCTCTCGAAGAAGACATAGCCATCATGTCTAATGAGCACAATATTCCCTTAGCTAAGCCTTTACCTGGATCAAAACAAGGCTTGGGTTGTTTTTGAAGGTTTTGCACATGGTTTGGATATGGGTAGATAATTAATTTTTGGTTAACAGGAATAAATGTATTGTTTGGAAGAAATTTGGGAGGGAAGTGAGGGAGGGTAATGTTACTGGCCCCTTTAAGTCTCCCTCCTTTTTAGAATCCTTTGGGTCTGGTTCCAAAGAAACAACCAAACTCTTTACATTTAATTCCCTATCTATCATTTCCTCCTAAAGGTTCAATGAATGATGAGGTGGAAAAATCTTGGGCCTTGATGCAATATGCTTCGTTTGACAATGCAGCTGTTAACTTTTTCGGGAAAAGATGCCCTTTTAGCTAAATCCAAACTTTAGTTAACATTTAGGCTATTGTTCATTAATCCTTCTGGGTTTAATTTCTTGTGGTTTTAGTCTGAGGGCAATTTCTTTTTTTGACGTGTTTACAGATGGGATTTTCTTTCTCTTGTTTTTATTTTGAATGTTTTTTTTCTTTTTTTTTACATTGGTCCCTCAAGGGAGAATCGTCCATTATTTGGACAATTTCCTTTTCATTTTTCAAAAAGATTCCTTGATTTGCCAGCAACTGTTAACCAAATTCTCAGAGGTCAGAAACTTCGGTGTAGAAACTTCTTGGGGCTTACTACGTATAGTGAACGAATGAAGTTTCGCTTCTCGGATTAGAAGCTGTTGAAATTAAAAGGGCTTTTGGAGTCCCTGTTGGTAAAGCGTAAGACCACCTTGCATGAACTGCAGTTTTTACTGGGTCTTTTAGTTTTTACTAAAAGGGTAATCCCTATGGGCTGCATTTTCTCTCTGTGTCTCTATTCTGCTACTAAAGGTCTCAAGTCACCTCGGGAGGATTTAAAATTATGGTGTTTTTTATATCTTTAATTTCTTCTTTTAATAGTAATTTGGTCTGGTGTTGAGATTTTAAAGAATCAGATAATTTCCAACTGTTTATTGATGCTGCACGGTCTTTGGAGTACTTTGCTTTTAAGAAAGGAAGATGGTCAGCTAAAAGTTGGCCTGATAGCTGGGTTAGAAATAGTCTGACTAGGAATTTTCTTCTTGAACGTTTCTCAGTATTAGTGATAGTTATGGTTTAGGGTAAAGACTTAAGGGTTCAATGTATAAGGATTAAGTTGGACAATAAAGGAATTGTGTCTTCATCACATATTGTATAACATGTAAATTGGATAAGGTTGTTTAACTTTTAAGACACTTAGGGGGAGATTTAACAAACTGGTGAAAAATAGAATTGTCTTAGTTGCCCTAGCAACCAATCACATTCCACCTTTCATTTTTCAAAGAATCTGTGAGAAAGGAAAAGTGGAATCTGATTGGTTGCTAGGGGCAACTGAGACAATTCTACTTTACACCAGTTTCATAAATCTCCCCCTTAGTATTGTGTTGCAGGGATTTGGCTCAAAAAGCTCAATATGCACCTGGTATTTCCAATTGCATTGCTGACTCTTTGTCCCATAATCATTTTCAGCGTTTTCGGGAGCTTGTTCCGGACGCTGACCTGGAAGGAGTCAAATTCCCAGCCCACTTTTGGGACCTGGTTTGGAGCTTATGTCTCATTATTTGCATTGTTTCTTGAGTAGTAGAACATGGGTGCATATGTGGCTGGGGTCTTGGGAGCAATTTTGTTTAGCAAGATATGTGTTAGATCAATAGTTAGTGTTAGGGCCCTATTCCACAGGAACGATAATCGGCCGAATCGGCCTGATTCGGCCGTTTATCACTCGGTGGAATAGAGAGAACGATCAGCCGATGATCGTGTCATCGGCTGATCGTTCATTTAGGGCCAGACCTAAAATCATCGGTCCCCCACCACGCATCGCTACGGTGGAATAGCGGTGCGCGGCGGGCGACCGACGATTTGAGAAGCACAATACATTACCTGCAGGGCTTCTCCTCCGCTCTGTCTTCCTCCCCGGGTCCCACGCACTCTATCTTCAGAATGGCCTGTCGCTCAGCCGATCACAGGCCGGGACCGCCGCGGCCTGTGATTGGCTGAGTGGCCTGTCAGCTGACAGGCCATTCTGAAGCTGGAGCGCGCGGGACCTGGGGAGGAAGACAGAGCGGAGGAGAAGCCCTGCAGGTAATGTATGCTGCAAGGGCTGCAAGGACATGGGTAACGATGTCCCCGCAGCCCTCGCTCAACGATCATCGGGCTGTGGAATAGGCCCAGTAAACGAGCAGCGATCTAGTAGATCGGCGCTCGTTTACATCCTTAATCGGGCCCTGCTCGGCCCGTGGAATAGGGCCCTTAGTTTTTATTTCTGGTATAATGCAGAGTGGTTTGTTTATGGTTAGTATTCCAAGGCAGCTTTCTAGCATGTCTTACTTTTTAAAGATGTACAGTTAACCTAGGTTAAAGGGGATTTTCTTAGCAGCTTTAAAGAACACTCCACCCTCTTCCCCTTTTTATGTATTTATTTATGTTATTTTTTTGGGTGTTTGATAGAGGAGAGTAGTCACCTAGCTTTACTGGGCGGATTGTGTCTCTGCAGTTTTTTTTTCGGATTCTGCACTTTTAGTTTTTAACGTATTTAATATTATTTTTAACTGTATGAAATGTACGCTAATTAAACACTGTGGCTGGCTTTTTTCCACGCTCTTGCCTTTGTCATTATTTCATGTGTTTGTTGGTGGGGCCTTGGTGATTCAGTGAAGGCCTTTGAGCCTAGCAATACTGGAGGACAGTACTATGCTGGTCCAGGCTAATAGTAGGCATTTACCAGGCCAGTCTACTCAGGTCCTTGCTAAAAAAATTTTTTATCCCCAGACAACCACTTTTTTTTTTACTTTTGCTTTATTCAATGGGGTAGCTGAACCAAACAGTATATATTAATGGCACATACACAGAGCATACCATAGATACTATATAGGTGATGGTTCCACCTCCACCATGCATGAAGCTTCACACAGGAATCACAGACCTCCCAGTATCATGTATCTATATGATGCTGTGGCTGCATTAGTATAGTCTGCAAAGATTCAAACACTTTCAGCGCTCCTAACGATCCCTGCATCATGAAGATACATGATGTCAGAAGGTCTGTGATTCTGGCATGCAGCTTCATGCTTTGCAACTTCCGTGTTTCATGGAACATGTGAATGTGCCCATTTTTATGTCTAGATTAAACAAAATGTGATTTTTAACTTCTTGAATGACAAGACAGCACTGACGATCTCAAATATGATTCTGAAAAGAGACACTGTTGTTAAATAATGAGGGAATTAACTGGGTTAAGCTTTTTACAGAGCAAAATATATTTATAACAATGCAAAAAGCCGATCTCTATAGGAGGTGCAACAATCCAGCCCCGATCTGTACATTCACTGGAGTGGTACCAATTCTTCATATTCTCTATCACCCAACAATGTATATCGGTAGAGAAAGGTCATTCTCTGACCCAAATGTTCCATCTATGATATACATTAATGTTATGAACAAATGTAAATAAGCCGTACCGATATTTCGGAGCATCTTTGTTCTTATGTTCACATGAGAAATGCAAAAATATATTGAAAACGAAAGAAGCTATTTTGTAGTATGCAACTAATACTCTCACAATATTGATTTCATATTCCAATTGCATCCATTTTCATATGAATGCATAGATATAGTCCAAGATAGGGATGAGTCATCTAGGGATTAAACAGGAATACAAGAATTTAAACAAAAATTAAAACAATATGTTTAACGTAGCAACTGGATTTAAACAAAGTGTAATTTTCCATGGACATTTCCTTTTATGACTTGCCAATATTAAGGGTAAAAGTAGCTGATTACTATGCTGGACACAGTTCTGGCTGACATTCTCATTCTTGTTACACTCTAGCTACTTATCATATCATAGAAGCCAATAAAAGTGGATTGTGTGCCATAGACCGCCATCCAAATAAATATGTGTTTAAGGAATAACTTTAAAAACTCCTTATTGCTTGCTATCAGAAAATAAAAAAAAATATAAAAAAGAGTAATTAACTATGTTAAACCAGAAGGATTTGCTGGTTTCATAAGGAAGCATGGTATACTGTAAGCTAAACTGCTATCAGCATGACTTTATTGCTTAATCTACAGAACCAATCGATTTGAGTTCTCTGGCTTTTAAAGGAGGTCATAGTCATAGTTTTCCTTTGTGTAAGTGTGTAATAGAACAAGTGGCAAACTGTACTGTGGATCTGTGAAACAGTTTAGACACCCGTATGCCATGGCTTCTAAACCCTATAAGCGTGTTCAACAAAGAGCCCTACAAGGAGACTTCTTACAAAATAAAATCGTTGCAACAGCTGAAAGACAGTGAATTTGTTCCATTCAAAAGAATATAATGAACAAGTGTCAACGTGGACAGTTGGTGTCAATTCCAAGAGGATTCCTAAAACTTTGCAGTAAAGTAAAACCCAAGCAGCTCAATTAATAAAGCAATTGTCTGAAGAAAAATAGCATAATGCTGTTCTTAACTAAATCCATCAAGATGTCATGCACGTCCCAAGACGCATTAAAGCGCCTGCAAGAAGAGATTAGCTTCTAAAAGACAAGTTCCTTATTTTACTAGTGTCTGAAGGCAGGGAAATTGTTTCCATTCTATGCAGCTCTAATAAAATAGTTCTTTGTGTGTTTAAAGTATGTGGTTCCTGTTATTCTTAAACAATTTAGAAATACACGGCACTTATTTTGCATGTCTGCTGCATCTGTCTCTGGTAAGACCATGGTGCTCTTAGCATCATCCACTGGAGTAAATTTAAGAAAAAACAGTGGCTAGGTTTTATATTGCAATTGACATAATACATTAATCGATAAATAGTTGAAATATTAATGATTATACCCGCAATATAGAGAGTGACATATTTTATTCATTTCCATGTAAAAATAAAACCTTAGTTTTGGTATTCAGCACAAGAATCAATCAGATCTGGGGCTGCTTTGACAAATTTGTAAGCCTAGTGTAGTGGCAACCATACAGATCTCATAAGTGTCCACCACCATACCATTTTCATACAAATATTAAAAAATAAAAAAGGTACAACCCCTTATCATACACTAGATTGAAGGTAATACTGTACACATAGTATAGTGTCACAAAATAAATTCTCCTTGCTGTTTTTCATTGAAAACATTTTGCCAATGTGCCAGCCATCGAACAGTGCATCTAGTCTGTACAGATGTTCTCGTACAATGCTTCAACCCAGGATGCTTCTAAGAATGCCTTCCATGTTACAGTGCCTCAGCCTCCGAAACCCTCCAGAGTTCCATCCACTGTGCCTCCCAGAGTCTTTACTTTTTACCTCCAAGTAAGAAAGAGAGATGATTCAGCACTTCTTAAATTGCAATTCCAATTTCAACACATTTACCAAACTGTTTTGCAACATTCTCCAAACCCGAATACTTGGCATTTGACTCCCAAAATCCCAAAATCCCAAAAAGTTGGATGCTAGATTCGTTTAGCAAATTCGCAAAACATGGCGGCCGCACATGTTAGCTATATTTTGGCAGGAGTAAGGGATTCTCCATAATCCCTAGTGCCCATCCAATCAGCTGCAAAACCCACTGTGATGTCAGCACCCCCTCTCCCCCTTTATATAAGGCGATTGGCTTCCTGGAGGTGGCCAGTTAGCTGTGTGTAGTGGAGAGTGGGTTGCAGCAGGCAGTTAGAACAGGCAGTTAGAACAGGGAGAGAAATACAGAGAGATAGGGACAGAGAGGAGAGGAGGGTAGATTGTGGGTGGTTTTCTGTGGGAGCAGTGAAGCCATTGTCCAGTATACCAAGTCACTGGGTACTGAGTGTGCATCATAGCAAGTCACAATGAACACTGTGTCCATCTTAATAATTCACATTTACCAAAGTCCACTGCTGTCCTGGGAGAAAATTGATATTATATGATCCGCCAATGTCCATGGTGGAAATTGAATGATTGACAGGCTGATCGACAAAAAAATGACATTTTCCAAATTTGACACTGTTAAAGCAATAGTAATAGTCCTCTGTAATAGTCCCACTATTGTAGCTATACAGTAGCTACTATAGTTTGCCTGTTTTAAATTCCCGCTAATTTATGCAAACTTTGCAAAACGAATTTCTGAGTGATTCGTTCATCTCTAATTCTATACTTAGACAAATATTCTCCCCATACAGTGACCATATTGAGAAATATACTGGTACTACACAGTGCCCTGCAGACAGTATAAGAGTACAGTACACGTATATTGACTAAATCAAAGGGGATGTCTTTTTTTTTCTGTAGACTTATTTTATTAGCGTTTTCATAAATTAAATATGAACATACATGGAAACTCATGGTAATAAATGGCAGGCATAACACATCAAGGCATTTAAGGGTGCAATGTGGTTATTACAGCATCAGGCTATGTTCAGACTACTTAAAAGTTGCCGATGGCAACAACGGCCGTACTTTATGCGCCTGTGAACACTGCCTCTACTTCAATTGAATTCCGGCTGGAGCGTATACACATCACATGCGGACCCGCAAATTCAGTGAATTGCGGCCGTAGGAAACCCTGTCAGTTCACACAATGACGCGAGCGGCTCCAGCATAGTGTAGTGTAAATAGGTCAGTGCTACCACTTGTACCAATAGATCAATCCGGCAAATGCAACTCTTCCAGGGAACCTGACACATGATCCATTAGGTACCAGCCAGTGTTTTTGAAGGGTCCCCCTAATTCATGGATCTCAGATGGATCCCTTAATGGGTTCCACAGGTGATGCCTTCTCAAAGAAAAGTAAATCAATTTGCCTATTATTCTCGGGCCTGAACCACCCTGAAAACCTCTTCCAACCAATTATTTTTGGTTTTTTATGTACATGTCTTTGTTTCCTTGCTTCTCCTCTCCCCCACAAACCTTTCACCACCCTCTGCCCCATCTTTCCCAGTAAGAACCTGAGCTGGTTATAGTTAATATCAATAAAATAACAGCGCAGATTGTACTGGTCCTGGAAAACACAGTACTAGAGTTTCATCAAGTTGGATGCCACCCTAGGGAGTCCTGGAAAGTATATAGTTAGCCCCATACTTGCACTTTAGCCACTTTACTTATTAATAGATATGTATGTATTCATTTATGTTATTGTAATCTAATATACTTATCTCCTGTCATATATGGTGGATGACTTGGGACCCCTAAACTCTTTTTGTTTTTAATGGATGATTTTACTTATGTTTTGTATCGTTTTGTCATTTATTCAGTATATTTTATAAGTAATTGTGGTAAATTGGTCTTATGCGGGGAAGCTATAGATGTTCCATATATTTAGGTATTTCCTACCATAAATTGGGATAAACACTAGAGATGAGCGAACCTCGAGCATGCTCGAGTCGATCCGAACCTGAACTTTCGGCATTTGATTAGCGGTGGCTGCTGAAGTTGGATAAAGCCCTAAGGCTATGTGGAAAACATGGATATAGTCATTGGCTGTATCCATGTTTTCCAGACAACCTTAGAGCTTTATCCCACTTCAGCAGCCCCAGCTAATCAAATACCGAACGTTCGGGTTCGGATCGACTCGAACCCAAACCCGGTTCGCTCATCTCTAATAAACACCCTTTTAAATTCTATTTTTTATTTTTATTTATTTTTGCAATATATGTGTGAAGCTAGCCTGTTCAAACCCATTATTTCCCCTGGAGGTAAGTAACATAAGAAATATATGGTAATTAGTCATCTCCCTGGCTCCATTCATACAATATGAGCATTAGCTGTGCATGTTAATGGGCAGTAGAAGCTGACAGCTATCAGATGATTCTTAGTAAATCATCCCTAAAGAATACCCAGCTGTTTTGGAAACAATGCCCACAATGTATAAAATATGGTCCCTGTAATTACTTTACTGCATGCTGTATGGAAACAGAAAAAGTGAGCATGAGTACAAGGCAAGTCCTGTTGGTTAGAATTCTGGCCTGGACATGGTTAAACAAGTCAGGACAAGTAAGGGGACAAGATGACCATTTGAGACAGTAGTATTTAGGCTACACAACACTGATAATAGCAAAGGTCACCCTGGTGGTATTTGTGCCACCCTCCCCTTTGTACTCATCTATGCCATTTATAAAAGAGTGACACAATAAACAAGCAGTGCAGATACAATGGCTCAAACCACTTTACCGCTTATAATGAGTTTCATATTATATAAATGCTCTGTAAGTTGTAGTATCATGTTCTAATAGTGTCATTTACACTGCACATTTGTGTGCATTCTTTGGACATGGCTGTATTACAGATCTGGGTTGTACATGGGTCTATATTATACAGATCTGGGTTGTACATGGGTCTATATTATACCTATGTTATGTAAGATTCCTTCTTATGTGTCAAGAGCTCATTCCCATATATCCAGTGTTATGGCCAAATTTTCCTCTGGCGTATTAGAAAATCGTCAGAGAAGGTCATTCCTGGCATTTGGCATGTCAGCTGAAAGACTGCACTGGTCCAGATGCCGGATAGGAATACACTTTTTACTGTGTTTTTCTATCTTAGGCTATGTTCACACGACGTATATTTTCATAAAACCACGGCCGTTGTAACAGGGCCGTGATTTATAGGGTAGTATACGTCTATTGGTGCCTAGGAATCCTGTTCGGAGCGTATACACATGGTATACGCTCCAGCCGGGATGTCTTGCGGCGATGCAAACAACAGACATGTCAGTTTTCTACGGCCGCTATTCATTGAATAGCGGCCGCAGAAAACTATGTCAGTGCACACTATGGAGCGAAAAGATCATCCGGCCGGTACTGCAGAACCCCCCAGATGATCTTTTCAGAGACCAGGCCTTCCGTGACCCAGCCGGGTCACAGACCGGCCGGTCTCTTACGACATGTGAACATGGCCTTACTCTGAATGTTTCAGTAGAAATTGAGTGAAATTACCGTAGGGCAACTAATCCATTTTAGCATCAACTGCATTCTGTTTCTGTATAAAAAAACTAAACCTAATGCATATGATTAGAGGTGAGCAAAGCAAATCTGAGGGCATTACATTTGCTTTGTAGCGATTCGTCTGATTCGATTTGCAATGTTAGATTACAGAACTGTCTTTTGGCTCAAGCAAGGGATTCTCCATAATCCCTAGCACCCATCCAATCATCTGCAAACCCCACTGTGATGTCAGCACCTCTCCCTCACCCTCTATATAAAGTGATTGGCTTCCTGGAGGCGGCCAGTCAGCTGTGTGTAGTGGAGAGAAATACAGAGAGATAGGGACAGAGAGGAGAGGAGGGTAGATTGTGGGTGGTTTTCTATTGAAGCTGTGAAGCTATAGTCCAGTATACTTAGTAACTGGGTGACGGTTGTTCATTATATTAAGTCACTTAGTGCTGGGTGTGTATTATAGGAAGTCACAGTGAGTACAGTGTTCATCTTAATACCTCACTGGGTGCTCATTTACCAATGTCCACTGCTGTCCTGGGAGAAAACTGATATTATCCACCGACGTCCAGTACTGTCCATAGCGGAAATTGAATGATTGACAGGCTGATTGGCAGTTTTAAAAAATTAACATTTTCCAATTCTGTCACTGTCACAGCAACAGCTGTTGAAATTAATGCTACTCTGTAATAGTCTAATGTAGCTACTATACTTTGCCTGTTTTAATAAAAATTTGTATGCTATTTACTAATATTCGCGAAACAAATTTCTGAGTGATTCGCTAATCTCTACACATGATATATGTGAAACTTATCACATTCTGAACCCAGGAGTAAAAAACAGAAGGCTATTCAGCTATCAGCTGTTGTACTGTGGAAGATATCCTATTATCCTATCCATGCAATATCACATCTCTCTCTTTCTGTCTAGCTAGATATCTTTATTCATATATATATATATATATATATATATATATATATGTGTGTGTGTGTGTATGTGTGTCTAACCATGTTATATAACTTATTACATGATATAAATGTTAAGAAAATAGATCAATGTGGGAATGTTTCCAGATCTATTTTGATGACTTCAGGGGTCTTTAAAAATACAACCAAAACAGTAGGTATGTTTGTGCAGTGGTGACCATTTGTCAATACAGGTCTTGACATGTGTATTACAGCATTTAAACCAATATGTCATAAAGACTAGTAACATGGAAACTGGAGAAGTGCACTTAATACACACTTCATCATAAAGGATTGAAGATGTCTCTTCTACCTAACAAAGATACAGTACGCATCCCAAAATATTATTGAGATGGATTTAAGCTGCCGTGCCAAACAATAGATTATCCAGCATAAAGAATTGATGAGAATGTTTTATTTAAACAATGAGTCAATATACAGTACTTATTAAAACACTTCAACAAAGTGCCAGAGATTTTTAATTTACTTGTATTAAAAAATCTCACGTCTTCCAGTACTTATCAGCTGCTGTATGTCATGTAGCAAGTGGTGTATTATTTCCAGTCTGGAGAGCAGAAGAGGTTTTCTATTGGTATTTACTACTGCTCTCGATAGTTCCCGTGATAGACAGAGCTGTCAGCATAGAGCACTGTGTAAGACAGGAAATAATACACCACTTCCTGTAGGACATACAGCAGCTGATAAGTACTGTAATACTGGAGCTTTGTTAATAGAAGTAAACTTTCTATCGTGCAAATTTACACGATAATGATCAAATTCGAATGATAATTGTACGTGTAAGCGCAGCGAACAATCAAACGACGAGCGAGAAATCGTTCATTTTGATCTTACAACATGTTCTAAATTTGTCGTTCGCAAAAAAATCGCAGATCGTTCCGTGTAAACAGTCATTCACCGATTTTACCTATGTGCGAGATAGGCTTAAGCGATCGCAAAAGATCGCAAAACGAATTTTCCGTACGATATATCGTTCCGTCTAAATGCTGATAGTTGTCAAAAAAATCGTTACTTCGAGATCGTTAATCAGACGATCGGGCGAATTATCATTCCGTGTAAACGCAGCATTACACCGGTTTATTTGAAAGGAATAAACTTTCAGGTGGAGTACCCCTTTAATAAATTTGCCACTATCTTCTTACGTTGGGTTCACATTGCTTTTTGTGTTTATGTTGAAAACCTTTCCAGTGCATTGTTTTTTTAAGTGAGTGGAAACCAATAAGGTTTATGGCATACAGCAGAATCTATTTCTAACATCCTTTTAATTATTTTTTCTTAGCTTTTTCCACACTATAAGGCTATGTTCAGACTGCATATGAGACTGGCCGTTCCATGAGTCGGAACGGCCGGTCTCAGAAAAGATCATCCCGGACGGTGCTGTAGTGATGATCTTTAGCGCCGCAGAGCTCTGATGGGGGCGCATCCGCTTGCACCCGCATCAGAACTCCCCACAGCCGCTCGCTCCATTGTGTTCACTAACATGGCTTTCTACGGCCGCTATTCAATGAATAGCGGCCACATAAAACTGACATGTCAGTTGTTTGCGGCGCCGCTAGGGATACCGGCCGGAGGATATACTATGTGTATGCTCTCTGGCTGGGATCCCATAGACGGCAAGATAACATATGTCTTCATAATAATCACAGCCGTTGTTGCAATGTTCAACAACTGCCATAGTTTTACGAAAATATACGTAGTGTGGACATAGACTAAGACTACATTCACATGTCCCATAGTGCACCAATAATTGCCGACACACAATTATGGACTGCACTACAGGTGGCTGCATTTACACATCTGTAATCCACAGACCCATTCGATAAACACTAGTGAATTGTGCCGCAATTGTGGGGCCGTACTTGGACCTGTCCCTTTTTTATGCGGCACGGATCACCACCCATAACATGTAGGGCAGTGATGGGCAACCTTTTGAGCTTGGTGTGTCAGCATTCGGTGAAAAAACGAGTATAACCCGAATGGTGTGTCACTTTGAGAAAAAACACCATAATTTTGCGTTATTTGTAGTTTAAATAACAAAAAATACTCAATTGTAATATATAACTGTACTTAATTTACATAAATTATTGTTGAAGTAAACTAAAAACCTTACAAACACTACCCCACCTGACCCCCATCCTTCCCCATCCACTACCCCACCTGACCCTCATCTCTCCCTTATACACTACCTCACCTGACCCCCATCCCTCCCCATACACTACCCTATCTGACCCTTATCCCTCCCCATACAATACCCTACCTGACCCTTATCCCTCCCCATACACTACCCTACCTGACCCTCATCCATCCCCATGCACTACCACACCTGACCCCCATCCCTCCCCATACACTACCCTACCTGACCCTCATCCCTCCCCATACACTGACCCCATTTCTCCCCCCCCCCCACACACAGACACAATACCCCACCTGGCCCCATCCCTCTCCCCCCCACACACACAATACCCCACCTGGCCCCATCCCTCCCCACACACACAATACCCCCCCTGGCCCCATCCTTCCCCCCCCCCACACACACACACACACAATACCCCACCTGGCCCATCCCCCCACCTCCATCCCTCCCCACACACACAATCTTGCTGCGGTCCAGGATGCGGGCTGTGGCACCAGGAGACGACGCTGGAGGCAGGAGCAGGCGTGGCTGGAGGCAGGAGCAGGCGGGCTGGAGTGCGGCACCGCTCCCGACGGCCGTATACAGATATTGTGCTGGGTAGCATCACAGTAGCTGCATCCGGGCGGTACGTAGGGCGGGGAATACGTGGGGTCGGGCCGCACTGTAAGGACGCTGGATTGCCTTGAAGCTTTTCTGTATGCGGTCGCGTTTCAGCAACTATGGCTACGCGTGTCAGTGCTGACACATGTGTCATAGGTTCGCCATCAGGGATGTAGGGACATGTGAACGGGGCTGTCTGTTTACAGTCTCATGTCTGCGATTACAGGCACACTATGGAACATGTGAATTAGGCCTAAAATATATAATATTTGCATACATTGCAGGGAAGAATAAAACTACATTTTCAGGGAGATGGAGACAGCTGGAACCAAGCAGTTTACATGCTAGGAAATGCTGCAGCATGCTTCATAACATATTTATTCTAACTCGAACCCTAAATCGCCATGAACCCTAAATCGTCGCTTTTGAAACCACTTCTTGCTTTAGTGGGAAAACTAAAGTTCAACTATGGCCCAAATTTAGCATTCTTCCTGAAGCCCAAACTCTGGTTTTGCCAGTAGTAACCAATCACAGCACAGCTTTCCTTTGGCAAGAGCTTATTAAGACATGAAAGCTGAGCTGTGCAGCCATGGAGAAAAAACGGACAGCTTTGGCGTCAGGCAGATGGATTAATCTGGGCCTTTAAGTATCTTTTGAGAACTTTAACAGTGTAATGGACCCTAGTTGCTAAAGTGAGTAACAAAAACGTAAAACAAATGAATTCGTCTACATTTTAATGGATTTAGTTATCAATTACATTTTATGCCTCTTTTTCTACAGAAAATCCATACATACTAATCCAGCTTTTCAGCTCTAGAATATTCTAAGAGAAAATATACTGTAAATAAAGCTTCACCCTTTTCTGGTTTTGGAAATGGTTCCTACTGTATGTTCAGTAAGAAGGTCAATGGTTATTCCTAGGGTACCGTATAAAAATACATAGCATATAATACAAGATTATGATTCCAAGTATCATAGTTCAGTGAAATGCTAGCCTTAGCATAACAAGGGGAAGCAAAGATTGTTCCACTATGTTTTCTAGTCAAATGAAACAACTATAACAAAGAAATTGCACAATGGTTTAAGCCAATGTAACAATATCACCAGTGCCAGGGTCAGCGTGTATATTTTATGATGTGAAGTCATGCTGAAGGAACTGAAGGACTTGCCAATTGGCAGCTATAGACACAGGATGTGTGGTCATTTAGATTAAAATCACTTTCCACATTATCATTCGTGATACTGTGCCATAGAGGCACCAACTGAACTGCAAGAGTTTCTCTCAGATTAATACTTCTCATCAATGAATCTGAATGATTGAAACGTTAATCTACCAAACAATCCCATACTGTTCTAAATAACACAGTGTTTTCTTAAGAGTATGTTCAGACAACACATTTTTTGTGAAATTTTTTCTGCACCGTATAAACTATAGCAGATTTCCATGTGTAATACACATCTTAATTCATACAGAATTTTAGTTTAAACAGCATGATTTGAGGCAACAAATGAGTGGGGATCAGTAAGTTCAGCACTTGCCTGCATTGCCTACATACTGCTGCAGGGCCACATGAAAGAAAGCTGGATTAGCCGTGCGGCCATTTAAATGCATTGTTTGGCCATGTTCAGATGTCGTATAATACCGGCCGTTGTGTGACCCGGCCAGATCACACAACGGCCGGTGTCAGAGAAGATCAATCCGGGACAGAGAGATTTATCTGACAGATTTTGAAAGGCAAAGCCAGAAATGGATTTGAAAAGAGGAGAAATCTAATTCTTTCCTTTATGACCTGTTCTCTGTTTATAGTCTTTTTCTGGCTTTGGCTTCAAAAATCTGTCAGATAAATCTCTCTGTGTAAACACACCATTAGACTGGGAGATGTGCAGCCGATAATGTTACTTATATGGGCACACATAAGATTTAATCAGCCTATGAACTAGCACTTGCTTGTGCATTGGCTAATTGCTGGCTCTTTTACATAGGCTGATAATTGGTTAACCCTTTGAGGACCAGGCCCAAAATGACCCAGTGGACTGCGCAAATTTTGATCTTTGCGCTTTTGTTTTTCCCTCCTCCCCTTCTAAGAGCTCCAGCACTTTCAGTTTTCTATCTACAGGGACATGTAATGGCTTGTTTATTACAGGAATAGTTGTACTTTGTAATGGCGTCTTTCATTTTACCATACCATGTATGACGGAATTCCAAATATATATATTATTTAAGATATAAATAAGTGAAATCGTAAAAAAGAATGCAAAATGGTAACGTTTGGGGGGTTCCTGTGTCTACGTAATGCACTATATGGTAAAAGCGAACACAACCATATGCAGGTTTACTAAGATTCTCTAATGTTATATTTTTTTTTAAATGAAATCGCTGCAGTGTGTCATTAATGGTGAGGTGCCAGCTGCTAATTTCAGCCGGCCCCCACCTGCTATGACGTACTTGTATGTACCGCTCAGGACGTACTGGTACGTCCAAGGTCGTCTGGGCACAGACCTCCGGGACGTACCGCTACGTCCTAGGTCATCTAAGAGTTAAATGAGTGTCCCTTTAGACTGTGAAATGTGGCCTGTGTATCGTTTTTGTATCATGACATTCCAACTATCCAGAAAGTCCCCTTGTAGTTCCAGCCTTAGGATTACATTCTCCATAGAGCTTAAATAAAATCCTGACCAGAGTTAAAATGATCTCATTTGCCAAAACCTTTGTGTACTCATATGGTAAACTTGCATTTATATGGTAGTTGGTTATTTGGTGCAAGGAATAATTAGTAGCCAAGGAAGCCAATCTAGTACTAAATTAAACATGGCCTGAATCTTAAAGTATACCTGTTGTTATTACTTTTCAATAATAAAGCAATAAAGCAAGTTTAAAAGAGTCGAAGAGGCTATAAAAACTGCTTAGGGTATGTTCACACTGAGTAAATCAGGCAGAATTCAGTGGCGGAACCCCACCTGCCTCAGTGTGCCATATTAAGGAGATTGTAGTCAAATAGTGACTCAAATACATACAGTATGTAGTTTTCCTGCCCAACCATTGCACTATTTTGGAAAAGTGTCTTCCAGTTATCACCTGAAAGCTGTTTGGGAGTGGCGTAGCTACCGCGGTCGCGGCGGTCGCCGCCGCGATGCGGGGCCCTCCTGAACGATCAATCTTGTGACCGCAAGCATTGTTTTGCTTGTGGTCACAAGAGTCCGGCTCCGTCTTCCCCTGGCTGCTGCGCGGCTGCCGGGGGTGTCGCGTCTTATCCCCGACAGCGCACGCATCCCAGAGCTCCCTGCGCGCCTTGGGCCCTGACTTCCGGTTCCGGCGCGCAGGGAGCACTGGGATGCGCGCGCTGACGGGGATAAGACGCGACACCCCCGGCAGCCGTGCAGCCGGGGACAGACCAGGAGGAGAGAGGACCAACGTGGGAGCGCGTTGTCAGGTGAGTTAAGTTCTATAGTAGGTAAAGTATTTGAGGGGTTTGTAAGAGATGCTATACTGGAGTATCTTAATGAAAACAATCTTATGACGCAGCATCAGCATGGATTTATGAGGGATCGATCCTGTCAGACTAATCTGATCGGCTTCTATGAAGAGGTAAGTTATAGACTGGACCTGGGGGAGGCTGTGGATGTTGTGTATCTGGACTTTTCAAAGGCATTTGATACTGTGCCGCATGAAAGGTTGGTCTACAAAATGAGGATGCTGGGACTTGGGGAAAACGTATGCAAATGGATAAGTAACTGGTTGTGTGATAGAAAACAGAGGGTGGTCATTGATGGAACATATTCAGATTGGGTTTTAGTTACTAGTGGGGTACCACAGGGGTCAGTGTTGGGTCCACTTCTTTTTAATATTTTTATTAATGATCTTGTTGAGGGGCTAGAGAACAGAATCTCCATTTTTGCAGATGATACTAAACTGGGTAAAGTAATCAGTACAGAGGAGGATAATATCATATTACAGAGGGATTTGGAGAAGCTAGAGGCTTGGGCGGTGAAATGGCAAATGAAGTTTAATGTGGATAAATGTAAGGTTATGCACTTGGGCCATAGAAATAATAAGTACAGTTATGTGCTAAATAATAAAACACTGGATAAAACTACTTCCGAAAAGGACCTGGGGGTATTGGTGGACAGTAAACTCAACTTTAGTGATCAGTGCCAGGCAGCAGCTGCCAAGGCTAATAAAATAATGGGATGCATCATAAGAGGTATAGATGCTAAAGATGAGAACATAGTTTTGCCTCTTTATAAATCACTAGTCAGACCACATATGGAATACTGTGTACAGTTTTGGGCACCGGTATATAAGAAGGACACAGCTGAACTAGAGCGGGTGCAGAGGAGGGCAACAAAGGTCATTAAGGGAATGGGTGGATTACAGTACCAGGACAGGTTATCAAGCTTGGGGTTATTTACGCTAGAAAAAAGACGTCTTAGGGACAATCTGATCACAATGTACAAATATATGAATGGACAGTACATAGGTCTTTGTAGTGGTCTTTTTACTCCTAGGTCTGTAACCATGACAAGGGGGCATCCTCTACGTCTAGAGGAAAGAAGATTTTATCATCAGCATCGACGCGGGTTCTTTACTGTACGAGCGGTAAGACTGTGGAACTCTCTGCCACATGATGTTGTCATGGCTGATTCATTAAATAAGTTCAAGGGAGGCCTGGATGCTTTTCTTGAACAATATAATATTACAAGTTATGGGCATTAGATTTCCAGTGATACGTTGATACAGGGATTGTTCTGGTTGCCATTGGAGTCGGGGGGGGGGGGGGGGGAGTTTTCTCCCTGTGGTGGGGTAGTTGTCGTCTGCCTCTTGGGGTTTTTTGCCTTCCCTGGATCAACACAGTAGGGTTTCCCTAGGTTGAACCTGATGGACTCTTGTCTTCTTTCAACCTTATTTACTATGTTACTATGTAAATTTTTTTTTTTTTTTATTAGCATGCAGGCTGGGGGGAAAGAGGGGGGCATCTATGAGGGTGGGGGGGGGAGAGGGGGGCGTCTATGAGGGTGGGGGGAAAGAGGAGCCATCTATGAGGGGGGGGAGAGGGGCCATCTATGAGGGTGGGGGGGAAAGATGGGGCCATCTATTAGGGTGGGGGAGAAAGGGGACCATCTATGAGGGTGGGGGGGGAAGAGGGGGCCATCTATGAGGGTGGGGGGGAAAGAGGGACCATCTATAAGGGAGGGGGGAAGGGGACCATCTATAAGGGAGGGGGGGGGAGGGGACCATCTATAAGGGGGGAGGGGACCATCTATAAGGGAGGGTGGGGGGAGAGGGGGCCATCTATAAGGGAGGGTGGGGGGAGAGGGGGCCATCTATAAGGGAGGGTGGGGGGAGAGGGGGCATCTATAAGGGAGGGTGGGGGGAGAGGGGGCCATCCATAAGGGAGGGTGAGGAGAGAGTGGGCCATCTATAAGGGAGGGGGTAGAGGGGGCAATCTATATGGAGGGGGGAGAGGAGGCCATCTATAAGGAGGGCAACATGGGGGGAGAGGCGCCATCTATTTGGGGGGGCAACATAGGGGGAGAGGAAATACACAGAGGTGGCATATATTATTAGGGGGTCACATAGAGTCAGGGCTACCCACTAAATGAGGATGTAAAGGGCCAATACAGATGTGCAGTTAGTATAGAGATGAGGATAGTGACAGAGTGTGGAGCCTAATATGTATGTCTGGCAGATTCTGTGGATTCCTGTCTCGGAGAAGTTCTCATAACGGCCCAGGGCAGATGGAGAAGATGGAAAGGAAAGAACTCCGATTAGAAAAGATGTCTCCTGTGAGTCACCTGATATAACTGCACTGTAATGTATATGGTGTATAGAACCTGTGTAAAGCTGGGGCCACCTCTATATGACTGGTAATATTGGTCTCAGTATACGGGATTTGGTCGGTAAGAGTATGGCGGTAATATGTACGGTGATAATACTTTCTCTTCCAATATGCTGGTGTTATAGGAATATCTGTCTTGGTGTGTGTGTATATATATATATATATATATATATATATATACACACACACCAATAGCATCACTTGGTCGTAAAAGGAGGGGGGGGGGGGCCAAGTTGGCCTCTCGCACCAGGGCCCAGGAGACATTAGCTACGCCCCTGGGTCCAGGGGTGTCCCGGGGATTCCCAGGCAGCACAGGTGACAGGCTCGGAGTGGCTTGGCGTCCGCCGGGGACCAGGTTAAGTACTTCTGGCGCAGGGACTTCCAGCACTAACAAGCGCTCCTGTGTACAGGCTAGGGGCGGACGCTGAGCTCACAGGTACCGGTGAGCTCAGCGTCCGCCCCCAGCCTGTACTTCAGGCACAGGAGCACTTGTTAGAGATGCACCCTGCACCGGAAGTACTTGCCCCGGCGGACACTGAGCCACTCTGAGCCCGACACCTGTGCTGCCCGGGAATCCCCAGGACGCCCCCCGGGAGAAGAGGAGAAGACAGCCGACGGGGGAGTTAGGTGAGTTGTGTTTTTTTTTATTTTCTGCTTTGCAAAGGGGGATAATACAGGGTGGGGCCATCTGTGGGGTATATACAGGGGGCCATCTATGGGGGATATACAGGGGGGCCATCTATGGGGGATATACAGGGGGGCCATCTATGGGGGATATACAGGGGGGCCATCTATGGGGGATATACAGGGGGGACATCTATGGGGGATATACAGGGGGGACATCTATGGGGGATATACAGGGGGCCATCTATGGGGAATATACAGGGGGGACATCTATGGGGGATATACAGGGGGGACATCTATGGGGGATATACAGGGGGGACATCTATGGAGGATAAACAGGGGGGACCTCTATGTGGGATATACAGGGGGGACATCTATGGGGGATATACAGGGGGGACATCTATGGGGTATATACAGGGGGCCATCTATGGGGGATATACAGGGGGGCATCTATGGGGGATATACAGGGGGCCATTTATGGGGTATATACAGGGGACCATCTATGGGGTATATACAGGGGGGCATCTATGGGGGATATACAGGGGGGCATCTATGGGGGATATATAGAGGGGCCATCTATGGGGTATATACAGGGGGGCCATCTATGGGGGATATACAGTGGGGACATCTATGGGGTATATACAGGGGGGACATCTATGGGGTATATACAGGGGGCCATCTATGGGGGATATACAGGGGGGCATCTATGGGGAATATACAGGGGGGACATCTATGGGGGATATACAGGGGGGACATCTATGGGGGATAAACAGGGGGGACCTCTATGTGGGATATACAGGGGGGACATCTATGGGGGATATACAGGGGGGACATCTATGGGGTATATACAGGGGGCCATCTATGGGGGATATACAGGGGGGCATCTATGGGGGATATACAGGGGGCCATTTATGGGGTATATACAGGGGACCATCTATGGGGTATATACAGGGGGGCATCTATGGGGGATATACAGGGGGGCATCTATGGGGGATATACAGAGGGGCCATCTATGGGGTATATACAGGGGGGCCATCTATGGGGGATATACAGAGGGGACATCTATGGGGTATATACAGGGGGGACATCTATGGGGTATATACAGGGGGCCATCTATGGGGGATATACAGGGGGGCATCTATGGGGGATATACAGGGGGCCATTTATGGGGTATATACAGGGGACCATCTATGAAGTATATACAGGGGGGCATCTATGGGGTATATACAGGGGGGCATCTATGGGGGATATACAGAGGGGCCATCTATGGGGTATATACAGGGGGGCCATCTATGGGGGATATACAGGGGGACATCTATGGGGTATATACAGGGGGGACATCTATGGGGTATATACAGGGTGGGGCCATCTATGGGGGATATACAGGGGGGCCATCTATGGGGTATATACAGGGGGGCCATCTATGGGGGATATACAGTGGGGCCATCTATGGGGGATATACAGGGGGCCATCTATGGGGGATATACAGGGGGGGCATCTATGGGGGATATACAGGGGGGGCATCTATGGGGGATATACAGGGGGGCATCAATGGGGGATATACAGGGGGGACATCTATGGGGGATATACAGGGGGGACATCTATGGGGGAAATACAGGGGGACATCTATGGGGGATAATACAGGGTGGGGCCATCTATGGGGGATATACAGGGGGGCCATCTATGGGGGATATACAGGGGGGACATCTATGGAGGGTATACAGGGGGGACATCTATGGGGGATAATACAGGGGGCCATCTATGGGGGATATACAGGGGGGACATCTATGGGGGATAAACAGAGGAAGCATCTATTGGGAATATACAGGGGGCCATCTATGGGCGATATACGGGGAGGGGGCATCTATGGGGGATATACAGGGGGCCATCTATGGGGGATATACAGGGGGCCATCTATGGGGGATAATACAGGGAGGTATATATAGGGGGATAATACAGGGGGCCATCTATAGGGGGACACCATAAGGGGGCATTTATAAGGGGACCAAATGAGAGGGCATCTATAGGGGGACAACATGGGGGACCATCTATAAGGGGGATGGACAACAAGGGGGGTAATTTATAAGGGGCCAACAAGGGTGGCATCAGTAAGGGGGAATACACAGAGGGGCATATACTATAAGGGGATCACATAGTGTCAGGGCTATCCACTAAACAAGGGTGTAAAGGGGCCAATACAAATGTGCAGTATGTATAGAGATGATGATACAGGGGGGCCATCTATGGGGGATATACAGTGGGGCCATCTATGGGAGATATACAGGGGGCCATCTATGGGGGATATACAGGGGGGGCATCTATGGGGGATATACAGGGGGGGCATCAATGGGGGATATACAGGGGGGACATCTATGGGGGATATACAGGGGGACATCTATGGGGGATAATACAGGGTGGGGCCATCTATGGGGGATATACAGGGGGAACATCTATGGGGGATATACAGGGGGGCCATCTATGGGGGATATACAGGGGGCCATCTATGGGGGATATACAGGGGGTATATATAGGGGATAATACCGGGGGCCATCTATGGGGGATATACAGGGGGGACATCTATGGAGGGTATACAGGGGGGACATCTATGGGGGATAAAACAGGGGGCCATCTATGGGGGATATACAGGGGGACATCTATGGGGGATAAACAGAGGAAGCATCTATTGGGAATATACAGGGGACCATCTATGGGCGATATACAGGGGGGGGGCATCTATGGGGGATATACAGGAGGCCATCTATGGGGGATATACAGGGGGCCATCTATGGGGGATATACAGGGGGCCATCTATGGGGATAATACAGGGAGGTATATATAGGGGGATAATACAGGGGGACACCATAAGGGGGCATTTATAAGGGGACCAAATGAGAGGGCATCTGTAGGGGGACAACATGGGGGACCATCTATAAGGGGGACAACAAGGGGGGTAATTTATAAGGGGCCAACAAGGGTGGCATCAGTAAGGGGGAATACACAGAGGGGCATATACTATAAGGGGATCACATAGTGTCAGGGCTATCCACTAAACAAGGGTGTAAAGGGGCCAATACAAATGTGCAGTGTGTATAGAGATGAGAATGGTGCCATAGTGAGGAGCCTAATATGTTTCTCTGGCAGATTCTGTGGATTTGTGGCTCGGAGAAGTTCTAATGGCCCAGAAAGGATTAAGAAGAAAATGAAGGAAACAACTCCCATCAGAGAAGATGTCCCCTGTGAGTCACTTAATATAACTGTACTGTAATTTATATGGTGTACAGAACCTGTGTAGAGCTGAGTGTGTTGATGGCGTAGTGGTCGATTGAGGGGGTGGGGGCCCCAATCAAAAGTTTGCTATGGGGCCCAGCCATTTCTAGTTACGCCCCTGCCTCACATGTAGAGAAGTCAACCCTCAATGTAGATATGAGAATAATCTTTCATCTTAGCCTACTACAAATTTAAGTAATAATTATACATTGATCTCTCTCCTTTTGTCTTCCCGATCCAGTGCTGTTGTTTATTGGGGAATATTTTCTTTGTTCTCTTTTATATTGTGGTGGAACTCCTTATTTAATGATTCACCTCCCCCTTCTTTTGTAATGTTAAGAAATTTAAATACATTTCTTTTATTATAGATTAAAGGTAATCTGTAACCCTGGCACCTGGGTCAGAACCCACTCTAGTCCTGGATAAAGGATCATATACTTAACCCCTCATGCCAGTCCCAGTACGGATGCTTGACCTGTTGCGGAGAAATCGCCGATTAGAGCAGTGCAGTGATTTTATAATAACATCAAACTCATCTCTGCTCATTTGCATATTGACAAGCTGGTGGCGATTTTTTTTTAGGTGGTACCGGCACCAGGAGGGGAACTGGCAGGATTATATGATCCTTTATCCAGGAGCATGGTGGGTTCTGCCCTGGGTGCCCGGGTGGCAGATTGCCTTTAAAGCTGGCTTGGCACCAAAAGAAACATAGAGAGTAAATAGAGGCCACAATGTTGTCTTTGCCTCTAAGGGTATGTTCACACTGAGCAAATTGAGCTCTCCACTGTGGAATCCCACCTGCCTTAGTGTGTCTATGGGAGGGCTTGTGCGCTTGACATGTCAATTCTTTGAGTGGAAAGCGGAGCAGAGAGGGGATGCGCGAGCGCTCCCATAGAGTCACCGTTTAAAAAATCAGGTAGGTGGGATTTAAACGGTGGAGAACCCTGCCACAGAGTTCTGACAAATTTTCTCAATGTGAACACACCCTTACATAGTAAGTATGCGGGCAAATGTAATTGGAAGTTACACATCAAGAAGCAATTTCTGAAAGCTGTAAATTATCAATGTTAAATCATCAGAGGCACATCATATGAGTATTTCATCGACAAAGGCAGCAGACAAAGAGGTGGGACAGCTCTGCGGGAATGAGGACTCTAGCTGATCTTAGTGGTATTGCCATAGGTAAGGCACATAAAGTATGTAAAGTAAAGGTTTGAATTTGGACCCTCAATTTAGCAAAGTCCCTCTTCAAACTATATGGTATTAAGGTTATCCCCTAGAACAGCTATTTAATTTTCCATTTGTAACTAGGTTAACCTTGAAGGGGATTTTATCTCCATAGATGTTAGAGCTGTGAGGGGCTGCACCCTGGAGACTCTTGCACTCAGTTTTGAAGGGTGATGCACTGCGACAGATAAAAGTTGGATAGAGTTTCAGGAGCTATATAAAGACAGACTTATGTCACTGTACTAATTAAATTCCTTTAGCCCTGTGCTGTTTTCAGCCTAGCACTCGACCAGGGAACTTCAGTAACCAAGGGCAAAGCAGAATGATGGACCTTTTTGAAACAAGTTCCTACTTTTTTTACTTAGAAGGAGATAATGGAGCCTTTCAACAACTGACAGATGGATCCCCCTTGTATCCAGGTAGTGAAGGGACACTATCCCCTTGTCAGGATCAATTACCAGGAGATGCTGGAAGTGACAGCAGTGGAGAGGAACATGTTTTAGCTCCACCTGGTCTACAGCCCCACTGTCCAGGACAATGTTTGATTTGGGCTTGTAAGACATGTAAAAGGAAGTCAGCGCCAACGGATAGAAGAAAGGCGGCCACTTTGCGGGAAAGGAGAAGGTTAAAGAAAATTAATGAAGCTTTTGAGGCTTTAAAAAGAAGAACTGTCGCCAACCCAAACCAAAGACTCCCTAAAGTCGAAATTCTCCGCAGTGCCATAAACTATATAGAGAGATTACAAGACCTCCTTCAAAGTCTGGATCAGCAAGACAAACCCCAGAAACCCGATGAGCCCTTCACTTATAGTCCTAAGGAAGCTGATGTAAGCAAATGAGTGTATTTGGTGTTCCCATTACTTGGTTTGTCTTTTACATGTTTGTCTATGTAGATGACAGTAGAAATTATAATAAAAGTAGCAAAATGACTGTATAATGAGCAATATGGTGAACCTAGAACTAGGAACCAGGCTACATAATAGTGATCTACTTTATGTACAGCATTTAATGGCAATACTTTCAAACAGAGCACAAGTAGATCACAAATGAGTGTAGAAAAAAAATATATATGACTAACATCGAAAAGAATTAGCACAAAACACAAAAAAATGTAGACTCAAGGGCTTATGACAAATACAAGCGAAACGCAGTGTTGTGTCATAAAAGTGTGTGTTACACTCTGCCACTTCTCAGCCAAGAATTTGTTGCTGCAGCTGTCTCAGAAACTTATTTCAAGCTTGACCATTGTAACAGAAACAGCAAAGGAAGACAGAACAACGAGCCAAAACATTATACATTTAAAGGAGGCGTTGTGAAGTTTCCACCAAGCAAAATTTCCTTCAGTTTTACACATATTATATCGCTGCCATATTTATGCACGGCTTCCAAAAGCAAAAAAATGGTGGAAAAATATGGGAACCTTTCATTCGCCTTAGTGATTGAGTAAGCTACATAAGGAAATAGAGCAGTTCTAGACCAATCAAATATAAAATATTTTGCTCTGTTGTTATCTATACTTTTAAACAATAATGATTTATTATCACATTTGATTATGATACTCTGAAACCATACTGTAGACTGGAAAGAGCAATACACATTATAGAAACGAGTATGTGTTATTCAATATTCACAAATCAAAGGCCTGCTACTCAAAAGAATCAGATTATATCAATGGTACACTGTGTGGACCGTTAATCTACCACAGATGGAAAACTTAGGGCCTAAATCATACTCTTATCTCTACCATATTTACACAAATTAAAACTTTTGATATGTCAATCGCTTTGTTTAGTTAAGGGACAGGTGTTCAAATCGCAACCAGTGGTTAAAATAAGTAAGAAAAAGAGCACAGTTAAGCATTTCTCTACCCAGTTGCTGTTTTTTTTTTTTTTTTCTCTCGTGCAGGCAACAAGCTGTGTAAACTTACAATGGAGCTTGTTTCCTGCGGTAAGAAGAAAAAGGCAGTGATTCAGGGAGTGAAGCACTCAGCCAAGTGGTTCTCCTGCTTCTAATGATCAGTGGGGATCTGAACACACAGATCCGGACTGATCGAAATAGTGACATGTCTCTGCAACACGTCAACATTTTTGCTATTGAGAGAGATGTTTTGAATAATATTTGCCTAACAGGAGTTGTGTGCACCTTTAGTACATGTTAGATTTATGAAAGCTTTTGTGTATAGTTTGATATTGATTTGTCATATATCGTTATATTAGGTACACAGAGAAGATTTCTTAAGTGGCTGTCATACGGACTGGCACAAAATTTCCAATCATTCCACGATGTCAGAACTGAATCCCAAAGGAGGTAACTATATGAATTCTCCAGTGATTTACATGAATGAATCATAGAGTAACACAAATAAAATGTAAGGTATAGTTAGACACAGGATTTGCAGTATATGGCCATGTTCCCACTGCCGTTCTGTGACTGCAATACCGGCTGGATGATCTTCACTCCTAATGAATTGGGATGTGGGCACATCCGTGCACGCTGGCATCTTAATTCCCTGCTGCACACAATGGAGCCGCCAGGAGACGCCAAAGCCTCACGCTCCATTGTGTGCACTGACAGGTTTTCTGTGGCCGTCATTAAATAAATAGCGGTCACAGAAAACTGACACGTCAGTTTTTTGCTGTGCCGTTAGGGATACTATGTGTATACAATCTGTCCGGGATTCCATAGACGGCAGCACTATGTAAGTAGTGCTCTCTGCTGCCACCTCTGTCTGAGACAGGAACTATCCAGAACAAGAGAGGTTTTCTATGGGAATTTGCTGCTACTCTGGGAAGTTCCTGTATTGGACAGAGGTGGCAGTACAGAGCACTGTGTAAGACTGAAAAGAAAACACCATTTCCTGCAGAACATACAGCAGCTGATACTCATTATTCAGTTAGTCTGCCAATATAAATAATTGAGCTAATATTACCTAATTTAGTTGTTCCTTTCTATCTAAAAATTCCTGAAATAATTTCCTTCAGTTTGGTCATGTGATCTCATGGAGACCCCCTGGTAAATACATGTACTTCTGTACTCTCACTGGAATCACCATCTTGCCAGAAGCAAGGACTGCTCCACACAAGTTGTACCAAAGGCAACTATACAACATAAATTTTACTTTATAATAATTTATTTATGTATATAGCACTGACATAATCTTCAGCACAGTACAAAGCTTGCCATCACTAACATTGGCCCTGCCTCACAATCTAAATGCTAAATGTTTTGGGGGTACCCAGAGGAAATCCACAGAAACATGGAGAGAACATACAGACTACTTGCACATGTTGTTTTTGGTCAGAGTTGAATGCAGGATGCCAGCTGTACAAGGCAACAGTGGTAATAACTGAGCCATCATGTTGCCTTCCCCTAAAGGGCTACCTATCAGAAAGATGAGGGTCGCATGTTAACCCCTTCACGACCCAGAACGTAACTGTACATCCTGGGTCGGGTAGGGCAGTTCAGAAAGAGGATGCCTGGCAATCCCACTCTGAACTGCTGTAATTCTGGCAGCTATTAGTAGCTCATGCCAGCTAATTAGCCACTTGACTGCATCTGTGGTGGTCTAGTGGGGGGATCGCCACCCTTGCCATGCGATTGAGGCGGGGCAAACCGTTCAACTTGCCCCGCTGGGCTTTAGCATCAGAATGATACTGATCCCAGCTCAGTAATCAACAGTTCTGGTCTGCAGCAGACCAGAGTAATACAGCAGTGATCTAATCGATCAGTGCTGTATTATATACACAGAATTCATCTCTATGACAGATTGGTGCTGTGTATACAGAAGTCCCCCCAGGGGGACTTCTAATTATTGTGTAAAAAAAAAATAAAATAAAGTTTTTTCATTAATAAAAAATCCCTTCCTCTAATAAAAATTTAAATCAACTCCCTTTTCCCTTTTTATAAGAATGAACGAACATATTTGGTATCGACATGTGTGTAATCACCTGAACTATTAAATTATCAAATTCCTGATCTCGCACTGTAAATGGCGTAAGTAGGGAAAAAACACCAAAGTGCTTAACTGAGGATTTTTTTTTGTCACATCAAATCCAAAAAGTCACATATACGCAATCAAGGTACCGATAGAAAGTACAGTACAGATCATGGTGAAAAAAAACACCTCACACAGCCCCAGCCCCATAGACCAAAGGATAAAAGCATTTTAAGAATGGTCATTCTTAGAAGTGAGCAAATTTAAGGAACACTTAGATCTTAAAAAGGTTTACATTTTTTTTAATTAAATAAAATAAAAGTTATACACCTTACATATCCTTGTAATCATACCCACTTAAGAAACATAGATAACATGTCAGTTTTACCATACAACCCCTCCCCCCTCCAATAAAAAAAAAATGGTTTAAATGGTTTTTATTTTCAATTTCACAGTTCAAATAATTATTTTCCGATTTTACTGTATATTTTATGGAAAAATTAATTCTACCATTGTATTGCATGAGCGCAAAAGCGAAAATTTTTCAGGTCCTGAAGGAGTTAGGCAGGGCTTCCAGGGCTGCATGCTCAGCATTAGTATTTCTTTCAGTCCACTTACAGACTACAGTCTGCCATTAACAGAAGTCTTAAGTCTGTTTTTATGCTCACTCAAGAAGGGAACTAAATTTCTTGCATTAGTCTATATTAGCCTTAAGTATGTTAATATATTAGTGTATGCTTAGTTAAGCCATGGTTGCACTTTAAGAAGCACAAGTAGTACCGATTGGCCAGGAAAGCTCACGTATCTGTTGTAATGATTGTCTTTTGCAGCATTTGTCACTGGCATTTGTTTTACAGAAGGATCTGTTCACGAGTCTTCAGCTTCCTGCAGCCTCCAGTGCCTCTCATCAATAGTAGACAGTATATCATCCGAAGAGCCGAAGGTCACATGCACTATTCAGGAACTGGTTGAGAACAGTAATCCCCTGTAATATGTCACGCCTGCCTGCCAGACAAGAACCATTGCCGTGATAAAAATGGATGCCACTAGTAAAGAGATGGACTTAACCTTCCCTTAACTAGTTAAAGGTGTATATATACTATTTAATGTGTAGAGGATTCCACAGAATCATTCGAGCCTATTTATTACTGACACGTCCTTTTGTCTGATAAAAGTATTTCCTTCACATTCAGCTAAATTCATTCCTCTCTTCTCAACATGCAAAGTTGCAGTTTTATATTTTTACTTACATACGGTAGTTCCCCATCTTCGTAAAGGAAGGCCATTTCATTATGCAAGTAGTCAACTTGTGATTTACAAGTACCATGTAAAAGATGCGAAATGTGACTTTAAAGAACAAAAGTTTGTGTTTGCTGTTATGTAAAACAAATGCTTTAAAAGTATTGTGATATAAATGTATTTTACAGTGTTATAAATATACTAGATGTCTAGTTGCATGGCTTCTGAGTATTTCTGATTCACACAGCTAGAATAAAGTTTAGCTACCTGTACCTTATATGATAGGTCCCTTTTACATTTTGGCCCTGTGTTTGCCTTATGCATCGGGAAGGTTTCCTGTGTTTATGCTGAACATACCCATAGACCTCCATTGTCCTGGAGAATACCAAAAAAGCGTCCTTAGACACTGGGCCGGTATGACTTCATGTATCTTTTTTCCAGTATGGAAGAGCATAGTACACTATGTTATTCTGTACCAATCGGAATGTATTACAGAAATGCTGTATTCTACTATTTCCTCGAACAGTGGCATATGTTTCCATCTTCCATTGGAGGTATACTTCAGGAGACTATCCCAACATGCACCTCCAATGGAGGTCCTATGAGAAGTGAACAGAGTTTAATTTGGATGCATTAGAACCCTGTATAGAATATCACCATATCCTTTGGATTTTACACAAAGCAACCTGGGGGAAATTAATGAAGCTGTCTATTAGAAAACAAATGTCTCTTTTGCCCATAATAACCAATTACAGCTTAGCCATTATTTCTCTAATAAATCTGGTTAAATTAAAGCTGACCTATTTGGTTCCTATGGTCATTGAAGGGACTCTTACTACAAGACTTCATATATCTGACCTATGTTTTTTTTTCCTGGCTGATCTGTGATATTGCTCCATCACTGTATGCTCTCCTGCATAATAAGATTTAAAGATACAGTGGACTCGTAGTATGAGTCTGGTGTGTTCATCCCATCCCATGGTGAATGACAGGCTACTGCTCGTATATATTTTATCGCTCCAATTAGCCAAATGCCACAACAATTTTTTGTTCTATTTTGGCTACCGGGAGTATGAACCTGTAGCTGTAATATTCTAGCCTTAGGCCTCATACACGCATCCACAATGTGGTCTGTATTTGCGAACTACTGCAATTGTGGACCGCACTATGGATGTACATCCGTAGTGCTCTGCAATTCACTGCATCAATGATAATGATATGTGCTGTAATTGTGGTACGGATTACGGCCCCATATACACGTACTGACTTATGAATGAGGCCACTGAAATGCATGGGTCTAATTTTTGTCTGCAATTTTGGGTTTACAATTGCAAACAGAAACATGGACGTGTGAATGAGGCCTTACACAGGGCAGCATATTCATGCGATAACTCCACTTTAATGTCTTCCATATAATAAATAGTGGCAGGACTCCTAATAAATGAGACGCATCTTGTTACTGCCCATCGTCACTGCTAGGAGTTGGAGTACATTTTACAATTTTCTTCTACTTTCAAGCATAAATTATCGTAAAATCATGCTCACTCTAAGCCTCCCCCGCTTAGTAAGCACCATGGGAAGAGTTTCTCAATGGATTTCTGTAGGTAAAGAATTTTACCTACACCGATTCTCTGGTGAGGGCATTGACAAAATCCCAAAACAGCTAGTACACAATTTGCATTTTTTTTTACACCAGAAAACTGGTGTATTTTTTTTACCATTGTGTTATAAGAGACATGTAATAGTTACGGGGCAGCTCTGCTACAGTGCCATTCCTGCCATGGTTCCATACTGTTTACCATCTACTGTATATGCCGTGATGTGACATCCATGATTTGTCAAGAGATAGTGATAGCAAATTAACTGTTATGAATGTCCTGACATTGTATATGGATAAAAGATACAGAATAATAATAGAACTAACCGAGGATTGTGGATTTATTAATGCCCGTAGGAGGGGATTTACAACAAATTTTAAGAGTGCTTCTACTCACTGATCAGGCATATGCCACTACTCTTCAATGACTAGTATAGTACTGCCTGGCAAAACTGGACACTGGACTGTAGACTGCAGTGAGTTGCAGAAAGTCATCTGCCCCCTAGTGGCTGCATTCACTTTGGACAGCATGAAATGCTAGCAGACTTTTGTTAATCTGTTCAAGTGATTTTCTTCTCGCCTTTACACATCCTTAATGATCTTTAAATATCTATGTGCAAAACATTCACTGCACTCTTCAAGCTGAATTTGGGAGTCATATTATCCATCTGTTCTCCAGCTTTGCCCTTTACTGTATAACAAGTGGATTGGGTAGCCTATAAGAAGCCTATGATATTTGGCATTAGTCCAATGCAAATATAAAAGTAACATTTTAAATACAATATGTGGCACTACAAACTAATCTATGCTAATGGAAGCCATCTACAATGTGTTGCTAAAATTGGTAAATTAGGTAAATAAGACTTATACCTTAGGCCTATGTCTGTAAATTCCTTATCTGATGCTAAAATAAAACAATATCACAATAATACTATATGAATTTGAGATAGAAGTATCCCAAAAAATTGTAATAACTTAATAACTTAATAAATTTATTTTTAAAATGACAATTAATGTTAATATCTATCTATCTCGTGTGATAAACATTCATATTTTTATCTATTGCTATCTATCTATCTATCTATCTATCTATCTATCTATCTATTTATCTTCACTGTCTATTATCTATCTATCTATCTATCTCCTATCTATCTATCATCTATCTAATCTGTCTATCTATCTATCTCATCTGTCTATTATCTATCTCATCTGTCTATTATCTATCTATCTATCTATCTCTCTATCTATCTAATTTGTCTCTCTATCTATCTCAACTGTCTATTATCTATCTATCTATCTTCTATCTATCTATCTATCTATCTATCTATCTATCTATCTATCTCCTATCTATCTATCATCTATCTAATCTGTCTATCTATCTATCTAATCTGTCTATTATCTATCTCATCTGTCTATTATCTATCTATCTATCTATCTATCTCTCTATCTATCTAATTTGTCTCTCTATCTATCTCAACTGTCTATTATCTATCTATCTATCTTCTATCTATCTATCTATCTATCTATCTATCTTTCTCTCTATCTATCTCAACTGTCTATTATCTATCTATCTATCTATCTATCTATCAACTGTCTATTATCTACCTATCTAATCTATCTATCTATCTATCTCAACTGCCTATAATCTATCTATCTATCTATCTATCTATCTATCTATCATCTATATATCTATCTATCTCTGTCAACTGTCTTTTATATATATATCTATTTATCTCTATCTATCTATCTATCTATCTATCTATCTATCTATCTATCTATCTATCTATCGCACATCTGTTACAGTATCTAAGTATAATCTATTATCTATGTATCTATCTCCCATCTATCTATCTATCTATCTATCTTTCTCTCTATCTATCTCAACTGTCTATTATCTATCTATCTATCTATCTATCTATCAACTGTCTATTATCTACCTATCTAATCTATCTATCTATCTATCTCAACTGCCTATAATCTATCTATCTATCTATCTATCATCTATATATCTATCTCTGTCAACTGTCTTTTATATATATATCTATTTATCTCTATCTATCTATTTATCTATCTATCTATCTATCTATCTATCTATCTATCTATCTATCGCACATCTGTTACAGTATCTAAGTATAATCTATTATCTATGTATCTATCTCCCATCTATCTATCTATCTATCTATCTATCTATCTATCTATCTATCTCCTATCTATTATCTATCTATCTATCTATCTATCTATCTATCTATCTATCTATCTATCATCTATTTAATCTCTCTCTCTCTCACACACATCTGTTACAGTATCTAAGTATAACATAATTTTATCTATATTTTTAACAGTCTCATATCTATTATACAGCAAGTTTTATCTATCTATCTATCTATCTATCTATCTATCTATCTATCTAATATTTTCCATATTTTTTTCCATATATGTGCCTATCTAGTCATCTATCTGCCTACCTATATATCTATCACAATATTTAAATTTTTTAACATGACAATAAAATGTATAAATCTACAAGGGCAGTGCAATTTTATGTATTTCCCTTTTAAACATTCAGTTTTGTCTAATTTCTTTATTTTACATAATTTACATAGTAATATTTAAATGCCTCCGATTGCATTGTACAAAATCACATTATCAATTAATAGTTTAAAATAAGATTCTGTACTTAACTAAAACCCCCAAGGTTCTGATTGCAAACTCAACTTTGCTTACCACATAATAAATGTAACTACCAATGCACGTGCACATACTTGGAAATTTTGCTATTTTCTAATTTTAGTTTAGCAATATTGATAATAATCACAACAATAGTAATAAGGGATTGTGTAAGTATCTCTATAGATAAACAAATATTACTCTAGTAGAGGCAATAGCAATAATATTAATAATAATTATTACCATAACAAAAGTACTCGACACTGATACATAAATATTGGGAATTGCCCACGAAAGGGGTTATATAAAGGTTTTGTACTGTCCGACTCCGGTTCTTGTTTCCTCAGCATGTAGCAGGAACTAGCAGCTCCTTGTATTCCCAAAGCTGCTAACAGTATTCATCTCTTTGATCTCCCTTGGGAGTCAAAATCCAAGCTGAAACCAATGTCTTCTTCAGCTGTCTTACACAGAGAGTCTTCCTGCGGCCTTAGTTGGTACTAATTTGTTTGCTTAAGTGTTCAGGGTTCCCAGAGCCCAAACCCGGCAAACTCCTTACACTTTGGATGTAAGTACACACAGCACAGGACCATTGAATTTAGGTCCCTTCAGGCAGGGAAGAGTTAAAGGCTTACATGTCAAACACAGAAGTGTAAATACTTTACACACAATAGCATAGAAGACAAAAGCAAGTATAGGTATTAAGAAGCCATTACTGTATAGGAAGCAGAATATTTTCATCATTCATTTGTGGTGTCAAACAGGATGCTATAGCCAATATAGTTATAAAAACTCAAAAGATTGATATTTACAAATAACAGTAGAGCCTACTCTGATGACCTTTTCTCTCAAAACTGCACTTGTCAGTGGGCTCTGTCTGGTACTGTGGATCAATCCTTTTTACTTAATGGAGCTATACTATAATACCAGACAGACCATAAAAAGATTTAAAAAAAAAAAAATTCTAAAACTAATTTAAGGCAGGCAGAATTTTTTTTTTTATATAACCATCTTATACCCATTGAAATAGGGAGTCCTATAATGCCAAGTAAATAATTCACGAAATGTACATGTACACATGAAAATGTTCATGTACATACAATGTCATTGAAGCCAGAGAAGCATGTTATGCACGGTAAGATGGCGTTGTTCCTTTGTTAGCAGGTCGGTTCATTATGACAAGATACATGAGTCTTGTCCAGACCTTGTTTGGGTGCACTGTGATCCCATTTTCAGCACTTCAATCCCCAAATCCCAGAGGTACAGATTCTTTGCTGGCCCATTAACTGACCTTGTAGTTGGTGTTTTCTTTTGCCCCATTTAGTTCCACTTGCCAATTGCTTTAGTTTTGCTTAATTTGTTTGGAGATCAATTTACAAAAGAAAAGCGTAATCCCTATGGAATACTCTCCACACATAAACCAGTGACGCTGAGTGGAGACAGACCTTTTCTGCCTTGCTCCCAACTTCAAATGTTATAACCCACAATCATAATCTACCCCACCACTATACAAGTACATGAGCTCCTCAGTTTTTGTTCATGGACAGAAAATCTTAATGAATACTGCTTCACCTTGTGTAATGAAATTAATAGAAGAACCACATGTGTTTTATTTTTGTTTTTTTTATCATAATCTAATATTAACGTTTACTGTGCAGATGGAATATTGTTGAGCTGTGTTGTATATCATGGAAGAAAATAAATATCTAAAACTAGAAATTATTTAAAATATATCTAAACATCTAACCATATCTATACACTGTAATATCATTACTACATTTGCTACAGATATAACAAACACAATAGGAGTAAAGTAAAAGCTTTTTAAGGTAATATATGGTATGGTAAATGGTAGCGGATATTTTGCAGCACATTATTTATCTGTGCCTTAAGTTCACCTTAAATGCTGAAAGCCATAGTAGTTGTAGAATAAAGGGTGTGACAGTTAGTCTATACTGATATATACATACTGTATATGACCATATAATCCTCTTCTCCAACAGAATAATAGCAGTGAGATATGAAATTATGGAGCGGCTGTGTAGACATGTTAATAAACATAAATCAACTAAAACATATATATATATATATATATATATATATATATATATATATATATATATATACACACACATAAAAACAATTATTGTAAAAACAACTATATATATATATATATATATATATATATATATATATATATTTTTTTTTTTTTTTTACATTCAATTCAAACATATAAAATAATATGTCTATTGTACAAAAAAAAAAAAATTAGATAATCAAATTGCAAGAACCATATAGTCCCACAACAATTGTGATCCTAGATAATAATTTAGACAATAATTTGCAGGAATATTTTCCAAGGTACAATATTCTAGAAAGTAGATTATTACAAAAAAAAATTGAGATAAAATCTGAACATGAACAAATTGAACACTGTGAAAAATGTAACAGTTAGGTAATTGTTAGTTACATGAAGCAAAAGATACAAACAAACTATATGGTAGAGTTTACAACTTGATGCTCAATACAGCCAGTTTGAGCTTCCCATAGTAACAGCACATGTTGCCTAGTCCACTTTTTATTTATACTTTTATCCCATTTTTTATACAAGAATTTTTAAACATCAAACATTTGCAAATTGATTCATCATCTTCTTCCTAAAAAAGACTTTACACATAAAATTCATTATGCAGAGTGATTATTTGCCTTCCATTTTAAATGGGAAGACATTAAAGCTTTATACGTGAGAAAACCATGCAGAAAAGTGTGCCCACTGAATTGCTAACATCCTCTTTACCTTCCTCCTTCCTGAACCAAATGTGCCCACCGGCTCAATGTGACCCAAGTGTTGTAGCACCTTGGCAAAAGCCTGCTAATGGCTTCATTACCACTTTAATTACCCCTAACAGCTCCAGTGATGTGCTTCAGCTTTTGGGAGACTTGTCATTGAGCTGTGTGAACAACTAGCTGAGTGAACCAGGGGTGGAGATTCACAAAGCAGCTGGGACCCATCTGGAACTGTGCAAAAAAGCAGCTACCGGCTACTGTTGTGACACCAAACACTCTGGGTATACATGATAGATAGATAGATAGATAGATAGATAGAATGTATAGTATCATTTTAACATAATCTTCTATTCTGCCTTGATTTACAACTCATAACAACCTAGTAAAAGTCACTTTTACAATATACTGTATAAGTGACACAGCATCTTCCATCATAAGGAGGATGCATACATATAGTCTGCTCAGTCATGACCTCCTTTAGATGCTGAGCAATAATTATGAAGCATGAAATTCTAATTATTTGCCTGGTAACCACATATTCTGCAAAGTTTAAAAAAAAAAATGTTATATGACATATGCCGATATTTGCGTGAAACAAAATTAACTTATAGTTTACATTTACATGACAACTGAATTTATTAATCCCGCAAATCTTCAGGAAAGTATTTTGAAATATACAAAATAGTGAAGGCACATTGAAGGCAACCAAATGATGTGTTTCCTTGCATATAAAAAATCACCTAAAACAAACAGTAATGTGTCAAAAAGCTAATAAACTGAAACCAGACTTTAGAGAGGGAGGGTCTTCCTAGACAGCCCCAGCAGGGGGATGTTTTGGGATATGCTAATGAAAATTAGTCTCGGTGGACCAACCTCCTCTCAAGGTGATATATATAAAGCTGGTGCTTCAATGCAGAGACACTGATCCTAGGCTTACTAATTATTGAAGAAGTCAGCCTAAGACTCTATAGGCATTTCCTGAGCCTGAACCGCTTCACCCTGAGCGAGCATCTACTTTCAATCACTAGCACAAAGCATGGAAATGGTAGACAGTTGCCATTTTTCCCCATCAGAATTCTTCTATGACAGTTCCTGCATCCCTTCTCCAGAGGAGGAATTTACAGATGACTTTGAGCATGGGATGTCTGTCTATGGAGCGCACAACAAAGCCTTCCAGGAATCAGATGAAGAAGAGCATGTGAGAGCACCCACCGGTCATCACCAAGCTGGTCACTGTCTTATGTGGGCATGCAAAGCCTGCAAAAGAAAGTCCTCTACAATGGACAGAAGAAAGGCAGCCACCATGAGGGAGAGGAGAAGGCTGAAGAAGGTCAACCAGGCATTTGAAACACTGAAAAGGTGTACCACCACAAACCCCAACCAAAGATTGCCCAAGGTGGAAATCTTAAGAAATGCCATCAAGTATATAGAAAGCCTCCAAGACTTGCTAAGAGAACAAGTAGAGAGTTATTACAGTCTCCCAGGACAAAGCTGCTCTGAACCTAATAGCCCAGTGTCCAGCTGCTCAGATGGCATGGTAAGTGTTCTGTTGAATGAGAAGTATCTGCAGCTTGACATTGTACTGGCATCTTATGTAGATGTACTGCAGTTGTGAACAGTAGAATTTATTGCAGATCTGTAGACAGAGACAATCTGTGATATTTAGTGAGAAACCTAATGAGTAGGCTATTCCCATGTGAGCTTACATTTCCCGGCAGTGTAGAGTTGCCTGCTTGCTTCTAAAACATGGTGGGAAGCTTTGGAAAGAAAAAACTCCAGTTAAATTAGTAGAGCCTCCTGCGGCCCCAATCCATTCTTCATGCTTAACATGTTACACATTTTTGTGAGATTGCAATTTAGGCATGCTGCTCATTTTACAAGAAACCTCTGAATTAGCACCAGTTGATGTCATAAAAGAACATGGAACATTTCTCCCAAATCTCCAGCTTAAGGTGTTAAAAACAGAGGGCCCCTAATGCAATGCACAGATACGGATTTGCAATGAACTTAAGGCATGTGAAATACTTGTTCTATAATCTCCTTTTATTTATTTTTATTTCTAGGCGGAATGCAGTAGCCCCCAATGGTCCAGGAGAAATAACAGCTTTGAAAATACCTACTGCTCTGACTTATCATGTAAGTATTTCACTACACTTTATGGTGACAGTCAGGTGTGGCTGTAAAGTTTTGTGTCCTTAGAACTGCACAACCAGTGTAACATTGGGATAATTTGTGCAACATGACAAATCCAGCTCTGCTACACCTGACAATCTGAACGCTATTATATCTGTAGACATAGGCTTCTACAGGGCTCCATCTGTTGTAGATTTGTTAGTATCAACATAATGTGTGGTAATGTATAGCTTAACAAAATCTGGATGGCCTCTGACTTCTTATGTTATAGAACCTACCTCGAAATACTGCTTAGCATAAAATAGAACAAAACTAAACAATACCTTTATTCTGACAATTATCTATAATGTTAATTTTATCTAATTTCTTTGTGCAGCATTTCCTACAAACAAACTCTCAGCACTCTCCAGTCTTGACTGCCTGTCTAACATAGTGGATCGAATCACCTCTGCTGAGCAATGTGTCCTTCCTCTTCAAGATTCCAGCTCCTCATCTCCTTCCAACAGCACTGATTCTCTGTCCAGTACCCCAAACACCCCAGATTCCCGACCTATTTACCACGTGCTCTAAGTTCAGCGTCTACAAAGATTAAGGCCATGTGCTTGAAACTAAGACATTTCTTTGAGGATTACTATCCCTACCAATAGGGAGCAATGCATTGTATATGTGTATATATAAAGGACATAATTTACAGGCCTAACTTATATTTCTACTTGGCTACATATTTTATTTAACTGGACTATGCTGATTCATTCAGTGGTGATTATTATTCCTTCTTTTTATTTTTAGAAAACACCAAAAATTTTATGTTGTTTTTGTACTGACATTTTTATGAACTATAAATGACATATAGCGCGCTTTGTCATTTAGAAAGTGAGCTGAAACATACAGCACAGCCATGCGATAACCGCAAATCTTGAAATGTGCTTTGTATTAAACATTTTACTTTGTAAGAGAACGTAAGTGCATTCACTTCAAGAATGATTGTTTCTATTTGTATTGAGAAATATAACTTTATTATAAATAAAATGGTTCTTCCCATTGAAAATTAAGGCCCGCTCCCTGTATATATGGTTCTTATACATACTGGTATATAAAATACTAAGCAGAAAATTCATGTAATTTTTTTGTTTTGTTCTTTCAATAGACACATACATCAGTCTTGGGCTATGTTCCAACTTTGTAATAATATCGGCAGAAGGCGTCCGTCTCGTCAAATAGTCACTAATAATGATCATGATATGTTACAAGATGGCCGCTTTCCTGGGAACATAGCCTTGGACTGAATTATCAGATAAGGCCTCAATTTACTCTATTATCTGCATTACTTCACTGGTATACCAACAAAAAGGTATGCTGACAGCATGTTTATAGGGTTAAATAGATCAAGCATTATCTTTTTCTAACTGCTTTCCCCCTGCTTCATTGTAGTTTAGGCTGGGTTCACACTACGTATATTTCAGTCAGTATTGTGGTCCTCATATTGCAACCAAAACCAAGAGTGGATTAAAAACACAGAAAGGCTCTGTTCACACACTGTTGAAATTGAGTGGATGGCCGCCATATAACAGTAAATAACTGCCATTATTTCAATATAACGGCCGTTGTTTTAAAATAACAGCAAATATTTGCCATTAAATGGCGGCCATCCACTCAATTTCAACATTGTGTGAACAGAGCCTTTCTGTGTTTTTAATCCACTGCTGGTTTTGGTTGCAATATGAGGACCACAATACTGACTGAAATATACGTAGTGTGAACCCAGCCTAATTACATTGTATGTGGGAGACAGAATTGTGTCCTACAGATAAAACATATCCTGTTATAAAGCAGACCAGAGGTGGTCATCATTTGTGCTATGGCTTACATTTGGTCTATTTAACCTATGGGCGTATAGCTGTATTTGTACTAATATTTTAATGTATACCAGCAGCACAGCACAAATAATAGTTGTGAACAATGCCTAAATTGATTATCTTCTTCCGGGCCCAAGCACCAACAAAATAATTTATTGTGAAAATCCAGCCAACTTGAGGACACTGACCCAATAGACTAAAACTAGCTTCACTTTCTTATGAGGTGGCTTACAAATAACCTATTAGAGCTGGCTAATGATATGCCTTTGGTGAGCCCTAGACCATCTGTCTGATACCGATTTCATCAGAAATGTAGTTTGGGTTAGACCTTTCCAACAAGCCACTTTAAACAGGATGCTCCTAAAGATCCTTCTAGAAGTCAGTAGGCCTTTAGTACTTATAGCAATAGGCCTTCCTATTGTCATTAGAGATGAGCGAACTGTTCGGACTTTTGGTCCGAAAGCAGTTTGCTCGATCGTGATGCCTGTGATCCCGGTTGCATAGTTGCAATCCCGGGAATATGTGGCCAGGATATTCCAGGGAATGGATCTGGAATTCCCTGGAATACCCTGGCCGCATATTCCTGGGAGCGCAACTATGCACCCAGGATCACAGGCATCACGATTGAGCGCAGATGCAGTCGGACCAAAAGTCCGACGGTCCGCGCAACTCTAATTGTCAGGCTACTAAGGTAGTATTCTAGCATTAGTAAAGGAGGTGAAATACAGAATAAATCAAAAGGTATTGGATTTTATCGGTTCTGCATGGTAAAGTTTAGTGACAGTAAAAATGACAGCTCCTACACTTGTCATCTAGGTTTCTTAGATTTCTGAATATCAAAAGGGCAACATAAAATAGTGACACACTTTCCCACTCAACTAGAAAGTTTTGCTTTCAGGTCTGTTAGAAAGTTGAATGCTGACTATATTGGTCTATACCAACCATCCCCCAATATCACCTTTAACCCTTTGAGGACCAGGCCCAAAATGACCCAGTGGACCGCGCAAATATTGATCTTTGCGCTTTCATTTTTCCCTCCTCCCCTTCTAAGAGCTCTAGCACTTTCAGTTTTCTATCTACAAGGCCATGTAATGGCTTATTTGTTACAGGAATAGTTGTACTGTGTAATGGTGTCTTTCATTTTACCATAACATGTATGACGGAATTCCAAATATATTATTTATGAAGATATAAATAGGTGAAATCGTAAAAAAGAATGCAATATAGTAACGTTTGGGGGGTTCCTGTGTCTACGTTATGCACTATATGGTAAAAGCGACATGATACAATTATTCTATAGGTCAGTCCGAACACAACCATATGCAGGTTACACAGATTTTCTAATGTTATATATTTTTTTTTTATGAAATCCTTTTTTTTGGCAATTAAATATTAATAAAATGGGCCTATTGTGACGCTTATAACGGTTTTATTTTTTTACCTATGGGGCTGTATGGGGTGTCATTTTTTCCGCCATGATCTCTAGTTTTTAATAATAGCATATTTGTGAAGATCGGACGTTTTGATCACTTTTTATTTTTATTTTTTTTATATATAATGTAACAAAATCGGTAATCCGCACACTTTTTTCCCTCTTATCGTGTGCGCCGTTCGCCATTCGCAATTCGCAATAACGCTTGTTATAGTTTAATAGATCGGACAATTGCGCACGCTACGGTATATTATATGTTTATCTATTTATCTATTTTTATAAGTTTTATTTGTATAATGGGAAATGGGGGGGTGATTTAAACTTTTATTGGGGGAGGGGTTTTGGGGTTGTGTGTTGGTGTTTTTAACTTTTTTTTTTTACACATTTGAAGTCCCTTTGGGGGACTTGTACATACACTACTTTGATTTCTACACTGATGATTGCTAAGCCATAGGCATAGCATTGATCAGTGTTATCGGCGATCTGCTCATTGAGCCTGCTTGTGCAGGCTCAGTGTAGCAGATCGCCGATCGGACTGCACGGAGGCAGGTAAGAGACCTCCGGCGGTCCGTTTTACCGATCGGGACCCCCGCGGTCCAAACGGTAAGTGACGGGACTCCCGCTGTCACTTACACTTAAATGCTGCGGCCGTGCCACGATTGCGGCGTTTAAGGGGTTAATGACATGCGGCAGCGCGATCGCTGCAGCGTGTCATTACCGGTGAGCTGGCCCCCACCTGCTATGAAGCGCGCTCCTGAGCTTCATAGCTCAGGACGTACCGGTACGTCCAGGGTCGCCTAGGGGTTAAGCTTAACTTTGCCTGGGCTCCAGCAACGCTCTACATCTGACTACAAATAAGAGCTGCTACTGTTGATACTAGCATTAAATTAAGACTATGGGGGAGATTTATCAAACTGGTGTAAAATAGAATTGTTTCAGTTGCCCCTTACAACCAATCAGATTCCACCTTTCATTTTTCAAAGAGTCTGTGAGGAATGAAAGGTGGAATCTGATTGGTTGCTAGAGGCAACTGAGCCAGTTTTACTTTACACAAGTTTAATAAATTTCCCCCTATGTTCTTCCATAGTATTTTGGTTAATATTATGGTCAGGATTTTTAACCAAAAGTGGTTTGAAAACACAGAAAGGCAATAGTCACACATATAGTGGGAGATGTATCAAACATGGTGCAAAGTGAAACTGGCTCAGTTGCCCCTAGCAACCAATCAGATTCCACTTTTCATTCCTCAGAGACTCTTAGGAAAATGAAAGGTGTAATCTGATTGGTTGCTAGGGGCAACTCAGCCAGTGTCACTTTATACCATGTTTGATAAATCTCCCCCAAAGTGTTTCCATCAGTATTTTGGTCAGTCTTTTTTCAACCAAAACCAGGGGTGGGTTGAAAAGAAACTGTATACATCTTTCCATTTTAATTTTGTCCTGTCTGTTCCACTCCTGGTGTTGGTTGAAAAAAGACAGAAATACTATGTGTTCCATTCCTGGCTGCAAATACTGACAGAAATAGTCACTAAAATACTGTGTGAACATAGTCTAATAGGGTACACACGATGTGACTCAGTATAGACTGCTCACTTAGATCTCTATGTACATATTCTCTGTTTTTTTAGTCCTTAGAGAACAATCCCCTCAATTCAACAATAAAATTCTTCAAAAGGAGCGCTTGGGGACAAATCAGAAAGGTATATCGTGTAGTAATATTACGATTTCAGCATCCATGTGATGCAACACAAGACAGCAGATGACAGAAGCAGGGCATGTTCATGGACTCTGCACAGAGGCACTACAAAGTATACTATACTTCAGAACCAATGTTTTAGTAGAGAATACCTTTGAAATACAGTATTTGATGGAACAAGTAACATTTTATTTCTTTTTGGATTCCCAAACGGATGTTAAGTAGGCCATATATTTCCAAAATGGAGAGGTAATATGGTTGTGCATAGGAGCCCAGATTAAAAGACTTGACTTTGTCAGGAATGACCTTGGATGTAGTAAATAGTGTTACATGCAGAAATTAATACTTGCATTTGGCTGTAAATTAATTTTGGAGCAACAACAAACTGCATTTGTTAATCTGTGGCAAGTGGCTTTCAAAATACCCTATTGCATCACATTCTGTTTTTATCTTATGTTGAAACAGGATTAGTGCACTGACTACTTAGTTACTGTCTAGTCCAGCAGTGAAAATCAATGACATTCACCCTAACATGTGAACTGCTTACAATTGTGTGTTTTGTCTTCAATGTATATCCCATTATATATGTATTTTTGAGGTTCTTTTGGACATCTTCAGTAACCTAAATGCACCACAGATTCAACAACCCAACTGCTACCCATTCTTCACAGCTGGCACTATGCTAGGCCGGGCCAGTGTAGCAGCCTCTTCACACCAAACAAATCAAGAAGTGTTCACCAATTTCAAGGTCCCATGGAAGTCTGAGTCAGACCACTCCAACAGAAGTTCTATATTGCAAAGAACTTTCAACACTAAATGCTAAATACTGTGTCTGGAAAAAAATAATAATTATACAATGGCCTAGATGTACTATTGTGTCTGCACCAGAGGTATGTTCAAAAAGTGTTGTACTGGAAGTTTCTTCATGTTTTTTGTAGGTTTTAAATACTTAAGAGGCATCTTTCCACCGTGTCCAAAAAAAGGTGTGACATTGATAAAGGGGTGTCATCTAAATCATGTGACTATGCTCTCAAAAGTCCAACGCACTGCCAAGTAATAGTTGTTCTATACTAAGAGTACACAGCCTTCAGATGCACACAGCTTTATCAAACAGCATGAGCCACACAGATAAATCTGGCACACTTAAAGACAATTTCAGGACATCTGGAGCAGTGTTGTAATGACAGGAGTGTCGTGCTTTACTTTTGCAAGTGATGGTAGTAAGCTGCACCAGGGAGCAAAGTCTAAGGGGCTGATGCTCTTCACCAGAGCCTGCCTCAAGGTGGGATGGTTATCCTTTGACAGGCGACTGCCTGGCACGTCTTGCTTGCGTAGGTGGCAAAGTGAAACGTAGTCAGGGACAGGCAGACAGGTCAGGGCAGGGGGCTGGCGAGAATGAAGTAAGGAACGAAACTAGTAAACCAGTACACTGTAATAAAACAATTTGGCTTGGAAATGCTTTCTCAGTAGGCTAAGGAACACTAAAGATCTGGCACATGAGGATAGGAAGAGGCAGGCTTTATTAGGGGCAGTAAGGAGTTGAACCAATAAACAGGGTACTGGCCATTTAAATCATCATAGAGCCTGCCTGCGCACCCTAGGAGGTGGGGAAGAACGCACCAGCCCAAACAGGAGGCAGAAGAGTGGCGTGGGGACCAGAAACATAGAGGAGCCAGGCGCTAGGCAGGAAGTAAATTGTGGCTGGAAGCATGGAGAAGATGGCAACCAGGAGAGCAGGTGGGAGGGCAGCCTTGATGACAGATTCCATTGCTTTATGCTTCTTATTTTTTAATTGATGTGGCTGAATTGAAGAGTATACAAACAAGAGACATATACTTTGCTACTTTTACGGGACCATTGGAAAGAGAAGAGGCCTCGGTTATTCTCATTTCCTTTGCTCCAGAAGGCAAGAACCAGAGTTGTCAATTTGTTGACTGCTTCCAGATTACTGCTAGAGTGAGCTATTCTCTCAATTGGTTTCATCCACTGATTGCTGTATGAGAATTCTTAAGGGTCTATTCACACGTCAGTATATTTTCCAATCCGCAATTTTGAATCCGTAAGCAATCCGCAAATTTTCATTCATATTGCATCCGTATTGCATCCGTAAATACGGACCCTATAGAGTTGTATTGGGTGTGTCAGTTACTGTCCGTACTAGGGCCTGTCCTTTTTTTTTTGCGGAACGGATTGCAGCCCAGTACACAACACGGATGTGTGTATGGGTCCATTGAAATACATCGGTCCTATTTTTCTGCAGATCCGCAATTGTGGACAGGAACAGAATGTGTGAATGGGGCCTAAAGGGGATATCCAAGATTGGAAAGAAAACTGTTACTTTCTTGCAAAAAAAGGACCAAACCTGTCCTGTATGGTATTACAATTCAGCTCCATCCACTTCAATGGAACTGAGCTACAAAACCACATTCAAACTGAGTAGAAGAGTGGTGCTGTTTCTGGATATGTTATAGAGCAGAAGAAGCTGAGCAGACTTATATATATCCTTATGGAAAAAAAGATTCAGTATAACTTTCTATGATAAAGACTGCAGTCCATTGAGTGACACCGCCCACTGGACTCCTTAACACAGAATGATCAGATATTTCAATCAACAAGTTACAAGTTATATTGAATCTTTTCCCACAAAAGTATATATCAATCTCTTCAGTTCTTCCTGCTCTCTAACATGATGCTGACAGATTAGATAGCATTGTCTTGGCAACAACAGGCATGTTGGGATAACAGTATATGCTGTCTGGCGGCTCCAAATTGTCCACCGGCAGATGAGGCTGGAGGAGAGAAGGGTTGGGCATAATGGTTTTTCAATACCCCAATACCCCACACTGTTGTTCTCAGACAGATAAGCTGGTGCCAGAGCTGACTGTGGCGCACCCCTCTCCATAGAGAATATGTGAATACTCGGGAAAGCCAAAGATTAATGGGACCTGGGAGGCAAATGATTATCATTTTTGAAAATATATAGGCACCTCTACTGCCAAGTTTATAAGAAGTCTGATTCTGGGTGCTTACGGATAAAAACTAATGAGAAAGGGGGTGAGGGGCTGAAGTCTGGGGTTTTAGTTAGTCTTTGTGGCATGCATAAAAATACCACTGTGTCTTTCAGTACAGTTTATCTAAACTGTTCATCATTTCAATTTAAAGTGACTCTGTCAGAAGGTTTATGCTGTCCTATCTAAGGGCAACATTAACTAGTGACAGAGAATCTGAACAAAATAATATATCACTTACATTGTTCTGTGCAGCCGATGTTAAGATATCCTCCTGAATAACATGAACAATAAGTAGCCCTTTCCATTATATCCGTATGGTGACTAGTCCTCATTATTCATGAGAAGCAGAAAACTCCACCCACCAGCTGCTGATTGTCAGTTATGCTGTGTATAGGCAGCCAACTGTTAATCGGCAGCTGGAGGGTGAAGGAAGTGGTGCGGCACTAACCTATCCTCCTGCATATTAGGAGAACGGCTAAAGAGAATGATCTAAAAAATGCACTGATCTGTTCAGCATTTCTGTCACTAGTTTATGCGGCCTTCATTTAAGGCAGCATAAACCTAATGACAGATTCCCTTTAAGCTGTTGAGGATATTTTAACGGTGTGGCCTTCTGGAAATCACAGTGAACTCACTACACAGCTAAGCATATTGTTATTAGATTGCAATTGTAAGAATAGTATTGTGTTAGTGAAGTTCTATCTATGCAGCCTCCTTATATATCCTAAAAGACTCACCAAATGGTTGATCATTTTTCTATATTAAGGAAAGAACACACAACATTTCCTGAAAACATGCTGGCTCATGAAGCATGGAGAAAAATATATGGTAACATGATCTAGTTCTAACAGGTGATAAAGAGTGAGATCCAGGAAACTAGCTCACAAGGCATAATGCCGGCCAAATATTTAGACTGCGTAATTCTAATTGAGAAGTCTCCATGTCTGAGATCTGCTATATTTTGTAACAGATATATATATTTTTTACTTTATTTACGGTATTTTTTCTTTTATTATCAAGTGGGGTATAGAACAAGTCAATAGGCTTCCAAAAAAACAGGAGAAAGTATGCAATGCACAGAATAATATTATAAACTCCACTGGGCACAGGGGCAGGGGTAGGTGAATGCAGGCATTGCTATGGAATATGTGGATGTTATGCAAGTAATATTAAGCAAAAAAGAAAAAAAAGAAATCAGTGATGTGTCAAAATGACTACTACATAGCAGTACACGTATATAGAAAATATGTAGGAAGCAAATTCTTTTTATAGTTTGGAATACAGCTCTGGACTTTAGACTACAACTGTTCATTCCCACTCAGAGGCAGGGATATCCTTGTTGTTCAGCCTTCAGATTGACATGATATGCAGTTATCATAGACACACAGCCCAATGTACTACATTAGTAACAAAGCTGAAATCAAACTAAAACAGAGTTACCTCAAGTAACAATAATAAAGCGGAATATTAGGAAAGGTCACCAATATCTGATCAGTGAAGTGGAAAGCTCTATACATTGTGTACAGGGGTGTAACTAGAAATGACTGGGCCCCATGGCAAACAGGAAACTTTAGATTGCGCACGCCTCCCCCCCCTCCCCAGATTACAGTGGTAATAGTGACTCCTCTTCCCCTGCAGCAGCAGCAGCTATCAGTGTGCAGCCGACATCAGAGGGAAGACAGAAGAAGCCCGAGCTTATAGTGAGGAGGTTAGGAGGGGGGCGCAAAGGAGGGGGCCCTGCGTCTCTACACCTTCCTGCCTGTCATATTCGCTGTCTCTATATAGTAAACTGGTGGTTATCCAGCTTACTGTATAAAGCCTGTGACTGGGATGACAGGGAGGGGTATACTGAGTGGCAAGTCCCTGGAACTTCTAAACTGGGAGGCCAGCCGTGCTGGGCCCCCTGATGCTGCGGGCCCGATAGCAGCGGCTATGGCTGCTATGGTGGTAGTTTCACCCCTGATTGTGTGGTGGTATCGCTGGGTTGCTGCAGTTAAACTTCTATATAGTTCAATGGGAGCTGAATTGCAATAATCAAGCCCCACTTCTACAAAGCCAGCTTTCTTCTTCTGGTTCCATTCATTGCGTATTGTAGGTGCTCTAGTATACAGATATATTGGTGGTCTATCCTTAGGATAGGCAAAAATATACATATGACATTGTCATAAATGAACAATTATTTCTTCTAAGTAGTAGTGTTGAGCGAGTACTTAAATGTTTGGGTGCTTATTTTTAAAGCTCAAGTGCTTGTCTCGTGTAATGAACCCTATTACAGTCAATAGGAGACTAGAGCATTTAACCAGGTGCCACCTGCTCGGCAGAGAGGAGTGCCTGGTTCACCTGTATTTCTTTGATTCATAGAATATATCTATATTTAAAGGCAGTACTTTTGAACAAATCCTCCTAATATAATACAATTCTCTCAGTTTCTGCTTAGTAACAGACTGTAACTAAATACCGCTCACAGTTCTGCAGATGTGTGTCTACGCAGTCGTCTCATGGTTGTTACACAATTGTTTTATGTTTCTACTGTATGTGTATTTCTTGAGGAAAAATGCTCAATAAGACTTGCATTATAATAGGCAACTAATGTTTTTCCCATTTGATAAAATAGAAGCAAAACGCTCCTGATTATATGCAATTTGCCTCATTTACATAATTAGTAGCACAACAGCATAGCCACTGGTTGGATTTGCAGTATTAGGCTTGGTTCACACTCTGTATCTGTGCGGCTGTATTGCGGGCGGTAAATCATCGGCCGGATTTTTCATGAGTACGCTGGAGAGTATACGATATACGGCTGCACAGTAGGTATGAATCTACGGCCCGATCGTAAACGGACCTGTAAAAAATGAACAAGACCATTGTTTGCGGCTGGAAATGCGGCCGTGGATTGACAGGCGGTCCGTACGGAGTACTTCAAAAATAGCCGGCAATGATGCCGAATGCCGATGCCTCTAATAGTTAATATATTAAATTAATAAAACACATTTTCTTTGTAATAAAGTCCCTTTCGTTGCTCAATAATTTATTTCTAACGAATTCATCATTTTGCAATTAAATATACTGTTAAAATAAATATATATATAAATAAATGTATATTTATATATATATTTATTTTTTGACAGTATATTTAATTGCACAATGATGGATTCGTTTAAATTAAATTATTGAACAACGAAACTGATTTTATTACAACGAAAATGTGTTTTATTAATTAAATATTAATTAGTACAGGAAGCTCCAGTAAGCCGTTAATTCATATTGCCGGCAATAGAGCATTCTGTACTAATCATCACTTTACTTTAATTAAAACATCAAATGTTTCTTCTAATTATGTTATCACAATAGCATTATTAGAAGAAACATTTAGAATTATATGTGCGCTCAGCTGATTGGCTGGTCGGCTGAGTGCATATATAATTAGCGGGTCCGCAGCACAGTGACTTCATTGTGCTGCGGACCATCGAAGAGGACACATCGGGGTGAGTATACAGCTCTCCCCACCCCCTGCACTGCACCCCTCCCAGCAAGAAAGGGGGGTCACTTAACCCCTTCCTTGCTGGGATGGGTGCAGTCGGACATCGGTCTGGCCCCCAAGGGGTTAAGGGGGATGCAATACATCCTCCCTTAACACCTTGGGGCCAGACTGTAAGCAGCGATCTGTAAAGATGCTGCATACTGTAAGGTGCACAACACCGCTCACAATGATGGGTGTTGTGCTCCTGTTTGTGTGTTTTTTGTGTGTTTCTCCCTTTTTGTTTTTCAGATATCGGTATCCTGTGGATTACGTCGGATTCCGTGGACTACGACGATGACCAGCGGTTGTTTGTTGTTGTTTTTTTTTTATAAAATGGTCAATGAGGGGTGTGTGGGTGTTTTTATTTGAATAAAAAAATTTTTTAACTTGTGTCTTGTCTTTATTTCTTTACTTTATAGACTTAGTAGTGAAAGCCGTCTAATAGATGGAATCCATTACTAAGTCGGGGCCTAGTGTTAGCCGGTATAAAATGACTAACACTAACCCCCCATTATTACCCCAGTACCCAATGCAACCAGGGGTACTGGGAAGAGCCGGGTGCCAGTGGTCCCGGAGCGTCAAAATTGGCGCACCTGGACCGGGCGGCAGCAGGCTGGTAAGATTTAGGCTGGGGAGGGCCTAAACCAATGGCTCTTCCCACCCTGGTGTTACCAGGCTGCTGTCGTTTTGGTTTTTAACCCGGCTGGTTATAAAATAGGGGGGACCCTATGCGGTTTTTTTTAAATAAATAAATAATAAAAAAAAAACGCATAGGGTCCCCCCTATTTTTATAACCAGCCGGGTTAAAAACCAAACGACAGCAGCCTGGTAACACCAGGGTGGGAAGAGCCATTGGTTTAGGCCCTCCCCAGCCTAAATCATACCAGCCTGCTGCCGCCCGGCTGCGCCAATTTTGACGCTCCGGGACCACTGGCACCCGGCTCTTCCCAGTACCCCTGGTGGCATTGGGTACTGGGGTAATAATGGGGGGCTAGTGTTAGCCATTTTATACCGGCTAACACTAGGCCCCGACTTAGTAATGGATTCCGTCTATTAGACGGCTTCCACTACTAAGTCTATAAAGTAAAGAAATAAAGACAAGACACAAGTTAATTTTTTTTTTTATTCAAATAAAAACACCCCCACACCCCTCATTGACCATTTTATTAAAAAAAACAACAACAAACAACCGCTGGTCATCGACGTAGTCCACGGAATCCGACGTAATCCACAGGATACCGATATCTGAAAAACAAAAAGGGAGAAACACACAAAAAACACACAAACAGGAGCACAACACCCATCATTGTGAGTGGTGTTGTGCACCTTACAGTATGCAGCATCTTTACAGATCGCTGCTTACAGTCTGGCCCCCAAGGGGTTAAGGGAGGATGTATTGCATCCCCCTTAACCCCTTGGGGGCCAGACTGGTGTCAGACTGCACCCATCCCAGCAAGGAAGGGGTTAAGTGACCCCCCTTCCTTGCTGGGAGGGGTGCAGTGCAGGGGAGGGGGTGGGGAGAGCTGTATACTCACCCCGATGTGTCCTCTTCGCTGGTCCACAGCACAATGAAGTCGATTAGCCAATCAGCTGAGCGCACATATAATTCTAAATGTTTCTTCTAATAATGCTATTGTGATAACATAATTAGAAGAAACATTTGATGTTTTAATTAAAGTAAAGTGATGATTAGTACAGAATGCTCTATTGCCGGCAATATGAATTAACGGCTTACTGGAGCTTCCTGTACTAATTAATATTTAATTAATAAAACACATTTTCGTTGTAATAAAATCAGTTTCGTTGTTCAATAATTTAATTTAAACGAATCCATCATTGTGCAATTAAATATACTGTCAAAAAATAAATATATATATAAATATACATTTATTTATATATATATTTATTTTAACAGTATATTTAATTGCAAAATGATGGATTCGTTTAAATTTAATTATTGAACAATGAAAGGGACTTTATTACAACGAAAATGTGTTTTATTAATTCAATATATTAACCATGAGAGGCATCAGCATCGGCATACTGCAGAGGATCGCAAACCCGGTAATAGCAATTCATGTAAACTGTTTCCCTGCTTTCCCAGAGGTGTTTGCATCACTTTCTTAAGATTTTATTTGTTATTTTTAGTTGAACCAGATTTCCAAGTAAATGACCGTATGTTTTCAGCCGCATGTCTATTTTTTCCCACGGCCGTAGTTTCAGCCGCACATTTCCAGCCGCATAAAAAATACAGCCGCACACATACATAGTGTGAACATAGCCTTATACAGTAATCACATTTGATTGTTAAGGGTCCTATTAGACAGACCAATAGCTGCCCGGTCAATAATGTAAATGAGAGCTGATCTGCCTATTACCGCTCCGTGTAATAGGGCCCCTAGTCTTACAACTACTCCTTGTGTATTACAATATATTTACCTTGTTTACATGTTAATACCTGGTTTGTACATTTTATTATTATTAACAGCGCAGTGGTTTCTGGTCACTATTCTTTTTTCTAATTAGACAAAGATTGTCAGTAGGTTAACAGACACACGCTCTCACCTGGAGACAAACATTGTTGATGTATCTACCTATTGTTAATGCTCTATACGACTACTACACACCATTGTTCTGCATGTTAAAGGCAGAGGTGTAGCTAGGCTTTCCTGCACCCGGGGGAAAGATTCAATTTGGCGCCCCCCTCAGTGCATTAGCATAGGGGGGCCCATTTTGCCCCTTACTGATGATATATTTTAAAAAAAATTATATATATATTAATACAACTACATTAAGGGTGCGTTCACACGTATAGGATCGCCATAAAATCTACTGCAGATCTGCTGCAGATCCTGTACGTGTGAATGCACCCTAAAGCAATGTTTTATTAAAAAACAAACAAACAAACAAAACTTCTCCGCAAAAACCCTTTAACCTCTGGCGTCTATAACAGCTATGGATGATACAGCTATTGTTACATTTATGCATATGTGTTAATTGTTTTGTTTTTTTTACATGAAAAGATAGCTTACATTCCAAGTAGGATTAATGCAGGCCAGGGAGGTCAGTCAATCCAGGCAGGTGGATGGGCCAGGGGGTCCAGGAACAAGAAAAGGAGACTGTAGATAGGCTGCATTGGGAATTGAACTGGCGTGACCTCATTACCTCCTCACATCAGGTGATGCACCTTTACTATCTGTGGGGGGGTACTTGAGTAGAGAGACTTGGAGTGCCTGGTGGGTGGAGACAAACAAATTAAATTCCTGGATAGACTGGAACTTTGTTGTAATTTCACTAGACTGTAAGGGGAGTGGTGAGTGAAAATTAGTTTTGTGCTCTGTCCCACTGTTATCCACCAGGGCTGTTTCTAGTGGCGGGCCGGGCGACCGCATGGGGCCCCGACAGCTAAGGGGGCGCTGATGGTGCCTCTCCAGAACTCACCTAGCCCTGCGCGCGCGCGTACACCCGGCCCACCACCTGCGCAGATCCCATCCCGCCAGACCGCACCCCCCCCAGGCCGATCACCTAACAGGCCCCCGCCGCCCATGCACGCATCTTCTCTTTCCAACAGGTGAAATGACATCATTGTACCTGCTGGAGGAGCAGGCTGGAGGAGAAGATCTGAAGAGAGAAGGACCCACTGTATGCAAGAATAAGGTGAGTATAATGTTTTGTATGTGTGAGTGATTTGCAATAAAGTGGGGGAGTATTAGTGTTACTATGGGGCAGAGAATGGGGGGGGGCTGGGATTATCACTATGGGACAGAACATGGGGGGATTATTACTATGGGGCAGAACATGGGAGGGGGAATTAATACTATGGGGCAGAACATGGGCAGGGGGAATATTACCATGGGGCAGAACATGGGAGGGGGGATTATCACTATGGGACAGAACATGGGAGGGGGATTATTACTATGGGGCAGAACATAGGGGTGGGATTATTACTGTGGGGCAGAACATGGGAGGGGGGATTAATAATATGAGGCAAAACATGGGGGGATTAATACTATGGGGCAGAACATGGGGGGTATTACCATGGGGCAGAACATGGGGGGTATTACTATATGGCAGAACATGGGAGAGGTGATTATTACTATGGGACAGAACATGGGGGGTATTATTACTATGGGGCAGAACATGGGGGGGTTATTACTATGGACAGAACATGGAAGAGGGATTATTACCATGGGGCAGAACATGGGGGGTTTATTACTATGGGAAAGAATATGGAAGGGGGATTCTTACTATGGGGCAAAACATGGGTGGGTTTATTACTATGGGGCAAAGCACAGGGGGATTATTACTATGGGGACAGCACAAGGGGGATTATTATTATGGGGACTGCACAGGGGGATTATTACTATGGGGGCTGCACGGGGGAATTATTACTATGGAAGTGCAGCACAGGGGGGATTACTATGGGGACAGCACAGGGGGGATTATTACTATGGGGACTGCACAGAGGGGATTATTACTATGAGGACAGAGCACAGGGGGATTATTACTTTGGGGACAGAGCACAGGGGGGATTATTACTATGGAGAAAGTACAGGGGGATAATTACTATGGGGACAGCACAGAGGGGATAATTACTATGGGGACAGAGCACAGGGGGGATTGTTACTATGGGACAGAGCATGGGGGATTATTACTATGGAGACAGTACAGAGGGGAATATTACTATGGGGTCAGCACAGAGGGGATTGTTACTATATAGTTTTGTGTTTCTTCACCCTCTTGCTCCTCCCCATGCAGCAATGTATTAGAGGCCCCAATCCTGTGCAGGAGCCCCCAACAAAGTAGAGTCCCCACTGTGTAGGCCCCACCTAGTATAGCCCCCCCTTTGTACCCCCCTTACATAGCATAGCTCCAAGTGTAGCCCCAACTTAGTAGAGCCCACTGTGTAACCCCTACTTAGTATAGCCCCTCTTTGTAGCCACCAAATAGTATAGCCCCCCTTTATTTCTTTATTATATTTATTATAACCCCAACATAGTATAGCCCCCCTTTGTAGCCCCACAAAGTATATCCCCCACTTATTATAGCCCCCCTTTTTAGCCCCCATATAGTATAACCCCTCTTTGTTGACCCCCTTGTGTAGCCCCAATACTGTATACCCCACCCCCGTGTAGCCACTACATAGCCCCCCCCCTGTGTAGTACCTTCCATGTGTAAAATAAAAAACCCAGAAGGATATGCACCTCTCACATCACTCCCCCATAGTCTCCTCCTGGAGCTGCTGTTTCCAAGTACAGACTTCTGGTGCAGGCTTTCTATTCCAGCCCCGCAGCGCCTGCAATCTTCTCTCCTTCTTGGCTTCGCACATGACATCACATCTGGGCCGAGCAGGAGAGAAGTGTGTCGGCACTGCTGGGCTTGAACAGTGAACTTGAACAGGATGCTTGCACCACAAGTCTGTGCATTTCCTCCGTGGCCCTTTAGTGTTGGGGGCGGGGGCAGAGATCTGCAAACAGACTCGGCCAGTCAGTGTCACTGTAAGTGCTCATGAAACGGCCCTTGCTAACACCCGGCAGCCGCAGCTGTCGGTGCGATTGCCGGGGCGGGTCACATGGGAGCTATCCTGGGATGGAAGGACATCACCCCAAAACCAGGACTGTCCCGCCGGATCTGGGACGGTTGGGAGGTATGCACTATAGATTGTAGTGAAAATTTTTTCTTTGGGAATGTATACATATATGTGTATTTGGAGAGGACAGTCATTAAGGGGTTAAGTATAGAACAGGGGTAGGGAACCTCGGCTATCCAGCTGTTCCAAAACTACAACTCCCATTATGCCTGGACAGCTAAAGCTTTGGCTGTCCAGGCATGATGGGAGTTGTAGTTTTGCAACAGCTGGAGGGCCAAAGTCCGTTATCCCTGGTATAGAATAATGTACAACCAGACCCCTAAATACAGAAACTGGACCCCCAACTCTCGTGTGTCTCCCCCCCATGCCAGACTGGGCACCCCTGATTGTCCTCCCCTTTCAACGCACCTCTGACTTGTTTCTTCCTCCTCCATAGTGCATTGTACATACAGGAACTGCTGTGACATCATAGTCACATGTCAAGGTCGTTCAACATCTACAGTAACTTTACTGTACTGTCTCCTGGCTGCTGTTTAGCCCTGATTTAAGCAAAATCGCTGTAAAAATGCTGCAACTTTGTGCAAGTCATAGCTAAACAGCAGCCAGGAGACAGTACAACATGGAAAGTACCTCTGCTGATCAACTAAAAATCCTCCCCTGCCTCCCCCACTGACAGAAAGGGCAGGACTGCTTCTAGGTCCCCCAACCTCTGCAATCCTTCTCGCTCTGCTCTGTCTATGCAGGCAGGGCCGTATTTGCCGTATTTGATCTGGTGCCTAGGGAGGCACCCTGCAGGGGGTGGCACCTTCAGTGAAAAAAAAAAAAAGAAAAGAAAAAAAAATTCCCCCCCATGGTCGCTGTGAGAGTGGGTGGGGCCATGATCGTGGGGGCTGAGTCACAATCACTGACGGGAGGGTGTGAAACTCACAGCTCCCTACTTCACTACTGAAGCAAGGAGCTGTGAAGATTGCCCACTGTCCTGGATGAAAAGACGGACTGCACCTTTTTTCCTGGGCCTGAAGGAGAGGAGAGCCATCTGCCATGGCCTTGGTAAGGGAGTTGAGGGGGGGTCGCGGATGGAAGGGGGTGGGGGCAAAGTTGGGGGCGGAGACTCACAGTGCTGGGGGCATTCACTAGACCCTGAGCAGAATCTTTATTATGAATTATAAGGTAACCCCATGTACCATTCATGGCCTAGTAAACAGTACTGTGAAGGGGAAGGGGATCCTGTACCTATTCTGTAAAGGGCACCAGGCCCTGAACAGTACATGGGTGAGGAGGGTACTGTATCATACAGGATCCCCTGCCCCCTCTCTGTATACTCAGGTCACCCAGCTTTCCCAGCCTCCTTGCCCAGCATCTAGTACTCAGTATGATGGAGGTCACCCAGCTTTCCAGCAAGTTGTAGTCAGTGTGATGGAGGTCACCCAGCTTTCCCAGCATCTAGTAGTCAGCATGATGGAGGTCACCCAGCTTTCCCAGCATCTTGTTCTCAGTATGATGGAGGTCATCCAGCTTTACCAGCATCTAGTAATCAGCATGATGAAGGTCACCCAGCTTTCCCAGCATCTAGTTCTCATTATGATGCAGGTCACCCAGCTTTACCAGCATCTAGTACTCAGCATGATGGTGGTCACCCAGCTTTCCCAGCATTCCCGGGGGTATTGGCACCTCAGTATAAGCAGATTTAGCTGAAAGGATATTTTTACGGATCTTTATTACCACCATAACGGGTGGTATAGAGAGGTGCCAGGAGTCCAAGGTAACCCTTATCAAATACTCTGGGGCAGAGGAAGAGGAGACTACAGAAACATTTTCTAAGTCTTTTTTTTTTTTTAGACCGTTCATAGAATTGTTTCTTAGCCATGGTTTTAATCTGGATTCACACACATGCAGCTTTTTATGCAGTTCTTTGAGCCAAGCAAAGGACTGAATATGAGGCAGAGGAGTATTTATATACGTCTTTCTTTTATATTTGTTTCCTTTTGGATTCAGATGCATCAAAAACAGCATATATGAATTCAGCCTTTGAGCATGTCATACAATGAAGGAGCTTTCAGTTCTGCAGTGCACCAGTATGATGTCAGTTATATAATGCACTTTTAGATATAGAGGAATGCTACTGTGTGTTAGTTTAACATTAACTCTCACCTTCACCATATATATATATATATATATATATATATACATATATATATATATATATATATATATATATATATATATATATATACTGTATGTATATATATTATTTTTATTTTAAATTACATTGGAATTAGTCAAATATATACACGTCTACTGATTAATGGTTTAGAGTTCACATGGCACTTGGCTAATAGTACTTTATTGCCCTCTTATGGTTAGTACTTGAATTACACATTACTAAAACTGGTCAGATATAGTCATTTGTCCATTGCTATTACTAGATTACTAGATCAGAGAGATACTAGGAGATTTACTGGTTACTAAGACTTGTAAATGTCAGTGATATAACTATACACTGATATACTTACCTAAACTCTCTTACAATTTATGTGTCTACCCATGGAAAGGCTGCAAACAAACCTAAAAATATTCTGTGCAACACACAAAGACACACGGATACATTTCTTGCACAATACTGGTAGTTCTTATGTATTCTGGATATAGGTATAGCCAATACTATGTGTAATTGTTTATAAGGAGTACTCATAATGAGGATGATATAGTAGGTAGTATTATTGGCACCTGGTAGGTAGGGGATATGTATTGGAACCCACTATGCCACTGATGGCAATGCTTCATTGCCTCCTTTACCAATCAACCTATGTAACTGATTTAATCAGAGTAGTGCTCCGATCCTGCAGTGATCCAGACCATGCAGTCTCTATTGTTAGCCAGTATTGCTGCATACAAGTCATAGTCACTATAGCCGGGTTATAGCCGGTTTCCAAAAATGACACTTAGCACTAAGCCCAAGGCTGCCTAAGACCATTCTGGCCATGAGCTAGCGGGCAGTATGCATACAGACAATACAAAATCCATGGTTTAGCTTACAGACAATTCTTTCCCTCCAAGCTGTGGATGCAGCATACGTGTGGTTACCTTGACAACAGTAAGCTGTGACTTATGATGTAAAACATAATGTCAATATTTAGAAAACCGAGGCTTTCGAATATGTATGCAGTACTGGGGGCCAAACTAGTAAAGAGTCTAGGGTAAGAATACTTTGCATTAAAAACATTACCATTATATATGCAGTATAATAAAATATTAATACATCATCAGTATGAAGTCAATAAAAACACTTGAAATCAGCAAATAATTTATATAAATATGCAGGTTAATGAACCAAAGTTGAACAGAGAGTGCTGAGATTCAGTAAACTCCCCTGACGTAGCAGCTGTTCTAGGCCCCTACAGAGAGGAAGGAGTGGGGGATTAACTGTACCACAAGCCTAGGACACCCCCCCCCCCTTCCATTTATAGTCAGACGTGGCATGCTTTATTCTCGTGAAACAATAAACTGCTTGCCCAAGAGTTAAAAACAAACTAAAATAAAAAAAAGAAGCAGCAAATGTCTGTATTCACTTGCTTTTGTGGTCACATGCCACACTTACTGGCATTACTGCTAAGGCTGGTATTGGAGTACAGTATGTGCATGGGATTGGACAGTGATTGAAGTGAGATTTGAGGGTTTTGCTACTTATTTTCATTTTGTTTAGTTTAGTTTAGTTTTTTTTTTTATTTGTTAGTTTAAAAACAGCAGACAACCCCAAAAACCCACACACCAAGAGAATATTCACACAGAGGTGGATACACTGAAGATTTTCTAAAGAAGGTTTGCATTAAACCCTTAATGAACCAGCCCAAAATGGCCTAAATGACCAGGCCAATATTAATTTTTGCATTTTTGTTTTTTCGTTTTTGCCTTTTAAGGCTTCATTCACATGTCCCGTAAAATTGTCTGTGGTCGCGGATCCGCTACCTCTGACAATTTTAGGAACCATTCAAATGAAGGCACATGATCCCCCGCCGCCCGGTGGCAGAGATAACAGGAGCACAGAAGACAGGAGCACAGAAGACAACTACTCGCCTACTCCCCCCATGCCGGTGAACATGTGAGCCGGCTGACATTGGGCGAGTAGGACGGTAGTTATCTTCTGCGCTACTGTCATCTCTGCTGCCGGGTGGCGAGGGGGGGAGGGGGCGCTGCACTTTTGTTGGGGGATCCGTGCTGCGATACTCCTCCAGTCATAGTGGCGTGGATCGAGGTGGGGGGCGTGGCACAGATGGTGTGAATGAGGCCTAAGAGCTATAGCGCCTTTATTTCTCTATCTACAGGGTCATGTAAGGGCTTATTATTTTCAGGAAGTTTACTTTGTACTGGCACCTTTTAAGCTAGCATGAAATGTATGACAGAACCCCCAAAATATTTTATATATGGGGTAAAATTGAGGGGGGGGGGAATGCAATTGTGTACCTTTCGGGGGTTTCCTGTGTCTACATATTGCACTTTACAGTAAAACTGACATGATATCATTATTCTATACTCCAGTCAGATCACAACGATATGCATGTTTATTTAGCTTTTCTAATGTTTTACTTTTTTTTTTTAAGTAATTATTTTTGCTAATAATTTTAATTAAAATTTCCCTATTGTGACTCTTATAATGATTTTATTTTCTAACATATGGAGCTGTATGTGGCGTCATTTTTTGCAACATGAGCTCTAGTTTTTATTAGTACCATACTTGTGTAAATGAGATGTTTTGATCGCTCTTTAATCATTTCTATTTGCTACAGGCTATGGTTACACATCGTATAACACTGTCTGTTGCATAGCAACCGACGGCCTTATACTGCCGGCCGCCAGACAGCATTCAGAATATTCCTGCAGCCGATACTTCTGTATCAGTTGCAGGAACATAATTTTTTTACAATTGAATTGCAGGCACTGTTTGGTGTGTATGCAAATCAATTAACTACGGCTCGCCGGCCGTACTTTACATTGTGTGAACAGCTATTGTTTCCGGACGCTGTTCGTCAGACAGTGTTTAGAAATAATAGGCATGTTCATTATTTTAAAGGGGAACTCTGCATAGGGAAATGTTTTCTATTAAAAGTACATTTAAAGTTATATAAATGTGCCCATATAATATATTACCATATATGTGCGGTTCTGCCACACTGGTGATTGATTTACATCCAGGAAGTAGAGAAAACTGGCCCCTGGGCCAATCCTCTTTGTCTCCTGCTCCCTCTGCTCTCTTCCCTTAGCAGACAAAGATTCCATGCCTCTGTCTCACATTGTGTGTGTTTGCTGAGCGCAGGCTGATGATGCAGACAGGGGGCAGGGTCTAATGTCACAGGAGGCTTGACTGGATCCCCTAAACTCCTGAGTGATTCACCATCTCTTACCAGCCTCTCCAGCCTAAACTGAACAGGCAAGGAGTGACAGAAGCAGATGCTGCAACTTCACTGATTGTGCAAAAGTCTGCAGTGAAATTATAACTATGTTTGTACATGTTGGAGATTCATTGCAGTACTGCAGCGTCTTCACAAAAATGATGCAGTAATACAATTAAACGAGGCTAAATGGCACAGAGGATCAGAGCTGGCACTGCCAATCCCACCTGGTCAAAAAACAAGGCATAAACAAAATATCCTATGTAAGATAATATCAGTCCTTATTGTGGGGCTCAACTTCAAAGATAAAATATGCTTGATAATAATATGTCCATGGAGATGAGAAGAAAAAAAATAGATTCAAAAAGTTCTTTACTTTATTCCATTATCGTCATTACAGGTAGTACCAGCGTGCTGTGTGGTGTTACAGGTAGTAACAATGTGCTGTGTGGGTGTGGTGTTTAGTAACACAATGAAACTGCAATGTGTGAACACAGTTTAGATGTTCTGCAACAGATTTGGGCAGGGAATGTGCAGGGTGGGGGACTGTGATGAAAAGCTGAGGAAAAGCATTGCATTCTGGAACCTGTAGTACTGTGTATAACTGCTCAACCAGGAAGTGCAGAAACACAATACAGAACGAAGACCCCTAGAACAAATGGATTTTTGGTAGTTTCAAAACGGAGTTAGACGGGTAAGCAATGTTATTTTCTTCTGCAGCAGGTTTATTTTTTTTACCTCTACCTGGGGTTCCCCTTTAACCCCTAGACGACCCTGGACGTAGGGTTACGCCATGGAAGTCTGTCCCCAGACGACCCATGACGTAACCTTACGTCCTGGGTGTTTTTCCCGCTATGAAGCGCGCTCCGGAGCGGAGCGTTCTTCTTAGCAGGTGGGGGCCGGCTGCAATCAGCAGCCGGGACCTCACCGGTTATGACACGCTGCAGCGATCGCGCTGCCGCGTGTCATTAACCCCTTAAACGCCGCGACCGCGGCGTTTAAGTGTAAGTGACAGGGGGAGTCCCCTGTCACTTACCGATCGGGACCCCCGCAGTGTGACTGCGGGGGTCCCGATCGTTGAAACGGGCCGCCGGAGGTCTCTCACCTGCCTCCGTGCGGTCCGATCGGCGATCTGCTACACTGAGCCTGCACAGGCAGGCTCAATGAGCAGAGCGCCGATAACACTGATCAATGCTATGCCTATGGCATGGCATTCATCAGTGTAGAAATCAAAGTAATGTATGTAGAAGTCCCCTAAAGGGACTTCAAAAGTGTAAAAAAAAAAAAAAGTTCAAAACACTAACACACTACCCCAAAACCCCTCCCCCAATAAAAGTCTAAATCACCCCCCTTTCCCATTATATAAATAAAACATATAAAAATGAATAAATAGATAAACATATAATATACCGTAGCGTGCGTAATTGTCCGATCTATTAAAATATAACAAGCGTTATTGCGACCGGTAAACGGCGTACACGAAAAGAGGGGAAAAAGTGCGCAGATTACCGATTTTATGTTACATTATATATTAAAAAAAATCAATAAAAAGTGATCAAAACGTCCGATCTTCACAAATATGGTATTAATAAAAACTAGAGATCATGGCGGAAAAAATGACACCCAATACAGCCCCGTAGGTGAAAAAATAAAACCGTTATAAGCGTCACAATAGGCCCATTTTATTAATATTTAATTGCCAAAAAAAAGGATTTCATAAAAAAAAATATATATAACATTAGAGAATCTGTGTAACCTGCATATGGTTGTGTTCGGACTTACCTATAGAATAATAGTGTCATGTCGCTGTTACCATATAGTGCATTACGTAGACACAGGAACCCCCCAAACGTTACCATATTGCATTCTTTCTTACGATTTCACCTATTTATATCTTCATAAATAATATATTTGGAATTCCATCATACATGTTATGGTAAAATGAATGACGCCATTACAAAGTACAACTATTCCTGTAAAAAACAAGCACTTACATGGCCCTGTAGATAGAAAACTGAGAGTGCTAGAGCTCTTAGAAGGGGAGGAGGGAAAAACGAAAGCACTAAGATCAAAATTTGCGCCGTCCACTGGGTCATTTTGGGCCTGGTCCTCAAAGGGTTAATGCCATTCCAAAGAACGGGCGTTAAAATAACAATGTCGGAACACAGTAAACAGATGCTTAAAAAGAACAACATGTGAACAAAGCCATATAAAGTAACAAAGAATCAGCAATCGTGGTGGTTTTTCCTTTATGCCATTACCAATGTGGGAACAATATTGTTATTTTTTAATAGACCAGGCAAATACGCACGCCACAATTTTATATGATAAAAATTTTTTGAAAGTTGCATTTCAATGCAATGCAGTGTGTGTGTTTGTGTGTGTGTGTGTGTGTGTGCAGGGGGGGGGGGGGGGCTGGGGGTACAAAATGAAGGTTTTTGATTAGTTGGGTGTGTGTGTTCAGACCCTCGCTGATCTTTAGATATAACTGGAAGAAGTCCGCTTCACTCCTGCTGCTCGATCTGACTTTCTGCAGAAGATGAAATCCCATGTACATCTCTAAAGCTTGTCTCCTGCATCAATACAGATTGAATGTCGAGCCAGTAAGTGAAGTGCACAGCTACAAGCTCTCTGTGACTGTATCTACAGATTGGTGGCAGCCTTCACTGTGACCCAACAAATCAAAACTTTTGATGTGTTTGACATTAAAAAATATTTTTTATACTTTTTTTTGGAGTAGTAAAGTTTTCAAACCTAACGCTGCATTCAAAGTGTACTGACATTGTTTCGAGCAGTGCTTGGTTGTGTTACAGATCTCCTTATAATCAACACTGTGAACACTGTGCTTTATCCAAAACAGACATGCTCAGATAATACAGTAAAATACTCTGTCAGATCCTCTTTCCTAAGGTACAAAGCCCACTCCCTGTCATATTGTTCTCACTGACATTATGCAAAAATTGGAGGCATAATATGAAAAGAGGTTAAATATAATAACAGTATTCAGAAAACAATACTTGCAGAGCTGGTGGGAGTGCCATGATAGTTCTTGCAACAGATGCTTCTCCCCAGATGATATCAATTGTGGAACAAAGGTGAAGAGCAGCCTATTGTGCCACTTGACAGGCTCAACAGTGAACCTTTTCATTAGACCAGCTTGTGTCCTTGTTCTGACTCACATTGTTATCTGTACTCGAAGACTTATTAATAACCTAAATGACCTTTATAGAAAATCTCTTGTTAGATTTGGCCCTGATATTTTTCTGCCTAAAGGCTAAATTATTTATAGGAATCTGGACATTACTTCCATCACATAACCTGCTGATGAAAAAAAAGATTTTAAAGTATACCTGTCAGGACAGTCTGTTTCTGGATCAGCGGTGAGATCTAATGCTAATAGAGAATTTTGGGTCGCCATTTTGACAGGTACACTTTAAGGCTGGGTTCACACTACATATATTTCAGTCAGTATTGTGTTCCTCATATTGCAACCAAAACCAGGAGTGGGTTAAAAACACAGAAAGGCTCTGTTCACGCAATGGTGAAATTGAGTGGATGGCCGCCATTTAATGGCAAATATTTGCTGTTATTTTAAAACAACGGCTGTTATATTGAAATAATGGCAGTTATTTACTGTTATATGGTGGCCATCCACTCAATTTCACCATTGTGTAAAGAAGAGCCTTTCTGTGTTTTTAATCCACTCCTGGTTTTGGTTGCAATATGAGGACCACAATACTGACTGAAATATACGTAGTGTGAACCCAGATAGTAGCAATGCATAGTAAAAAAATGAAATATATACCCAAAAGTGCCTTGGGGAAAAGTATTCATACCACTTGAATTTTATTTTTATTTACTATTTTCTGTGATAGACGAACACAAGTAGCAACTCATTGTAAAATGTAATGAAAATCATGTATGCTTTTCCAAAATGAACTTTTTAATCTGGAATATGTAGTATGCATTTGTATTCACCTACCCTGAGTCAATACTTTGCTGCAATTACAGCTGCAAGTTTTTTGAGTATGTCTCTATTTGGAACATCAAGAGGCTGAAAATTTTGCCCATTCTTTTTTGCAAAATAGCTCAGTAAGGTCAGTAAGATTGGATAGAGATTTTTTGTAAACAGTAATTTCAAAGTCTCTTAAAGGGCTTATCCAGGATTAGAAAAACATGTCCGGTCTCTTCCAGAAACAGCATGACTTGTCTCTAGGTTGTGTGTGGTTTCCCACTTAAGCTGCATTCACTGAACCCAATGTAACCCAATCTTCAGAAAAAAAGTCATACTGTTTCTGGTGGAAAGGGGCAATGTCTTTTTAAAGCCTGGATAGCCCTTTAATTGGATTTATGCCTGGACTTTGACTGGGCCATTCTAAGGGTCCTATTACACAAACGTGATTTTTATCGATTAACGACTAACGTTTGCAAACGAGATTGTTTATCATTAACCTGAAATTGTTCACCATATTACATAGAACGATAATCAATAGTTACGATCATTACTACGATCTTTATTGCGATTGTTACTATGATCCCAGCAAAACAATGAACAATGTGCAATTACACTGAACAATTAGTTAAAAAACGCGGAATATGAGCGAACGAATGTGGAATTACAGCGAACGATTGGCGAACGATTAACAATGGTTTTAGGTTTAGATCTAAATCAACAATCAAAGATTTTTCGATTGTTGCCTGCAATTACACAGAACGATTATCGTTTAAATTCTAATGATTTAACGATTCTGCACACGGTAATCGTCCCGTGTGATAGGGCATATGAATTTGGCTTCACCATACTATTGTAACTCTGGCTGTATGTTTGTTGTCATGATCATCCTGCTGAAAGGTGAACCTTCTCCCTAGTCTCAAATCTTTTGTAATATCTAACAGGTATTCCTCCAGGATATAGCCCTGTATTAACCCTGTATTTAGCTTTATTTAGCACAATCCATCTTCCCATAAACTTTGAACGGATTCTCTGTCCCTGCTGAAGAAAAGCACCCCCATAGCATTATGCTGCCACCACCATGTTTCACAGTAGGGATGGTGTATTCAGGGTGAAAAGCAGAGCTAAACCTTAGTCCCTTCTGACCAGATCACCTTCTTCAACATGTTTGCTGTGTTCCTTACATGGTTTTTGTCAAACTGCAAATGGGACTTTGGCACACGTTCAAAAATGTCTAACTTCTTGCCATTCTTCCATAGAGACCAGAATTGTGGAGTACACAATTAATAGTTGATTCTCCAACCTGAGCTGTCAATCTCAACAGTTTCTCCACAGTAGCCATGGGCCTCTTGGCTTTTTCCCTAGTTTTTTTTTCTCTAGTGCTTTTCTTGCCTTGGTTGTCAGTTTAGGTGGATGGCCATGTTTTGGTAGGTTTGCAGTTGTGCCATACCTCCTCCATTTTAGGGCAATGGATTGAACAGTGCTCCGTGAGATGTCCAGAGTTTGGAAAAGTTTTATCATTTAACCTAGCTTTACACTTCTCTACAACAGTTTTTTTATTTTTATGATGCTGTTTTACCATTAAGGGCATGTTTTCACAAATGCATTTGGACTGCAATCTACTTCCCCTGTTCTCCCCTACTTCCCCCAATAGCTTTAGTTGGTTACTGCTAAAGGCAATTAGTAACAATGGAATTGTTTTAAGGAAATCATAGTACAAGGGGCTGAAAAGCAGCGCTGATCAAAAGCATACACTGCTTGTAATCTGGAAATTGACAGCACAGATATATACATATGTATGCTGTCAGTTTCCCTTTATCTTTATTGGCCACACATAAACCTATTTATAAAGGAAGATGTGCAGCCGATAACTATAAATTTTGAAGCAGGCACAATAGATGTGATCAATCGAGGATGAGGCATTTTCCTGCCCCTTAGCTGAGGGCTGTCACTTTTACATGGACCAATAATCATAGTATAAAAAGGGAATATATATATATATTTATATTTATATTTCAAAGTATATCTAGCAGCACTACTTCCCGAATATGTTCAGAGTGCCAGCGGGAACATTCCTGACCGTGGATCCAATTCAGCTAAACAAATGCAATTTCCCACAGCACTTCTTTGTGGTGGAAAAAAACGTGATTTATTCCATGTTGCAATCAAACAACAGTGTGGCACAGCAAACAAAAAACAGTGTGTGATGCGACGTTTCTGCTGTCTCCACCACCTGCTTGAAAAAGGCGGTGGAGACCGCAGAAACGTCGCATCACACTATGTTTTTTTGTTTGCTGTGCCGCACTGTTGCTTGATTGCAATATGGAATAAATCACGTTTTTTTTCTACCATAAAGAAGTGCTATATATATATATATATATATATATATATATATATATATATATAGATATATATATATATATATATATCCGACATGGCGCATGGCGATAGAGGAGCGGCTGCACATCACACCTATGGCTGATACTAATGCTGCTAAGCCTATTTTAAAAAAAAAACAACTTCAGGACGTTGGAATATGAATTGATCAAGCCATATCGCCCCATGTACCAACGTGCAGGTCTCCCGGTGCACACGGGTCCCTAAACTAACTCCACACCGTGTCGGTCAGTGACCATCACCCCCGCAAAGCGTGCACATGCAGGGAAGGGAGGCCATGGAGTGGCCCTGCAACCCCCATGTCACAGGACCAGACCCAAAATGCCCCCCCAAAAAGTCCCAGCCAGCACCACCGGCTAGGAAGGCTGCCCCCAAACACTGACCAACACGGTGTGGAGTTAGCGTAGGGACCCGTGTGAACCAGGAGACCTGCACGTTGGTACATGGGGCGATATGGCTTGATCAATTCATATTCCAACATCCTGAAGATGTTTTTTTAAAATAGGCTTAGCAGCATTAGTATCAGCCATAGGTGTGATGTGCAGCCGCTCCTCTATCTCCATGTCGGAGAATATATATATATATATATATATATATATATATATATTTAGAATAAAGTGGGTTACTATGCTACCTTGTCTGTGTGCAGTTCCCACTTGCTTGATTGTAATACCCACCCACTTTAATCACATTTACTTTCTAAAACCACATTTCTAAGGCAAATTTAATTAAAAATATTTTATTCAGACAATAAATGGTTAATATAAACACTGGGCAGACATAAATTTAACAAAGTATATAAAAAAGCAAAATTTAAAAAAAAAATTAAATAAAAAGGAGTAAAACTAAACTGGTACAACACATGGGGACAAAAATATCTGTTCCATATACAATATGGTCATAAATGCTACATACAATAGTTATATGGAAAATACAGGACTCTTTTCTAAATTTGCGGCAGCTACCGTATCTAACATTGCTTAGACATACAAAACACACAAAGAAATTCTGCTCCGCCTAATAACGCAAAACTGTATAAATGTACTAGCTTACTATTGTAAGGAAAAAATATTGAATTTTCTTACAAACAACAAGTCCGAAATTATACAATATACAGTACAGGATTTTGTTCTTGAGTGTATACAAGTGCTGATCTGATGTGCACTAAACTGATGCAGTTTGGTGTCCAGTGAACAATGGGGATTTCTAAACACAATCCCAGGCACTCAGATCCAACTATAGCAATAAATTCATCAATACAGACGGATCAATCCTCTTTACACAATACTAAATTATATAGTTACAATAAATATTGGAGGGTAAGTCCAAAACAAAGAGGTTCTTCTAACTATCGAACACATCACCTTTATAGTAAAAGCTTTCAGATAGCCTAGCCAAAGGAATATTGACCCATCTCTATGCTGGTAATACATTCTCTTCTGATCCTTTGGAAAATCGACTCCCGGTAGAATTGCTTCATTGCCACTGATCTATTTGTGTTTCTTTCTAGAGAAAAACCTGCAGTGAAAGCAAAAAGGAAAACTACTGAGAGCAAATGAATAGATTGTCAGGGTTATACGATTGTACAAAGAGCAGGACACTAATAGTACTGCATAATGGAAAAGACCATGGACAAAATACTTACTCTTAATCTGAAAAGAAAACTTTCCGTGACACAAAAAGAGACACGTTTTCCTATATATAGATAAAAGGAGTAGGTAGACAGAGATAGGGTAGATAGCTAGACATCTCTTACTACTCTTTCCATTGTGATACAAATGTTTTCTTAGGTTCTTAATGTCTCAGAGTTAATCTATGTAAATAACTGATCGACTTAGGTCTAATTTCTATTAACACAAGTTCTTGTGATCGTAGATTGAACTTCCACAGTGCCAACGGCCATACATTCACCATAATGTAATTGCAAGTCATGGTACACTTACTTTTTACGTTTACTATCTAAAACCCTTGTTGAACTTTTATGTTGAGGTGTAGTAAATGGTTAACCCCTTGAAGTTGCGGACAATTTTTGTTTCTGTCTCCTTCTTAGAGCCATTATTCTTTTACTTATTTATTTTGTCAACAGAGCCATATAGAGGCTTGTTTTTGCAGGACTCTAGTAAGTAAAGTTACTGTGTGTATTCATACAACATAATTCCGGGCGACACGCTGTGTCGTACAGGGGCCTCAGTTTAAGCCTGATTGTATATAATTTTGTTATATATGAGGTGCTAGTACCTTTGGTACCTTAGTATGTTTCAGTAAAGTGCAGTTTTGTTTAAACTGGTGTTGGAGTAGCTTTCCTCATTCGTGACTTTGCTGTATCCTGGGGAGCCCACCCGATGCACGGCTTACATCTCTTTTAAACCTTATAAACTGGGCTCAGTCGTACTCAGGGGCTCCCCAAAGGACTCTCCTCCTGTGGGCTAGTCTCTTGGTGCAACAACATAGTTTGCAGAGTTTTTGGCAATTTTTAGTAAAGTATATAGTAAAGCATGGTATAAATATTTTAGTTTACATATTTATGGGGCAGAACATGATCTGCTGTTTTTATAAAGTTAATGGGAATCCAAATTTGCATTATGGCATACAGCAGCATCTGTTTTTTACCATCCATTTTTGCACCTGTTTTTTTCTAAATAGAGGCACCAATGTTTTATATAGCTATTATTGGGTGCAGTGGTTAGTTACTATGGTACTAAGACTTGTTCGGATACAGCACAACCCATGACCATATTTCAGATAGAAATATAATCTCTTCTCACAGTTTTCAGTTGAGAAACAAATAACCCTGTAGACACAATTACATTGATCACAGGGAAAAAGTGAAAGCAATGAAAACTCTCACCTACGACATATGATTTTGCTGTGCCTGCTGTTGTTGCTGTTGTTGCTGCTGAATTAGTAACTGTTGTTGTTGCCTGCGCCTTGCGGTCCTCAGCTTCTCAAAGCGAGCCTCCATTTCATCCAACACCTTTGGTGTGTATCGCACTACGAGCTTGACACTGTCTTTTGCTGCTTTTAACAGCTCAACTGCCTTCTCGTGATGTTCCCCTTCCACACTCTGCATTTATAGAAATAAAAATATCATTAGGCAAACTAGCTGCCATATAATGGAAAAAAGTGGGAAATAAGCTCTTTAGTGTAATAGACCAAAACAGATGAGCATACAATGAGAACCACTGTAAGGCTGGGTTCAAACACAGTATATTTCAGGCAGTATTTGGTCCTCATGTCAGGTCCTCATAGCAACCAAAACCAGGAGTGGATTAAAACATAGAAAGGCTATGATCCCACAATGGTCAAATTGAGTGGATGGCCGCCATATAACGGTAAATAACTGCCATTATTTCAATATAACACCCTGTGTTACATAATAACATTAGTAACATTAATACCATTAGTAATAAGTATATTACAATTATAACCCAAAAAGGGGGAAACCACCCTAAAAACCTGCAAGTAGCTCAATTTAATAGAAGTGTATGAGCATTTTTCCAACTACCCATTTTATTGCAGACACAAAAACACACACACACACACACACACACAAAAAGGAACAGCTCACCGCAAATGGCAAGATACAGACCTAATACACATATGAAAATCCCTAAAAGCAGCCCCCCAACTGCTAAAAAAAAATTCTATAAAAATAACAAGGCTCTTGATTACCATTTGCAAATACTGTAAACCATCCCACCACGATAAGGTGGCCTCATGCCAGGATGGACCTACACTGTAATATGGCATCTCCATGGCATATAATAAACCTATGCTCTGGGCATGCAGAATCTAACTAATACTGGCAAAAATAATAACCACCTGGGTGGGATGGGAGGAGTGCACAACCAAGTAGAGACCTTGGGGGGCTGCTTTTAGCAATTTTCTGTATTGGGTCTGTGTCTTGCCATTAACGGTGAGCTGAGTCATTTTTTTGTGTGTTTGCAATTTCAGCCATAGCAACATGCTCCTACCTAGTGTGAATGGTGTTCTAGGAGAGCTGACCAAATCTGTTATTTTGCCTGTACCCATTTTATTGCTCCAAAATAAGAAAAAAAGCATTGTTAAAATGTTGCACAGTTTTGTATTTTTTAACTCCTTTGCTGAGCCATGTGTTTCCATGGTTACAGACTATAAACCCTGCATGTAGTTTTCTGCAGTCATGCTACATGTTTTTACTAATTCATAGACATTACAAGAAAAGATAGATGAACTGATTTAAGACCTTTTTACACAGGCCAATTATCAAGTGTTCACCCGATAATGTGGAAAAGGGCTAGCGATCAGCCGACAAGCTCGCTTATTGACTGATTTGATTTGTGCAGCGAGTAAAATCATCATTATAGGCCGCACATCTCTCTAAACAGGAACTCAACTGAACGCAAATATGAACAATCACTGAATAGTTTTTTTGGTTAATGCCCAATGGACCCCATTGACTTTATTAGGGTCTGTTGGGTTTCTGTCATAATGCCTGATATTTTAACAGACAAAACTCAAAATCATGCCATTTTGTCCAAAATTTCTGGCACAGTGTTCAACCAGGGCTCCTAATGTCTGTGACGCAGATATGAACCTAGTCTAATACAAGCCTATGGTGAAAACATGCCACTATATAACACATACTGTATATTGTGCATAACACTGAATAAGCAAACAAATAGGGACATAGTAACCATACCACTCCATTAACTGAAAGCAGCTGGTCTCCCCTTTTAAGTCCACCATGTCGTTCCGCCACACCACCTGGAATTATGCGACTAATGTAAATTGGCGAATTCTGCTCTTTTCCTCCCATGACATTAAAGCCAAGGCCTTCATCAGTTTTTGGCAGCTCCACAACACGTGGGTGAGAATGGCCTTCACTAGCAGCAAATGCAGCAACTGTTGCCTATAAGAAAAATTAAATTAAAATTAAATTTCATATTTAATAAAGGCCACTTTTTCTTTTTTAAATAATGTCCGGTATTGCTGATTTATAATTGAAGTCAATGCAATGCATTGATGTCAGTGGAATGACAGCTGCCCAATGCACACAGTGCATGAAATGACAGATGTTGTTTGCACAGATGTCAAAATAATGATCATGACAATTATTTTTGGATGTCTTTTGCAAAGAACGGACGTTATTTTCCAGTTGTTCAGATACAATTTTTCTTTTTTCATCGTCCTTTCACTGTCTTTACTATTAAATTCAATGGACTTTTCAATTAAAGACACATCCAAAGGCCAATTAGTCCACCTGAACTAGAATAATGTACCAGCAGCCCTCATTGCACTGCTGGAGGACTGCTGAAACAGGCTAAACCATGGACATTATTTGATACTCAAAACAACGGCCGTTGTTTTAAGCATCAAACAACGGTCAGAAAAAAATGTCAGGTGAACATAGCCCTAGGCTGAGTTATTGTGTGACCTTGGTGTAAGATTCATTCTCTGACATAAACAGAATTACCATAAGAAGCAAATGATGAACCCATGATAGCGCTATTAGCAGGATGGAAAAGGTTTATGCATAATTGAAAAATGATGTATTTTCATAGCTAGAAAAATCCAGCTAGCAAATTTACATAGTGCATCTGATTAAGTGTAAAAAAAAAAAAGGTTTTTGCTTTATCCAGTAATCTCTATTCCAATTTACATAGCTCTGAACCTCTATGCAAACAGCATTTGCCTAATGAATCAGAAAGATCTTCTTATCTCATTTAGACATCTTTTTAAAGAAATAATTTGTTGCTTTATAATCTAAAAAGGAGGGTGGTCCCAGCAGGGGGCGCTGCAGACTATAATAGAGCATAAGTGCACTGATTTTAAAACGTTGTTAGGATGTATTATTAAGCTTTAAATACGGCAAGTCTAGGGCTAATTAAATCCCACAGTCAAAGTTTATTAAAGCTGAATGTGTCAAATCGAAATCATAATTCTAATATTCCAGATGGAGCCGGAGCCTGACTACCAGGAAAATTAGCAGTTAGTGTTAACCCTGAGTAAGAAAAAGCAGCTTGGAGTGAGTTTTTAGTCACCAGTTTCTATTTTCATGGGCAGGTTTTTCTTTTTAACCCTTTCCTGACCAGGCACATTTTCATATGTCTATAGACTATGCTGGACTGCTAAAGTGTTTATAGTCTATGGATAGTTGTTAAATTTTCAATTGGATTGAGATCTAGAATGTTTGTTGATCATGTTATTGTGTTGATATGACTTAATTAAATAAAAAAAACTTAAATACTTTTTTGAACTATGCATTATTAACCTGAAAAATGACTTCATTTTTACTTATTTTTTCTGTCAGTGGAGTGAGACAAGTGTCCAAAATTGTCCATTGACTATTGAGTAGAGATGAGTGCAACATGAGCGTGCTCGAGTTCAATCATTCGGCATTTGAATATTGGTGGCTGGAGAAGTTGGACACAGCCCTAGGGAGCCCGAAAAAAACATGGATACAGTCATAGCATGCTTAAGTTGCGCTCATTTCTACAGTTAAGGTAATGACTTCCATGTACTCTGGTCCTTTACCAGACATGTAATGCTTTGTCATAAATAATATGGAAATATGATTATTTTCTTTAGACATATCTTTATATGTTTTATGAGAATATCACCAGATAAAAGATTCAGAAACATCTTCTCAAATGGAGATTCATCACTGAATATCACCTTCATCTCCTCTCTTTAGTCCACTGCAACCTTGTTTTCATCTGTTTAGATTTTAGTTTTGGTTTTTGTTGTTTTTTCTATAGGTAAGTAACATATACATTCAACTATTGTGTTAAAGTTTGTTTGATTTCTGTTGTTTCAATTGACAGCTCACTTCTTGGGGGACATGTTTTTCTGTCCCAAGCCAAATCCAAGTGATAAAAAGTATCCTGGATCTGCTGTACTAACTTAAATACAGTATGTGTATTGTACTTGTGTTATGCAGACAAATACAGTAGTGTTATGGAAACAACTGACAAAAAAACTTATTGAATTGTAGGTTTTAACCCTTAATGATTAGACCTAAAAAGCCCTTTCTGTTTGAGCAGCTAAAACATTATTTATTTTACTGATGTGTCTTCATGAGGCTGTTTTATGCAGCAGAAATTGGACTGTAGTTGGTGTAGTTTGGTGATACATATAAATTGCTGTCATTAGTTGATTTATTTTGTAATGTAATATGAAAATAAAAAAACTTTAGGTGTCTTTTTTTTAGTTTTTTCATACTTTTTTTTTCTATATCCCAATAAAGGATTACTATTTTTGTTTCATAGTTATAATAAGTAATGTTAGTATACTCCTGTATGCTAATACATTATATCCTGGGTCACTTTCAAACAGGTTGGGGCTAGGGCTACACTTACTGTGCTCTAGCAGCAGGCACAGCAAACAGACAGCCCTGGGGTCCTTTTTAGGTCCATAGTGCTGACTGTGAAGCCCTCAAGGGGTCAAATGTCCAGTATAGAGGTTCCTCTAATCCTTCTTTTGCTCCGGTGGTCGCCTGAGAACCTATATGTACCTTTGTTTTTTATAGTGTGTAAAGTCTTTGGCTTTCCATGCATCATGGGAATTGCAGTTTTGCAACAGCTGGAGGGCCGAGGGTTCCCCATTTCTTCTCTAATCAATTATTGGCTTTTGGCTTATATTCCACCTGGGCATTGTTCTACACTGCACCTCAGTATGTCCCCGATTCTTTACATTGGCTCAGAATTTTATAACATAATCACATAGGTCTGTCTGGTGATAGCTCCTTTTTAATGTTGCTACTTATTTAAGTAGAAAACGGAACTGGATATATTGCTGAATCCATTATGTCTACTGTTTTTTTTATTTTTAGACATTAATTTCACAATTCAATACAGCAGCAGTGTTTAGTAGGCACCCCCACCCTCCTTATTTCGCACATATAAGACTTGCAATAACATATTCTAGTGTTAATGGAAAAATATAGTGTGTTTTGAATGAGATTGCTTGTGGTTACTACACAATGGCAACAAAGAAGTAATATGTATGTAAAATGTGCCATAAGACTATTCTAACAAAAGCAGTAAATGAATGTTCCATATTAACTCAAACAAGTTCTCTGTAAAAGAAAATGCTTTTATATAACAGTACAGAAAAAAAAGCACACAAGTGGGTGTAAAAGAAAATATGTATTTATTACCGGAAATAAATACTTTACTTACATACCCTGGTAACCAAATGTGGCTTCTTCACTGCTTACCAGACATTGTTCTGTACATTTGTTATTGCCTATACCTGGTATTGCAGCTTGACCCATCCAAGTGAACATGAAAAGTTGCAATAGCAGGTACAGCGCTATAAAATGCATTGAGCTGTGTCTGGTAAGCAGTGAAGAGGCTGCAGGGCATTGCAGTCTCTCCAGTTAGCTGAATGCTGAACCCCAACAGATCTGATATCAGTGGCCTACCAAGGGACAGGATATGGGACAAAATATAGTGACCTTACCTTTGCGGTGGCACGAGCACGAAATTCCGGGCATCCATTAATAGGAATTGTTTCATGCATGTATTGGTAAACCTGAAAAAATGCAAGGGGTACAAGGTAAGCAGTTATGATACAAAAAATATCTTAGATCTTATATTATATTATTACAGATCTTATATTAGATCTGTAATAATATGCACAGAAAAATCCACCAAATAGATGTTTCAAAATCATATTTTTCTCCCAGTATGTCAAATAATGACACATTACTATGTTATGAGCTAAAAAATGAGGGGTCTAACTGCCAAAACAAGAACCCGTTTTTACAATATGCTGCCTTGTGTTAAATGCTGCAGCAGGTGCTGCAACCTTACAACTTGAGGCTATGTTCACACTGCGTATGATTCCGGCCGTAGTTCGTACGCCGCCGTACATGTGCGGCTGAAACTACGGGCGTGGGAAAAATCGGATGCGTACGAACCGCGAATATACGCCCGTAGTACAGTTATGCTTCCCTAGCTTGATTCGAAGCGATCTGAAACAGGTAATTTACTTGGAAATCTTCGGCCAGCCCAATAAAACTGACAGAACCTTTTGGATCGAAAAATCAAGTTCAATTTGGCTGATATAAATACTTCGTACGGGACCGCATGGAAATCCACGGCCGTGAGTTTCAACATTTCCGTCCTCAAACAATGGTCTTGTTCATTTTTAACGCCGCCGCATACGATCCGTCCGTAAGCTTATACGTAGTGTGCATTGTGTGGGCGTATATCGTATACTTTCAAGCGAACGCATTAACCTCAAAACTATGTGCGTATATTCGCGGTTCGCACTACGGCCGGTATTATATGCAGTGTGAACATAGCCTTATTGTCTGCAATGAATTGAGATGTTTGGGTGGAGAACTGGCAGGAGTGCTGGGGGAGGGGAGTAAGCAGGGTGGGAGGACTGGAAAGAAATGTTCTAGAACTTGTAGTACTGAGCAACTAATTAAACAGGAAGTACAGCCAGAAAATATGCTAAAATAAAATTAGCACTTATAAGAACCACCAATAGAAACACACGTTTTTCAGTATACACAAAAACAGAATTGCTGTAAAAATAAAAATGTAATAATTACTATTCTAAGAAACAGTTTGACAGGACTATATCTGCTTGTTGACCAAGGAAACATAAGGCATCTCAGTGATTTAATGAATATCATCACTTTTGGAAATAAGCTTCAATTTAGGCGATTCAGAGGCAGTAATCCAGTTGGAGAGAATCTGTTTGGCTCTGATGGCAAATGAGCTTAAACTTGCCCAAACAAAATGCTTTGGCTCCTTCCTGAGTATTTAGTGTGTCATTAATAGTTTCACAGCTTTTTATTTGTGTCATAATATTATGCCTAATTAATGCTGTAATATTTACCGTATATTCATTTCAAGTGATGCTCTAGAACAGTGCTTCTCAAACTATTTCTACTGGAGCCTCACACAACAGACCAAGGCAATGCCTGGACTTCACCAGACTGGCCAAGAGGATGCTGGGCCTCACTATCTGTCCATTTAAAAGCTGAAAATAATACTAGGGCTAGCTTACACTCATTTCCCAAGCTCTATATACTAATAAAGCAAGTACAAAATAAATTAATAATGTTGTTAACATGGAGATTATGGAGAACTGTGCAGATCATAGTTACTTTTGTAAAAACTGGCTCCCCTGCTGGGCCTCACCAACAACTAGGGGGCGCCTCACTGGCGAGGCCCGCCTCACAGTTTGAGAAGCACTGCTCTAGAATGTAGTACTATACATATTGGGACTTATAAGTAAAAACTGCTGACAAGTCCACAAATGTTTTTTTCATGAAGTTTTTTAAACCCAAAACGCCTTGTGTAAATTGCAGACAATTTCAGTAAGTGTATCACTGATGCAAAGATTACATTTGTGTGTCCTAGCTCTACCATAGCATAAATGATGTAACATTTTAAATATTACACTGAGATATTTATACAAAACTCTATATTAAAAACAATTAAAAAATACATCATCACATCTGTCCCAATGTTAACAGGAAACGAGAAATGCCCACTCCATCACTGGCTGAAGTGGGTTGAAATGAAAGCAGGCAGTATCAGGACCAGATATCATTAGGATAGGTGTAGGTGAGCATATACTTGTATTATTTATTTTTTTATGCCAATACAAGCACAAGCACCATCACAAAAAAAATATTTAAAACAGTCCCTTTTAGACTTTTATTTTATGTTTAAAAGTGCTCAAGATAAAAGTAAAACCATACTAAGGGGCCCTATTACACCAACAGATTATCTGACAGATTTTTTAAAGCCTAAGGGCCCTATTCCACCGGACGATTATCGTTCGCATAATAGTTAACGATTAACGATCTCAAACGACCGCTATTGCGAAAGACCTGAAGACGTTCACTCATTTCCATGGAACGATAATCGTTACTTATGATCGTATTTGCAATCATTTTTTCTTCGCTTTTGCGTTTGTATCTACTGCGAACGACCGAACGACACCTTATTCAATGCGAACGATTTGCGAACGTTTTGCGAACGAACAACGATAAAAATAGGTACGGGTCTTATAAAGCGATCAACGATTTCTCGTTCGGTCGTTAATCGATAACTGCATTTCAACCAAACAATTATAGTTTAGATTGGAACGATTTAACTATAATCTGAACGATAATCGTCTGGTGGAATAGGGCCCTAAGCCAGGAAAGGATTAAAAAGAGTAGAAAACTTTCCTGTATAACCTGTTTTCTGTTTATAGACTATTCCTGGCTTTGGCTCAAAAAAATCTGTCAGATAATTTGTTGGTGTAATAGGGCCCTTATTTATCTACCAACAATCCACTGCCAGAGCTCCTCCCTGCTGACGTCTCAACAAGTAGGAAGCTTAGGCATTAACTTAGGTGATTTACTGCTGCAACCAGTGACTGACTAAGAGGGCATTAGCTATGTGTCAGGATAGTGCAGGGTGCAGTTAAATAGAAGATAAACCTATACTTACTGTCTTTGCTCCTCCCCTTCTTCACTACCTTGTTTCAGGATTGCACAAGGACCTTCCTGCTCAGCCAATCAGTGGCCAAGATTCGACATCACTGATTGGATGAGCAGGAAGATCCTTCTGCGACACAGTGCACGAGATATCATAAGGATAGCAAGGAGGGCAAGTATAGTTTAGTTTATTTCTATAAAACTGCCCCATGAGGACAGTTATAAATAAAATTCTCCTGACTCCCCCTTTAAAAAGGTTGCAAAATAATGTTTGTGCAGAAGGCCTTAGGTTAGCCTCACACATGGCATATTTGCTGCAGACATTTTTGTGCCTGTTTCATATACATTGTTTTTAAAGCACAGGGCATGTACTACAGAAACCCCATTTAGATGTATGTAATGGATTTTCAGTTTTAGAACAGTTGTTCAATTAACTGGGGGGGAAATAATAATAAAAAAGTCTAAAGCAAAAACTTTTTTGTCTTCGTTGCCCATAGCAACCATTTACAACACAGTTTTTTTAGACAGTTATACATCGCAATTATATTTTTGGGAGTAAAACGATGCAAAAAGTACGGATGCTCCCACAAACACAGATTTATGATTCTGTAAGAGCAACCAAGCACAGCTCGGCTTTCATCTTACCACAGTAATCTGAGGAATTAAACCTGAGCTATGATTTGTTGCTTGGGCATTTTTTTATTCTTATAATAATAAATGTGGCCCAATAGTTTTCCCCCGCAAATGCCCTCATCATACCTCCCTTATAGCAGTACAGAATTCACTTTGCAGAACTTTCTTCAGAGACTGTAATTTATGCACTGGCACCTCTCCCGAATTTTCTAGTTTCTCCAACAATTCTATAGCTCGGGCAACATCTGAAGAAGAAAAACAAAAATAATTATGCACAGGCAAGCAAATATACAATCGCCATACAAGACTTGGCTAAGAGGAAAATGATTCCAGGATTTTAAGCAAGCGGTTTCAGGCAAGGAATGCAGATTGCTATTTTACTTTCACAGTTTAATAGGATTGTACACTATTACCAAATACATCTAAACAGTGTCAGCACATAAAGAGTTCAGCTTTGCAGCATACATTATGTAAAATGTCTGCTATTGAGAGTGGCTACAGAGCAATCGAGGTAAGAAGGGAGAATTTAGACTTGGAGCCAAGTCTGACTCACAATTGCTCATGAAGACTAGATAAATGCAAGAACAGTTTCTTCAAGGTCTGTTTCACACAAGCATATCAGTAAATGACTGTAATACGCATCTAAAATACACATGTATTGTGAATATAATGTCATCAGTATGTCTTTAGTATTGAGATCATATTTCCATACAGAAAATATTGATGAACCTTCTTTATGGAATTACACTTTAAACATTAAATTTACTAATAACATGCTGATCCAGTACAGATCAAATACAGGACACATACGGATGAATTCAAACTTTATTCCTTCCTATTAGACTTTAGTTGGTATTTTCCATCCACCAAATAGATGAAAGTAGCGCTTTTTGCATTTTGAATGCATGTACGTGATTTGTATACCTAGGTAAATAGATGTAAAGTAATAAAGATATAAAATAGACTTACATTTCTATGTCTCATGTAACAACCTTAGGGTTCATAGCAAACTTTTGATTGCCTCCCCCTTTCGCCCCATCCGACTGAAGGTAATCCTCCTGTTCGTTAGCACTCCGCCCTGTAGATAGCATATGTTAGGCATCTACCCTGGTATCCCCCCACCCAGTAGATAGTGCTCCATGGTAGCCATGGTAGGCATCTCCCCTACTATCCCCCGGCCTAGTGTCCCCCAAAATAGGCATCTCTCCTAGTAGACTACCCCCCCAGTACATAGTGTCCCCCAAAATAGGCATCTCCCCTAGTATGCTACCCTCCAGTACATAGTGTCCCCCATGGTAGGCATCTCCAATGGTAGTACGATAACAGCTCAGGAGGCCCAGTTTATTGCAGGGATGGGCCCCCTGATGTGCTGGGTCTCATAACAGCCATTATGGCTGCTATGGATGCTTTGGTGGTAGTTACGCCCCTGCTTAGAGGGCAAGATGGCTAATCAGGTCAAAAGTCAGGATTAAGATATATTTAAACAACAGCCTGCCATCAGCCATATTTTTGTGCAGAAGTGCAGAATCCTTCTAACTTGGCATTCAAATGACTATTGACAGTAGATTGCAGTACAGCCATACAGTCGGGGCTTCCTAAATGACAGTTTGCAAGTCACAAATGCAAGACTGGAACAATTGTAATAGTCTAGTAGCCAGCCAACAACCATTTAGTGCAACAGCATTTAACATCACTCTTTCTATATCCCACATTTTATTCGCTACTAGGGGGACCCTCCTATCCACTCTGTTCCTAATTGGGGGAACATATCTACTGGGAGTTCTAAATATGTTATGGTGGACATGCCTGCTTAATGAAAGGACCTGCCTACCTACTTAATGAGGGGACCTACATATCTAATTAATTAGGGGACTACTCACCCTTAACCTAACCCACCTATCTACCTACTCTTACTAAAACAATATTATTTCTATGTGGGGCACGATGGATGGATGGAAATTTTGCACAAAGGTGGGGAAAAGGTGGAGAGGATGCTGGAAGACTCAGGAGATATTCATACAGCAAATTCTGCAGAGTTGAGTTGTGACTTGAACAAGTTTGCTCCCCAGCCAGGCGCTCAGCTGATAGTGTTGGTTGTATGCTGACTGGCAGGTGCAGCTGCCAGTCAGACTAGGTGTTCTCAGGAGATTGGAGTCCAAGGCCCCAATCAGTTCTGGGGCTGGGACTTCACCTCCCATATAAACCTGTATTTTCCCCTCCCTCCTTGCTTATGATAGAGCCTCATACCCTCAGTGTATCTTGACCTAGCATTGTAACTGATTTGTTGTTATGGTATCTTTGGCTTTCTGACTTGGAATTTTTGACTACTCTTTCAGATTTCTTTTTTGTGCCTCACAGACCGCTCTGACCAGAATTTGCCGTCAGAATTTGTGTTTTGTCTGTCTTGTCCGCATTAAGTGTCACACATGTACAGGCTAGGGACTGTCGACCAGACAGTCAAGGCAATTAGGCAGGGACAGTGGGATGGGTGTCAGTGCCAGGGCATCACCTGTCTCGTGTCATTCAGTTCCCTAGATCTGATACTTGTCTAATTGGACTGTACCTTCAAATTACATCAAAGACATAAATTGTGAGGAGGTGGGGTACTCAACCAGTGGTTTTCCTATAATTCTATTATTACTTTCTTAGAACTTACACTTTGTAACCTTATTTTCTAAATAAACCTTTAACTGCGTTAATGTACCATGAGACAAGATGCTGTATCAGACATAAGTTTGTGGAGAATTTGGGATTGTCCAAAAGCCTGTGTTCCTTCTGCGAGTGATCTGGACAGGAGGATCCATGGGACAGACAAAGGGGACACAGGTGAAAGTTCCCACCAGTCTTTCCATTATTTCTCCTCCACAGGTCTTGATTTGGGAACCTTGTCTTTAAGCGACTTTGTCAATGACACTCACAGGTGACAACTTTTTCTCCTATTTGTGTATGTCCCATCAAGTGGTTGCTCATAGCAATTAATTGTAGCTCAGTTATCAGCTTTGGTAAAATGATTGCTGAGCTCTGATTGATTGCAATGGGCAGTTTATGCCAGTTTCTGTTTTACAGACTTTCATAGGCCTAGCTTTCTAACTTGTCTGTAACTGACATGCAAGTGCTGGGGTTGGATAGTAATGCAAATTTATTTAGTTTCGCTGAGACCAAGTACAAATTGGTCCCACCAACAGATATTGTTTCCTTGTAGTATTAGTATTTATAACCATTGTAGTATTACTGTGTATTACATTGCTAAAACCATAGTTTCCCCATCTATATGCAGAGGAATATAAGGATGCCTTCTTAGTCGTACCACAGAAGCAAATGTAGAAAGCCTAAAAAATGTTTGCAATAATAAATCTGGCTAATGCTTTCTTTTCAGTCCCCAGTTGTTACTAAGCCACTGCACCAACCTGCCCCCGTATTGGTTCTCCCCCATTTGCCCTATTGGTATTATTATTACGCCTTAGTTACAATGTTTTAAACGTAAACCAGTAAACAAACGTGACCAATATGCTGGAGGCCACATCAGAGTTGGAGGAAGAGGGTCCATGTGATTGTGCAAAAAAATACTTTTTTTTTACCCCTTACCATATCTCAAGTACTTTACAGAGGGAAAAAATAAATAAAAAATTGATGCTTTAAATGCTTTTATTGATGGTCTCCCCACCATCTTGTCCACTCCTAGCAGTGCAGCATGTAACTCAGCATGCCTTCTCCGATGGGATTTTCTCAGACTGATCTTCTGCCTTAGCAGTTAAACATAGATCTTAGAAGAGCAGTGTGAAATCTTAACATGTGACATGTTGACGGATGCTCTGTTGCTTCCAGGTCTTCATTTCCTTACCTGGCTGCTATGTCATATGATGCAGCAAATGTCTCAAAGGGGAGGGAGGGCTTATTAAGTTGATGCAACATTTTTCTTAGGCCCATGAGTTTACTATAGTTCCAGCAACATATTTGTCTATTATACTTTACTTGAAAAACGCTATAATAATTTAATACTGAAATGTCTCCAAGAAACACCAGATTTATCGTCTACAATAGGTTAATGGTATGAGGGTATGTTTTAGGGTGGGTGAAGTCAGGAGACAACAGCCTAAAGTTCCACAAACACCTTCAATAACTGACAGCCCAATGATTGCCTAGCCATCAGTTATATCTCCCACATACTGCCTGTCCTCCCCATACACAGTAATGTTTGGAACAAATGCTCTCAATGCCGCTTATCTCTCTCTCTCTCTCTCTATCTCTGAACAAAGGGGTCGGCTGTGATTTTCTATCATGGCCAATCCCTATCACTACCAGCATCATCTATCTGTGGTTGTTCTAGAAGGTCCCACACAGCTTATACCAGCATCCATCCGAATCAGCTACAAGCAGCAGGTTTGGCCAGCATAAGTCTGAAGGCTGTATTACACAGCCGGATTTGTTAAATAAGCCTTAAAGGGTATTCCACTGAAACAGAACTTTTCAGATGTTGCTGCCCATGGTGATACTAACAATTACTTCCATACTTATTATAATCTATTCAGTCTCCTTCTCCTAGTTCTGAGTTGCTGCTTTTTGCTCAATACATAAAAAACTATGTGTGACGGCTGATGTAAACAAGTCTCTGGAAGGCTTTATCTGCAACTTTGTAGTTTTTTTGTAATTCTATAGGGTTAAACGGAAGTCAAGTGCTAATTAACTCAGAAGAAGGGAGAAGGGAGGAGGGGGTTGATAGCAGAGACAGACTGAACAGCTCAGATACAGTTTTTTTGTGTCTTCAGCAGAAAGCCACAGTTCAGAACTGGGGGAAGGAGACTGAATAGATAATAACAAATCTGGAATGAATTGTTAGTTTCACCATGGGCAGCAACATATAAAAAGTTATTTTTGGGTGTTATACCCCCTTAAGCTTCTACTAAGCAGACAGGTAATTTGCTATGTCACAGGGATAAAAATAAATTATTCCACACAGCTTCTTATTTGATTGCCAGTGACTAAATCAATTGTATATATTTTGTAAGATTGGAAAGTCTGTAATCAGATAGGGTTCACCTGCACTGCAGTTTTAATGTTAGAACTAATTGTATACTGTTCTCCGTGATATATGGATAGACAACATAAGCCCTTAACAATAGTATTTTTGCAAGGAAAGACTTCTTTCCTACTACCTTGCTTTGCCTCTTAACAGAATTGTTTATCCTAGGGCAAAGATAGGAACCATGGCAGGAGCATAGGGATTTGGGGTTCGGGCCATCCGGCGACAGAGCCTTAGCTGGCCCCTCATCCATCCACTATGCAGAATCACTTGAGACACTATTAACATACACACACATTACTGACTAACACAGACTCACACATGCTGACTGACTGGGAGGCCAAAGTGTGACTCACTTCACTATTCTAGTGCATTTGCTATTCCGGACTGGAACCAACAGGTCACTTCTATCCATTAGTTCCTATACTGACCCAGGTGTGGCTCACACCATGGCTGAAGTATTATGTAAACTGTGTAAATAAGCACTCATCTGCTAGATTGGCGCTCGTTTACTGAGCAATTGTTAGTGATGTCCGTGCAGCCCTTGCCTTTAGTGTAAAATAATAATAAAGTATTTCCTTACCTTACCACATTCCCCACTGTCCTGGGGCCTTCTACGGTCTCTGCAGCTGCAGCTCTGCCTTCTGTTCCCTTCTGTTCCACTCAGCCAGTCACTGGCCGCGGTCATGTCTCGGGCAATGATTGGCTGAGCGGCCTGTCAGTGCACAGTCCGGACCAAAAGGGACCAAAAGCAAAGCTGAAGCTTCAGAGGCTGGGGTACTGTATACCCGAGGACACTGGAGAATGTGGTAAGGTAAGGAAATACTTTATTAGTTTATACTACAATCATCCATCGGCCCCGTAGGCCAACAATTTTAGGTCCTGATCTAAAGACATGTTCAGCTGATGATCGTTCTCAGCTGATCATTGTCTTAGTTACACTGAGCGATAATTGGCCGAATTGGCCCAGTTTGGCCAGTTATAGCTTTGAATAATAGGGCTCTTCATTATTTGATTTAATTGGAGTGATAAGGCATGAAGGGGGGACGGGGAGAGCGGAGTGGTAAGGCATGAAGGGGGGCCGGGGAGAGCGGAGTGATTATGCAGGGAGGGGGGCCGGGGAGAGCGGAGTGATTATGCAGGGAGGGGGCCGGGGAGAGCGGAGTGATTATGCAGGGAGGGGGGCCGGGGAGAGCGGAGTGATTATGCAGGGAGGGGGCCGGGGAGAGCGGAGTGATTATGCAGGGAGGGGGGCCGGGGAGAGCGGAGTGATTATGCAGGGAGGGGGGGCGGGGAGAGCGGAGTAATTATGCAGGGAGGGGGGCCGGGGAGAGCGGATTGATTAAGCGGTGAGGGGGGCCGGGGAGAGAGGAGTGATTATGCAGGGAGGGGGGCCGGGGAGAGCGGAGTGATTATGCAGGGAGGGGGGCTGGGGAGAGCGAAGTGATTATGCAGGGAAAGGGGCCAGGGAGAGCAGAGTGATTATGCAGGGAGGGGGGTCGGGGAGAGTGGGATGATAAGGCATGAAGGGGGGCCGGGGAGAGCAGAGTGATTACACAGGAGGTGGCTGCGACCTCCTCCACACTGACAGGCCCGCTCTGGAACATGAAGGGGGGCCGGGGAGAGCGGAGTGATAAGGCATGAAGGGGGGCCGTGGAGAGCACAGTGATTATGCAGGGAGGGGGGCCGGGGAGAGCGGAGTGATTATGAAGGGAGGGGGGCCGGGGAGAGCGGAGTGATTATGCAGGGAGGGGGCCGGGGAGAACGGAGTGATTATGCAGGGAGGGGAGGCGGGGAGAGCGGAGTGATTATGCAGGGAGGGGGGGACGGGGAGAGCGGAGTGATTATGCAGGGAGGGGGGACGGGCAGAGCGGAGTGATTATGCAGGGAGGGGGGCCGGGGAGAGCGGGTTGATAAGGCATGAAGGGGGGCCAGGGAGAGAGCGGGTTGATAAGGCATGAAGGGGAGCCGGGGAGAGCGGGTTGACAAGGCATGAAGGGGGGCCGGGGAGAGCGGAGTGATTACACAGGAGGTGGCTGCGACCTCCTCCACACTGACAGGCCCGCTCTGGAACGGGCGTCAAGTGACGTCCCGTGCTCAGGGAGGGCCGTTTCTATGGCTTTGAAAGCTTGAAAGTGCATAACTAGCTAGAGGCCGGCTGAGTCGGGGAAGTCCCCACACTTCCGGTCCGGTGACATGACGGAACCACGTGACAAATGTAAAAATAGAAAGAAAGAGAAAAAATTTGTAATAGAAACCAATGAGACATAGTAATTATATTACAAGACAAATACGTAGGGTAAATGTTAAAATAACCTGGAATACCCCTTTAAGGTTGCCATCTCACACAGCCCACACAGTAGCCCAGAGGTGGCTCCTAACAAGGCTGAAGTCTCACACAGCATATGCACTTTGCAAAGCACATTCCCAAACCAGCTCACTATCTCTCTGTAACTACACTCATTGTTGCTTGGTACCATTTAGGTGTTTCTTAACTCCTGGGATTTCACCTCTAAGAGTCCCACTGCATAGCTTCCTGCCATGGTAACATAGTTACATAGTTTGTAAGTTTGTAAGGATCCAGCCTGCTTTTGAACAATTTTGAACCAAGCATACCATTTGGAGGATAAGCTCAGATTTGATTCCTTCTCGGGTGTCCTATACAGTATCACCAAATGCTTTTTTTTTTTTACAAACTTTACTTCCTAGTTCTTTTTGGCACAGTACTTCAGTGCCATAATACACACTTCTGTGCCAGCATCAGGCTGTTCCTGGGACAGTTGTGATACCGGCACCGGCAAACTATCAATCCTATTGTCAAGTTACAGTATATACAATATACATGGCACTAACAGTATAATACAAATAAACATTCATATAAAGTGGAATACCTACAGTCTTTAATGTAAAATGGGAAGAACATACTTTAGCGACCTTACAGTTATAGCCCTTAGTAATATTTAAAGGGATTTCTTAGACATATAATGAACAGTGAAAGACCTTTTATGTTTAGAAAAAGGACATTTCAGAGCTTCCAATAGGGTGGATAAGGATTCCAGTTCAGTTGTGCGGCACAAAAGGTACTGAACCTGGTCTGAACAAGGTTCTGTTTTTATTTGTTCAGCACTACCGGCTTTGCCTCTTAGCCTCTGGCAATGCAAGAGTTACTCTACTAGCTTGATACCTGCAGCTGAGCAGTGAGGAGTTTCCCTTGATAGGCAGGTGTCTTTACTAGTTAGGCTAGTTAGGGTCTTTGTGGATCTGAGCGCTGGTCCAATGGGGATCTGGACCGGGATCCTAGTCCTCATAAGTAGTCAGCATGGCCAGCAGCTAGTTGCTGTCTATTAGAGCAATCTATGCTAATTGTACTCTCTGATATCCGCTGTGTGTATCTCTGACCCTTGCCTGTTCCCTCTTTGTCCTGTTTGCCGTATGCCCTGACTTCTATATCCTGTTCTAGTTTTCCCTGCTTTTTTGCTGATTTTGTATTTTTGTTGCCCACCGTTACCGACCCAGATTGTTGACCTTGGATTTATTGTTTTTGTCGCTGTTCTGTGTTTCATTCTATTGATTATAGGGACTGTGACCGTGGTTGTCTGCAGTCGCCTAGGACTGTCTTGTGGCAAGTAGGCAGGGACAGTGGGCTCACTATCCATGTCTTGTCACACTGCCTTTTAAAAGCAAGGAGAGGGTAAATATACAATCAAACCAGCATTACACAGTAACAAACTATTCAACATCTTAAACAAGAGGAATGACAGCTCTGTTTACAAGAGTTTACAATCTATAATTTTGCCGATAAGTTATATTTTGAATGTCCTTGGGTCTAATAAATGTATGTCTGTTTATTCTAGGAGAATAGGCATATTAGGGATAATTGTACCTTTTTATACAACATGTGCATCTTCTAACATAATGAAGAAAATAACAGGCTAGAGGAGAGAATATTTCAGTGTTTTTTGTGGCTCTTCTATAATGTTCACATACTGTACAAAAATACTATCAACTGGTTCAGCTTCATTTTCACAGGGAAAAGAATAACCACTTGCGTTTTCACATTTTGAATGTACACACATATTTACATTGTAACTGTATGTCATTTAGATGAAGAGCAGTTCTTTTAATGGTTCAGGGTTTGTTAACCAATTCACATATGTGAATATGAGTTCACACATGGGCAAATCTAAGACTACTGCCAGCACTCGTAATAACTAACGTTTCACAAACCTTTTGGTTGGGATGGATCCAAATGCTCTAAAGGACATTAGTTAACATATGACCAGTGCCATGTTCATACGCTGCACATTTTCCCACAATTACTACCCTTTTCTGCAAGAAGGTCTGAAACATTGCTGTTCCTTAAAAAAAAAAAAAAAAAAAAAAAAAAGGACTGGCAAAGCTATTTTTAGTACAGAGCCGTGCTGAGTGCCTAGAAACCTGTAAGAATTTATTGCAGAGAAAATGGATCGCCTTATTAACATGATGAAGACTTCAAGAGGCACTTACAGTAGAATTGTTTTATATATATATATATATATATATATATATATATATATATATATATATATTAAAATAAATCTAAACAAAATACATATGGATGTTCTCCATTAGGTATACTGTATTAGTTACCTAGTTTACTTGTGATTTGGTACAATTTTAATGGAACATACCATGTTTACAAATTTCCTTAAACAGTCCTGTGAGTCCCCCCACACACACACATCAGGGCCGTATTAAAAGCTGCTGCTGCCCTAGGCACTAAACCTGAAGACGCCCCATCTTGAAAAGCGTGGGGGAGCTTGGTTTTGGCCACATGCACTTTTCTACATATTGGGGGAGATTTATCAATTCTGGTGTAAAGTGAAATTGGCTCAGTTGCCCCTAGCAACCAATCAGATTCCACCGTTCATTTTCCAAAGAGTCTGTGAGGAATGAAAAGTGGAATGTGATTGGTTGATAGGGGCAGCTGAGCCAGTTTCACTTTACACCATGCTGGAAAAATCCCCCCCGTGGTCTGAATCACATCCACATTGTCCACATTGATTCAATGATTAGAGCCGTCTGCATATTGTCTGAAGGAATTCTCCCCACAGGATTGGTAGATTGGTAGATAATAGCTCCAGACCTGAACAATACCCCCCCCCCCCCTCAAAAAGACACCAGATTTACTGTCAGATCTGAACAGGAAGTGGGAGACTAAAAAAAAATTGTTTCTTCCCCCCTGCTCCCTGGTGCTGCCCCCCTGCATGGTGCTGCCCTAGGCACTGGCCCACGGGTGCCTAGTGGTAAATACGGCCCTGCTCCACACACGCACAGACACTATACACACACATTACATACACTATCCGTAAACTGCATACATTACATACTATACACACACACTGCTCACTACATAGATTATTGCATTGTTCCCCAACTCCAGTCCTCAAGGAACACCAGCAGGTCACAATTTGAGGATATCTAATACAGAGAACCTTTTTGGTGATACTTACTGCTCTGTCTATGAAATCCCCTGTGAAATACTAAGGTAATCCTCAAAACATTACCTCTTGGTGGTCCCTGAGGACTGAGGTTGGGAAACACTGGATTAATGCATTATGCATTACTAATATAGAGGAAGATTTCAAGCAATCTCATATCTGAAAACTTAGCTCTGATTAGTTGCTATGAGGAACAAAGGACATTCTTACTATAAGCTGTGTTCACACATAGTATTCCTGTCAGTCTTTTGATCAGTGTTGATTTTTGGTTGAAACACAACAATAAAGTGCAAAATTGTGCAATCAAAAAGTCGCATATGTGCAATCAAGGTGCCAATAGAAAGGAACACATCATGGTGCAAAAAATTACACCTCACAAAGCCCCATAGAAGAAAGGATAAAAGCGTTATATGCATGGGAATAGAGCAATTTTAAGGAACATATATGTGTTAACAGTGGTTTAAATTTTTTACAAGCCATCACATACAAGAAAAGTTACACATTACATATTTTTATATTTGTAATGTCTTAAGGTACATTTTTTTTTTCAATTTCACCGTGCATATAATTTTTTTCTGCTTTCGCAGCATATTTTATGCACAAATTCAACATGTCATTGCAAAGTACAATTAGTGATGCAAAAAATAAGGGCTCATGTTGGTCTGTAGGTGTAAAAATGCAACTGCTATGGCCTTTTAAGCACATGGAGGAAAAAACAAAAATTTGCCTGGTCCTGAAGGGGTTAAAGTGTCACTGTCGTGAATTTTTTTGGGGGCAGAAATCAATAGTCCAGGCGATTTTAAGAAACTTTGTAATTGGGTTTATTAGCCGAAAAATGCATTTTTATCATGAAAATTGTTTTTATCCTGAAGCTCTCCACCCTGTCTTCATTGTTCTCCTATGGAGAGAGCTAAATAAAAGACCAAAACAAAAGTGTCCTGTGCAGTTGCACACATAACATTACCTCTGCTGGTATATTCACACTTTGTTGCATTTGCTGAACGTTAACATGAGCTCTACAACACTGTGGACAAATGCTGCAACATAAGCATAAGGGAGGCATCTGATTGGCTCCATATCAGCAGGATAGCGACCCCATATAGCCAATGTCATTAACTATCTTCAGCATAAAGAAGAAAAAGTGATCATATGGTCCCCACATAGCTCTGATCCCAAATTTATCAAGTCTATCTGTCATTACATGATGAGACAGAAGGACCGGAGCAAGTCTACATGAACAGAAGATCTGTGATTAGTTCTCCAAGATGTTTGGAACAACCTCTCTGCCAAGTTTCTTCAAAAACTGTTCACGTTACCTAGAACTGATGCTGTTCTGAAGGCAAATGGTGTTAACACCAAATATTCATTGGATTTGGGTTTCTCTTTGACTTGCATTCTGGCAACTGATGAAAATACTATTAATACTTTTTAAAACAGATTTGACCTGCTCATATATTGTTTAACAATGCAGCCCTTCTGGCATCCTCAAAACCATGCAGAACGCCAGTCTATGCACCAACATCTGTTATTCCCCTTGAACTGAACTATAAATTCTACTGTGATGTTTTGAGGTTAAATCATGAATTCCTACTGGGTAATAATATTAGAGTAAAACTTGCGAGTTTAGATGCAAAATTTTTAGATTTATGGTTAATGTTTTATAACACAAGCAATGTGCTACTACAACTTGTTTGCCAGTCGATACATATACCACTACATGGAAGCTACTGCTCTACCAGTAAAGAAATGCCTTTTCTAAACATGAATGTCATGCAAGTCTTCTAGATATTGCAGACTTTCATTCCAGCTGTGCAAATTAGGTAACTATCAGCCAGATTCTTTTTCAGGTAACAGCTATTTTCCATGCCTCCCTTTATAGACATGCTGAGTCCATTGACATTGCTTATCTTCCAAGAGATAGAGCGTTAGCAGGTTAAATCTTACATCCCCAATACCTGACATTGTGACAATAGTAGAGTTCCACAAAATATACATTAGAGCACTGAACAGTCCTGCCAAAATAGTCAGATATTGCCAACTTTAGGTTAATGGTTTTTGTCTTCAGCTTAATAGTATCAATCAGAAGGTTAATAAGAGAATTAAATGCTGTAGTAAAGCATTTACTTATTCTTTTACATGGATAGTATTTTTGTATATAAAATAAATTGATAGTATTTTTGTTCTATAAAAGATATATAAGATAGATTACATTTGGTAACAAGACAATGGAAGATAGCGGCAAAACATTGGATTCACTTTTTTACCTACGATAAAAGACCAAGCCCTTAAAATTACAACATAGACGTTCTAAAAAACCCCACTAATGTCATGACGTGTAAATATCTAGCATAGGATTTTAGATAGAGTCTTGTTTTATTATTTTAATCTTTTTATTCTTTTAACTGTAATGGCAACAGCAAGTTGGTTTATGTATTAGAAATCAATACTTTCTATATACTAATCTACCCATGAACTATTGACAATACCCTGTATTTTTGGGTCATATACAGTATGTTCAGGTAGTGAAAAGGGAACAATGCATTTTATATCTGAATGGGTTTTAAAGCTAAGTAGCCTCAATATAGAGTTTCATCTGTAAAAAAAAAAAAAAAAAACAACATTCCTATAGCCATGATTTTGTATTACAATAATGCCAAAAGAGAGACTAAAATTACATCAAAGTAGAAGACAGCCTATGACACTCTGAATTGTCACTTTGATCATTGATGATATTTTGCAGCTGTAAGAGCTCATTCACATATGTCAGTTGTTTCCGGTCACTCCTGTTTTGCCTTTGCCAGTCACAACAGATGAAATGTGCACTTTGTTCATCAGTCCAGTGTCCATAATTAGTCCATAATCATGTAAGGGAGAAAAACTGATGCCACCGGACACAAAATTGACCTCACAGGAAACTATAAAAATCTATTTTGTTAACAAAGACAGACTGAAGTAAACAAGCCTTAGGTTCCTAGTTGCTGGGAGCACCACTGTGCAGGAAAAGGTAAAGCAGTTCTACATCAATGCAATGATTGGTGGGTGTCACAGAGAAATCATCTTTTTACCCTCCCCGAGGCTTTGAGTGAAATCATAAAGGAATGAAGGTTTCTCTTTTCTAAAGGAACTCTGGCTTGTGTATTTAGCACATTGCTTTTTAAAATCAACACTGTAGCTATAAAGACATCACTTGAGTTTGAGCTTACATACAAATGTTGGGAAAAAAATCTTTATAAAAATGACATCTAAAGAGCTATAATAGTTACATTCAAAGTTTTTTTTCTGATAGTACTGTACTAATGTGTGCACTGTAAAATGTAACAGTTCTAAATAAATAAAAAATAATAAGTACATCATAAAGTGATAAAATATAGTATGAAAATATAGCTGTAGTATACTTTTCACACCAATAAGCTTCATTGGATGGCAAAACCAATTATCCAAAATAATAATCGAAATAATAAGTTGCAATGGAGAACTACTCAATGTCAGGGAGCGAGCTGCGCACTCGGCCCGTGGCAATGCCCAAGCGTGAGGCCGGCCCCTTGCCGATGCCATCCCTGGCAGCTGGACCGGCCGGGTGCAGGAAGAGCACTGACATCGTCCCTAGCTACCGGCCCGGCTAGGTTGCTAAGGGCGCATTGGCTCCTGCTTCTGTTCTTGCCGTGGCCAGGGCTTCACCACCCCCAGCTGAACAGCTCAGGTGGTGGCTATTAAATCACTGGACTGGTGGCTGGTACCACCAGTCTGCTCTGTCATATGCTGCTGGAGCGGGAGTCTGAGCCCATATCACCTCCTGGGCTGGGACTCCAGGCTCCATAAATACTTTTCCTTTTCTGTCCTCCCTTGCCTGCGATCGAGCCTAGTTTACTAAGTGTGTCCTTACCTAGTGTTCCCTGCATTTGTGTATTTGGTATTCTGACTTTTGGCTTTTTGGACTTTGACTTTTCTCTTGAATCACGTTTTGTACTACACCACTCTCTTGTTGCTGACTTGGACCTCTGACCCTGTTATATTGTGTTGTGTTTGTCTTGTCTTTTGTTCCGTGTTCACTCATATAGGATTAGGACCGTCGACCGGCTGCTGTTAAGGCTGTTGAGGCAATTAGGCAGGTACAGCGGGGCGGGTGCTGGTGTCAGGGCTACACCTGTCCTTTGTTGTCCTGGTCCCATATCCTGACACTCAATGTTTTCTTTGAATTAGTTTTAATAAATCTTACTCATAGCAAACTGACATAAAAATGTATTTACTCATTTGTTATTTATGTCAGTTCTAACTGTATTTTCCAAATGTAATTGTGGGCTTCTCAGGGGCTTACATATACCATGATTACATAGAAATTTAGCATTCAACTGTTTCAGTGGCTCCTGTACATGGCGGTTCACATAATACCATTTAGAATCTCCTACTAGTCAGTGGTGAAAATATATTAATGATAGAACCCTATAGCCATTTTAATCAATTTTAAAAGAAGTGCAGGAGTCAATGAACCAAATTCTGATATCCATAATTCCAAAAGTGTAAATCATGGGCTGAAAAGAGTATTATCTCCAATCTCTGAATCTGCTTTTCAGCTACCGACATTTGATTAATAAAAGGGCTTACGCATTCCACCTTTGAACATATTTCTAATTTAGCGGCAGTAAAGGTGACAGCTGGAAGCCATCATTTATTATGGTTTGGATCATCATAGATCCTGTGATTAGTACTGTTGATATCCTAATGCCATACTCCTATGACAGATGAGTGAAACATGAGCAAAGGCATGGATTAAGCTTTCCTTCTGGATGGTAGACTTCAGCGGGTAAATTAAATGATGAAACCACTATTTAACAAATTCATCAAAGAGCAATGGGACAATGTAATATTTCAGAATGAATGAAAATATACAATCATCTTGCCGAACAGGTCAGAATTAGACAGATAGATAGATAGATAGATAGATAGATAGATAGATAGTTTGATATGTTGTTATATACTGTTTCCTGTGTGCATGCTGAAGGGCCCTGAAGCCTGAGTAGGGATTCACCCTTTAGAGTCCTTCGGTGACCTAGTTATATGCAGATGGAGAATCAATCTTAAATGCACTGAATGAGTTTGATTGTTTTAAGCCACTTTGTAAATCCCACAAGAGGAAACATACATGGGTGAATGCACACTCTACAGAGGAAACTGGATAAAGTGTATCTGTATTCAGATATTGTAGGAACTTTCATGAAATGAATCTGCCTATTATAAAGGTGTCCATTACATATTAAATGCATGTTACACAAATTCAAACGAAAAAGTACATTGACCCCAGATGTACTTATACTTTTTCACCAAATTTCTGTCTAAAATCTAGGGCACAGGACTTTATTCCACATTTATTATGTACTTTAGGCACTTTTGAGAGATACTGTATTTCCACTGGGTCAGAAAATGAGATGTGGCATTGGTAAAAAAGCAGGCATGGCCTAAAGTACGACACTATATGCAAAAAAAAAATGTGCCAAAATTGAGCATAAAATTCTGGCTAATTAATAATTGGTTTAAACTAACTATTAATTTATTAATCTAAGGGTCCATTTACACAGAAAGATTATCTGACAGATAATCTGTCAAAGATTTGAAGCCAAAGCCAGAAACAGACTATAAACAGGGAACAGGTCATAAAGAAAAGCCTGAGATGTTTCCTCTTTTTCAATCCATTCCTGGCTTTGGCTTCAAATCTTTGGCAGATAATCTGTCAGATAATCTTTCTGTGTAAATGGACACTTAATGACAAAACGATTGTGGATTTATGGTCATCAAAACCACTTATCCGTTGGTATGGGTGGCTCACAGAGTGTCATCCACAAATCTGGATTGTGACATGTCCTATTTTTTTGTGGTCTGGGCTCCTGGGAAATTTACAGATCATGGAAGCCACTGGTATATGCATTGGCCTGAAAAAATAGAATTGTGGATCTACAATTGCGGATAGTATACAGTCTCTTTTCTTTTTCTCTTCTCTTTTATTGTTTTCAAAAGCTAATCAAGCAGGAAACATAGCAAAAATTGCAAAAGCACCATAGTTACAATCAAAAAGTAAGTGCTGTGCAAAAGGTACATGTACATGCCTAATCACATCTCACTCCCAAAGGAAGACCAACAGAATCATAAGACAACAATAAGTCCTGTTTGCTCAGTAAGCCATCGCGGACCGTAAAACTCATGTCCGGCTGGTGAAGCGAAAATCCAGTGGTAACAATGGTACATATAGAGTGGGAAAATAGATACACAATACTAAAACAGCATACCATTGCTTAGTAATGACTGGACAGAGCATGTGATAGTATAGCTCGATTGTAAATATGTAAAAAGCGTAAACAGAAAATAATTACAAGGAGTAACCCCCCCTCCTCCCTTCCACAGCAATGTACATTTTAATGCTTCTTTGTTGTACCAACCAGTACTTCTAAAGTTATACATAAGATCATCTATTTCTGTGCGAGTAAAATGGTGGCAAATAAAGGCTCTCCACTTACCAAAGAATTTTTTGGTTTCTTTTTCTTTGTGTCTCAGTGTCTCGACCTTATCATAAAGGAGTAGTCTGTGCAGGATAGATTTCAGTTCCTCCAGGGTGGGAGTATCAGGTTGCAACCAGAATACATTTCTTTGCCGCTAAGCTAACAATATGAAACATTTTGACCCCGGTGAGTCCTAGTGTTAGGTCTGGTTGGTCTAACATGAAGTGATGAAAAATCAAGTTCCGTGACCGTAAAGGTACCACAGCGCCCCAAACCTGTTTCAGACATTCTCTCAGGTAGTGCGCAGGTGCATCTCTATACGACAAATTGAATGCATATGTTGCTCTGTGAAGAATTCTAAATAGTTCCCGCCATTGCTCATCAATCATCTGTTTCTGTATTCCCTCCCACCCTTTCAGTAACTGGGCCGAGATTTCCTCGTCAGCAAGTTCGGTTTCCCATTTTTTTAAAAGGTCTCTTTTCCTTCAGTAACATTTGTTTCCGAAGTACATATAAGTATGATAATGAATCATGTCGTGACCTGGGACCTATACGATCATCCAAACTTCCTGACATCTCTTACAACCCCCACGCCAAGGCCAGGGACCTACAGTATTCTTTTACTTGACAATATTGCAACTAATACAGTCTGTTTTCTTTGGCTTATTGCAGGAGGCCTAAATGTTCTCAAAAGGTCAATGTTGTCAAATTGTATATCTATCTATATAAAATGCAAACAAGGAAATCTTTATAAAACAGCAATAGCATACAAAGCTAAAACAGACTGTCAAACGTATTTCACTTTGGATAAAAGGCCTTCATATTAATGCACACAGGTCTAAAAGGGGCACTCTACTTAATAAAATGTAATCCTGTTCAATCCCCACCCATAACCTAAGCTTCTACCTAATAGGTTTCTATTATATGAATTGGACCATTTGCAGTATATCCTGATTTACACGCTGAAGCTGCTGAAAATCCTCCCTGCCTTGTTCAAATGGTCTCAACTCCTTTGTCCTCCCCACTGCCTTCTGAGATCAAAGTCACATGAACTTGGTCTCTTCTGTTGCCAGGCAAGCTGTAACCCCTCATCTCTAACCCCACCCACCACTGACATTACACCAATCATTACACCACCAAGGGGAGGGGAAACAACAGAACGTTGACAGCCTCCAGAGCAGTATAGCTGAAATGTGATAGGTTTTTAATCTTTCTCTCTCTTTCTAATCTATCTATGTAGAATTTGGAGAATGTCAGAAGTGCCTGCATAAATTGCAAGTTGTCCAGCAGTGAGGGTGTTAACAGAAATCAGGAATTGAGTCTGTTAAGTGGTATGTGAGGTAAAATGAAGCACACCTGTGTGTTGTGAGGTAGAAACAGTGACAGAGAAAGCCAGATATATGTGGACACAGCAGCAAGAGATCACAGCACAGGAGCTGGATTTGCCACAAGGGGAGAAAATTCAGCCCAGTGGGAATCTGATGTATAATGACTGATAAAACTCCTGCGTACCTGTAAGCATCCCCCCTGTGAGAAGCAATGGAGTCTGTTTAACTCAATGAGGTGTGCTGTAGAGAGGATACATTTAAGAGACCTAAACCAATGTACACCCCCTTTCCAATTCCTCCAGAATCTCAAAGAACTTACAATACCCGACACTGCCATACCATAAGGCTATGTTCACACTACGTAAAAGTACGGCCGCAACAACGTCTGTACCTGGTACGGTGTGGAACACTGCCTTAACTGCTATGGGATCCCGGCCAGAGTGTATACACATAGTATTTGTTCCGACCCGGATCCCATACGGCGCAGCAAAGAACTGACATGTCAGTTTTCTGTGTCTGAAATTCAGTGAATTGCGGCCGCAGAAAAACCTGTCAGTTCACACAATGAAGCGAGCGGCTCCGGACGCTTGCTTAATTGTGTGCTGTGTGAAGTTCTGATGTGGGCGTGTGCTGATGCGCCCGCATCAGAACACTGCGGCCGGAAAGATCATCCAGTCGATACTTAAGTACCGGCCGGAAAGATCTTTGCAGAGACCGGCCGTTCCGTAACATAGCCTAAGAATGCATGTGGATAACATATACATAGATAGATACAGTATTTAGTTTAGGCTATGCTTACACAACGTCCAAAAAAAGGGAAACAATCTTCAGTTTTTTGTGTTTAAAAAGACGTCCGTTGTTGCATCATTTTAAGTTAGGTGACTAAAATGCATTGAAGTCTATGGAATAACAGACATCTTTTTCACACATTGTATTGAATGTGTCCGCCTCAAAAGACATCAGTCATTCAATACAATGTGTGAAAAAGATGTCAGTTTTCCTATAGACTTCAATGCATTTTATTTAAGTCACTTAAAATGATGCAAAATGATGACGTCTTTTTAAACACAAAAAGCGGACGCCTTTTTCCTTTTTTGGACCTTGTGTGAAAATAGCCATACGGCGTAAAACAGAAGCAGATTGAGACAGTGATGGACAGGTACTTGCCAGTTGGCCCTGTTGGGCAATGAATGCTGGGAAGTGTAGTTTCTTGGCCAGTGCTATCTTGGATATAGACTGGCTTTTAGAAAGACTTGTAGCTTAGGAATGGTGCAGCTAGAAAGATAGAACATGTCTCAAATTACTCAGGAGGACTTGGTGAGACCAGCAAGGTTTGGGAACATTTCCTTTAGCTCTTTAGTTGAATACCCCTTTTTAGAATTACTAATTAGGAATTTGAAGCAATTTTCCATTTGGTCCAATTATATCCAACCCATATTAAAACGAAGTTTCCTCAGCAATAAGCTGGGACTTTTCTATTCCCAGTTCTCACCTGTAATTGCCAAGATAGCGATGTGCCATGTTACTTATAGTGGCTACTACAGGGGAAATAAAGTATTACAGTATTTTGTACACCTAGCAGGAATTATTATCCCCCCCCCCCCTAAATCAGAGAATCCCATTTTAGGCCTTATTCACATGTCTCACAAAGTTGCCCATAACCCTGGACAACTTTATGGCCCATTGATTTCAACATCGATTAGAAAGATAGTATTCAATGCGGCTATACAAAAATATACTTGGACATTAGGAGTTCTCAGATTTACTGTACCTTAGTATATTATATTCTGACATAAGCAGATTGTATTTATGTTTTACTGTTAGACTCGGTATAAAACAAAATCCCTAATTCTGTAGTGTGCAGCAGATGTACAGCATTTCTTAAAAAGCATCATTTTAAGTGACACATCATGCTGAAAAATTACACATTTTCCTTTCAAAACAAGACAGTCATAGCTGAGTTATAAAGCATTACTAGGAAGTGGTTTAACGCTGTATGCATTATAGAATGACTGTAAACTACAGATGTGTGACATTAAATGTGGGGCTTGAGGTTTTTCCCATGGTAAGAAGGTTTGTTACTAATTAAAACCATGAACTGTGATGTTTTTCTGCAAGTTTACTGATGTGGCCAATTTTCCTATTCCCAGAGGAGTTGTGGTATTTGTAACTTATAATAGAGTTAGTTTTATGTCAAAAATATTTTGTCTCGGATTCCAGTACATCTTAATAAACCAATGAGGAATTAACCTGAAAATGTACCATATAGAATCTTAGAATGGAGTGGAAAATACTAATTAATAATAATAATAATAATACTTAAAGAGTAACTGTCATATTTTTTTTATTGCAGAAATCAGTAGTATAAGCGATTTTAAGAAACTCTGTAATTGGTTTCATTAGCCAGAAAAGCCTCCTTCTGTCCTCAAGAAGCAATCTCCCAGCCTCCCCCCCTGACTTCTTATCTGTGCATTATCAGGCAAACACGTCTTCATTACAGAGAAGCCAGTGAAGACGGGTTCTGCTATCTCCATTGTAAGCCTATGAAGGGGGGAGGGGCCGAGGGAGATGAGGGAGCAGGAAGAGGTGACATGAAGGTCAGCTGTTTGTAGACTCTCTGGGATCAGAAAGGTCAGTGCTTATCTATAAACTTGCTGAGAGAAGATTGCAGGGTGTTGTGCTTTGCAGAAATCCTCCGTGCTCAGTCACTCCTAACAGCCCCTCCCCTCTCCATAGCCACATAATGGAGACAGAAATCCTGCTTCATTTGATGTGAGGGGAGAGGCTGGGAGATTGCTTTTTTAGTCCAGAAGGAAACTCTTTTAGTACATAAAACCTATTACAGAGTTTCTTAAAATCGCTTGTACTGTTGATATTTAATGTTTTAAAAAAAAATGACCCTGAAATGACAGTTACGCTTTAATAATTCACCAAGAAACATTGCTTGAAAGATTCACAACTTTCGACTTAGGCCTCATTCATATTCAGTAGTTTCATCCAGTAGTTTTTCAAGACCATATATTATTCCACAATCTTTACAAATAAGTCGGCAAAAATATTATCCGTAGTGAATCAGTAATCCGTATTTTTTGTGGATTAAAATATAAGAAGGTCATCCATGTATTTGCAGAAGTTGCAAACATTTTTTCCATTAAAACCTAAGAAAATTAAGGATGCTCCCATAGACTTCATTGGGTGAACTCATGGGCTGTATAAGGACATGTTCTGTTTTTTTGGCATGGCTTGCTGATCCATAAAACTACAGACAGTGTGAATACTCCAATAGAAATCAGTGTGCCCTAAATTTTTCCATAATTGTACCATCAGCATGTGCAGGATCTGTGAATAAGGCCTTAGTCTACCTAATAAAAGTAAAGCTCACGAAAAATGGAAAATGAAAGGATTTCAACCCACATTATGGGACCCAAATTTACAACCTATACCAACACCTCTACAAAAAGAGAACCACAATACTGTATGGATTGTATACAGAGTTACTCTAATATCAGTATCACATCAGATGACCATGTATGGTGGTAATGCAGTGCTTTCAGAACAAATTGCTTCATGAACGACCATTGTATGTTGAAAATATTATATATTGAGACCAAAACTGTATAAATTGTTAAATTGTTCTGAAGCCCCCAAAATGTCATCCCAAAATGAGAAAAAAAAATAGGATTTAAAGAAAAATAAATGAATAACTAATATGTACAAAATAAATCCTTACATACAACAGTCAAAAAGAGCTACTAGAAACTGTAAATACCTTTCTGTGTAGAGCACTGGCGTGTATTCAGGGTCCTGTACAGTTATAAGAGGGTCCCAGAAAAATAAAGTAAAACCGCCTTCACCTGGTGCTCAAAGGACCAGCTCATCCTGGCACAGGTAAAAAGTAGTACAGAAGATGTAGTATCACACTGTACTGCAGAGAGGCGACACTAGACAGCCAATCGGTATGTGCTCTTTAGTAATATTGGTGTTTTACCAAAACAAAATGGCCACTTTTTCGATCATCTAGTTATTGATATGTTCCACAGACTGACTGTAGCATTGTATGTTGAGTCTGGTGTCAAATTACAATGGTCCAGAAAGGTTCATTTTATGATGAAAATATTGTAACCTGAGGGGCCACTATAGTGCGTTCCAAGACAGGCTAAAAATGGTTCTGTCATTTTGACTTCAGCCACTGTTATTCAAATACCAAACGATCAGACCTGAGCATGCTTGAGTTGTGCTAATCGTTAATGCTGTTTTTTGTACTTTTTTCAAATCCTTAATAACTCTTTGAATAAATGAAATAACATCTATTGTACTGTAGCCCTGACAGTCCATTGTAAGTAATTTGGCCTTTCAGTAGTAGTAGTATCTCAGTGAAAGAAGGCACAATTAACATGTCAGTAAATAACTATACACGTGTTTGGTAACAGACTTGTTTACCGTGATTCTTTTTCAAAAGAAGGGGAAAATAACCCCTGTTGTTATTCACTTTGCTATGGATGATGTTCAAATACTTTGACTTAATAAACAAAACTGGATTGTAAGTGTGGTGACATTTGAAGATCAGAGGAGTATTCTAATTCTTTTAAGCTACAAGAACCAATCAACAAAATTTCACTTTGAAGTAAAGCCAAATAAAAACTGTGTCACCACTCAACATTACAATTGGCAGCAAACCGATTAAAGTCAGAGTGAATTAGTTTTCAATGTCTTTTTATAAAAAAATTTTTTAAAGTAAAACCTAATAGATGTTCTCCTTTTAACTCTATAACAAACATTGTTAAGCATTAGTACTACTGTACTACTGTTAATGGTAGCTCCACATGCACCTCTTGTTGGTGCTTTCTAGATTTAGTTGCTGCATAGCTTCATAAATAACAACCTTACATCAAGCAAATAAAAAAGGCACCATGTATAGAAAGATGCTAACCTGGAGTTCAGAAAAGTTATGTACAGAAGGACAATTGTACAAGTATATAATAAAGTATATTTCTATGTACAGTTGTACAGATTTTCTTTTACATCACATAAAACCTAATCTCTCATCTGGTAATGCATTCGATTTTTCTTGGTTACAGTGTCAAGATAAGTTAATAGAGATGTCAGTTATATACCCCGTACTTAGATCAATGGATCTTCCTTCGCTTAAACCTGTACAGGTATTGTTATGCAATATATCATTTCAGCAACACAAAACAAGGTTATTTGCTTAGTTAAAATTAACACTATAAAAGACTAGGGATTTGCATTCTTTATGCTACTGTAAAAAGACAATAAAACACTTGCTTATGTAAAAAGGTGTTTTCAGCCTGTGACCATTTACTTGCTAGGAACAGTCAAGTAAGGTCAGTAATAGCCACCGAAAAAAAAAAATCTTTTATGGCCATATTCCCACTTTCAGGGAACATAGTGTGATCATAGTGTGATCGGGAACATATTAATGATCATAAGTATTATTAGAGGCCTTTTATATAACAAGATAGCCAACTTTCCTCTTTATGTTTCTTAAGTGGGAACATAGCCTTAAGGTTTTTTTTTTTTTTAAATATATTATTGTACTGTAAGGTGCTGATTGGTGTCATGTTTTGTGATAACCAGGCTCTGTTCACACTACTATCATTACCTTCATTCATAACTGCCTTTGACGGATTCGTTTTTCTATGCAGATCCAACAATGGAACCCATTGACTTATAATGAGGTCTGTCATTTTTATTTATTTTTATTTTTTTTGTGGGGTTTGGCTTTAACGTTACAGATTGCACTATTCTTGCCATCAAAAATACTAAAAGCCCTTACAGATAGACAAAAACATTCTTCTGAACAATGTCCCAAGTAATAAAATAATCAATAAAATATTTACAAAAACTATTTTTTACTCACTTTTTTACTTGAAGTTGCTAATACTGATGTAATATCAGGTCAGTTATATAAATATATTATAAGTGTAATCATAGGTAGGGTTAAACTACAAATATCTAATGCTAAATATTTATAGAAGGTATGGTGCTTTATGAACAATGGAGTGTTGGGAATGTATTGCAGCAGTTAGATGTGTGCAATATATTTCTCATATACAGTGCGACATGTTTACTTATTTTGCCCGCTTGGTTTTTTTAGCATTAATTCTCAAAATTAAAAAATTAAAATTAAAAAATTAAAAAAGAATTTCCATTCAATCATGATATTCTACGGATATCTGTATGCGCTTGCAATAGTCTGACCTCAAACATTCCATTCCAAACTTGTTTTCACTGCTTTTAATTAAGTGCTTTCAGCTCCAGTTTCCTTTAGCATCTGATTAAGACAATTGCACTTCCTTCCCTTCCTCTTAGCATCCCATTCTCACAATACAGACTTGTCTGCCTGCTCTGTCCTTGCATTATCTCTTGCAGGTGCTTTGCCTTTACTGTGGCAATCTGCCTGCTGTCCTTCAACATGTCACTGCTACGTCCCTACAGCATGAAAGGGTTCACATCCCACCGACTGCACATAGGAACTTCTAGGTCCATGCAGCTGACTGCTGCCATCACATTAACATTCACCTGTGCCCTGTCATTTCTAGGCACATCAGTCTCTCAGATGAGCAGATGAAGGTTAAAGGTCAACAAACCTAAGAAAGCAGAATGAGAGCAGGGTCCTTACAGATAACAATGTGCTTCTTGATTCTAAATGATACAATTATCTCGTATATATCTCCGTCAGTGCACTGCATCTTGTTCCCAGGCCAGCATGGAGTCCCTGTGACTGTTACAGCTTCATACACTTTAATATCCTAATACACAGTAGCTAAGGAAGTGGATTGTTCTGCACGATATTCTGCCAGGCTTTACTGTGGTTACCTTTAAAAATCAGATGATTTCTACCAAAGCTCTTTTTTTGGAATCAATACCACACATGCACAGCATCAGCAGGTACTCGTCTTGTCCTACCTCTGTCCAATGTGAGGGGCTGGACCACTGTCGCCATGTCTGTGGTCGGATGCAGAGTGACGCTCAGAGCCAGAGCAGCAGAACTGGAGGAGAAAGGGGGAGGGGGAGAGAGAGAAAGGGAGAGAGAGAGGGAAAGAGAGAGTAGCAGAGCTCTCAGAGACATCAGCTCAAAGGAGCCGCTATTAACTTCCTAATAAGATGATCTCGCAGCAGTAGTTGAGTCTTCAATTGAAAGGAAAGAAAAATATCAGATTTTAACATGCCTGACAATGTTAGAAATAACAATTTGTACCCCTGGCCAATAGCTGGTTACCGTAATAATCTGTACTCGGTGGGTTAATGCACTTGATTGATTCAGATAAGTGTATTTTTAAATCTTGTAATGTTCCCGTGGTAACCATAACATGGAGAATTTATCTTCCGTAATATACTTACCTGGAATTCAAGCTCTCAGTTCATTAGAAAGGGATTATTTTCCCACTTTATACACTAAATAATAAGTTGTGTTCTTCGCAGATTAATGTGACGTCATTTTTATTGTTTTCTTAAGCAAGCGTCGGTGTAATGTACAGTATCTTATAGTTATAGATTTAGGTAAAATATATGAATCCTGTGTTTGATGTCCCTTGTGTTGATGGATTATGGAGGTTTGTGCAGCAATTGCTATAAAATCCTCAAAAGTCTCATTGCTAGTGACCTGATTGTGTCATAAGCACTTAAAGGCAAAGTATTACACAACACCCATGGTTGTGGCGTCTGTATTGGTGAGGTCCTGAAATGTCTGCTCACATTTCTGTACATGACACACACTGCATGGCTGCAATTGGAGCTCATTAAAATGCATCCTGCATACAACTGCAGGCATGCAACATGCATCAAGGTAAACTATTTATTAGCTTGTCTACAGATCAGTCATTTTATTCTGTAAGATCAGAGCTAAGAAACTCATATATAGTGCATTTGACAGGTAAAATGCCTTTTGTTGTACCAAATCATTTCTACCTGTGAAGAAATGACACATCTAAGTGCCTTTATATGCAAAATCACTTAGTTCATAGACATGCTGTCATATTTTTATGTTATTTTATTAAGAAAATAATAAGGGGCTAATCATCAATATCTATTCATTTATTTGGAATGCATAATTATCATTTTCAGTCTGATTGTATAAAAGCTTGTAAAGGACAGCAAGTGTAGACAGCTGTAGACAAGTGTAGACCTGCTGTATTACTCAACCGGTTTGACTATTGGCCACTTTGGGAAATGGAGTCTAAGAGCTCTCTAGGTCTTCATCCTTTATTCCACTCCAGAATACAGAGGCTGGTCTCCTGCACCTAGGACACTAGGTTGCTCCACAAGTGTGGTTCCTTGGTTCTTTTGGGTGAGCAGCAGCTGGTTCCCAAGAAACAGAGTCTGTGCAAGGCAACAGGGAACAGGTCAAGTATACGTGGTCAGCAAGCCGAGTCGTCAGCAGGAGAGTCAGCGCAGTACCAGGGATAAGACGGGTATTGAAGTCAGACGGGCAAAGGGTCAGGGCAGGCAGCTTCAGAGGCAGGTCAGGCAATCCGAGTTGGCAAAAAGAGAGGCACAAAGTACAGACAGGGCTCACAGGAATACACAGGGATACATCTGAAACAGCAGACCAATACCTTTTCTTCTAATTCTACACTGCAACAACACTCAGGCAGAAATGAGCAGGCTTTTTAGCTGGTTTCAATAGGTACAGGTGCCTCTGGGTCAGCAGTAGAGATGATCGAACAGGGCCGAGGTTCAGGTTCGTACGAACCCTGAACCATCGGCATTTGACTCCCTCTGCCTTCCCGATCCGTGGGAAAAGTGGAGTTAGCCCGAGTACCACCTGGAAATCAGGAATACAGCCTATTTCCTAGACTGTATCCCTGTTTTCCAGGTGGTATTTGGGCTGTCTCCACCTTCCCCACGGAACGGGAAGGTAACGGAAATCAAATGCCGATGGTTAGGGTTTGTACGAACCTGAGCCTCGGCCCTGTTCGATTATCTCTAGTCGGCAGATGGCAGTAGTAGGTGGAGACAAGCTGCCTTGATAAATCCGGTGCAGCTGTCTGCATGTGTACCCTAGTAGCCAGAAGTGTCACTGCAGGAGAAGGTAAAGGAATATGCCACAAGAAACGGGCAGCCCCAGGATGAGGATGGAGCATAGCAAAGGAGCAAATAGGATGTCACCGCCACTGCAGAGTGTCGTCTGGCAGCATTACATCTATTACCATGACCATTGTTAGAAATACAGAACTACTACTACGTAGTCCAGATTGCCTACAAATACTCCCCTTTACCAATCTACTTTAAAAAAGCCCCAGAAACTTACCACTGATGTGAAGGTAGCCTCATCCCTGAACACCAACCTGACAGGTTTGTGTTCAGGGATGAAGCTACCTTTCACGTCAGTGGAAAGGTCAGTTGGGACTCATATAGGAAAACATGTGCTTTTATTGTCTACATGACAACTATAAGAAACAGCAGGCATGTTTTTTCTAGTTTTATACTTTTCTGTGTCAGTGATCATCATCTATATTGCTATTCATGCCTTTAGTTTGGCACCCAATATGCTACGTCTTAAGCTTAAGCTTAAATTCTTAGTGTGGGCAGTTATCACTGCTCAGTTTTTACTAGAGAGATTGCTCAGGTTCATAACCCCCTTGACAAATAAGCAGCAGTAACTATCTACTTGAAAAACTATGGACACTGCTACTGCCTATGGATTGTCAAGGGGGCAAATGCCCAGATTATTAGTCATGGGCTGTCTGTGACACTGCCAGGGACGGGCTGGGCTCCACGGAACCTAAGCCCTCGGACACCACTCCCTTCCCTTCCCCCTGGAACACCAAAGAGCCACGGCCACTGGATGTCTTCAAGGCCACTCTGCCCTTTTAAAAATAGGGCCTCCGGTACTGTTGTTAGTTGCTCTTACAAGTTCAGCGAGCTTCCGAGACAGGCAGCCTGATACACATCTGCCCCGAAAGCTCACTGCTCCAGCCCTGCAATGCCTGCACTTCTCTCCTGCTCTGCTACAGACATTAGCCACCACATCACATGTCCATAGCCAAGCAGGAGAGGAGAGATGTGCAGGGGCTGGAGCAGTGAACTTGTAAGAGCAACTAACAGACCAGAGCTCCAGGAAGAGAGAGAGGTAAGTATACTTTTGTTTTTTTGTTTTTTTACTTGAATGCTGCTACACAGGGGGCCTATATTATGGGGGGGCTACAGAGGAGGGGGGCTATACTAAAGCCTCTATTACACAGGGCGATATTGAGGAGCAAACAAGTTTTTTTGTCTGTACTTAAGCCAGAAGCAGAGTGCTATCAGCGCTCGTTTGCTCCTCGCTCCCTTCTTGCTGCTGGCACAATTGCATGTTTCGGAAGCAAGTGGGTGAGAACCAAGGGGACCATATGGAGCTGCAGAGGGCCTGCCCCGGGTGATCACTATATTGTCTAGGCATCCCATAGGGGATAGCAGCGGTCTGCTGCCACCGCTTCTATTCCGCGGAGCAACGGCAGTATATCGTTGCTATCCTGGTCATTTTTCTTTCAACATGTTGAAAGACAAATGACAGCAACGATCAGACATCATAGTTCATGTTCATGTAGTTCATACACAAGACGATTATCAGTCAAATACGTCTGATATCGTCTGATATGGTCTTACTATGTGGTGATTACACAGGGACCTATACTATATGGGGGCTACACAGGGGGTCTATTCTCTGTGGGACTACAAAGGGACTACACCTATACTATGTGTGGCTAAGCTGGGACTTATACTATATGGGGGCTTCACAGGGGGAATACACAGGAGGGTATACTATGAGGTATACTATGAGGGGGCTACATAGGGAGACCTATACTATGTGGCTGTCTATTATATTATGTGGGGTCTGCACGGGGACTATATTATATGGGGGCTGCACAGCAGTGGGGGGGCTGTGCTAGATAGGTACTGCTGCACAGTGGGGCCTATAGTATATGAAGACAGGTGAACAGAGGAGCCTATACTAGAGGGTGTTAGGATCCAGTCCTGGTTTTATGTTTTGCTGTGATTTTGGGCATGTCTGCCTCTTTGCAAGATGGCCACCGCAGCTTCAGTGGCCATCTTACCTGCTCTCTGAGGCTATAATAATGTGTGCACCTGTGCCCCTCCCTGCCTGAGTATCAGTTAGAACTTAGCTTCTGTCTGCCTCTAGCTTACAGACTCTCCTGTTTGTATATTGCTGCGGTCCTCTTATTCCAGAGTCCTGCTACTAGACCTCCTGATTATTACTACTGCTGCACATGGGATCACTCTGCTGTTTAAACTCCTCAGCAAGGTTTACCTAGTGCTACACATCCTGCCTGCTGTCTGTCAGCGGCGCTGCCGCTCACCTACCCAGGACCCGCTCCTGCTGTGTGCTATCTTCCTACAGATCTGTTAGTGGAACAGCCGCTTACCAACTCCAGCTCTGCTGAACCACACTCTGCTCACCTGCCGGACATCATCCAGCGCTGCTGCAACAAAACGTGAGTCTGCATATACTTACTGTGACTGTTGTCTGCTGTGTACACCCCTACCAGCCATAGGCTTCCACAAAGTATCCACACAAAGTGTAACAGGATACTCAGGCCCACAAGATGGAGGCCGCTGGGTCTGGGGATTTGGAAGCCCGTATTAAGAGACTTCATCAAATCACATCTTCTATACATACTGAAGTGCAGTCGCTAAAGACTAAAATAATTGCTCTGGAGACACAAGCAAATGAAAATGCGCATGAACTTAACATAGCAATCCAGGATTTGCGCGCTCGGACCACCTCTGTTGAGGCGCAGATGCCAGCTCACCCTGCTGCAGTACTGGGTCCTCCGAAATTGCCACCGTTCAGGTTTGGTGGAGATCGTGACAAGTTCCGTGGCTTTGTAAATCAGTGTCAGCTATACTTTGATGCACACGCCAGCCAATTTCCGAATGATCGCGCCAAAGTACTCTGTATCATCATGCTTTTGACACACAAGGCGCTAGCATGGGCGAATCCGCTAATTGAGACCGGTGATCCCTGTTTGAACAGTCTGACTCAGTTCCTTGCTGGCATGAGACTAATGTTTGATGATCCAAATCGTCGCATCACCGCAGAGACCAACTTATTGGCACTCCGACAGGGCCGACGTTCCGTCACGGAATACGCCATGGAATTTAAGAGATGGGCCATTGATACAGCTTGGAATTCTGAGGCACAACTCCCTCTGTTTAGAAAGGGATTATCTAGCGCCATCAAGGATGAGTTGGCCCGCAGTGAGGCTCCCTCAGAATTTGGAGATTTTGTGCATCATTGCATTCGGATAGATATCCGCTTATCTGAACGGAGACAAGAGAAGTGGGCAGCACTGAATCGAAGGGACAGTCCATCAGCTTCCCCATCTGCATATCCCAGGGAACCTTCCAATAGATCCCCACAGGAGATCGAGCCGATGCAATTAGATGCAGTACAGAGATCAGAGAGTAATGCTCGCAGAGAGCGCAGGCTGCGGGAAGGTTTATGTCTTTATTGTGGAGAGTCTGGCCACTTTCTTATAAATTGCCCTAATCGGCCTCGCAGAACAGCTGCAGCCGTGGCCGAAGGTGACCTGTCTGACTCTGAATCAGAGCTCTCAGAAGCATCACAGCAGTTGAATGCAGTAATTCAGACCCTGTCTTCTGTGGCCCCACACCTTGAAAAGAAGAAGAAAGAGACCCACTGCTTCCTGCCTATTCAGATTTGGACCAGCACTTGCTGGGTCCCCACCTCAGCTATGGTGGATTCCGGAGCCAGTGGCAACTTCATGGATCTTGCCTTTGCTAAAGAACATGGTATCGCTACACAACTAAAAGCTTCACCTGTGCTTATGGAGACCGTGGATGGTTCCTCCCTGACCTCTGGGCCGATAGATCGGGAAACTAAACCCGTGAGGGTCTCCATGCCACCCGACCATCAAGAGACACTCTCTTTCATGCTCATCTCCTCTCCTCATTTTCCAATCATCTTAGGCCTCCCATGGTTGAGGAAGCAGAACCCAGTTATCAATTGGGAAACTAGGGAGATACGCTTCCCAGCAAGTAAAACCTCAGCCATTTGCCTAGCCAAATCCGGTCCTGAAAGTATCTCTAACAATTTTCCATCAGTCTATCATGACTTCTTGGATGTATGCGACAAGAAAAATGCGGATAAGCTTCCTCCACACTGGCCATATGACTGTCCGATTGAGCTTTTGCCCGGTGCAGCGATACCCTTTGGTCACATCTATCCCCTAGCCGGACCAGAGTTAAAGGCCCTCAAGGAGTACATTGAGGAGAACCTGGCGAAGGGATTTATCCGTCCTTCTTCATCCCCTGCGGGCGCTCCGATTTTCTTTGTAAAAAAGAAAGATGGGTCTCTTAGACCCTGCATTGATTATCGGGAGCTGAATAAAGTTACAGTCCGAAATCGCTATCCGCTTCCTCTGATTCCTGAACTTCTGGAAAGAGTTCGCCATGCCAAAATTTTCTCCAAATTAGATCTCCGTGGAGCTTACAATTTGGTGCGGATTAGACCTGGAGACGAGTGGAAGACTGCCTTTCGGTGTCGCTATGGACATTTTGAGTACCTCGTGATGCCATTTGGGCTTTGCAATGCCCCAGCTACTTTCCAGCACCTGGCTAATGACATCTTCCGGGATCTCTTGGATCAGTTCATGGTGGTCTACCTAGATGATATACTTATCTTCTCCAATTCCCTGCAAGAGCATCAGGAACATGTGAGAACTGTTCTGGACCGTCTTCGAGTAAACCATCTTTACATCAAACTCGAAAAATGTGAGTTCCACCAGACTGAGATCCAGTTTCTGGGCTATGTCATCTCGCCACAAGGGTTGCATATGGATACAAGCAAGATCCAAGCAATTATTGATTGGCCAGTCCCAAAAAACATCCGGGAGGTACAACGTTTTATAGGCTTTGCCAACTTTTACCGGCGCTTCATCAAGCACTTTTCAGAGATCGTCAGTCCTATCACCCAACTTACCAAGAAGGGGACAGTATTTCATTGGACACCTCAGGCCCAGGAGGCTTTCACCCGTCTTAAATCAAAATTCACAACTGCCCCAGTATTAATACATCCTGATCCAGAGTTGGCATTCATAATTGAGGTGGACACCTCAGATTGTGCCGTGGGGGCTGTCTTATCCCAGAGAACAGGAGAAAAAGGTCTGTTGCACCCCTGCGCATTCTCCTCTCGAAAGTTATCATCTGCTGAGAGGAACTATGATGTTGGAAACAAGGAACTATTGGCGATCATCTCTGCGTTCAAGGAATGGAGGCATCACTTGCAGGGAGCTTCTCAGCAAATTGTTGTACTCACTGATCACCGTAATTTAGAATTTGTTCGATCGGCAAGATGTCTTTCTCCCCGACAAGTTCGCTGGAGCCTATTCCTAAACCAATTCAATTTCATCATCTCCTACCGACCAGGTTCGCGTAACAGCAAAGCTGATGCTCTTTCCCGGATGTTCTCTACTGAATTAGATTCTACACCATCATCTAAGACCATAATACCAGATGCTAATGTGGTAGGAGTGATACAGAATCAAGACCTAATCAATATCTTTAAGGAAGCCTATGCCAATGACCCTCTTTTGTCACGGCCAGCTGATGACGTGCACTTAACTTTCAAAAATGGAGTGTGGTTCCATGGCCAATGCCTTTACGTGCCTAAGACTGCTAGATTAAGAGTGCTGAAACTGATGCATGACTCAAAGGTGGCAGGTCATAAAGGGGTACAGAAGACTCAGGAGTTTGTTTCGCGATTCTTCTGGTGGCCTGGCTATCAGGGGGATGTTAAGAGTTATGTCCGCTCCTGTGATGTCTGTGCCAGGTGTAAGACACCCAGGTCTGCTCCGACTGGACTACTACAACCATTGCCGGTGCCTTCTCGTCCGTGGGGCTCCATCTCTATGGACTTCATTGTCGAATTGCCCACCTCTAAAGGAATGAACACCATTCTAGTAGTGGTTGACCGATTAACCAAGGCTGCTCATTTCATACCCTGTTCTGGACCACCATCTGCGAAGGACACCGTGGAGTTAATTATTCAAAATGTCTTTCGGCTACACGGGGTCCCCGATGAGGTCATTTCAGACCGAGGAGCCCAATTTATGGCAAGATTCTGGCAAGGATTTTGCTCGGCATTGGACATCAAGGTCTGCTTGTCATCTGCTTATCATCCACAGTCAAATGGCCAGACTGAACGGACTAATCAGACCTTAGAACAGTACCTGCGTTGTTTCATCAGTCATTTGCAGGATGATTGGCTGGATCTTCTCCCTCTGGCGGAGTTCTCTTACAACAACTCCCAGAGTGCCTCCACAAAGATGTCACCCTTCTATGCCAATCTGGGGTTCCATCCCAAGATTCTGCCAAGGCTCCCAGTTGATGTCACCATGCCAGCAGTTGCAGAACGTGTGGCAACTCTTCAGCGAAACTTGGATGTGCTGAAGGAAACTTTGACCTCAGCCCAGGAGAGATATAAAAGATCAGCTGATCAGTATCGTAGACCAGCACCCAGGTTCAAAGTAGGAGATTCTGTCTGGCTCTCCACTAAAAATTTAAAACTGAGAGTACCCTCTCCAAAGCTCGGACAGAAGTTTGTGGGTCAATTCAAAATAAGTGCCATTATAAATGCAGTGGCTGTTCGGCTAAAGCTCCCCAAGACCATGAAGGTCCATCCAGTATTCCATGTCTCTCTACTGAAGGCTGCTGTCCCTAATCCGTTCCCGGGTCGCTCTGCCCAACCACCCGATCCGGTTTTGATTGATGGTGAGGAACAATTTGTGGTGGAAGAAATTCTCGACTCTAGGATCCATAGGAACCGGCTACAATATTTAGTCAAGTGGGAAGGGTATCCAACCGAAGAAAATTCTTGGGAACCTGTGAACAATATTAATGCTCCCCGTTTGGTGTCAGAGTTCCACCGAAGACAGCCCGGAAAGCCTGGCCAGAGGGCGTCCGGAGGCCGCTCCTGAGGTAGGGGAAGTGTTAGGATCCAGTCCTGGTTTTATGTTTTGCTGTGATTTTGGGCATGTCTGCCTCTTTGCAAGATGGCCACCGCAGCTTCAGTGGCCATCTTACCTGCTCTCTGAGGCTATAATAATGTGTGCACCTGTGCCCCTCCCTGCCTGAGTATCAGTTAGAACTTAGCTTCTGTCTGCCTCTAGCTTACAGACTCTCCTGTTTGTATATTGCTGCGGTCCTCTTATTCCAGAGTCCTGCTACTAGACCTCCTGATTATTACTACTGCTGCACATGGGATCACTCTGCTGTTTAAACTCCTCAGCAAGGTTTACCTAGTGCTACACATCCTGCCTGCTGTCTGTCAGCGGCGCTGCCGCTCACCTACCCAGGACCCGCTCCTGCTGTGTGCTATCTTCCTACAGATCTGTTAGTGGAACAGCCGCTTACCAACTCCAGCTCTGCTGAACCACACTCTGCTCACCTGCCGGACATCATCCAGCGCTGCTGCAACAAAACGTGAGTCTGCATATACTTACTGTGACTGTTGTCTGCTGTGTACACCCCTACCAGCCATAGGCTTCCACAAAGTATCCACACAAAGTGTAACAGAGGGGAGCATAGAAGAGTCACTTCATACTACATGTGACATAGCACAGAGAGGCTCTAATACTATATGGGCACACAGAGTGGCCTGACTACTATTTTCAGACACATATTGGGCCTTATTGCTTATATGTGGCACACAGGGAGCACTGTTTATGTGTGAATCAATACACATGGGGAGTTTGTATAAGGTGAGCTTGATGCTGGAGTGAAGAGCCTAAAATGTTTGTCTGGCAGGTTACGTCGAGAAAATCATGGATGAAGAAATGGTCTGTAGATCTTTTGTATAACTTAATCCCTACCTCTATTTGGTTACTGCTAGAGATGAGCGAATTTACAGTTAGTTCTCAAACGCTCTATATTTGGATACATGCATCCATACAGGTAGTGTAAAGTGAATATTATTTACTGACATATATAGTGGTATTATACAAGCATCGGAGATGCGGCTGCCTGTAGAAAGGAGCTGCCGGGAACGGGTGACAGGTGAGTTGGATTGTTTCTTTTTTTATAGTGGTTGCCACATATGGCCATTTTTTTACCTCCCCCACGTCTTATACGCCAGAAAATACAGTATATACGTAATAATATTTTTTACATACCCTAAAATTTTAGACCTCTGATGGCTGCTGTAGCCTGTAGCCGCAGTCTAGACACATGATAGATACATATCGAAGATAAAGGAGATAGATTCAGTATGAAACAGATATCTAGCAGCTCATTGTGTATATTGGGCTAAAAGTTTATTACCGATACCGCCTTTATCCTAACGACACAGCGTGCACTGTACATGGCTATCCATGATATGTGGAAAATTATATGGTATGTGGGCTGAAGGGGTGTGAGTGCCAGGGCTGATGTTCAGTCCGACCCTGCCTATAACCAATCAATAATCTAATACAATTTTACCACAAAGTGGTTTCCTACTAGCATATTTAACTTTCTGTTCAGTCTATCAGACATATTTAACAGTGGAGTCTTCCAGACTAACAGCTTTACTCTAATTTTTTCAAAAATTTGTTTTCAAAATCTGTTCAGTACTTAACAGCCAAATACTTGAAAAAATTCTTTAGTTTTATTTCTTTGCCCTATTATGTGCTGATTTTTGATGTTTAATGTCTAGTCCAGAGTATCTTCAATTTTATTTCTGTTTAAAAGAAAGAAAAAAAAATTATCCACACTCTAGAAATACTAGCACAGCATCATCACCCCAAGAATTTACCTATCCTCTCTGATATTTATTGCCAAATTTTGTATTACAAGAGCAGAGTAGGGGGCAACAGGGCAGGCCTGTACGATAACGCTACATAAACTGAACTACCATATTGAGGAATTACAAGTATAATGGAGTCATCTGGCTACAAGTTGTAGCTTTGTAGTAAGAAGCCAGATGGTGACTTCGGGGATCAAAGCTAGTCATCCTACAGAGTTCTGCAGTATACAAAATGGCCTTTTTGAAACCATTGCTGGTAAAATAGTAATGATGGTCTGAAAAATAGCCTTTTTTTTTTTTTTTTTTGGCCTGTTGCTGCTATTTCTACTTAACACCATGTTTGATAAATCTCCCCCTATAAAGGATGTCACTACAAGTACGTCAATCTTGATAAATGTTCTTCATAATGTCAACCTGGACAAGTACAATTATGGAGGTCTTGTGATCCAGATTTTTATCCAGTCTGCTTAAGAAATTTAAATTGCATAGATAAAGGCTGCTGATATCTCCCGATTGTGCAGGATTCATCGAGGATGCAAATATGTATCTTACCTTTATCCTAGGTGCTTTTCCTGTGCACCTACACCCTGGCCTGGTAAAACCATTGGGAGCACTGTCCGGTCCCCCCTAGCGACGATCCATCCCGCCCCTGGCCATCCTGCTCCATTAGAAGAGGCAGATCGGCATTATGGGGTCGGGGCAGTGCCTCTAACGGTGCCCCCATGGTCTATACAGTCTTACCCGACTATGGAGTGAACAACTAAGTACACAGGAAAGGCGCCGAGGATGAAGATAAGAGACATACCCTCATCCTCGTCGCCTCCTGCGAAATAGGGAGCTATAAGCAGGTTAGAATCGTCTTTAAAACAGTGTTTATCCAAATGTGGAGAAAGGGTCTTTGTTGCCAACCTTTACCTACAGAAGCAATAGGCTTAAAAAAGGATGTTTTTATAAAATGTCAAATAATATTATGGAGATTTCTCTTTTCATATATAATTAAGTGTAATTGATATGACACTGTTTTTCCTTAAAGGGGTTTCTCCTTTAGTGCATCAATATGCCATAAATATTTTATTAGAGGAGTCCTAGCACTGAAGGCTGTAACACTATTCTGATTGCTTTGTCCACTCAGCCCCTGTAAGCTATTCTCAGCTGCAATCTAAAGAAACTAGGTCAGCCGACTGACTATAAAAGGACAACCTAGTGTATACTAGGTAAAGCCTAACATGGTTGATGGGAGATGAAGGGGCACATTGTATGTTATGTACTTTAGGTTATAAATTAAAACCAAAGGATAAGCCAGTTGGCAAAGCCAGAAACATTTGCAATATAAATTTAGAAATGCTTTTAGAAAATATTTCACATGCATATAATGAAGATGATAAGGGAAGTAAAATAGAAAAAAACTGCTGATCCAATAGGCCAATGGAAACATGTTTCTCAAGGCTAGACCACATTCAAGCAAATCTGGGAATGTACACTCTAGATCTGCTTCCTATTTTCCATACATGAGATAGTACTCACGATTTCGTAGCTCACAGTTAGAAGTCTCATTTTCCAAAACCCAGAGAGGCTGCTCTGCTGCGGATGTTTCCAGCTATGCTTTTCTTAGGTTATTACTGATTCAATAGTTAAATAGTTAATGTGAGACATAAAATTATACATTTCCAAAAGCAGCCATACACTATAGCCTAGATTTATTAATCTGTCAAGGACAAAACTAACTTTTTTTTTATAGCAACTAATGCCATCTCAGCTTTAATTTTTCAATTGTTCTGATAAAATTAAACTATACTTGGTTGCTGTGAAAATCTAATAGTTTTTGGGCCTATGTTTGCACTAGTGTACCTATCACTTAGCGACTGCGTAAGGATGCCTTGAAAAAATTCTGGCAGTTACGCTGTCCTCTTCTGATGCCACTGGTAGATGAAATTCCCGTCATCTGCATTGTAAGTGTAAAAGGCCTGAAGAAGATCTCAAGCTCAGTACCTTTGAGAACATGTTCTTCTTTTAGTAGCTTTATTATTGCTGTCCTTAATAGTCTATTATAACATTTCATCTTACAGACTACATGTGAGTGAATACTTGTCAATCTGTCTCCTTATATACTTAATGGCAAGTGCCCAAGATGTAAATATAAACTTCCTGATGATATGGTCTAGTGTTCTCCACTGCTGACAGTACTTATTTTCCTGGGCTGTGTTACCTACAGGCACATGATGCTCTCTATAGGTTTTCTAATAAAACAGATTAATTTTGCCCACACATATAAGGTGTTGAGTTACAGCTATGTACTGTGCAATGTTGAAAAAAAAAAAAAAAAAAGCTTTATAACACTGTCTAACAATGTTCACATATTTGTCTTGGATTATTTGGCTTATATCACACGTGTTCGTTTTTTTTATTATTTATTCCATTTTGACTGTTAGAAAGAGCTAGAATGCAGTGCTGTATTGTCCTGGTAAAAAATACAGAAACTTGATGGATTCATTATAAATCAACACAGTGAAAGGTCAGAACAGATCAAAATTATTAAAAATTACTGTCCATGCTAAAACAAAAACGTCTGCAATCCCCCCCCCCCCTTGTTTTTTTTGTTACCTCTCCTGTATGGGTGCTTCCTTTCCTCTGTTCTAAGTTTTATTACATCGAAGACTATGTTACAGATGGTGCCGGACAGGAAACTACATCTCTTAGCATGCCGTGTACCTCCATAATAGATTGATGGCCCCTGCAGCAGGTCCAGGTGTAGTGTCTTAGTACAGGGGTCACTAACTTGCTTACCGTCAGAAAGTAAGTCTGTCAGGTGTCACACTAAGAGCTGGGAGCTGTGATTTTCTGCTCCAGCCACTTGGTGTCTCACTCTCCTCTGTGCACAACTGCAGTGTATAAAGTTTAGCTATGTGTGTGTTTGGCCAATCACATGTGCAAGACATTCTACACTCTCCCTTTCTCTACTCTTCCTTCTTCCTGTTACATGACTCTATATAGGTCAAAGGTAACTATCTTTTCTGGGTCTTCTAGTCAGTGTGGATGAGAGACAGACACATGAGACAGTTTCCTGCTACAGTGAATAAGCTGGCCTGGCTTGTGCCAGAGCCCCTGACGGGGACTGGAGCTGTTTTTCTTAAGAGAGAATGAACCCACCAGTATGCAGTGCAGTATGCAAATGGGGTAACAATGGGTTGGGACACCCTTGTCTACGCCATGGATCTTCTTAAACGTCAGGGAGGTCTCCCCCTTTAAGAAAGGGCAGAAGGACTGATCCCCAGACAAAGCTGCTAAGTGACGACGTATTTGACAATGCTCATCCACCTTGAGAAACCTTCAATAAGAGCTTGACCTAGAGACAGAGATCTAGGACTCATACTGCCCTACCTCAGCGATCTCTGAGCTGGGTCATATATGCACAGTCTATATTTATATGTATGAGAAGTTCTTCTTTCAAGTATCAACACTACAATCCCAGCACTACAGAGTACTACATATATTAGACAAGGGCCCCTAGAAGGCCCCTACACTAGTTTTTTCTCTACTTTCTTCACCTCTACTTAAAGTGTACCTCAAAAGTTGTATTCTATTTTTCTTTGCACTAGCACCTTTGAGCAGTTCCTTTTGTATACTGTTATATTGCACTGAAACTTTTACAAGTAAAGAACCAACTACTGGTTAAGTGCTGGAATCTGTCACCTTTTTAGTGCACTGCACATGCACCTACACTTAGTACTAACCCTTCAAGTGCAGTGCCCATGTGACTGGGGGTGGGTATCGCCACTCCTGGCTACCGTGACAAGGTCTCCCAAACACCAGAGCCCACCAGCTGCTACAACATCCTCATACAGTGCCTGGGCCACGGCACAGGCACAGCAGCTCCTCCGGTGTCACTCCTTTTTGAGGGCAGATCAACAACAAGCTCCGGAGCTGCATCCCAGGATCAAACTGGAGGCAACTTGACATTGTGACAGGGGGCCCAGGCTTGGTGCGGGCAACTGGACTCTGGAGTTGTATCCCAGGAGGAGACTGGAGGTGAATGGAGGTGGATACGTAGTGGAACTAGAAGTCCAGGCTCAGTGTGGGTCATGTGAGGGCACTGGGCTCCAGCTGCTCCCAGTTAGTGGACAACTTGCCCCAGACACTATGACTGAGCCCACATGCGGTAGAAACTTTTACAAGTGAAAAGCTGCTACATATGTAAAGAGCAAATAGACTTAGAAGATTATTGGAGTCAAATTCTTTACATGAATAAATGCAGCAAACAGTGCGATAACAGTGATTTGCATATATGGGATGTAAATAAGAATAAAAGCATTCTCTGTAATAGTTGCAGTAATGACAGCACCAAGCTATACCGTAGTTTACTGGAACAGTCTAACTAAATGGCAACAATTTTTTTTTTCACAACCTCTGAAAGGGCTGTTGTCTGTATTTCCCTCTTAGTTAGTGGTCTCTAGAGATGAGCGAACCGCGGGCATGCTCAAGTCCATTCGAACCTGAGCGTTCGGCACTTGATTAGCGGTGGCTGCTGAAGTTGGATAAAGCCCTAAGGTTGTCTGGAAAACATAGATACAGTCAATGACTATATCCATGTTTTCCACATAGCCTTAGGGCTTTATCTAACTTCAGCAGCCACCGCTAATCAAATGCCGAACGATCGTGTTCAGATGGACTCGAGTATGCTCGAGGTTCGCTCATCTCTAGTGGTCTCTTATACCAGGTACCCTTTACCTTTGCCCTAATAACTGCAGACTAGCTCAGGCTCTGTCTCTCTCAGGCTCTGACTGCAACCTCTGCTGGGACCTTTGGTGTAAGGCCATCTCTACCTGTAACTATTGTAATAAGCTGTTTCTCTCCCGCCATAGTAATTCAGGAGCAGGTTACGTCCCTTTCTGCAATGCAGCTCATGTAGTAGGCCTTGTTCTTTTGTGCAAAGTAGCTCTTCTAGATGGCTACCACTCTCTCTACAAAGTAGCTCTAGTGACAGGCTGACCCCCTCTGTGCAATATAGCTCTTGTACCATGCTGTCTTTTTCTGATGTCTGATCTAAGGACCAGTACAGTCTTGTCATGTAACCACAGGTCCTTTTAAGCTTCTTCTTACATCTGTAGGGAATGTGGATGTTTGGAGCAGGTATATTGATTTCTGGAAATCCCATTCAGAGAATTTAGACAACCCCAGAAATTTCTGCAACAAATCTACCATGTGTGAATGTACCTTAACTTGGCATAAAATAACGATGAGAAGACATAACCTAAACATGTTTACTGTGACAAATAGAGAACGGTCTGTAATAAATTCCTCCAAGCTGGCAATCCTTAAACATGTCAAGACAAATATCAATAAAAGGGAGAATTGTAAAAATCAATAAACATCATAATAGAATTTATGTGCTTTGTACAGAGTATGTAGAATGGGAATTACCATTGCCCTACATTGTATTCATGGCTCATATTATAGTGTTTACCAGTGGTTCAGTATGTCCACAGGGTAAGTATAGTATGTAAGAGCAACTGAGAGATAAATTCCAGTCTGTTAAAAAGAAAATCTTATCAAAATGTACTTGCCTGGCAATGTCCCTGTCACCAAATGCCTCTCTGGCAATCCACTGTCTGACAGACCATACCGTTATCTGCTTTGAAGCGGTCAGAAATATCAATAGCCCTGCTTCTCTTTGGTGGATCGAAACACAGTTGCAGTCGGGGGCTGGCACTAGCTCAGTAAGTATGGATGGGCTGGAGATTCATATGGCCTCTTTGGAGGATGAAAATGAAGGACTCTGCACAGCTATGCCAAGCTAAGGTGGATTTGGTCCTTACAAGGGAGAACTTGGATGATTTCGAAAATTGCTTAAGATGAAGCAACCTCCGTATAATTGGTATCAGAGAGTTGTCCCAATCATTAGAATTGAAATCTTTACATAAACATGAGATTATGTAATTTTAAACTCTATTTTCCACTAAATTATATCATTTTAATGAAAAAAATGCTCATATTTCTATTATGGAGTTGAGAGGGTGCACCATATTGAGTCGAATCCTACCCTGCCAATGGTAGCAACAATGTGAACTCCTGTAATGTTTGCCCCAGACAAATCATTTTGTTCTTCTTGGACTAGGTAGACATTTTAGGGTTTATATGAAACAACACACACACTGGAGATTAACAGAAGGCCCCTCCTTATGGTTGAGGACTTCTAAGCCGAGGTAATTAAAATGAAGCAGTCTTTCAGCACTATGTGCTTGGCCATTTATTTCCAGCTGTAATATCCTGCCTATTTCTGAGTGTTCTATGCTGATGACACAGTCTCCACTTTTACCTCACTTCGCCAAGCACTTCACTACTTTCACCTCACTTTGCTCCCTCCTCACCTTTTGGCTAAATTCACACAAGGTTTTTTCCACTTCATTTAAAATTATGTCTGTCATTTTGAGTTTAAAATAACAGACATCATTTTACTGTTTGGCCATCTGTGCAATGACGACCGTTTGTACATTAACGTGTTTTTAAACCTAAACCTCTGGAGCATCATAAAAGATATCCTACAGGACCCGCATTGTTTTCTCACCCAAATTTTTAAAATGTTTTCTTCTTTATGAAATAGATTGGTTCAGAGGCATCATGGCGCATCTTTCATCCAAATAAAAGGGATTTCACCCACAGGATGAATCACATCCTGGTTAGTAGATGCATCACATCCATAGATCACTATGATTTTGTTGTATCTGGCCACACCCCTATCCTGCTGACCCTTTATTATTTGGTGATGGTCCTAACAGGGATGACCCTAATTGTATTGGGGGAAATAACAAAGGGGGTTATTTAGGGAAAGCTAATGTTAGGAATATGACTTTGCGCTCCTCGGTCCTTGCTGGGCAGTCGAGGAAGCGCTGAGTTTGTCTGTGTTTTTTTTTTACACTGTCTGATTGTGTTGTATTTGCCAGCCACACCCGCTTTTCCTGGCAGACTCCTGGCGGTGCAGGGGTTACTGCTCTGCTTGATCTTCTCAGCTGAACTTGCTGCTGGGATCAGGGCTGGTCCAATCATCTGCTGGACTCAGTCTCTGATCCTAGATAAATAGCAGCAAGTGGCTTTCTTCCCTGCTGACTATTAGAGTTCACTCGCCTGCTCAGCTCCCTGTTTAGTTCTTCTGATCTCTGTATTCTGGACCTTCTGCATCTGACCTCGACTATTCTCCTGTTTGCTGTTTTTGTACTTCGCCACTCAACTGTTGCTGACCTGGTTTGTCTGACACCTCTTATTGTGTTTTGTTTGTCTGTCCGTGCTTTGTGTGTCGCACCTATTTAGTGTAGGGACCGACTCTGTGGTGGTCCGGGCCATTTAGGGCCGTCCGTGGCAAGTAGGCAGGGTCAGTGGGTGGGGTCAGCTCAGGGCTCACTGTCCGTGTCTTGTCAGACTGCCTTTGCCATACTGACCATAACAACTAATTGCTCATGTTTTTAACACACAGAAATAAAATCGAATCCCAGTCTAAGGCAACTACTAAGTCTTTGCAGGGAGCATATACATAATTTACAATCTTGAAAATCCTATGTGTGTGAAACAAAACTTGTTTGGCAGGAACTGTGAAGTGTACATGAGTTGTGGTTGGTCTGGCAAGACCACATGTATTGCTCTCAATATGTAACAGATTTCTATAATTGTGGAAACAAGGTAGGGAGATTGCTGGCAAATATTGTGAAGGGATGTTTAAAGCTACTTATTTTAGCTTTATGGGATCACCTGGGTGTTATACAAACTCTCCCTCATACTGTCAGTTGGATTTTGGATAATTTATATGTTTTTCTTTTTTCCGAATTCCCTCCTGCCCCTGAAAAGACACAATTATTGCTTCCTGAGGAGCAAAGGGACAAGATGAATACTGACTTGGCATAGCTTCAGGCCAGAATGGGTGCACGGCAGAATACTTTTGGTGGATCAGGTGGTCCCTCCATTAACAGCCTATTATTACATTGCATACAGCCAGATGCTTTAGAGTGCTCCAATGGAGTCCTATAGGTAATGTCTCTAATAAATCAGATATTAAGTCAACTACAGTGATCAGGAGAACGAGTGGGAAGAGACAAGGGCTTTTGCATGCCTCTCTCCCTACTTTGTGTCTACACACAAAAACACAGAAAAATGCAACAGCTCACCGCAACGGAAAGATACAGACCCACTACAGACATGAAAATAATTAAAAGTGCCCCCCCTCCAACTTTAAAAAAAAATTCCAACACAAATATAATGAGGCTTTTGATTACCATTTGCAAAGAGTGTAAATCACCCCACCACCATAAGGTAGCCTCATGCTCGGGGCAGACCCTATATTGTACTATGGCCTCTCCATGGCATGTAATACGTCTATGCTCTGGGCATGCAAGATCAATCTTGTATCGGCAAAAGTAATTACACCACCTGGGTGGGATGGGTAGAGTACACGACCAAGTAGAGGCAGCCACATCCCCATGTGGTATAATTTGTGTCTATGTGAGCGAGACAGTCTCATTGACTTACATTATGCGGTCATCTCAATCACATGATACAAAGCCACTAGAGAATGTGCTGAGCGTGGATTTCTCCCAGCTCATTCTCTTGATCTTTCACAGTTTGAAAACATTAACCTCTTAAGAGCATATGCCGTACCCGTACGGCATATGTCCGCAAGAGGAGTTCAGAGCGGGGCCGCGATCGTGGAGGGGGGATCCCTTGGTCTTACCAGGCCGGGCCTCAGCGTCAGAATGACGCTAATCCCGGCTCGGTATTCTATTGCAATTGTCTGCAGCAGACTATAGCAACAGAGCACCGATCTCATGTATCGGTGCTGTGTTATACAGCTACACTGATCTCTATGAGAGATCAGAGTAGTTATATTAGAAGTCCCCCAGGGGGATCAGTGCTGTGTATATAGGAGGCCCCCAGGGGGACTTCTAATTAATGTATAAGTATTAAAAAAAGTGTCTTCATTATTAAAAAAAAAACACCCTCCCCTAATAAAAGTCTGAATCACCCCCCTTTTCCCATTTTATAAATAAAAAAATAAACATGTTTGGTATCGCCGCGTGCGTAATCGCACAAACTATTAATTTATCACATTCCTGATCTCGCACGGTAAACGGCGTAAGCGCCAAGACCCGCCAAAGTGCAAAAATTGTGCATTTTTGGTCGCATAAAATCCAGAAACATTGTAATGAAAAGCGATCAAAAAGTCCCATATACGCAATCAAGGTACCGATCATGGTGCAAAAAATGACACCTCATGTGAATGTGGTCTTAAACAGATATTTCTTTGTATGTAAAGCTTTGTTATACTAGAAACCCAATGTAAAACACTCACTCAGCTTTTATTATGTAAACCCCTCTCAGTCACATAAAAGAATATTCAGGATTCCTGTTTAGTTTCTGGAATATGCCGGCTACTGTAATCTAAAAGTGCTAAATTTTTCATGACCCATTACTGCAGTCCTATATAACATTAAACAGCTCCTGTATATGCTAAAAATATCACAGAATGATTTGCAACCAAGTATAATGCAGTAGCTGAGGGCTACACACTATATGCTGGCTTTTACAGGCTTTGCAGCTCCACCATTTATTCTTTCATGCTCTATGTGCATAGTGTTCTGGAAAAATCTATTAGTAAGCCTAATTTCTCTCTCTTTCAGTGCTTTAACTATTCCATACTTACTATGTTACTCAGCTGCCGCTACATTAAACAGTTCCCCATGAGTGTTATTTTACACTTTTACTAAAGATTATTGCTATCGCTATTGGGATTAAATTAATATAGTTGTGTTCTATTGCACTACATTTGAAATACAAAATACAAAAACAAAATGAAAACTTTGTTTCTGCCACACTGATGAACAGTGTAATATCTTTTATAGCTGCACATGTGATAAAGCAATAGAAAAAGCTCCAAAAGCTCATATGCTTGTAATATGCTTGTGATAGCTCAATTGCAGAGGTAATAAAAATCCTTATTTGAAGACAAAAAAGCACTAGAAATTCAGGATCATTGTCAACAGATATATGCAGAGTCTAGTACCAGTGGTTTCTACTTGGGTCAGTAAATGGGCAAATACTTGTCTTAGCAATATAGTGGATTTTATTTGGTAATGTATTGGTGGTATTAGTGCTATGAGCTGGTCAAGGTGTGGCAATAATATTTGTTTCTGATTTACTGGTATTAGGGTATGTTCACACTGAGCACTGAGGGTATGTCCTTCTCCGCTCTCCGCTCAAAGAATTGACAGAGCAGAGGAGAGCGGAGGCGGGCAAACCCTCCCACAGAAACACTGTTGAACAGTGAGGCAGGCGCTATTCTGCAGCGGACATCTCTGTTGCAGAATTCTCCCTATTTTGCTCAGTGTGAACATACCCTTATTGGTAATGGTGGTATACTATACTGGGTTTAAAAATATGGTGATATGTATGGTGATAATATTATATTTTTAATTACCCTTCCAGACAGTAACTCCCCAAAGAAGTGCATGCACAGAGTTGTAGCTGCAAACACTACACCTCCCAGCATTTACTGAAAGTCTGCAGCCCTCAAGTCTGGGTTTTCAAGTGTCCCTACACATGAACAGACATCTCGGCTGATAACCAATGACATAGTAAATGGACCCTCAGGGCTGATGGTTGTACTTTTACTAAAAGCTTGTGAACCACATATTGCATGCAACTTGGAGCCTTTTACATGAAAGAATCATTGCTTCGTTCCAGTCCTGCGGCACCGTTCAAATCCTATTCACGTTCCTGTCACCGCTCTTCTGTCTCTATGTCATTTGAAGGCCGGAAGTCTTGCTCTCCAATACATTCTCTATGAGAGAGCGTGACTTCTGGCCAGGGGCGGATTAACTTTACCATAAGCCCCGGGCTGTTAACCAAGCCAGGGCCCCCACCCTACTGTACATATGGTAGCCCTAGTGGGGTGTTCGTAGTACAGAAATATAATTTCATGCTGCTCTATTCAGTGCAAAATCGCAGTAAAAAAGCACATTTTTTTTTGCAAATCATGGCAATACTGTAGCCAGGGAAAATACTCCACTGAAAGTATAACGCTGTTTGGGTGGTTATGGGCCCCCCAGGAGCTCAGGGCCCAGGGCTACCGCCCGAAAAGGACCTATTATTATCCGCTACTGCTTCCGGCCTTTAATCGACATGGAGACAGAAGAGGGGTCAGAGGAGCGGTGACGTGAATGCGTGCATGATTTGAATGGCGTGGCAGGACCTCAATGAAGGCCCGCTGGGACACTGATCTGTTCTACATTGCATTATTCCTATTGATATTACAATTTGTCATAAAATAGGAAATTTATATGGCGTCAACATATTCCACAGAGTGTAAAGAAATTTCACTTTTTATATCAGTCTGTGTTTAAAATTTACTGTCCCAGGCATGCATACGCAGGGAAAAAAATGCATATTTTTTATTTTAGGAGTATGGAAGAAATCCTATGTGAATTTAGGAAAAACTTACAAACTCTATGCTTATGTTGCATTTTGTGGGATATAGAGGCCCCACACAGGGGCATATTACATCTGCGTTTTACAAACTTACCACGAGTCTAAAGACAGCAAATTGCAGCCATAATATGAACACAAAAATGCAGCTATAATGCTTCTACATATGGGCTTCTTTTAAACACAGAAGCTTCCCAGTGCTGCATGGTAAGGCCTTGTTCACACAACTACTTGATTTGATAACAGTTGTTTTTTGAATATCAAATAACGGCCATTTTTTAACATTCTTTGTCGGCTGTCATTACAATGATGTCCGTTGGTATATTATTCAAGTTTAGGCTCGACATGGCCGCTTCTTAACACCCTTTAAGATGTGGTTAGTTTAAAGTTTCATTTCATAATGTGTAAATTGCGGTGAAAGGACAGTGACTTGAACATTAATTTTGAAGTGGCCATTATTTCATACATTGTGTGAACCAACTGCCATTGTTTCCATAAATTTCAACGGAAATCACTGAAGACTAGAAACAGTTATTTAAAAAGATGGCCCTTACTAAAGAAATAAAGTGTGTGAACATGACCTAAGAGTGGATTTACATGTGGAACTGCACAGACTGCTACAACTGAAATTCAGTTCTATCCATTTGAATAGAGTTGTTTTGCCGACAAGTCCCATTCAGATAAATGAGTCCTCCATAGACATTCTGCCACTTGTGAACTTTTCCACCATGCTGAACAAGTTAATGAAAATAGCTGCATTATCTGCATTAACAGTTGTGAAGACACAAGAAAGTTTTGGCGTCAAGTAGCTTTATAGAAAGCGGTGGTGATGAAAGTCTCTACAGTACAATCCATGACATTGTTTTTGTTGTGCGCACTGTAATAAAGGAACATTATCGGCATCATAAAACTTTACAAGTTGTGGTGTATGATTGAACCAATTTGCATCTATTTAAAATGCACAGAGAATATATGCAAGCAGGAATATGGACATATTCATAAACTATCTCGTTCACCATACTGCTGAAGTACTTATCTATGAATACAAATATGGTGTATAACAAAGGGATATACAGACCAGTGGGATTATTTTATGAATTTTTAGATAGCTGCATTGGTGAGATCATTTTTATAAATACTAAGCTGTCTTTATGGGTCGAGTCCAAGTATGCAATAAAAGTATTAAAGCAACAGAGAACAGATGGCATGAGATTTCAGGAGTGGTAAAAATCTGACACAAAAGCCATGCTCTAGGGAAAGCTTACACAGTTCTGATCTTTTGGATGTAATTTCAGTCTAGTAGTATTACAATCTGATTTAAGGCTGCCCTACTTTGGCCTAATCCTTCATTTTCATATATATCTTCATTCCATACCTGCATTATGCCCACAGAAACTATATTATATCAGACAACACCATTAAAGAAATTATTTAAACGTTTAAATGTAAGTTTAAGTAAATATATAGAATTCACATTACAATCGGAGCCTATGATGGAGGTAATTTTGGACAGATCTCCTGACCTAAACCTGTAAAAGAAGGCTATGGCAGTTCCCACTGTGCACACATACAGTGAGATAGGTTCTAATAGGCCTGTATTGTAATGAAAAAAAAATATATATATGTTCACACGGTTTTTTTGGTCAAAAATACGGCTACAATTTGATAATTACAGTCATAAGTAATGATCATTAATGGTCAAAATATGGCTGTATTTTCACCTCAAAAAACGTTATGTGAACATACTCTATTGGGCATATGTATAATTCTTTTTGTGCCATTATTTTGGCATATTTTCAGTTTTGTTACAAAGCACTTTGGACTGTTTTAGAGCATTTAACGCTGGCTCAGAGTGGGCATGTTAAGGGCATGGTTTAAGTTAGCTATGTTTTTAAATAGTAGTACTGCAGTCAGACCCGGGCATAATTTGTTGGCCATTTTATTAGCACAAAAAAATGCATAATTGAAAAGTGCACAGGCACAAAAATTATTGCTCAAATGATACATCCCCCCTATATCTTTTCATGCAATAGCCTATTCTACTATGTTATTCCATGCTGCTAAAGAAAAGGTATACTGACATATACCAGCCCATAGGCTATTATATTGGCCTCTATAGATAGATCTCTATGGATACAACTGACATATATTTTCTGTTTTTTCCCATTGTATTTATAAGCTTTAAACATAGTGTAGCGTTAGTAATGAACATATGTATTAAAAACAACTTTTATATATATGTGAAAGAATTGTCTATATGCAAAAATATCAATTTGAGTTCAACATAAAAAAAAATAGATTTTAAGATGTTCCATTTCATCATCTGCAGATATATTTTCAGTTCAGTCGGATTCATTGATATTCTGTGAACAAGAGTGAAGGGGAATGTGCCATGAGAAAATGACCTATTGCTTGAATGTAGGTGAACCAAAAACATCTAACATCCAAGTATGTGCAAAAAATCTTGCAATTTTACTGCATATCCAGGTACAGTACAGCAATGTTTCAAGCAGAAAGGCCTTTGTCTAGCATGATAGGCATCCATACAGTAAAAAAAAAAATAATAATAATATTAATAATAATAATAAAAGCAGAAGCAAAAATATAATCTTTGTGGTATTTATTCTTCCCCTCCAAGATATGGCTTGTCCCACCTACGTCTTTCAACACGTGTAAAAAATCATTAGCCATCATTTATTAAAGGGATGCTTGGTGTCAATATATAGAAAATAATAAAAAAAATCTATGCTTGCCTCTCCACACTCCCCCAATGTCCTCCTGCCTTGTCTCTGGGTCCCATGATGACTGCAGACACCACCGACACTTCTAAATCTGTCTCTACAGTGACAGCCCGCTCAGCCAATCACTGACCTAGATGGGACAGTGCCACAGCCAGTGATTGGCTGAGTGGGCTGTCACTGCAGAGACGGGTTCAGACATGTCAGCAGTGGCTTTAGTCGGCAGAGAACCCAAAGACAAGGCTGGAGAACACTGTACAAGTGTGAAGAGGTAAGTAAAGCTTATCTATAAGCTTCTATATGCTGAGCAACCTTTTAAAGCTAGCGATGTCTGTGTAGCCCTTGCCATGTGATTATTGAAGTCTTATGGACTCTTAAAGCAAGCGTCAATCTCTCTCTGCTGATTGTGCCAGAATATGGCACTTAGGGCGTTAAATGAGCGATCTGCTAGATCATCGATCATTTGCGGATGGCAGATTGTTTTTGACAAGTCAGAAGTGACTAATCAAGCCATGAGCGAGCATTAAATTATCCATTGGCTGATTGCTGGCTCTTTTACATGGTGCAATATCTGACTAATTTGGGAGATAATCAGTCCATGTAATGGGCCTTTATGTTTGACTCTCACCAGGACTGATGAGAGTGATCGTTCTTTATGTAGTTACAGATTATATTGGTGCACTTTGTGAAATTATTACATAAATAAAACTGCTTTTCAAAGCCATTTTCCATGTAAAGGAAAGGTAAGGATGTAAGCTGATTCCATGCCTAGCGACCCTGACACATACATTTTACCGAGATTTATTTGGCAAGCACTGCGTAGAACTCAGCATGAGCAGGCTTTTGTAATAACTCACAATCTGAAAAGGCCCTAATTTGTTCTTTCATGATGTTCTTATGTTAGTGAGAAACATGATATCAACTTCATTCTTCTTAATAAATGAGTAAATGGCATTGAAACTGAATATCTCACCAAATACACAAAAGATCATTTCAGATTCTAAAATTAAATATCGATTTCAACATTTTTAGTTAAAAGATGCAGCTGTGTCTTCTTTGAAATAGTTTTAATTGGTAATACTATAATAAAACAATACAACTGGGGGTTAATTGGATTTCTATACATTGGAACCAATAGTATTTCGTGTTAGATTTCCAGCTGTTACAATGTCTATATGAAGACCGGGAAAAGCAAAGGCAAACTTAGCAGATTCGCCCCAACTATGGCCCCCCCATAACAGCGCCAGTACGAGGCATTAATGGCACTGTGTAAGTGCTAGCCACAGTGTGAGGGCAAGATCCATTGCCTAAATGAGTTTCAGTGAAGGAGTAACAGTGCTATATACTGTACACATACAGTGTATACTGTATTTTCCAGCGTATAAGGCAACTGGGTGTATAAGATGACCCCTGACTTTCAAGAATATTGTCAGGGTTTCGCCTTATAATGTTAACTCCTGCCTGACCACAGCCCGGCATTTTCAAGCTATCCGGCATATAAGACGACCCCCGACTTCTAAGAAGATTTTTCGAGGTTAAAAAGTCGTCTTATATGGTGGAAAATATGGTACTTTTTGAGAATTTAATGTTGTATGCAGTAATTAGAGAACTGTTATACAGATGTGCTGAACCTATTTACAGTTATGAGCAACACAACGTGGGTGAAGCTACTGGGTATATCACAGTTTTTCTAAGATAAAACTGTTCCTGAACAGACACATTCATTCATAGAAAACAAATGGGGCTCTCCACATGCTTTTGCCTGTCATTCAGCCTTAAGGGGGTACAAAGGTGGGGTTCAAAAAAATAAGAAAATGAATACCTCCACAGCAGGGCCAAGAAACTTGATAATACTGCAATGGTGTTACTAAATAAAACACACCACATAATATTAATACACCATACATTTGCCTTGTGGTGATAAATACCTGTCCTACAAAGTTTGTACCATTATTTATGGGACCATTACATCCAGTGACTACAGTCAACATGTTCTCTGGTGGAGATGCTCACTTTCCTTTTCTTCTCGGCCCAGCCCAGACTGCCAAGACGACCACAACTTTTCTCTGCAGAGCTATCTGCACAGATGTCTCCATGCTTCTTTAATACTGTGCCTATGTATTCTTTACCCTTTACTTTCCATTCAGCTTTCCTTTTACACAGTGATAGTGCCCCTATAGTACTTCCTTACAATAACATTTTTCCTAACTCAGGTAAAATGCTACCTTAGTGCCCTTCTGTTGTTAGGAGTGATATTATCAAAGGTGTACAGTGCCAATATTAGGACATACAAAAACAGGAAAACATGCAGAGTGCCTCAAATTGTAGATAATGAGATAATAACTAGCGGATGGACCAAAGCTCATCTGGATTGGTTGTGTACAGACACAACCACTATTGCACATACTGTACCCATAGCAGGAAAAGTATGATCCATCTTATAAAAGCAAAGTCCACCTTGTAGATCAGGGATGTCAAACTGCGGCCCTTCAGCTGTTGCAAAACTACAATTCCCATCATGCCTGGGCAACCGAAGCTTTAGCCAAAAGATAAAAACAGTTTAAAAGAAAGGTACAGATAGAAAGTACAGATCATGGCGCATGACACCTCAATTATCCCCATAGACCAAAGGATTAAAGCGTTATAAGGCTGGGAATAGAGCGATTTTAAACACACTTTTTTAAAATTTGTCAGATAAAAGAAAAGTGATATCAATTACATATCATTGTAATCGTACCAACTTGAGGAACATATACAACATGTCAGTATTACTATTAAGCGAATGGTGTACAGACGAAACCCCCCAAAATGAAAACAAATTCCTTTCACTGCACAAATAATTTTTTTGATTCTAGATTCTAGAGCATGTAAATGGAGTATAGAATACCCACTTTTATTACTAGTAGAAGGTCAGCGGATTATGTTAGGATTTAGGCTATGTTCACACATAACATTTAATCCATGTTTAAAAAGTGTAAATTAGCGATATTTCACTGTGAATTCTTGATTTTGCCACAATTTTGTCTAAATAGCGACAATAATCTATATTGTATTGCAACCTGCACAATTCACTGCAAAACAGGGCTAATTAATGCTAATTAAATGCTAGGTGTGATCATGAGGGTCAATTAAGGGTCTATGGGAGGCGCGCTCCTGTTCTGTCTGCGCTGAAGAATGAACATGTTCATTCTTCAGCGCGGACAGAGCAGGAGCGCACACCTCCCATAGACTCCCATTATGAGCGGGAGACTAACGGAAGGCTAACGGGAGGCTAACGGAAGGCTAGCGGGAGGCTAAAGGAATTCCGCAAGATTTGCTCAGTGGGAACGGGGCCTTATACTCTTATGCAGTTCTTATTCCCAGGAAACATTGATTATTGTATACTGTTCTCAATATACTATGACAAGCACTCCCCGCCATTGCTGTGTTGGCCCCGAAGCTTGGCTAAGTGCTTCACATTGGCTTCATTTTTCTGGCACTTGCAGAATGCATGGCTTGTAAAGAAAGTATTCACTGAGATGACACTATCATTAACCATTTCATCTACATGTATTGTTATTCAATATGATGTCAATGCAGCATTAGGCTATGTTCACACTACGTACATTTCAGGCAGTATTTGGTCCTCAAGTCTGGTCCTCATAGCAACCAAAACCAGGAGTGGATTGAAAACACAGAAAGGCTCTGTTCACACAATGTTGAAATTGAGTGGATGGCCGTCATATAACGGTAAATAACTGCCATTATTTCAATATAACAGCCATTGTTTTAAAATAACAGCACATATTTGCCATTAAATGACGGCCATCCACTCAATTACAACATTATGTGAACATAGCCTTTCTGTGTTTTCAATCCACTCCTTGTTTTGGTTGCTATACAGCCTCAAAAATACAGCCTCAAATATATGTAGTGTGAACCCAGTTAAATTGTAAACTAATAATAACATTCAAATGAATTCAGGAAAAACAGGAAGATTAAGTAATTACATGGAAGTTCTGAGGACAATGTACATAATATTTACAACTAATCTGATCAAACATATTTTAATCAGATTAAAAGAGCAATGTTGTGACTCTTCCTCATTTAGTATTCTGAGGGTTCTGTTCTAATGTCATTATTTCTCCTACTTAATATAGAAACATTAATGCAGATAAAAAGCAGCACTGACATTTTGCACAGCTTCATTTAAAGTTCATCTATGAATTTTCAGAGTACATTCTTCTTTTATAATTTAATCTTAGGCTACAATTTTCTTATTCGATTAATAGAAAGTACACCGATGAAATGTATAACAATGTACATGTGATTCATCAAACCATGGAGATTTACATCATTGTATAGGTGAAAGAAATGACTTCTTTAAGACAGTGAGGAAACTCTCTTCACTAATATTATGTTTTAAGTCGTGTACTGTCAGCTATATTTTGCTCATGCAGTATTCTGCCTAGACAAGTCCGTAACAAATTATATTTCTTTCTGCTTTGAGTTACAAATCTAGCCTCTACTTTACACACCTCTACAGTAGAAAGACACACTGGGGAGCCATCACATGACAGGTGGTCACCTCTAGTAGTGATCCGAGAGAAACTTAAGAAAAAAAACACAGAACAATGTTAGGAGGAAGTGAGCACAGACTTGTCAGCGCTCACTTCCCCCTTGTTCTTGGCTTCCTGCCTGTGCTATTACACACACAGAAAGGGGGGGGAGCAGTGGGAGGGGCTGTGATTTGCACCTAATGTCTGAAGGTAAACTATACAAAAGGGTTAACTGATGTCTCTATTGCAGGGCCGATTCTAGCTTTTCTGCTGCCCGAGGGGAAAATTAAAATGGCGCCCCCCAACCTTCCCTCTTGTTTAGCACCTGACAGCAGCTTTAATAGCCATCATAAGGTTAAAGGGGTTATCCAGAATTAGAAAAGAACAGCTACTTTCTTAAAAAAAAGCTGCACCACCCATCTGACAGCAATTATCATTGAGCCTATATAATGGACAGGACTTCAAGCAGAGGCCGCCTGATGCAATCTGCTTGAAGTCTGCATATGGATTCTGCAGTGTGAACGTACCCTGAAACTGAGGACAGAAAAGGTTCTGCTTCTGGAAGTAAACGGCCATGTTTAATAGGCCACACAATTGTTTGAGCTTTGTAAGATTTGTATGCCCTGTAAGGATGTAGTAGCTGCCACACACTGTGCCAACTGAATATAATACTGCCAAATGCTGTGCCTCCAGAACATAATGCTGCCACACATAGTCCCCCCTGAAGAGTGCCATGCGCTGGACCTTCTCAATACAATGCAGCCACATACCGTACCCCCTTATTATAAAAGTGCTACATACAACAGTGCCATATGCTATGCCCCCTACCACGTCCCCTAATTATAATAGTGTCACATAATATGCCCTCTGATTAAATTAGTGCAACACCGAACACACAATGTACTGGTCAAGTGCCCTTCTGAAACATGGCAGAAGTGTAATTGGCAGCTTCCCACAAGAAGTCATGGCTCGTTTCACTGGTAACTAATCACAATCTGACTCTGACTCAGGAATAATGACACAGTGAGAAGAGAGAACATACACTAAATAAAAATATATATTTTTTATATATAGCACCCACAGATTCCGCAGCACTTTACAATTATGGGGGTACATACACAGACAAAAATCAGACATCACAGAGATATACATATAATTATCCATACATGAGGAGTGAGGGCCCTGCTCGCATGCATGAACTTATAAACTATTAGGAGGGGGTTTAAGACAAAAAGGTAGAGGGGCAAAGTGCTTCATTGTTACAATGGTCAGGCCATCTTTATAAATAAGGCAGTGTAGGTAAGGGTGGGTGAATCAGTCACTATCCAATGCCTGCATGTGTAGGTCTAAGTGCCTAAATGTTCGTGTGTGTGTGTGTGGGTGGGTTGGGTAGTGGGTTGAGGGTAGCGGTCAAATTAGGAAACCTTGAGTGCACGTTTGAAGCTTTGTGTGTTGGAGGTGAGCCTGACAGTCTTAGGTAATGCATTTCATAGAACTGGTGCAGCTCGGGTAAAATCCTGGAGACGGGAGTGAGACGTGCGGATTAAGGTGGATGTTAGTCTTAAGTTGTTAGAGGAGCATAAGGCACGGGTAGGACGGTAGACAGAGATGAGGGAGGAGATATAGGGAGGTGCAGCACTGTGGAGAGCCTTGTGGGTGAGCAGGAGTTTGTATTGTATTCCGTGTTTAATAGGGAGCCAATGTAGTGACTGGCACAGGGGGGAGGCATCTGTATAGCGGCTGGACAGGGAGATGAGCCTGGCCGCTGCATTAAGAATGGACTGGAGAGAAGAGAGTTTAGAGGAAGGAAGGCCGATTAGTAAGGAATCGCAGTGGTCTAGATGGGAATGAATAAGAGCAACAATAAGAGTTTTAGCAGATTCGACAGTAAGGAAGGAACGGATTTTAAAGATGTTTTTTAGATTCAGGTGACAGGAACGTGAAAGGGATTGAATATGGGGAGTGAAGGACAGATCACAGTCAAACATAACCCCAAGGCAGCGGGCTTGTTTTGTACGGGTTATGGTTGCACATGGCTTATGGGGCTGCAAGGTGTAAACTGTGTCCAGAGCATCAGAGGAGGGGATCTACTCTGTTACATGGTCCAGTCACTGTGACCTCTCTAACCCCATCACTCCCTGACCCTGTCATAAGGGGTGAACCTGCTAACCCCAGTCCCAGAATGAACCAACTTCAACACAAACCCCAATAAAACACGGACAACATTCTTGGTAGAAAATTTGGCAGCATAAGCTGCCTTTTATTAACTGTATGGATATAACTGGGGAGGCCCAACAACACGACCCTTCATCCAGAACCAAAAAAGTGAGTTCTAACTAAAAATTCCATTTTGAGGGGTGTCCGCCTAGACATTCCCTCCCCCATTGATAGCAGCCTGCTGCCTAGCAGAACTGTCCCTGCCAAGGGGCCCCTAGCCTTACCGCCGTATCCCTGGATGAAGGATCGTGAATTCCGCCTTACAAAGTGATTGAACATTGTAATGTGGTTTGAAATGTTTCCAAACAAGAGCATACATTATAAACATATACATGATAAATACATACATTATAAACATACATTGTAAGTACATGCATTACATAACATACATTATACATGCATTGCTAACAGAAACCCACTTTACGAAAACACAGGGTGAATGGGTGGGATCTGGCAGGAAGAACCGTGCATTCCGCAGCAAGATCATTTTCATGCATGATAATGCACCGTCTCATGCGGCAATATCCATCTGCATAGCTTGCTGCTATGGGCATAAAAGGGGACAAACTTATGGTGTGGCCCCCATGCTCCCCTGACCTCAACCCCATTAAGAACCTCTGGAGCATCATCAAAAGGAGTGTCTATGATGAAGGGAGGCAGTTCACATCTAAGCAACAGCTCTGGAAGGGTATTCTGTCCTCATTCAAAACAATTGAAGCAGAAACCATCCAAAAACTGACAAATTCAATGGACTAGAGAGTTCAGAAGCTCCTTTCAAACAAGGGGCCCTATGTGCAAATGTAACATCACCTAGAATAAATTTTTGACTTGAAAACTGTTTGATTTCAGTTTGCAATAATCTGCTAATGCTTATCATGTCACAAATGACCATTTTTTTGTTCTTAATAAAAATGAAAAGGTTGAACAGTGGGGAATAGCAGCAATGTGGCTTTAAGTGCAAGCTTTACTTATGTTTGTTGCATCCTCTGAATCAGTTCTTCAGTGCGTATAGTGGTATAAAATCTGAGGATTTAATCGAATCATTTAATTTAAGAATTTAATACCCAAAAGGACTAGGGAGCTGTTGTAAATAAATAACGCCTAAGTGTTACTGTTGCAAAACAACATATGTAATAGGCAAGATAGGCACAGTTTGCTATGACAATTATTTCACCCCTTCCTGACCCATGACATGTAAAGCAATGCTTTTAAAAAATATGAAAAAAATCACTGCCCTATTAAAAATTCAGATCACCTTTTTTCTCATTTTACAAAAAAAGAAGTATAAAAAGGCACAAATCCACTTCAGTCAGGACCACACTTACATGCTCCTATCGAATCATGCTGCCTACAACAGCCACAGTTCTGCTAGAATCAGGTCATGTCCCCCTTTTTTTTTTCCTCCAGACTATACAGATTTAGATCCTTAAGCCCTTCCTGATATGTTTTATGTCAGACACCCTCTACCATTTTTGTAGCTTGTCTTTGGACCTGTTCTATTTTATCGATATCTTTATGTAGGTGAGGTCTCCAGAACCGGACACAGTATTTCACATGTGGTCTCTCTAGAGCTCTATACAGCGGGATCATAATCTCCCCCTTTCTACTGGGTATACCTCTAACTATACCATGTGTGTAAGGCATTTCATATTTCCCTATTGACTCCATCTGCCCAGTACATTTACATAAAATACGTACAATAAATTATGGTATGTAGCTTTTTAATGTCTTTTCTTTTTTGTTAAGAATGACTATTTTAAATTCAGCCTCAAAGGCTAAGAACACAGGATTATTCAAAGATTTGTAGGTCAGCACAAAAATTGCTGTTGCCTCAAGGTCCAAAATAGCTGCTGTGCCAAAGGGTCAAACGTATGTATATGTAAAGGTAGATTGCATTGGCAGGTGAAAAGGTAAACTAAGAAAAGAATTGTACTGTTTCACAACCAGTTAGATGTTAAATCTAATACATATTGTTGACAAGTTGAACTACTATTGTTACATGTCTACAACAGGAAATGTTATATTTTACGTGCTGTCATGGGAATGAAGAGAAATGTGACAGACCCAGATCCAAGAGATATTATGGAAACCAAAGGAATGAGGGAAAAGTGTAACTAACATAAGAACACAATAAGTGTCTTCCATTTTTTTTACCTTTGTGTTTCTTTACGAGCTGGCATTAATTCTTTCTTTTCTTTCCCCTATACACAAAATTATTATTTACATACCATTTCTTTTTTACTAGTCCTTTACTAGTCTCCAACAAACTGCACCATGCACTTTTTCCCCTATGTAAATACTTTTAGTTCTAAGATTTGACCAGAGCCATGTTCTTGTAGAAGATAAGCAGTGCCAGATGCTTATTCCATTCTCTCCACTGAAATATAAATGCATGCTTAGCCAAGTCAAATATATGTGTTTATGGGGGGAGGGGGTCTGGAGACAAGCATATAACCTACAGTTATGCAAAGTGCATCATCAGTGCCTGAAATGTCACCAATGAGGCAGATATATGACTAGCTGTTCCAGCCTTTAGAGTAATTAGGCACCCAGCACATCCTCCCCTTCCTAGCCATGCTCCTGTTTCTCCAGTCAGCACTTTTGTGGCACTCCAGTAATCTCATTTACTTTCCAAGATAAAATAGAACTCTATATATAACTGAAATCACCTAAATCCTCATGTGAGTGGGGCCTTCACTCGACTTGTTCAAAGTTTTAATTAGTTTACTATGCAATGTTTGATCTGTATATATACCCTCTGTATTATAAAATACAATAGAATATGCTGAGCCTCTATAAACAAAGATTAATAAACATCAAGGCTGACTGTCCTTTGTAAATTATTGGTCATGAAGGCAAAAGACTATTGTCTACTAAAAATTGAATTTGGTTGAATTTTTTTACCTGTTGTCAGCTGAACCTTCACATGTATGTCCAAAGGCAGCAAATTATGTGATGGGCAACCTTTTGAGCTTGGTGCGTCAAAATACACCCCAACACAGAGCATAACTCAGGTGGTGTGTCACTTCGAGAAAGAAACCATCATTTCACAATATTTATAGGTTAATTAAAAACATAGCACAGACCCTCACCTCTCCCAACCTCTCCCAGCTTCCCCCTCACTTATCTCAGTAAGGGATAGTGATGAGCAAACATGCTCGTCTGAGCTTGGTACTCGTTCGAGTATTAGGGTACTTGATGGTACTCGTTACTCAGACGAGCATCTCGCGATACTCAAGGAAATCTCATAATCAGTTTCCTTTAAGTTTCAGGGCGCTTTTTCTCAGCCAATAAACATGCAGGAGACTCTTTGGTACATCCTGCGATCACGTGGGACCCATACATGTCGATAGCAGCAATTGGTTGGCCAGATCAGATGACCCAGCCATATAAAAATCTCAGCCCTCTTATTGGGCCCTCTACTATATTTTCTGATTTCTGTATTTCTTAAACAAGGCATATCTAAGTTCACTACTGCTTGTTCAGTGTAAAGGGGATGTCAAAGACTGTATAGTTGCAGCCACCAACAGATTGTATCCCACAGCCCCCTAAAAACTAGTTGGCCCTCTACTATATTTTCTCATTTCTGTATTTCTTACGCAAGGCATATCTAAGTTCACTACTGCTTGTTCAGTGTAAAGGGGGTATCACAGAGTGCATAGGTGCAGCCACCAACAGATTGTATCCCACATCTGTTGCCCAGAATTTGGCATAATGGTGCGATTAGGGAGCCTCAGAGGCATCCATACATGCTGCCCCTACTGTTTCCTGTCTATTTCCGTGATGTTTCCATCATTTTCTGAAGTTGACAGGTTTTCACACGGCCTTCCCTTTACCGAACTTGGGTCCCCTGCAAAAATACTTGAGTTTTTCATTGACTCCAATGGGGTTCGTTACTCGAAACGAGCACTCGAGTATCAGGAGATATTAGTCTCGAGTAACAAGGACCCGAGCATTTTAGTACTTGCTCATCACTAGTAAGGCTGGGTTCACACTATGTATATTTGAGGCTGTATTTGGTCCTCATGTCAGGTCCTCATAGCAACCAAAACCAGCAGTGGATTGAAAACACAGAAAGGATCTGTCCACACAATGTTGAAATTGAGTGGATGGCCGCCATATAACAGTAAATAACTTTCATTATTTCAATACAACAGCCGTTGTTTTAAAAAAACAGCACATATTTGCCATTAAATGATGGCCATCCACTCAATTACAACATTATGTGAACAGAGCCTTTCTGTGTTTTCAATCCACTCCTTGTTTTGGTTGCTATACAGCCTCAAACATACAGCCTCAAATATACGTAGTGTGAACATAGCATGTGCATCAAAGATGGATTAACTTTACTATAGGCCCTGGGCTGTTCAGCAAGCCTGGGCCCCCAACCCCACTAGAACTATGGTGGCTCTAGTGTGGTGCTCATAGTACAGGATAGATAATATCATGATGCCCTGATTTTTGCAAAACTGCAGTACAAAAAACTGTGATTTTTTTTTTTGCAAATCATGGCATAACTGTAGTCAACTGTAGACAATACACCACTGAAAGTATAAGTCTTTTTGGGTGGCCATGGGCCCCCCAGGAGCTCAGTGCCCCGGGCTACTGCCCAAAACAGACCTATTATATTCTGATACTGGGGTGCATGCACACTACGAAATTCACATGGATAACCTGTCATGAATTTCGCCTGCGCGCATCTCTGCCCGTTCCACAGACTCCATTCTATGGACAGGCGGATTCTGGCTTCCAATGGGCATTCAGCAGGTTATCCGCACGGATTCTGTAGTGTGCATTCACCCTAATGATGGGAACTTAGAAATCCACGACACCCCAGAACAGTGGATTGGATAATGGTTGCTGTGGTTATGACCATTATGTGGTTGCTGGTAATGGCAATCACAGGGACCTAAGGAATGAGTCCCCCGATGTATTCCGTTACTGCCTCCTGAGCCAGGCGGAAGTGAGGTCAAAGAACCCGGGCCTAACCGGAAGTCCCAGATTGGACGTTTTATCCTCTGTCCCTGCACGGCCAGGAGCATTAGCCGAGGATAAAACATTTGCTGTAGTGTAGTAGATGCTCTGTGCCGGAGGTCCGGAGGACAAAAGAACAGAACTGAGAACTAGACACTCTGAGGGACATTTATTAAGGAGTCTAATGTGTGCAAGTCTATTAAGGAGTCTAATTCGCCTGTCGAATACTGGTTCATAAATAAAACTTAGACCAAAAATGGGCGAAAAATCAAAATTTTCACCTAAAAATAGGCGCAAAGCACAGAGCATCTACTACTCTACAGAAAATGTTTTATCCTTGGCTACTGCTCCTGGACGTGCAGGAACAGAGGATGAAACGTCGCTCTCAGCATGTGGCCCCATATTTCTCTGTATGCAACCGTGTTTCATTGAAAATAGCATGCTCGTGTCAGTGCTGACACACGTGTCATATGTTCGCCATCACTGAATTAAGTCATCGGTCAGATTCTAGTAATCTCATGTATGTGATCAGCTGTACAGGCAGGGTTACCTCTCCTTTTGTTTGATTAGAAATGTTTGCTTACTATGCCAACTCTGAACCTTTGGTATCTCAGCAACAATGTATCAAAGTGGACATCTGAGCCAGCAGTACAACAGTGGGCAAGTAAAAACAATCTCCACAATAACCACGAAGCATAATATGCACAGACCAAGGGTAAACAACCAAAGACTGACAAAGATGTCACTGACAACCCCACATATAACAAAATCCTTGCATGAGCCAAGGGAAGACATTAATTTACCTTGGACACATGGCGTAAAGTTGTCTGGAGTAAAAACTCACATGCATAAACCTGCATCCCAGGTGCACCTCTGGGGTTTAACAGGCTGGTGGCAGTGTCATGGTTTAAGAAGCATGTTCGAATGCATAGGACATATCCATATACACCACGTAAATAGGCAGGCACACTATATTGAATGTAATGTAAATGGAGTGCATCCACATCTCATAAAAATCACAATGCTCCACAAGAAAGAAGCCTGAAACAAAAAGAAAGAACGCACATCCAAGCGGTTAAATAAATGTAAAACAATCTTTACTAGACTCACAGACTTAAAAAGCACAGAAATGTTCAAAAAGGAGCAACCATAATACGTAACTCCCTAGTGCCAAATAGGCCGTTACGGCCAGTAGGCCATAAGATGTAGTATCCCTGAATCACAGATCTGACCAAAGATCCATCTTTTCGTAGGGTAAAATCCATAGGGACTAGTGGGATGAATACAAAAACGAATTATCCACACTGCCTTTGTCTCCAAACTTACCAGAGTGTAGCCACATTAAACATGCTGGAACAATCTGTAAGATCTTATCCCAATCCTACAAAAAAGTTGCACCAACAGCTGTAGCAGACATGGGTTGAGATGAGTATGGAGGATGTGGAATCTGTTCCATGACATCTGCAGTGCGTAGGCATCCAAAATGGTGGACAAACCTATCATTGAGTAGGTGTTCTCAACGCAGAAATCATTCAGTGTATATATGGAGAGGGAAAGACTGCTGCAAAAACTTGCCATGAAATCAAAGTGTTAAAAAAATTAAACATTTTAATTTAAAACCTTTGATACTAACAATAACAAAAGTAACAAAAGGTCTTAAAGCCCTAAAGTGTCACTGTCATTTGTAATAACTTTTTACGTCACAGAGACATGTTAAAGTATTTGATCAGTCTGGGTCTGAGTCTTCAAGCCCATAATGATTGGGAGTACGAGCCGGGAGAAGACCACGCTCTGGCCAGAAGGTCAGTACTCTCCCGGTTCCCTGTCACATAATGAGTTGGGCTCATAGTGTAAGTCTATAGAGCCCCAAACTGTTTTCATACAGTGGGGAGTGGACCGTGCTGCAGTGCATCCTCTCCCGGCACGTTCCCCCGATCAGTACACAGACCGATCAAAATTCTTGACATGTCTTAAGTTTTTAAAAACGACAGTGACACTTTAACTTCCTTTTCAAACCCTCAAGATTCAGTTCACGCACTGTAGAAAAGCTATTGACTAAAATGAATGTATACTGTTTAGTTGCAAAAGATTACTGGTGGCAACAGTGCTAAGTTCACTTCAAATCACTATGTATAAAGTTGAGCCTTTGAACAAGTTTACTTCAAGTCGAAACACATTTTATTGTACGTCACTCTTCTATTGGTAAATGAAAACAAGGATCTGCTCATAGCAAGAACGCAAGCTAGAAGAGATTGAAAAGAATCTTTCTGTAGAGCCCAAGGGATCCTGGAGAATTAGCAATACAGCAATAGATTAACACTTTCCTGTAGTGAAGATCCTGAAACTTCATAGCAAGACAGCGTACAACAAAGCTCTCAAGCTTTGCAGAAGTTAAACTTTCTATCCGTCCTCTTCTCAGCTCTGCCACTCCTCCTGCCCACTGAATAAGGAGGTGGAACTTCCATAGAAAAGCAACTATTCACAGGCCAACTGCATTCTGGTAGGTTTCTTTCAGTTCAGTGTTTTCTTACACATAACAATTGTATGAAGCAGATTCATAGAGTTGTTTATTCTGAATCCAGGATTTGTTGTTTTATTATACTTAATGGCGATGTTATAAAGTACATTCTGGTATGGGGACATTTCATGCTATATTCTTACTTGCTGAGCAGTCAATCCTGATATTACATTACACTATATATATTCTGCATGTTAGTTTTCTCCCATGTGCTTTATGCAATTTACACAAACCATACATAGGCTAACTGACAGCTACAATCTATTGATATTGATACTAGCATAATGGACAATGTAGTTCAGCCGTAGTCAAAACACAATTATTTATTCAAATCTGGCTCATATTAGTTACCTATATGTATTCATTTGGTTTTAAAAAGGAAAAGAAATGATAATGTACCCAGGAACATCATGTGAAAATCAATGAGTTTGTCCTATTTTGGGACTTGATTTGATATCAAGACCTGTTCACTTTTAGGGTACGATTCACATTGAAATCTGCTGTGATTCTGATAAGCATTAAAGGCTATGACATTTCTATTCTTACAGCGCATTTTCATTGCACTGCTAGAATGGAGTGCCATAACATTGTATTACCTAAGATATAGGGGGAGATTTATCAAACATGGTGTAAAGTGAAACTGTCTCAGTTGCCCCTAGCAACCAATCAGATTCCACCTTTCATTTTCCAAAGAGTCTGTGAGGAATGAGAAGTGGAATCTGATTGGTTGCTAGAGGCAACTGAGCCAGTTTCACTTTACACAATGGGGGAGATTTATCAAACATGGTGTAAAATGAAACTGGCTCAGTCGCCCCTAGCAACCAATCAGATTCCACCTTTCATTCCTCACAGACTGTTTGGAAAATTAAAGGTAAAATCTGATTGGTTGCTAGGGGCAACTGAGCCAGTTTCACTTTACACCATGTTTGATAAATCTCCCCCCATGTTTCATAAATCTCCCCCTAGTGCTGTTGTTTTGGTATATAAGAATAAAGAAGCCATTCTAACCTGTCCAAGCTCCCCCGATGCCCTCATGTGGAGTCTCCGTTTCTCCTTCTTACTAACGGCCTGCTGTGACGGGGCTGTGCAGTGATTGGGCGAGCAGGCCGTCATTGAGCGGGGACCTAGAGACACCGCAGGAGAACCCCAGGGAAATAGTTTTTTACTATAACAGCAGTTTAATATCTTTGACTTTACAATACTATGGCACTCCATTTTCGCAGTGGGTGGAAAATCTGATGCGGGAATGGAGTGCCATAGGCTTCAATGCTAATCAGAATCGAAGCAAGAAACTCACTGTGTTAAGTCCGCTGTTATATGTTACACGTGAATGGACCCCAAGGCCGAGTCACAGAACGGTCTTTGTCTGTGACCGGCCGGATGATCTTTATTTATGCTAAATTGGGATGCGGGCGCATCTGTGTGTGCCCAAATCCAAATTCCAGAAATTCCAGAATTACCGTTTGGATGTACGGTGCAGTTTGTTATTTCACATACTGACCCGCATCCAAATTTACCATAGCCGACAATGGCTGGAGCCACACATCTGTAAGGCTTGTGCAGCCCCTATTCAATGAATAGTGGGCACACAAAAGTGACATGTCAGTTATCTGTGCGGCCACTAGAGGTCCTGGACGGAGTGTATACTATGAGTATACACTCCAGCCGGGATTATCCCTGAATGCAGTGCACGCAAGTTTTGCAAACAACAGCCATGATTAATAAAAAAACTTACATTGTGTAAACATGACCTCAGGCCGTATTCTCATCTCAACTAACATAGTAGTAGTTGGCACGAACTGGAGAGAATGGAACCGCTGCACATCCCATCTATGGCTGATACTAATGCCGCTAGGCCTATATTAAAAATCAACACCAGAGTGTCTGTATATGAATTGATCAAGCCATATTGCCCCGTGTACCACCGCGCAGGTCCTCTGGTCCACACGGGTCCCTACGCTAACTCCACACCGTGTCGGTCAGCGACCGCCAACCCCGCAAAGCGTGCACGTGCAGGGAAGGGAGGCCATGGAATGGCCCTGCAACCCCAATGTCACAGGACCAGACCAAAAAAGCCCCACCAAAACCCAGCCAGCACCACCGGCGGGGAAGGCTGCCCCCAAACGACACAAGTATGGATATGGTATTACACTTACCATTGCTGCTCTCACAGAATGGGGAAGACATAGGGTCCAGACATGTGAGCACAGGCATATCCTGCTAATTTTGGTCATGTGGGTCTTATAAAGGAGTGCTAGCTGTTCAGAGAGGGAGAACTGTAAAACACGAACTGGAGAGAATGGAACCGCTGCACATCCCATCTATGGCTGATACTAATGCCGCTAGGCCTATATTAAAAATCAACCCCAGAGTGTCTGTATATGAATTGATCAAGCCATATTGCCCCGTGTACCACCGCGCAGGTCCTCTGGTCCACACGGGTCCCTACGCTAACTCCACACCGTGTCGGTCAGCGACCACCAACCCCGCAAAGCGTGTACTAGTATCAGCCATAGGTGTGAGGTGCAGCACTCTGTTTCTTCCCTGAACCGCATTTTGTTTCTCTCTTTTCTCCGTGTTTTGCACTCCTCCTGGTGAGATCCACATGACTGCAATTAGCAGGAGACACCTGAGTGCACATGGTTTTAATCCCTCCTGTTTTTTCCCATTCTGTTTGCTGCAGCTATGGTGAGTGTAATACCTTATCCAGACTTGTGCTGCTTGGGGGCGACCTTCTCCGCCGGCGGTGCTGGCCGGGTTCTGGTGTGGTGTTTTTGGGTCTGGTCCTGTGGCATGGGGGTCGCAGGGCTGTCCCATGGCCCCCGTTCCCTGGCTGTGCACGCCTGTGGGGTTGGTGGCCACTGACTGGCACGGTGTGGACTTAGTGTAGGGACCCATGTGTATCAGATACCGGCACGAGGTACATGGGGCAGTATGGCTTGATCAATTCATACACAAAATTCTGATGTGTTTTTTATTTAGCCTAGCGGCACTAGTATCAGCCATAGGTGTGAGGTGCAGCACTCTGTTTCTTCCCTGAACCGCATTTTGTTTCTCTCTTTTCTCCGTGTATTGCACTCCTCCTGGTGAGACCCACATGACCGCAATTAGCAGGAGACACCTGAGTGCACATGGTTTTAATCCCTCCTGTTTTTTCCCATTCTGTTTGCTGCAGCTATGGTGAGTGTAATACCTTATCCAGAGTTGTGCTGCTTGGGCACGACCTTCTCCGCCGGCGGTGCTGGCCGGGTTCTGGTGTGGTGCTTTTGGGTCTGGTCCTGTGGCATGGGGGTCGCAGGGCCGTCCCATGGCCCCCGTTCCCTGGCTGTGCACGCCTGCGGGGTTGGTGGCCACTGACTGGCACGGTGTGGACTTAGTGTAGGGACCCATGTGTATCAGATACCGGCACAAGGTACATGGGGCAGTATGGCTTGATCAATTCATACACAAAATTCTGATGTGTTTTTTATTTAGCCTAGCGGCACTAGTATCAGCCATAGGTGTGAGGTGCAGCACTCTGTTTCTTCCCTGAACCGCATTTTGTTTCTCTCTTTTCTCCGTGTATTGCACTCCTCCTGGTGAGACCCACATGACCGCAATTAGCAGGAGACACCTGAGTGCACATGGTTTTAATCCCTCCTGTTTTTTCCCATTCTGTTTGCTGCAGCTATGGTGAGTGTAATACCTTATCCAGGCTTGTGCTGCTTGGGGGCGACCTTCTCCGCCGGCGGTGCTGGCCGGGTTCTGGTGTGGTGTTTTTGGGTCTGGTCCTGTGGCATGGGGGTCGCAGGGCCGTCCCATGGCCCCCGTTCCCTGGCTGAGCACGCCTGCGGGGTTGGTGGCCACTGACTGGCACGGTGTGGACTTAGTGTAGGGACCCATGTGTATCAGATACCGGCACGAGGTACATGGGGCAGTATGGCTTGATCAATTCATACACAAAATTCTGATGTGTTTTTTATTTAGCCTAGCGGCACTAGTATCAGCCATAGGTGTGAGGTGCAGCACTCTGTTTCTTCCCTGAACCGCATTTTGTTTCTCTCTTTTCTCCGTGTATTGCACTCCTCCTGGTGAGACCCACATGACCGCAATTAGCAGGAGACACCTGAGTGCACATGGTTTTAATCCCTCCTGTTTTTTCCCATTCTGTTTGCTGCAGCTATGGTGAGTGTAATACCTTATCCAGAGTTGTGCTGCTTGGGGGCGACCTTCTCCGCCGGCGGTGCTGGCCGGGTTCTGGTGTGGTGTTCTTGGGTCTGGTCCTGTGGCATGGGGGTCGCAGGGCCGTCCCATGGCCCCCGTTCCCTGGCTGTGCACGCCTGCGGGGTTGGTGGCCACTGACTGGCACGGTGTGGACTTAGTGTAGGGACCCATGTGTATCAGATACCGGCACGAGGTACATGGGGCAGTATGGCTTGATCAATTCATACACAAAATTCTGATGTGTTTTTTATTTAGCCTAGCGGCACTAGTATCAGCCATAGGTGTGAGGTGCAGCACTCTGTTTCTTCTCTGAACCGCATTTTGTTTCTCTCTTTTCTCCGTGTATTGCACTCCTCCTGGTGAGACCCACATGACCGCAATTAGCAGGAGACACCTGAGTGCACATGGTTTTAATCCCTCCTGTTTTTTCCCATTCTGTTTGCTGCAGCTAAGGTGAGTGTAATACCTTATCCAGGCTTGTGCTGCTTGGGGGCGACCTTCTCCGCCGGCGGTGCTGGCCGGGTTCTGGTGTGGTGTTTTTGGGTCTGGTCCTGTGGCATGGGGGTCGCAGGGCCGTCCCATGGCCCCCGTTCCCTGGCTGTGCACGCCTGCGGGGTTGGTGGCCACTGACTGGCACGGTGTGGACTTAGTGTAGGGACCCATGTGTATCAGATACCGGCACGAGGTACATGGGGCAGTATGGCTTGATCAATTCATACACAAAATTCTGATGTGTTTTTTATTTAGCCTAGCGGCACTAGTATCAGCCATAGGTGTGAGGTGCAGCACTCTGTTTCTTCCCTGAACCGCATAGTAGTAGTTGGGCTTGTCAAGTTAAATATTTTTGCAAATACATTCATATAGCAATTTTACCACCTTCTCCTTATATTGTTGCTGATATACATACTGCTCTTTTCCCCCCATTGTTGAGAGGTCATTGTCAAGGTTACAGATCACTGCAATGGTCTGGCCAATGTGCCATATTTTTCACTTTATGTGTAGGAGGCATTTTTTTCTCCCTAAGAGGAGTATGTCTTATAAAGCAAAGCGAAGATTTTATCTATGTAACCCTCTTCCTTTCGGGGTCCATCGCTGGGATCTACCTACTCCTCTGGTGACTGAAGTCCTGCAGAGGTGTCTTCCTTTCTGCGTTGAACACTGAGACGGAGCTGGGTCTGAGATAAGAGAGAAACCAAATGCATCGCAAGCACCATCTTCAGTCTCAGTGGCACAGGCACGGTGAGTACAAGAAAAGAGATGGCGATTGCTTCACACCTGTACCACTAGGACGGAAGATGACACTTGTGGTGCATCTGGTTTCTCCCTTCTCCCAGCCCCAGCACAGCTCCAGCGTTGGACACCAATAGAAAGATAGTTAAACAGGTAAAATCCTACAGCTGCATGTGTTAAATATCCTCAATATCACAATAGGTAGGGACTTTAGCGCTGGGTGGTGGGGACAAGGTTAAATGGCACCACCAAGTGTCAGAAGTGTTTCAAAAGGCTATATGCTCAGATGGATTCCTCCATCCTCCCAAAGAATTGACTTGATAAATTTTTATTTCATCCTTTTAAAAAACGCCAACGCATTTCGGACCTCAGAAATCCTTAATCATGGCTCTTAATAATCATTGACTGCAAATCAGGCTGTTCAATGTGAATATTCAGGGACTTAATCCGGCATTTTGTATGTTACCGTTGTCCTATAGCTTAGGAAACCACATGGTCTGCTACCTCCAGCGTATGTACACTATCTATATATACACACAAGAGCGTAACTAGAAATGGCTGGGCCCCATAGAAAACTTTCGATCCCCCCCACCCCCTCCTGAATGACCACTTAACCAAGAAGTGTAGTCATAACTGCAAGCGGAAATTTGCAGATCCTTGGAGACCTGGGAGGCCAACTCGTGCTGTAAATAATGACAGTGTATTGCAGGAGTACTATGGCTGCTACAGTGGTAGTTACGCCCCTGTATAAACCAGCCAGACCACTCTTTGTAGAGCAGAGTGGTAGTTTGTAACATAGACAACAATCTATCAAAAATGGGAGGGAAAGAGCTGCAGATCAGGAAAAGGAGGCAAGCTTGCTAAAGTAATGTATTTGCAAAAATGTTTATACTTGTAATACTTGAAAGCCCTCCAATATTAGTGGAGATGAGAATATCCCTTTAAAGCGACTCTGTACCCACAATCTGACCCCCCCCCCCCCCCCAAACCACTTGTACCTTCGGATAGCTGCTTTTAATCCAAGATCTGTTCTGGGGTCCGTTCAGCAGGTGATGCAGTTATTGTCCTAAAAAAAATACTTTTAACCCCTTATGGACCGGGCTAACTTTCGTTTTTGCGTTTTCGTTTTTTCCTCCTTGCCATAGCAGTTGCATTTTTACACCTACGGACCCACATGAGCCCTTATTTTTTGCGTCACTAGTTGTACTTTGCAATGACAGGCTGAATTTTTGCATAAAATAAGCTGCGAAAGCAGAAAAAAATTATATGCGCAGAGAAATTGAAAAAAATTCTTTTTCCTTGGGGGGCTTAGTTTTTACGCCATGTGTCCTATGGAAAAATTGACATGTTATTTATGTTCCTCAAGTCGGTACGATTAAAACGATATGCAACATGTATAACTTTTATATTATGTGATGGCTTGTAAAAAAAAATAAAACCTTTTACAAAAAATAAACATTCGCTCTATTCCCATGCTTATAGCACTTTTATCCTTTAGTCTATGGGGCTGTGTTAGGTGTCATTTTTTGTACCTTGATTGCGCATATGCGACTTTTTGATCGCTTCTTATTACAATTTTTCTGGATTTGATGTGACCAAAAATGCGCAATTTTGCACTTTGAGATTTTTTTGCGCTTACACCGTTTACCGTGAGGGATCATGAATGAAATAAATTACTATTTTGGGCAATTACGCATGCGGCAATACCAAACATGTTTATTTATTTATTTTTATTTATAATCTGGGAAAAGGGGGATGATTTGGACTTTTATTAGGGGAGGGGGTTATTTATTAATAAAAACACTTTATTCTTTTTTCTTATACAGTAATTAGAAGCCCCCTGGGGGACTTCTATATACACAGCACTGATCTCCCATTGAGATCAATGCTGTGTATATAATAGAGCAATGATCCATCAGATCAGTGCTCTATTATACTGGTCTGCTGCAGACCATCTACATGAATTGCCGAGCCGGGATCAGCGTCATTCCGACGCTGAGCCCCGGCCAGCTCATTAGAACGGATCTCCCCTCCACGGCAGCATCGCTGCATTTAAATAGTTAATTGGCCGGCCGCGGCGGCTAAGACCTGCGATCCCTGGCTGCACATAGCAACCGGGGACCGCGGGCTGCAGAGAGGGCTCACACTGGGAGCCCTCTCTGATCCCCCTTAACGGCTTTATGACGGGTATACCCGTCATGCGTTGTTAAGGGGTTAAATTTGAAGCCCGTGCCAAACGGGAGTATCTGTGCCCTAACTTTGCACCACCCCTCCGTCCCTCCTCCCCACCCTCTTCATCATTAGGAATGCCACTGGAACATTTTTTACATGCTGAACACTGCACAGGTCCTTAATGATCCCGCCCATGTGTCGGGCTAAACAGGTGGGGAATAGGAGGCAATCTGCCTGGAGCATTCCTGATGATGAAGAGGGTGGGAAGGAGGGACAGAGAGGTTGTGCAAAGTTAGGGCACAGATACTTCCGTTTGGCACGGGGCTTCAAGTTTAAAAGTATTTTTCTAGGACAATAACTGCATCACCTGCCAAACGGACCCCAGGATAGATCTTCGAAGGTAGCAGCTATCCGAAGGTACAAGTGGTTTGGGGGGGGGGGGGCAGATTGTGGGTACAGAGTCACTTTAAAGTTGTCCTGCAAAAATCTTTTTTTTTTTTTTCAAACTAACTTGTGTCAGAAAGTTACCACATTTTTCAATTCCAAACGATGAAAGGTTCCACAGCTTCTAATAATGGTATCAAAAACTTTATTGGTACATTCAAAAATAATAAAAACTTTAAAACCGCGCGGTTTTAAAGTTTTTATTATTTTTGAATGTACCAATAAAGTTTTTGATACCATTATAAGAAGCTGTGGAACCTTTCATCGTTTGGAATTGCCTATACGGGTGACGGTCCGCACCACTATCCACGCGCTCTATTGTTCCTGAGAACTGTGCCAGATATTTACCACTACTTGCTTGAGGGTGAGCTGATTCCCCCTTCTTCTTCTGTAATACTACCATATTTTTTCGCTTTATAGGACGCGCCTTTTGATAAGACGCACCCCTGATTTTAGGGGAGAAAAACAGAAAAAAAAATATATTTTGCTCATTGTCACATTTGGAGATAGCAGCAGTGTGATTGGTGCCATACCCCCATATAGTGCCCCACATAGTATCCAATCCCTCATTTAATGCCCACATAGTAGCCAATCCCCCATATAGTGCCCACATAGTATCCAATCCCCCATTATAGTGCCCCTCATAGTATCCAATCCCACATTATAGTGCCCCACATAGTTGCCAATCCCCTATATAGTGCCCACAAAGTAGCCAATGCCCCCATATAGTGCCCCTCATAGTAGCCAATCCCCCATATAGTGCCCCCATAGTAGCCAATGCCCCCATATAGTGCCCCACATAGTAGCCAATGCCCCCATATAGTAGCCAAAGACCCCATATAGTGCCCAACATAGTAGCCAATGCCCCCATATAGTAGCCAATGCCCCCATATAGTGCCCCACAAAGTAGCCAATGCCCCCATATAGTAGCCCCAAATAGTAGTCAATGCCCCCATATAGTAGCCAATGCCCCCATATAGTGCCCCAAAAAGAAGCAAATGCCCCCATATAGTAGCCAATGCCCCCACATAGTAGCCAATGGCCCCATATAGCGCCCCACAAAGTAGCCAATGCCCCCATATAGTGTGGCCCGACCAGAAAAACAACAAACCAGTAACTCACCTGTCCGCCGGTCCCAGCAGCTCCTCTCCCGGCAGAGCGCGCACTCCCGTCATCCTCCGGCACAGGCAGCGGGGTACAGAGAGACTGACTGTGCCGGAAGTGTCCTGCAGCCTCCATCATGAATTATAGAGGCTGCAGGTCACTTCCGGCACAGTCAGCGTCTCTGTATCCCGCTGCCTGTGCCGGAGGATGATGGGAGTGTGCGCTCTGCCGGGAGAGGAGCTGCTGGGACCGGCGGACAGGTGAGTTCCTGGGACAGCACGAGCTGCTCATTGGGACAGGTGAGTTCCTGGGACAGCAAGTGCTGCTCATTGCACTTTCCTGGGCTTTTGATCAGCTGTTAGCTGAGCGGCGATAGAAGGGGCTGGCTGGGCGGGCGGAGGGGGTCGCTCAGGGCTGCTTACTATGCATATGCATAGTGAGCAGCAATGGAGGGGGGCGGGCTGGGAGGGCGGAACAGCTTCCTTGCGGTGCTCGGCACTGCTTGGAGCTCTCTTCGCTCTATAGGACGCACTTAGTTTTTCCTCCCACTTTGGGAGGAAAAAAGTGTGTTTTATGAAGCGAAAAATACAGTATATAGATTTGTAATTTACTTCTATTAAATAATCTCAAGTCTTTCCGTACTTATTAACTGCTGGATGTCCTGCAGGAAATGTTGTTTTATTTTCAGCCTGAGGGTGGATTCACACTACGGAATCCGTGCAGATAAATTCTAGCGGATAAATTCTAGCAGCTAATAAGTATGGGTAGACTTGAGATTATTTAATAAAAGTAAATTACTAATCTATATAACTATATAAGACACCAGTTGATTTGAACCCCCCCCCCCTTTAAGGGAGTTTTCCCACCAAATACCCTTTTATCCCCTAAAGTCATGTGAATAATAAGGTTCCTGGGATTTGGGAACACCATTCTAGTAAATGGTATACATCAAACCATAGATGTCCATAAATGAGGATAAAGTGGTGCCTTGGATTACAAGCATAATTTGTTCTAGGGGCCATGCTTGTAATCCAAATCCACTCTTAAACCAAAGCAAAATTTCCCATAAGAAATCACTAAAATGCAGAAAATTGGTTCCACACTCCAAAAATAATGATTTATTTAAATTCTGAAAAACATGTAAAACAAATGAAATAAACAATGAGAAACAACTGAATATGTGATATTATAAGTTACTGTACAGTACAGCCAAGCAGCAAGTGGAGTATTTTGTATAGTAAGTGCATAAACCTGAAAATACAGCAGCAGTTTGTAGATACAGGATGGAACTGCAGATCCCCATAATGTAGTAGTGTAGTACAACAGGCTAGAATAGAGAAGCAGGGCTGCTGTCTGTATGGTCACATGATAGCAATGTGGGAAGTGGGAATCACTGAGCTGTGCAGGAGAACAGTGACAGAAACTTTTCTATACAGCAGTATAAATGGCTTAGTGTAAGTGCAGGCACATTATAGCAGTGTATATAGCTGAGTGTGAGTGCAGGCAGATTATTGCAGCAGTGTGTATAGCTGAGTGTAAATGCAGGCACATTATAGCAGCCTGGGGAGGATGGGAAATACAAGGGCGGATAGAGATTGCAGGGAGCATGAATCAATGTGAGCATATGTGCACACAGTATAGCAGTACTCTCTGTCTGGGGAGAGAGGGGTTACAGCGATGGAGAGATTACCTCCACCGTCCTGTCCACTGATACAAACCCCAGCTTGGAGTGAATCTGCTATGATATGGAAGGTGAGGGAGACTTCCTGGGTCAGAGTACAGTGCTGTAGACCACACTATGCAGAGCATACCCCCACCCACCCAGTACAGGGAGCTCTTAAACCAAAGCAATGCTCTTTATCCAAGTTACAATTTTGAAAAAACTGTGAGCTCTTATTGCAAAACACTCCTAATCAAAGTTACTCTTAAACCAAGGTACCTCTGTATGTCCCAACACTTTTTTACTCCGTGGAAAGGTGATGAATATATTTGGTGAAAAATAAACAACCTTAACATATGTTATTAATTGTAATTGAGACCCTGGTCATTCCATGGCTGAAGGAGATTCAGCTTTGTACATTTGCTAGCAGCTGTGTCTGGTGTTACAACTCCATTCACTTCAGTGGGACTAGCTGCAATACCAGGTACAGCTACTGGTAAATGTACAAATCTGTGGATGGTAATGGATGAAAAGACCACAGTGCTCACATAATGGCAACTGCAGTCAGCTCATCAGCAGGGCCCCCACTGATAGTCCTGGATACCAGATGAGGGCAGGTACATTTTATTAGTTGGCACTTGGCACTGTGTGTACCATACAGGATCCTAAATATTCCTATCCCTAAGGGTACTATTACACCAACAAATCTGACGACAGATTATCTGCCAAAGATTTGAAGCCAAACCCAGGAGTGGATTTGAAAAGAGGAGAAATCCAGTCTATCCTTTATGACCTGATCTCTGTTTATAGTCTGTTCCTGGGTTTGGCTTCAAATCTTTGGCAGATAATCTTTCGTCAGATCTGTTGGTGTAATAGTACCCTAAGGCTGGTTTCACACATGGCAGTTTTTTTGCAAAACGGTCACTGCAGTTTTTGTGCCAAACCAGGAAGTGGAGAAGTACAAGTCCTCCCTTTATATTTTGCATCCGTTTTTAATCCACTTCTGCATTTGACACAAAATTTGCAGAGGTGGTATAAAAAAAAAAACTGCCATGTGTGAAAATGAATAACAGCAAAAAAACAAGTTTTATTTTTCAGTAATTTTTTGCATTTGGTTCTTTTTTTTTAGCTGTTTATGGTTGGATGGTTTTGAGATGTAAAATGGACTTTTACATGACAAAATGACATCCAAAATACAGTGTGTGACTGTTTTTAGTCAAGTCAAGAGGCTTTATATTACTAAGATAATATTGCAGTTCTGAAGCTTTTCAGCAATTTTTACATATACATGTCTTTGTTAAATATATAAGACCAAAACTAGAAAGACGAATGTAGTTTTGAGCTGGACATTTAAATCAAAGTAACAACCTATAAAGAAAAATGTATTAAAAAATCTGTTTACCCTATATATTTCCTCACAATTACAGTTGTATTGACAGGAAGCCATTGGAAGTCATGTCCACCTTTATGTTTTGATACTAAAACTTGAAAAGTGAAAGTTTACAGTGAAACATAGTAAAATGAATAAGTCAAAATGTGGAAATTTCACATATACCACAATGTTAAAGGGGGTTATCCAGGATTAGAAAAAAATCTTTTCTCTTAGAAACAGCACCACACCTGTCTCTAGGTTGTTTGCAGTATTACAATTCAGTTCCATTCACTTTAATAGAAACTTCGAAAACCACACCCAACCTGAGAACATAAGGAAGTAGGTGGTACCTGGAACAAAGTGGCCATGTTTTTCTAAGTCTGGATAGCCCCTTTAAAAGGTAAACAATTTTCTAATACATTTAATTTATCAATTATTGCTATTAGGATCCTTACAGATCACGTGAATCTCAGGTGCACACCTTATTACAATTACAGGACCGATATCAGAGCTGGGTCATACAAAGCCAAATGTGTCCATTACTTTTTCCCCCAGAATTCTGACTCAATTTGCGCCAAAAAAAAGGTTAGGGTTAGCTTCTCGTCCCACTAGATTTGCTATGTATCTGATTGCCCTCAGTTTATTGCAAAACAACATCAGTTTATGTAAACATGAATGCAGTTTTAGGGGCCTTTAAAAAAAATAAAAATAAAAACATGAACACTGTACGCCATTTGAAGCGAGCCTAAGAACACTTGTTTATAAAGCTGTCACACATGTAACAAATTGCCCTGCTATTATTAGAAAAAACATGTACTACTACTAATAAACCGTATAATACACTTCTCTGGGTACTCTCACAATATACATTTTCCTGTCTTAATACATGAGGAAATAATCCGAGCAGTATCTTAACAAATAAATATTGTGACCTGAGGGTTTTGTAGCTGTGTATAAAATGTGGAGAAGAGGGTTTATTGCTATACCCACAAGCAGATTATACGATCAGTAAATGAACAACTAGTTCCCACATTATTCCTTTGCCAGTAACTGAATATAACATTGTGTAATTTGTCGTTCTCAGGAATCACACTTGTCAGGAAAACCTGCCCAGGATTTTACAAAGCCTCTTCTCAGTGTATAGGCGGCAGTGCATGACCCGTCTGCTGGGAGTGAACATCCAGTGCTGGTTTTCCATCTGTCCCTGCCCTCTCACTGAATACACACATCTTGTGCCAGAAAAGTCAGCTGCAACTTAAGAAAATGTACTTTAGAATAAAATGTGTCTCAAAACATATTCTCAAGCAGGGTGGACTGAAAAATTGTGCAGTCAGTATACCATACTGGCACTCTGCAAAAAGGACAGGACTTAAGGGGCAAATCTGTTGTCAAAGAAAATTCTCCCAACTGTGCACAAGGATCACAACACAACCTGCCTGCTTTGTCACACACTGCAAACATCCCCGCCGCAGCAGATCCTACTCCTCTGAGAGTCTGGGAAACTATGACCAGGTGTTCAACTCTTCAGTGCAAGAACCTGAGACAGTATGGAGGAAGGCAGCTGAAAATATTGTATGGTTTAAGCCATGGACTAGAATTATGGACAACTCCAATCCTCCCTTCACAGACTGGTAAGTGACTTTTTACAAGCAAACACACTTTATTTGGTTTCTTTGGTTTCTTTGCAATGTTTTATAGATGTGTACAGCGGCCGTGGAATTAAAGGGGTCTTCAGGACCAGTGATGGCCTATATTTAGCATAGGGGCTTTCTGGGCCCTGCTGCTAAGCACAGTGAATGGTGCTGTGGATCTCCATTATTATTTATATAGGAACAATAGCTCATCAGCAGCATTGGCCTTGGCACTGCCGCTTATCACACTTGTTTGAACCCCATTGATGCGATGGGCACATTTTCTAATATTAATATAGTAGTAAGCCAGTATGCAATGATAATTACATATTCATATTTGTTCACATAGATTACATATTCATATTTGTTTTTTTGTTTAGTAATTCTCCAGTAGAATAATGGATCCCTTTAAAGTGACTGTACCACCAGGCCCAGGCTGAAGCACTGGAGGCGGGCCGACCCACCCTTAGTGGGAAGAAACCCTAGCCCCTCTATGATAGGGTTCTATTGATTCTAATGGAGTCACGTCATGGAGGGGCTGGGGTTTCTTCCCACTAAGGGTGGGTCGGCCCACCTCTAGTGCTTCAGCCTGGGCCTGGTGGTACCGTCACTTTAAAATCAATGGGGTCCATCAGGTTCCATTGGTGCCCATCATGCAGTTGATTGGCCTACACTGGTTCTAGCCCTTAACAGAATTTGCAAGAGAGGTCCCCAAATTAAATTACTGACACAGTTGTGAACCTGGCCTAAGACTGCTCACATTAGTTTGTGCCAGAACATGCCCAATGAAGAATCTGGTATAAGGTATTATCCGGTGAAAAAAACACAAATAAATCTGACCCATCCTTACTCCCGTTTTTCAAAACAAGTCTAAAACTTAATTGTTGCATAAAATATGCTGCGAAACCGGAAAAAAAACGTATATGTGTGGTAAAAATGAATATAAACACAATTTTATTCAGTGTGGGGGGGGGGTTGGTTGTGTTTACGCCATTTGCCCTAGGGTAAAACTGAAATGTGATGTTTCACGTCTCACGTCAGCAAGATTACAACCATATGCAACTTGCATAACTTTTATTTTATTTGACAGCTTTTAAAAAATTAAATGTTCCTTATTTTGCTCTATTCCCATCCTTATAATGCTATTATCCTTTGGTCTATGGGACTCTATTTTCTGTGCCATGATGTATACTTTCTATCGGTACCTTGACTGCGTTTATGCGACTTTTTGATCACTTTTTATTGCAATTTTCCTGGTATTTGATGCAACTAAAAATGCACAATTTGCACTTTAGCAGGTTTTTGCACTTACACCGTTTACCCTGCGAATGTCATAATTAACTACTTTAAGCGATTGTGCCCACGGCGATACCAAATATGTTTACATTTTTTTATTTTTATTTATTAAATGGGAAAAGGGTGTTGATTTGGACTTTTATTAGGGGAGGGGATTTTTTTAAAAATAAAAACGCTAAAAAAAAATAATAAAAAAAAAATTCTATGTACACAGCACACAAACTTCTATATACACAGCACTGATCTCCCATTGAGATCAATGCTGTGTATATAATAGAGCACCGACCCATTAGATACGTACTCTATTTTTTTGGTCTGCTGCAGACCAGATTCATAGAATACTGAGCCGGGATCAGCATCATTCCTATGCTGAGGCCCGGCTTGGTAAGGAGAAGGGATTCCCCTTCTGCGATGCAATCCCCCCCCACTAGACCACCACGGATAAGCACCGCAGGGCTTTTAAATGCAGCTGTCATGTCTGACAGCTACATTTAAATGCTCTTATTAGCGGGCGTGGCAATGGCCTGCACCTGCTAATTGCCACAGAAAGCAGCCGGGATTGCGGTGGTTTACAGGGGAGAGGGGATACGTCATGGGTCGTTAAGGGGTTAATTCTGAGTGAAATACCCCTTTTAATACTATGGTTGGCCTTGGCCCACCAAGAGCACATTGGGCTGTAAATCAACATACCTTTTCAACAAGGTGTTGATATATAGCTTTCATATTCTCCCAAAAAGTGATGTGAATGTAGCCTAAGGCTACCTTGACACGTACCGGATCCACTGCGAAACCCTGTAGTGTGAAGTTGAATGGGGTTACATACCCGCAGCGGAATTATAATTCCATTGCAAGCATGTAACCTGGCCCCTTTTAACCCCCGCAGCCTGCGCCCTTAGCATACATTACCTGCTCGGCGCTGAGGCTGCATTTGAGGCTCCTGGCTCCTGTCGATCCCCATCAGCCAATCAGTGCACAGCAGTGCTTTGGGGTCAGGCTGCGGGGGGGTTAAAGGGGGTTAAATGAAAATACTGCTGCAGGTATGTAACCCCGGTACGTGTGAAGGTACCCTAATACAGAGTATTTTTGCATCCCCATTAGAGCCTACCTGGGGATCTGGTCATCAGATCCACTCTCAGAAGGAGATTTGAAGGCCAGCCTTAGGAACAGAAATCCTGTAATACAGTGTGACAGAAAGGAGGTGGTGCAGGGAACCCCCAAACTTGGCTGATGTTTTCACTCAGGAGACTGGAAGTAATCTGGGTTCCTTCCTAACATGTTTTTGCCCCACCTCCCAAAAATGCTATCTGCCTCAGTCCCTGCTGCCTCACTTAGCCACCTAACTGTCCCACATGCATCAACCCATGGCCTTGCGATATTGCTGACATTTCCTGTTTGTAGTGTGGCCCTGTGATGTAGACATCATATTTGAAAGATGACATGTCAACTAGTTCAGGTTTACATTCAATACTAGAAACATAGATTGTTGGCAGAAAAAGAACCCTAGGTCCATCTAGTCCGCCCTATTAGTAATTCCCTTCTTATTATCTTAGGATAGATATATGTTTATCTCTGGCATCTTTAAATTCTGTTGTTGTAGATTTACCATCCACATCTACTGTAAGTTTGTTCCAAGCATCTACTACTCTTTCAGCAAAGTAATACTGGCTGGTCTTTATTTGACCTAGTAGTCAGTATGTCTCTTAACACTTATTGGAATGTGAAATGTTTAGTATGCTAAGCACTGTAGGTAAAAGGCGGTGTGTGTGTGTGTGTGTGTGTGTATATATATATATAAGTTGCTGATATGACATATGTCCTTTTTGAACTTGCAAAATAAATATTTCAGATGTTGTAACAGGTTGCGCTATGTAAAAACTGGGTGAGAGGTGTCCTGCCAATATAATTGTTTTCTAGGTTCTGTCTGTATCTGAATAACAACTTTTACAGCTAAACACTGCATAATAAAGTACAATATTATATTGCAGGCCTTTATGAATAGCTAAATTAGTTGTGTAAATGGCTGTGATAAGAAATGTTTGTATCGTGAATTGCAAATGTTTTACAAGTAAGTAACCCATGCATAACCTAAAAGGGGAATGCAAAGACACTGTTTATTGTGGCCTCAATATACTGTAGGTACAGTATATTAGTTGAGCTTCAGGGTACTGTATAATATACACAGTCAAAGTCATTGAGTTAATTTGAGTATATAATAGTTATTAGTAGTTTATCGTTTAACATTTACTCTGCCTGGAGAATGTTTTGGATCACAGGGTGTTTCAAAAGTATGGCCATAAATCGCTGATAGTCAGCATGCCGACACCAAAGTACAAATGTGGTGCCCGTGCAGTGTCGGACTGGGGTACCTTGGGCCCACCAGGGAATTTAATTCTAGGGGCCCACCCTTCATATACCAAATATAACCAGCGCCTAACTTTCACTTTACAATAGCGTGTTCGCACGGCATTGTGTATATGACCATCAATGCTAGCTCACTGCTAGTAACTTGTCAGTCACTCTGCGAACAAAAGTCCCATGAAAGTAACAAATCTCAGGCAGGCAGGGGTGTTTGGGAACATAATAACAAAAGTATACTTACCCGACCCCTTGCCCTCCTAGCGCTTCCTTAACCCCTTAAGGCCTGAGCCAATTTTTGTGCTTTCGGTTTTTTTACTACTCATGTTTAAAAGGCCATAGCGCTTGCAATTGTTTTTTATTAAATACATTTTTATGCTGTGCATGTTTGCGTCCTAATCACATTCAGCTGCATACGTGCGTTTTTATTTATTATTTTTGGCTGGTTCCGATTTCATCTTATGAAGAAGTCCTCTTTTGTCTAACTGGTCCGGGTCGATGTCCCTTCTTGATTTGTAAAACACCAAACACATATCCTGCTATGATTTTTCAAAACCAGAGAAAAACCATAACAGAAAAATGTCCCATGGGTATTGCGTTTCGCCATTCTCCACTGACTATGAGCTAACATCTGGTTACAGCGTTTTTGACCCCCCAAAATGCCATATTTCTGAAAAATGCCTAGTCCAAGTCCCGCCATATAGTACATGAGAACATACCCCTCTCCCAAAGTTATCCACAGGATAAGGGATAACAAGACCCGTAGAGAATTATTGGAGCACCGTCCCCACTGTTTATTTGAGGGGGACATGTTCCCCACATTCTCGTGATTACTGGTACCCCTACCAATCAGCTTGATATCCCCTATCCTGTGGATTTTAGGGAGGGGGGAAGCTACCTATGCCACACCTGGATGTATGTGTGTGGGGGCGATATACTTTGTCTTGCCCCTGATACTGCCTACACACACGAGCCACCAGATTGAGTATATATTATGTATATTTATGGTGGTGTCCATGGTGCTATGATTGGTGTGACCCTGTCACTTGAAAAAAACCTTTTGACAAACCTTGCAGATGTAGGTATAAACCTTGCAATGCATGTTTTCTCCAGTGCTCCATCCTGCTTCCTCTCATTGTGCAGGTGATAGATCTGTGTAGCAGGCAGATGTCCAGTTTTATGACTCTGCTATATGTGATGGATCCCCAAGATAAACCAAAGAATGCAAAATAAAGACACAACACATTAAAATCAGGTGTCAAAGGGTCCCAATTTTATTTAAAATTACATGACACCGAAAATGGCAGACCCTTGACTCACAAAGAGCCACCCTCCAGCACTCAGGCGAGGAAAAAACCCCTGTGGAGGAAACCTCGAGGGAGCCATGGCTGGAGAGTTGCCCCTCCGTTGGGCTTAGAGGATAATACTATACTATAAATATAATAAACTGGATGTGAGAGAAATCTGGCTGCAATGTCACCTTATTGATGGCTAGGCGGCTGTAGCTCTTCTCCCTCACAGATCCAGGTCCACTTCTCAAGAAGGTGGCGACTCGATGAAGGGGTAGTCTAAAGCAGACCACCCCTTTTCCCTGCTAGAACCTCCAAATTACATCAAGGGTAGGGGGCAGTAAAGTAGTCAAGCTCAAGGTCCTCTGGCGCATTCAGATGGCACTGATCAGGGCGCGTTGCATTGCTTTATGCAACCTTTTTTATGACATCAGCGCTTGTCATCACAGTGCACGGTTGGCATGGTTACTGCAGGTAAACACTTCTGAAGCATCAACCCATTAACCTCTTAAGGACCCATGACGTACCGGCACGTCATGGATCACTGTCACTTAAGGACCCATGACGTGCCGGTACGTCATCCCTTTAAACGGGCGCCGCGGCCGGCCGGGTCCCGATCGGGGGAGATAGCCTGCTATAATACATAGCAGGCCATCTCTCCCTGTCGGCATGGAGGGTTGTTAACCCCCCCCATGCCGACGATCGCCGCTATTGGCTGATAAGCCCATAGCGGCGATCGGAACCTTTCCGGGCCATCGGTGGCCCGATGACCCGGAAAAAAATGGCGGTCGGTGCTGTCCGAGGACGGCACCGACCGCCATTACTGTAAAAAGTAATGGTGGTCACGGTACCACCGTCCCGATCGCCGTGAACGGCCGGCCAGCCGGCCGGCCGTTCACGGCGAACAAAGTCCCCACAAGTAATAAATACCTGCTCCGGACCCCTCAGCTAGGTAGCTGAGGGGTCCGGAGCAGGTATTTGTACATTACTCACCTGTCCCGGGGTCCTGATCGGCGTCTTCCGGGTTCCCGGCGTCCTCTTCATCTTCGGCTTCTTCCGTGAGTCCCGATCGTCTCTTTCCGGCTCCAGCGTCGTCTATTTTCGTATTTTTCCGGCTCCAGCGTCGTCTATTTTCGGATCTTGCGCTCTGCTGCCCCTAGCGGCTGATAAGTGTAATACACGTATCAGCCACTACAGGGATGTTCAGAATGTAGTAAAAAAAAAATTTTTTTCCCAATTTTTTTTTTTTCTATTTTCCGCACCCTATCGCCGCTGAGTGTTGATCAGCATCGCACGAAAGTGCGCTGCTAATCAGCAACTCCTCCTTTTTGGCGTAGGGTGTTTTTTTTTTATATCCTACTGCCACGGTCTGCTTATAAGTGCCGAACATAAGTGCGGCATTCATCAGCAACACCATTTTTGGCGTAGGTTTTTTTTGTATACTTACTGTAAAAAACACGTAAAAAAACACTACATTACACCACACTACATTGAATAAAGTTTTACACTACACCACTACATACCCCATATACCAATCCCCATATAAAGATGGCCCCCAGGGTGTTTTCGGTGTCGGACGCATACATTATTATTGCCTCCGACACCGAAACAGACAGTGAGGATAAATTGGGGGGATCCTTCTTTCCTCCATTCATCCTCATCCTCCTCATCATCCAGTGACGTGTCTGGGAGTAGCGTAGCGTACGCTGCCCCCCAGACACGTCTTTTCCGCCAGTACCGTCCCAATAAGAGATGACGGTATGGCGTGAAATTCTACAAACTCTGTGAGAGTACCTCAGGGTACACTTACAGATTTAGGGTACGTGCACACTGCGGAATGGCGAAGGATAACCCTTCGTGCATTCCGCAGCTGGCACCCGCCGGCGGACTGATGCAGGGGCGCGTCTCCGCCTGTGTCATAGACTCTATCCTATGCATGGGCGGATTCCATTATCCGTCATTCCATCAACACGTTGGACGCAGAGCGGAATCCGCCCGTGCATAGAATGGAGTCTACGACACGGACGGAGACGTGCGCCTGCATCAGTCCGCCGGCGGGTGCCAGCTGCGGAATGCACAAAGGGTTATCCTTCGCGATTCCGCAGTGTGCACGTACCCTTAGAGTGTATGAAGGAAGGGACACTCGAATGCAGCCCCCAGATGCCCCCTTCCCCCCCCCATCCTCGGAGTTAGTGGGGAGATCGTCCGGGAACTGATCTTCCCACTGCTGGATAAAGGTCACCACCTGTACGGGGATAACTTTTATACCAGCGCCCCCTCTTCTAGTCCCTCGCTGCCCTGTAGCTTGCGGCACGATCCGAACATATCAGAAGTAGTAATAAAGCCCTAATATTTAGCAGCCATGGAGCGGACCCAGCGCTTCTGGATATGAAGGACCCCGTATCGCACCAGGACAACATTTTCCAGGTGACGTCCCCCACACTGGAGAACAGGAGACCCCAGAAGAAGTGCAGAGTGTGGGGTAACAGGGGGATCAGGAAGGACACCATTTACCAGTGTGACACCTGTCCTGATCCCCCCGGCCTCTGCATACTGGATCGCTCCAAGGCGCACCACACGTCATTGGGGTTCTACATTATCTAAATTCTGTCGCTTATTCCTATTTCAGGGGTCACGTTGGTCCAGGGATTATTCTGATCGCCATTATGGAGTCGGGGAGGAATTTTTCCCCTGTGATGAGGCTACTGTCGTCTGCCTCACTAGGGTTTTTTGCCTTCCTCTGGATCAACACAGGTTGAGTTTGATGGACACCTGTCATTTCCAACCTTATAAACCAATAATTGGCCTAATACCCCCAAATAAATTAGAATTGTCCCTTTTCCCCAGCTAAATAGGTATGGCTGCCATTCCCATTAGAGGAGGCCATGATGCAATTACAAAGCCTCTGTGCGGCCAGGACAGTAGAAACCCCCCACAAGTGACCCCATTCTGGAAACTACACCCCATAAGGAATCTAACAAGGGGGGCAGTGGGGATATGGCCTCCTGGTGACGGCCACATTTGGGACGTGAAAATGAAAAAAATGGTATTTTTTATTTTCACGGCACATGTCCTACACATGTGCCCATCACTAGTGGGGTCCATATGCTCACTGCACCCCTTGTTAGATTCCTTATGGGGTGTAGTTTCCAGAATGGGGTCACTTGTCAGGGGTTTCTACTGTTCTGGCAGCACAGGAGCTTTGTAATTGCGACATGGCCTCCATCCCCCATTCCAGCCTCTAAATGGCGCTCTGTCCTTTTGGTGACTTGCCCTGTGCCCATATGGCAAATTATGTCCACATGTGGGGTATTTTCGTACTCAGGGGAAACTACCCTACACGTTTTGTGTTCATTTTCTTTTTTAACCCCTTGTGGAAATGGAAAAAAATCAAGGCTAGACCAACATTTAGTGTAATTTTTTTAAAATTTTTACTCTAAATCATTGATCTTGTCTTGATTTTTTCATTTTCACAAGGGGTTAAAAGATAAAAAAAAACACAATGTGTAGAGCAATTTCCCCTGAGTACGGAAATACCCCACATGTGGACATAAAGCGCCATGCGGGTGCAGGGTAAGCCTCCAAAGGGAAGGAGCGCCATTTGGTTTTTGAAGGCTGGATTTGGATGGAATGGATTTCGAGGGGCCATGTTGCATTCAAAAGGCCCCTGTGTTGCCAAGACAGTTAAACCCCCCACAAGTGACCCTATTATGGAAACTACACCCCTCAAGGAATGTAACAAGGGGTGTAGTCAGCATATGGACCCCACTGGTGACGGGCACAAATGTGGAACAATGTGGCGTGAAAATGAAATATTAAATTTTTTACACTATAATGTTGGTCTAGCCTTGAATTTATCATTTTCACAAGGGGTTAAAAGAGAAAAAAACACACAAAATGTGTAGAGCAATTTCCCCCGAGTCCGTAAATACCCCACATGTGGACATAAAGCGCCATGTGGGTGCAGGGCAAGCCTCCGAAGGGAAGGAGCGCCATTTGGATTTTAGAGGTTGGATTTGGCTAGAATGGATGATGAACGCCATGTCGCATTTACAGAGCCCTTGTGCTGCCAAAACACTGTAAACCCCCCACAAGTGACCCCATTCTGGAAACTACACCCCTCAAGGAATCTAACAAGGGGTGCAGTGAGGATATGGACCCCTGGATGACGGGCACATTTGTGCCATGAAAGTGAAAAAATGAAAATTTTCACTTTCACGTCACATTTTTTCCACATTTGTGCCCGTCACCAGTGGGGTCCATATGCTCACTGCACCCCTTGTTAGATTCCTTGAGGGGTGTAGTTTCCAGAATGGGGTCACTTGTGGGGGGTTTCCAGTGTCTTGGCAGCACGAGGGCTCTGTAAATGCGACATGGCCCTTGAAATCCATTCCAGTGAAATCCAGCTTCCAAAAGCCAATTGGCGCTCCTTCCCTTTGGAGGCTCGTCCTGCGCCCGCTTGGCACTTTATGTCCACATGTGGGGTATTTCCGTACTCGGGAGAAACTGTGCTACATGTTTTGTGTTTTTTTTTTCCTTTTATCCCTTTGTGAAAATGAAAAATTGAAGGCTAGAACAACATTTTAGTGTAAAAAATACTTTAGTCTTTTTTCAAGCCATATTGTTTGGAAAATCTGTGAAGCACCTGTGGGGTCCAGATGCTCACCGCACCCCTTGTTACATTCCTTGAGGGGTGTAGTTTTCTAAATGGTGTCCCTTTAGGGGTGTTTTTTAGGTTTTGGCACCCCAGAGCCTCTGCCAACCTGAAGTGGTACAGTCAAAAATGACCAAAAATAACGGAGCCATTGAAATTCACTAGGCGCTCCCTTATATCTGAGGCTTGTGGTTGCGTCAAATAGCGCAATAGGGCCACATATGGGGTATTTCTATAAACTGCAGAAATGGGGCAATCAATATTGGGGTGCATTTCTCTGGTAATAGGTTTATAATTATGAAAAATATTGGATTACAATAAAATCTCTGCACAGAAAATTAAAATTTTCAAATTTCTTACACACTTAGCTTTTATTTCTGTGACTCCCCTAAAGGGTTAAAAAACTTTCTGGATGTGCTTTTGCAGAGTTTAGGGGGTGCAGTTTCTGAAATGGGGTGCTTCGTGAGGCTTTCTAACACACAGTCCCCTCAAATACACTTTAAACCTGAACAGTTCCCTAAAAATATCTGATTTTGAAATTTTACTGAAAATTTGGAAATTTGCTGCTAATGTTTTAAGCTTCCTATTGTCTAAAAAAAATGAAATATAGTTTAATAAATGCCGCCAACATAAAGTAGACATGTTGCTAATGCTATTTAATATATAATTTATGTGGTATAACCATTTTCTGTATAAGCAGAAAAGTTTTAAAGTTGGAAAAATGCATTTTTTCACAATTTTTTCACGCTATTTTGGGTTTTTTTCATAAAGATTCGTTATAAGTATCGACTCCAATTTACAAGAAATGTGAAGTACAATATGTCACGAGAAAACAATCTCAGAATCAGCCGGATAGGTAAAAGCATCCCGAAGTTATTAATGAATAAAGTGACACTGGTCAAATTCATAAAATTTGCTCCGGTCCTTAAGGCCATTTCAGGCTCTGTCCTTAAGGGGTTAATGACTGGTGATGCGCTTTACTGCAGAGGTCACTAAACACACTTGTGACCAAGCAAACAGCTTATGGTTAGGCCACACTAAGAACACGAAATAATATGGTTTGATGAGGCCCATAGCAACCAATCACAGCTCAGCTTTCGTTTCTCAAATCACTTTGGTAAAATAAAAGCTGGACTGTAATTGGTTGCCATGTGCAACTTACAGTCTAACTTCCCCATAGCAACCAATCAAAGCTCAGCTTTAATTTTATAAGAGCTTGTTAAGATATGAAAGGTGAGCTGTGATTGGTTTCTATAGGCAAATTAGACCTTGTTTTGTCTCTGGCAGGTTGGTAAAGCTGCTCCATTGCTGTAAAGTTTATAAGGATGATGACTGAAAACACATGACAGCAAGCTTCCCCATAATGCTTTGCAGTCAGCCCTTCCTCCATAGCTCCCAAAATTTTGGAGGGACACTTGTGCTTCACAGACCTTTCTATACACTACAATTCCCAGCATTTCCTGTCAATAAGTTTAGAATCTACTGGAATACGGTTATATACGGCTGATTTGTTAACATGAAGGAGACGGCTGACAATCTGATATAATTGTACGTTGAAAGGGCTGCCAAAGAGTATTATTAATAAAGCTGTTGAGATTAATAGGGAAGGAGGAGATCCCTGCCTGGAAATCCTCCAGAGTAAAGACAAGCAGTACGGGTGGCATGTTTAACACTACATTTCCCAGGCTTTCATAGGAAATCTGTGATCACCCGATTAGTTGATCACTGGAGAAACTGCACTGACTGTACAAAAGGGGTTGTTTAAAAGTAAAATAGTTCACAGTATTAAAGGGGTACTCCAGCAAAAAAAAGTTTCAATAATTTGTAATTTACTTCTATAAAAAAAATATCCAGTCTATACTTATCAGCTGCTGTATGTCCTGCAGGTAGTGGTGTATTCTTTCCAGTCTGACACATTGATCTCTGCTGCCACCTCTGTCCATGTCAAGAACTTTCCAGAGTAAGTTCCTGACATGGACAGAGGTGGCAGCAGAGAGCACTGTGTCAGACTGGAAAGAATACACCACTGCCTGCAGGACATACAGCAGCTGATAAGTACTGGACGGCTTGAGGGTTTTAAATAGAAATAAATTACAAATCTATTTAATTTTCTGGCACCATTGATTTGAAATAATTTTTCTTAGGGGGAGCACCAGCCCAGCCAGTGTCAGACTGGGGTACAATTGACCCACCTGGGAATTTGATTCTTGGGGCCCACTCTACTTAAAGATATAACAAGCACCAAACTTTTTACATTACTATAGTAACTCTGCACAGAGCTGTGTATGTGACCAGCGATGCTCGCTCACTGCTAGTAACTTATTAGTCACCCTAGGCAAGCAGCATAAAGTGCCATGTCTCAAGGCAGCTCAGCCATTCAGCGGTCATAGCAGACCTTGGCCGCTGAATCGCTGAGCGGCTTTGAGATGTCCCGTCTCAAGCCACAGCTCAGACTAGAAAGCAGCTGCAGGACGGGAGAACGGGACCCAGCGCTGGAACCGGGGAGGTAAGTGACAGGCTGCCTCTATATCCACCCCCTCCCAGGCCACACAGGGAAAATACACATAGCCCGGAGTACCCCTTAAGTTTTTTGAAAGGAGAAGTCCCATGAAACTAACAAATCTCAGGTAGGCAGGGGGGTGCAGGAACATAATAAAGAAAGTATACATACCCATCCCTTTGCCCCCGTTGTTCTTCCTTAATATTCTGATAATGATAGCCACCGACCTCCTGCAGCTCCTCCGGCTGCAACATCACATACTCGCCCATATGGATAGCCCAAACAACCAATCACCGACTGGGATGGACACCGCTGCAGTGATTGACTCACTAAGCAGGCAATCCATCATCTAAGAATGTGACATTGCAGCTAAAGGAGCTAGGGCCATGACATACACAGAACCCGGTCGGAAATAATTGAAAATGACTTCCGGCGGCTGTGCGAGAGAGCGGTGCAGGGTCACGGGGACTGGTGAGAATGGTTTCTTTATCATCTTCCCACACCCCCCTGCCTGCCTGTCATTTGTTAGTTTCAGGAGACTTTTCAGGAGGGGTTATCCAGCGCTACAAAAACATGGCCACTTTTCCTCCTCTCTTGTCTCCAGTTCAGGTGCAGTTTGCAATTAAGCTTCATTTACTTCAATGCAACTAAGTTTGAAACCCCACCCAATCTGGAAACAAGAGAAGGGGAAAAGTGGCCATGTTTTTGTAGCACTGGATAACCCCTTTAAAGGAATCTACTGACACTGTTAGATGCTGTTAGGTCAAGAAGACACATTGTACCTTAAAAATATTTGTCTGTGCTTCTATAGCATAGAAAATGTTTTTATTTTCTGGTACAAAGAGGCAAAGAGGCTTCTCCAAGCTCCTTAATAGCTAAAAGCTAGAAAGTCTCCCAACTCCTTCCTCCCTGCCTTATTGACACCTGCTGGTTTAGGTATGGGAGGGGGAGTTATAGGGGTGTGCACATAACGTGTACATACATATTACATACAAATATGCACAATACATACACACCTCATACACAGATAAAGAAATGCACATTACTTATATGGATACATAGTATGCCCACTATACGCACATCTAAACAAATGCACATTACATATATGCATACACACACATGCACTGTACACACAGACTCACATAATATACATCATGTCCACACACACCGATTTACCTCTGTTACAGGAAAGCACCAGGTACATCTCACATGCTGTCAGATTTGCAGCTCCACTGTGCAGGCTGCAACCCCTCTCCCTCCTCTCCTCCTGTATCCCAACTGCCAGCAGCAGCATATAGAGCAGATGGGGGCAGCCTGAGAGGAAGAGGTGGAGGGTCCTGAGGGAGAGGAGAGGGCTGAGCTAAATCTGCACACTACATGCTGCTGCCTGTCACCCTAGTCACTCCCTGCCTCTATATAATATGGTGAAACCCCAGCTTACTTTATAAAGGCAATGAGTGAAAGAAATGTGTTGGATATGTCATCCTGGAACTGCTAGACAGGGAGGCCCACCTCCTGCTCAGGGGCTCACCAAGGGGTAAGGCCCACTGGGGGATTCCCCTGTTCCCCTGTGGGCCAGTCCAAGCCTGTGCCAGTGGACGTTCGACCTTTGTTATCGCTGTACCACCAGTTGCCCTACAGTGTCGGGTGACCCATCCTCCTAGGGTGACACAAGCCTCAGACTTTGTTACCTGAGTTGAGTAGGGTGGCCAAATTACCTGGTTACACCCACGCTGCGAGATAGAGTACGTAGGCTTGTAGCAACTTTGCTCTATCCAGATCAGTTCTTCTTGTTTCAGGATACTGTCCTACACTGTTAGAGACGTGCAACGACGTGGGTTGGGGTGTTCTCTGACTTGTTTTCTCCTCAGAAAGTTTAGCATTGCATAATAAGAATAAATATTCCTTTGATGAAAAGAAGAGTCTCTGTGTTACCCATACTTCTGTCCACTACCACACTCACGGTTAAACTGCACTGGACAGGTGGGGGACCTGTCAGAGCCAGGGCCCAGCTGAACTACAGCAGGGACCGTCTTGTTGTGCCACACAAACACTTTGTAATATAACTTTTTTTTTTTTTTAAATGTACATATTCATAGACCAATTTGGGTTTTGAGATGCTGGGCAGTAGGTTTGTCACTCTCATAGCTAGATAAGCTTTGTATAGATAGGGGCAGCTGACCTAAGATTTTCTTTGTACTATTAAAATGAATTGCCGTGTCAGCAAGGGAAGAAAATAAAGCTCACTGAAGCCTGTATGAATGAAAGGCCTGCGCTGTGAACTGAAATTCTTGATGCGGGGAGCTGGAGTCACCCAGGAGACACAGATTCCTTATGCTACTTTCCTAGAAAACATTTATTCTTGGATGTATTTATTTTATACTGCAGATTTTAGCTTTGAAAATTGTAGAAAAAAAGTTCTCATTGAAGTAACTTTTCTAAAGTTCATAACAGCAGCACTTTCTTTTTTTTTAATCAAAGTCAAGTTCTCATTTTCTTATTGATTCTATTCATAGATTTTACATGCAGAACATTGATTGAAGGTTCCATAGGGCAGTTCTAGGAATATTTCAGAGAAGAACTTGTTTGAAAACAAACCACAGCTGCCTATAAGGTTACATGGCTCGCTGCGCAGAACTAGATATTTTTTTTTTCTCCACTCAACCGATGATCAAATACAAAGAAAACCCCCCAAAATCATAATGGACAGAGCTGCGATGTTTCTTCACATAAAATGTGAATGAGGATTAAACATTTTTCAATTGCATTGTAAAGGAGAAACAGATTTTTATTACTTCCAGGTACCCATATCTTTTGAATATAAAAATAGGTTCACACAGCACTTATGCAGTATATCAATGGTATACATCGGCATCCCATAAAAAAGGGATTCAGACTTCTACTGCAGCGGGCCCCATTAATTTCAATGGCCCAAACGTAGTCATCTAGTGACTATATTCAGGCTGCTACAGGTGACTACTTTGAAATCAATGGGGCACGCTGCAGTATACCACAGTATACATTAGCATCCTTAGATAATAGCATGAGTGAGGTACTGCATAAACACAGTGTCAATCTAGTCCAAGTATTATTTTCTTGTAGGACCACACCTGATTTGGGCTCAAAGAACTGCTATATGCATGATTGTATTCAAAGACATCAATTAAAGGGCAGCCCAAGCGATACCATAAAAAAAATAAAATGCACAAAAAACATATAGGTGCACTCATTGATCTCCCCCCCCCCCCCAACAGTTTTTTGACACCTTTCTTTCATGTCTATTCCTTCCCTAGCCCCAGATTCAAACTTCTACAAATGATCTCAGTTTTCCATCGTGGCACCTCTCTGGAAAATTACATCTCCCAGGATGCATTGCGACTTAGAGCCAACTGCTGAATACCCACCCCTGTCTTGCAGTATCTGCCCACCACTAGCTCAATCTGCTTCTGCTTTGCACAGTAAACACTGTATTTTTCTGTCAATCTATTCATCTACATAAATTAGAGAAAGAGATGAAACAATAGGGTCTCCTTTCCTCTATAGTACTTAGGAGAGGCTGTTGCTTTCCTGCCCTTGGCCAGGTGATCACTGTGTGATGTCAGTGGTGGGCAGGGTTAGAGATGAGATGTTATAGCTTGCCTGACAACAGAAGAGGCAGAGATCATGTGACCTCTGTCTCAGAAGGGAGTGGAAAGACAGAGTAGTCGAGACAGAGCAGACCAGGAAGTGAGGATTTTCAGAAGCTTCAGGGTGCGAATAAGGATGTACTGCAGACATTGGGCTGTGGCCCCATGTAATAAAAACCTATTACAACCATGCTTACATTATAAGTGGGAACTAAACAGGGTTAAATATTTCTTTAAGGGGTTCTCCGGCCAAGCTGCGGCTCTGCTGCATTCCAGCACTGCCATCCTGTGCTGTGATGTCATAAGTACAAAGCTTACAAAGAAAGCTTGGCCAGAGTACCTCCTTTAACCCTTTGGCGTTGCTGGACGTACCTGTACGTCCAAGGCCACCTCCATGTGTTCAGAGCGGGGCCGCACGGCGGCTGCGCTCTAAACCGCCGCGGTCCTAGGTGCCGCTCGTAGCACAGCTGCAACAATTGGATCTGGATAGTAAGAACTCAACCTAGTAGTACAATCGGTATTGTGGGTGTATTGCGAGTGCACTACTTGGTTGGCACCGAAAAACCATTAAATATATGTATTATTAGTAGGCTCTCTAGCATAACCCCCTTGGAACGGCTAAATCATAATTCTTTAGTATTGCGTAGATCAATGTATATTGTCTTATGAAACAATATGGCGTTACTATGGTAGTGTATAAATACCATTATTGTTTGCATTTATACACTACCATAGTAACGCCATATTGTTTCATAAGACAATATACATTGATCTATGCAATACTAAAGAAATATGATTTAGCCGTCCCAAGGGGGTTATGCTAGAGAGCCTACTAATAATACATTATCAATAAAAAGCCCCCCCTCCCTTAATAAAAGTCAGAATCACCCCCTTTTTCCCATGTTATAAATAAAAATAAATAAACATGTTTGCTATCGCCGCGTGCGTAATCACCCAAACTATTAATCACATTCCTGATCTTGCACAGTAAATGGCGTAAGCGCAAAAAAATCCCAAAGTGCAAAATTGAACATTTTTGGTAGCATCAAATCCAGAAAAATTGTAATAAAAAGCAATCAAAAAGTCCCATATGCACAATCAAGAAACCAATAGGAAGAACACATCATGGCGCAAAAAATGACACCTCAGACAGCCCCATAGACCAAAGGATAAAAGCGCTATAAGCCTGGGAATAGAGCGATTTTAAGGAACATATATTTGTTAACAATGGTTTGAATTTTTTACAGGCCATCAGATACAATAAAAGTTATACATGTTATATATCATTGTAATCGTAACGACTTGAGGAACATGTATAACAAGTCAGTTTTACCCCAGGGCCAACGGCATAAAAACGAAAAAAAAAAAAACTAAAAGAAATTTTCTCAATTTCACCACACATTGAATTTTTTTCTGGTTTCACAGTGTACTTTATGAAAAATTCAGCCTGTCATTGCAAAGTACAATTAGTGGCGCAAAAATTATGGCCTTTTTAAGCACAAGGAGGGAAAAACGAAAACGCAAAAATTGAAATTGGCCCTTTCCTCTAAGGGTTAAGCTTAACCGCATCATGCCTCATGATGTAAAGTATATTATAACAGGCAGGTTATTCCTGCAAACTATCATTTTCTACACTGGTGATGGTACGAGCATAGGAGCTATGGCCTTGTCATCACTAGGGGGTGCAGGCTGTAACACCTGCCATAATAGCTATAATTATGTATTTAACCTTTATATATAAAACGCATGTTCAATACATAAGACTTTCCTATTGAGGCTACTACAGTGTATTTTTGAACTTTAATCTTTAAAAAAAAATACATTAATTGAGCTAAATATCTTTATCCTCTTTAAGACCACACAAATGTTAATTTCTGCTTTTGTTGTTTTACAATAATTGCATTCTAAGAGCCATGATGCTTTCAGTTCCCCATCTACAAAGCCATTTAAGAGTTTGCTTTTTTGCAGTATCAACTGTACTTTGTAATGATACCCTAGATTTTACTATAGGTACTGTGGATAGCTCATCAATGTATTTTGGCTGAAAACCACCTTTAACCCTTCGAGAACACCTGATGCCAGATATGACACCTACCCAAAACTACTTTGTGCCAGCCTAAACCCATTTTTGGTTTGATGCAGGGCATTCCATTTTGTATGTTGGCAGTCTGAGGTTTGTGGCCCAAAGTCAGTTTTTATTTAAAGGGAACCAATCAGCCCATTTGGGCTGATATGGTTCCCTTGAGCATTGTATAAAGCACCTGGAGCGGCCCCTGCACGTACCGGCCGCAGCAGGTGCTTTATAACGGAGAAAATGACTTTTATTCCTCGGCTCGTGACTAGATACGAGCAGGGAAGTAGTCATGGTGGGCGGCTCCCCGCTCGTATCTAGTCACTGCACTCTGCCTGTCAGCCCGCTCAGAGGGGATGATTGACAGGCAAAGAGGTCCGTTACTGGCCTCTCTACCTGTCAATCATCCCGCCGAGTGCGCTGACAGGCAGAGCGCAGTGACTAGATACGAGCGGGGAGCCGCCCACCATGACTACTTCCCCGCTCGTATCTAGTCACGAGCCGGGGAATAAAAGTCATTTTCTCCGTTCTAAAGCACCTGCTGCGACCGCGGCCGGTACGTGCCGAGGCCGCTTCAGGTGCTTTATACAATGCTCAAGGGAACCATATCAGCCCAAACAGGCTGATTGGTTCCATTTAAAATCACAATATTGCACTCCCACTTTAATGCCTACTTGCATCTTGTATGCCAACTACTAGGTATTTGTGGCTGTTTTCCCCATGAATCCTGTATGCCCCCGACCATCACTACAAACACATACACGCAGGTTGGTGCAGTCCCCTGGCGTTCCTTTATTATCCCAGATCCACATCACACAAGTGATGTCACTTGTGTGCCAGGGAGCTGGGAGAATGGGAGAATGAAAGCCGGGGAACTACACTGGGCCAAGTGAGTATGTGTATGGGGGTGGGCCTCTTTTTGTCTAAAGGAGCAATGCTGCCTTCTGCCACAAGAGAGACTGGCAGGGCAGGAAGCCAGTAGCTTCTTTCTCCATTACTCAGAGGGCTGCATCATTTACTGTGAGCATTCATCACAGCAGTTCAGTTATAGGACCAGTTACCTGCGGGGCCCGTAGCAGTGGTGTGGTCTGCCTTTATGGTAGCTAAGCCACTGCAAACACATCCTTTTCTAGGTTTTGGAGTTCTTGAACAGAACTAGTAGCAAATTCTAGTAACACAAATTAGTGGGATCACACAGTTTGAATGAATTCATCCACCAAATTTTAAACATTAAAGATTGGTGGTGTTTAGGAAGTGAAAACCCTGCATTTCTTTGTTTTATAGTTGTGTGAACAAGGCTTAAAGGGGTTATCCAGCGCTACAAAAACATGGCCACTTTTCCCCCTACTGTTGTCGCCAGTTCAGGTGCGGTTTGCAATTAAGCTTCATTTACTTCAATGGAACTGAGTTTCAAAACCCCACCCAAAATGGAGACAACAGTAGAGGGAAAGTGGCCATGTTTTTGTAGCGCTGGATAACCCCTTTAATATCTGACTAGTGGAGGTCCAACAGCCAGCATCCCCAGCAATCCACTGTTGTCAGAGCGGTGGTTCCCACACATACAGAGAACAGAGCTGGTAACAGATACTGTAGCTACAGTATATGTAATAGGGGTGTCTACTATGAGGCAGATGGGCCTTTGGGCCCACTCAGACACCAACCCACTGTTATTGCTGCTATTTCTGTACCACATATAGCAATGCCTCTTTTTGTTAAAGGACTAACTTGGGGTCCATTTACACAGAGATTATCTGACAGATTATCTGCTAAAGATTTGAAGCCAATGCCAGGAATGGATTTAAAAAAAGGAGAAATCTTAGGCTTTCCTTTATGACCTGATCTCTGTTTATAGTCCATTCCTGGCTTTGGCTTCAAATCTTCGGCAGATAATCTGTCGGATAATCTTTCTGTCTAAATGGACCCTTAATGTTTTTTATGAAAAGGCTGAAGCAGATCACTATTTCTCCTTTAACCCTTAGACGACCCTGGATGTACAGTTACGCCATGGAAGTCTGTCATCAGATGACCCTGGACGTAGCTGTACATCCTGGGTGTTTCTCCTGCTATGAAGCGCACTCCGGAGCGGAGCGCGCTTCTTAGGTGGTGGGGGCCGGCTGCAGTAAGCAGCCGGCACCTCACCGTTAATGACAGGATGCAGTGATTGCGCTGCAGCTTGTCATTAACTCCTTAAACGCCACAGGAGTCCCCAGTGATTTACCGATCGGGACCCCAGCAGTGTGACTGCGGGGGTCCCGATTGCTGTATCGGACCGCCGGAGGTCTCTTACCTTCCTCCATGCGGTCCGATCGGCTATCTGCTCACTGAGCCTGCCTGAGCAGATGGCCTATCACACTGATCAATGCTATGCCTATGTATGAAATCAAACTAATGAATGTAAAAGTCCCCCAAAGGGACTTCAAATGTGTAAAAAAAATAAGAGTTTAAATCACGCCCCCTTTCACATTATATATATATATATATATATATATATATATATATATATATATATATATAAAAAATAAACATATAATCTATCGTAGCATGCGTAATTGTCTGATCTATTAAAATATAAAAAGCGTCATTGCGAACTGCGTACAAGAAAAGTGGGGAAAAAAGTGCGTGGATTACCGATTTAATGTTATATTATATATATATTTTTTTTTTTATAAAAGATGAATAAAACGTCCGATCTTCACAAATATGGTATTAGTAAAAACTAGAGATCATGGCGGAAAAAATGACACCCCATAAAGCCCCGTAGGTAAAAAAAATAAAGCTGTTATAAGCGTCACAATAGGCCTATTTTATTAATAACTAATTGCCAAAAAAAAAGGATTTAATTAAAAAAATATATAACATTAGAGAATCTGTGTAAACCTGATTATGGTTGTGTTTGGACTGACCTATAGAATAATGGTATTATGTCACTTTTACCATATAGTGCATTACGTAGACACAGGAACCCCCCAAATGTTACCAAACTGCATTTTTACGATTTCACCTATTTATATCTTCATAAATAATAATATTTGGGATTCCGTCATACATGGTATGGTAAAATGAAAGATGCCATTACACAGTACAACTATTCCTGTAACAAACAAGCCATTACATGGCCTTGTAGATAGAAAACTGAAAGTGCTGTAGCTCTTAGAAGGGGAGGAGGGAAAAACAAAAACAAAATTTGCGCGGTCCACTGGGTCACTTTGGGCCTGGTCCTCAAAGGGTTAAAAATGCAGAGATGCCCTGGGCGTTCACTAATATTGTTCAAGTAGCGGTTGGCAGCAATATGGCCACAGAAATACTGTTAATGATTGCTTCTAGAGAACTGCAGACATTATTAAGTTGACCATATTGCTAGAGCTGTGCTTTGTAATTTTCCCTGCCACAACATATTCTACTACTAAATTATAAATATGTCTGTGTAGGCAACATTGCCTTCTGAGATAAGCACGTCTGGATCCAAAATCTGGCCAGGTGGACACAACCTACACATAACCAGATATAAATATGCAGAATGTGCTTCATTATTTTTCCATAGCTCTAATTGGAGTCATTTTTACAAAACTTCAGTCCACAGGGACGTTGGCCTCGTGGGAAGTATTTTCATTAGCAGAGTCTTTCATCAGAAGGCAAAGCTGTTTTTTCTACTAGACATCGAGCTCCATTAGGAGGATGTAGGACATTTTATTTTCTCTATGCTTTTATCTTTTCCTTGATGAATCTCTAGCAATAGTTAATATATTCCTAACAAATATGTAATCAGTAATTATTCCATCTTTATTTTCCTTCAGGCTTCAGATACTTTGTTCTCCCAGCAGCAAGATAAATACACATCTGAATCATATCCTCATTATTAGAATGTTCTAGCTCAGGTTGTAGCTCAGGTGATTACAATACTGAAAGATAGAGAGAGAGAGAGAGAGAAAGATAATTACATTTTTCTTTTATGTTATGACTATTTAAATCCTTTTGACCTGTTAACCTAGTAACCTTTGGTATAGTAGGGCACGAGAGGGACCTATTGCTAGAATTTCTCCTCATTTGACCTATAACTGCTGGATTACCGTTTCTGTTTGTTTCCCTGGAAAGATCTAGAACTATGTGATTTCTGCTATCATCTCCTGCTGATGTGTAATAGCAACCAGTTGCTTTGAGAGAACACATTACATACATAAATATTGGATGGACACCATGCGCACCACTAAGCCATCATGCTGTGCTAATTACATTTCTGTCTTTATTTCATACATGCAAAAAAACAAAAAAAACAATGGTATAACAAACATGTCTTGTATCTGCCCTTTTTAATTACTATTATATTAGGCCTAATAATCGGGATAGTGAAATGAACATACATCACAGGATTTGTCTAATTAAATGGATTAATATTTAATCTTGTGCACTCTAATAGTTTGGGAGTTATGGAAACAGTAGGCACGGCTGTTTTCATGTTCTCATCTACTTCTCCACTCAGTTGCTCCAACAAGTGGGACTGGGACTGCGGCATCCCCTTTTTGGGGACCCTTATCTTTCAAAGATTGACATGCCCTGTGGAATATTTATCATGGGCATATCCTGTTAAGGATATTCCTTTAAAGATGACCTCTCATCTCCCCATACCTAGCTATTCTTCGTGACTATGTGCTAATGAGATCATAATTCTGAAGTATTTTTTTCATACCTGTGTGGGATATAATATAATCTGTTTTTGAAGCAATCTTTCAGTTAAACTTACAGACATTACATTTTTTTAAATTTATTTACAAAATACCCTGAACATCCTTTCTATTGTAGGTTTATTGGTGGAGAACTTAATGTTTGTTACAATGCTCTTGACCGCCATATTGACAATGGAAGAGGGAATCAAGTTGCAGTTATTCATGATAGTCCTGTTACAGGCATCAAGCAATCTGTCACTTACCAAGAGATCTATGAACAGGTAAAGTACATGTTCATTCTTCAGCGTGGAGAGAGGAGGCGCGCGAGCCTCCCATAGACTGTCATTATGACAGGGAGGCTGGCGGCATTCTCCGCCGTGGAATTCCGCCACTTTTGCTCTGTGTGCGCGGAGCCTTACAATGAAATGTTTAATATTTTGAATAAGTTTTGAATAAATATTAGTGCAGCTTTATATCACTGACATTTCAAGGGTTATAATGCTGCTCATCCACAGGAAATATGATGTCTAATCGATGGGGGTCCAACCACTGCAACCCCTACTAATCACAGGAATGGGGCTTCCCATGTTTCCCCAGGTGAATAGTGTAGTGGTGGAACATATGAGAAGCCCTGGGGCTACTTGTAGTGGGGCCCTTGCAGCTCAGAAACGTATCACCCATCTTGTGGATAGGTGATAAGTTATGAATATAGATTTAAAAAAAAAAAAAGCTTTAAAAAAGATGGTGGATAAAAATGTTGAAAATGCGTCAGTCAGGACTGCAATCAGTCCTTTCTCTTATTGTATACGTTTGTCAGAAATGTGAAGTACACACAATGTCAATCTAGGCTTCAGCTAAGCTGAAATCTTCTTGCACCAATTATTTCATGTCCTTCAGCATATTTTTAACACCAAGAACACTGTACAAGAACACTGTAGTATAATTCTATTTGCGGTGACAGCTTGTCCATTAGCCTGCATAACACTGAATATAAATATCAAGATTTTACTCAAGTTTACTTGTTCAAAACCACAGACCTTTTTGGTAGTTGCAGTGATAGGTTTGTTATGCTCCATGGCAATGCCTTCTGTATAGAGTATTAAATCATAGTAGTTATTAATGCAAAATAATTCTGTTCTATATAAGATCAGGGGCGGTCTTGGCATTTCTGGGGCCCCAAGCAAAGTTATGTCTGCCCCCCCCCCCCTCGACACGCACTCCACAACAATAGACTGCCCCCAGTAGTATATACCCCTTGTGCACAGCTGCCAGTAGTATATACCCCTTGTGTGCTTCCCCTCAGTAGTGTATACCCCTTGTGTGCTTCCCCCAGTAGAGTATAGACGCCTGTGTGTTCCCTTAGTTATATATAGCCCCCCCCCCCGTGTGCTCCAAAAAGTATATAGACCCCCTGTGTGCTGTCCCAGTTGTATATAAACCCTCTGTGTGCTACCCCCAGTCGTATATACCCTGTGTTCTGCCCTCAGCTACATATACCCCCTGTGTGCTCCCCCACTAGTATATAGACCCCCTGTGTGCTCCCCCACTTGTATATAGCTCCCCTGTGTGCTCCCTCAGTGGTATATAGCCCCCCTGTGTGCTTCCCCCACTTGGATATAGACCTCCTGTGTGCTTCCCCCACTTGAATATAGACTCCTGTGTGCTCCTCCAGTAGTATATAAACCCCCTGTGTGGTTCCCCCAGTAGAATATAGACCCCCTGTGTGCTCCACCAGTATTATAAAGATCCCTGTGTGCTCCCTTAGTAGTATATAAACCATTGTGTGCTCCTCCAGCAGTATATAGACCCCTTGTGTGCTGCCCCCAGTTATATATAGACCCCCTGTGTGCTCCCCCAGTTATATATATACCCCTGTGTGCTCCCCGTTATATATAGACCCCCTGTGTGCTGCCCCCAGTAGTATATAGACCCTCTGTGTGTCCCATCAGTAGTATATAGACCCTCTGTGTGTTCCTCCAGCAGTATATAGACCCCCTGTGTGCCATACCAGTAGTATATAGACCTCTGTGTGCTCCTCCAGTAGGATATAGACCCCCTGTGTGCTGCCCCAGTAGTATATAGACCCCTGTGTGCCCCCCCAGTTATATATAGACCCCCTGTGTGCTGCCTCTGCAGTATAGAGACCCCCTGAGTGCCCCACCAGTAGTATATAGACTCCTGTGTGTTCCCCCAGTAGTATAAAGACCCCCTGTGTGCCCCACCAATAGTATATAGACCCCCTGTTTGCTACCCCAGTAGTATATAGACCCTCTGTGTGCTACCCCAGTAGTATATAGCCCCCTGTGTGCTTCCCCACTTGGATATAGACCTCCTGTGTGCTACCCCAGTTGTATATAGACCCCATTCTGCTGCCCCAAGTAGTATATAGACCCCCTGTGTGCTTACCCAAGTAGTATATAGACCCTTCTGTGAAGCTCCAGTAGTTTATAGCCCCCCTGTGTGCTCCCTCAGTTATATATAGCCCCCTTTGTCTTCCCCGTTATATAGCCCCACTGTGTGCTCCCCCATTTATATAGACCCCCGCCGTGCGCTCCCCCAGTTACACAGGCCCCTGTGTGTTCCCCCTCCCATATAGTGTATATAACACAATAAAACAAACACTTATTCTCACTTGGGTCCAGGTGTCTCCTCTTCTCTTCACTCTTGTGGCCGCAAGGGTTTTCCCTGCGGTCACAAGAGGCCGCGCTCCCCTGGTCCTGGTGCCGATGCTCCAGTGATGTCACTGGAGCACCGACACCACAAGGATAGAGCGGCCACTTGTGACCGCAGGGAAAACACTTCCTGTGACCACAAGAGTGACTGACAGAAAGGGATCCAATGGCTCCTGCCCTGTCAGTGCTGCTGCTGCATGTAACTGTGAGCGCTCATTACGAGTGCTCATAGTTACAGTTCAGATCACAGCAGCGAGCGGAGCAGCGGCCCTGTCTAGCGGTCTTGAGCCCAAGAGAAGAGCGGGGCGTGGGGGCCCCCCTGGATGTTGGGGGGCCTCAAGCGATTGCTTAGGGTGCTTGGTGCCAAAGACCGCTACTGTATAAGATCATAAAAACGCTGCATTGAAAGACTCCAGATAATACAATGAACAGTTTAGTAATACACTTTAAATGTAAGTGTCCAAAGCATAGGCTTAGCTTTCTATATTATATTGTACCTCACCACACAATAAAGAATATTTATCAGATGCTCATATTGCTTTAACTTTGTAGTGAACTCTAGAACAGGGCACATTATGGGCATTAGATTTCTGGGGATTATTCTGATTGCCATTGAAGTAGGGATTTTCTCCCTGTGATGGGGCAATTGTCATCTGAATCATTAAGGTTTTTGCTGTCCCCTGGATCAACTCAGTAGGGTTTCCCTATGTTAAACCTAGGATGATTGGCAGAAAGGTGTGATGTCGGTCCTGTGAGGCTCGAGCGGTCACTTGCCAGATGGTGCTGTGGTGGTTGATCAAGATATAGCTCAGCCAGATGGTATACTGTTGTGATGCCAGTGCCAGGGGGGCACATAGGTATGGGGGCACACCTACTTTTATTTCAGAGTGGCGAGCTATAACCTTTCCCCTGTGGTCAGTTACCTTCCAGGCTGTGAGGGGGTCTGTTGGGTATTTATCACGGTGGTCCGGAGTGGAGTTGTGACCCACCCGGAATATCGTCCCCACCACCCACAGAAAGGGTAGATGACCCAAGGATGTGTGGTGTTAACTGTGTAGGTGCAGTGCCATTAGCATAAATAGATCTTCTTAACTATAGAAACACTTTGTACAATAGCTGATAGCAGACTGTACTTGACAAGACAGCTGCTGCTGACAGCCGAGACTTGACAAGACAGAAGCTGTACTGAGGACCTTAGTGTAAAGGAGCTGTGAGTGGTTTAGAGGAGTTTGTGCTGAGAATCCAGAACAGCGGAGAGAAGTTTATACTGCAGGTTCATAGTAGAGGAGAGAAGTGTGTCGTGAGAGTCCCAACCCAGGGTAGAAGTGTGCTCTGCTGGAACTTTTAGAAGTAGAATACTGAAGACTTGAAAATAGATGTTTACTTGTGCCAATGTTTCGACCTTTGTCGCTGTACCACCTTTTGCCCACCAGTTTCGGTTGACCCGTCCTACAAGGGTGACAAAAGCCCCAGACCTTGTTACCTGGGTTGAGCAGAGTGGCCAAGATTTCCTGTCTACGCCTGCGTTGCGAGTACATAGGCTTCTGCGCTGAGTACATAGGCTTCTAGCAACTTTGCTCTATCCGGATCAGTTCCTCTTGTTATTAGGATACTGTCCTGCACCTTTAGACTTGTTCTCAGCGTGGGTTGAGGTTTCTCTGACTTGACCTCTCCTTTGAGTAGCTTAAGGTGTCTAAGTCTCCCATGTGCGTCCGCTCTGCTCAACAACCAGAATAAGACTACACACTAAAGTGGGTATATGCTTCCTCTTCCCATGTGACAACCTCCTACAGGTGGTGGAGAAGAAAAGCATAGAAGAAAGGAGCTCAGAGATAGGTAGAGAAGAAGAGAAGGTCCGCATTGGTGTACAGATCACAACAGTGACATCTTGTGTTAAAACTTAGGTACTGCTTCATTACCACAGTTTACTTGGAGTACAGACTTTTGTGAAGGGTGTGAAAATAAGCAAGACCCGTGGTGGGACACCACAGAGGCACTACATGGTTGCAACCAGAGCACCAATTGCAGAGCAATCACAGTGCACTACATGGTTGCAACCAGCAAGAGTACCATCTGCAAATGGTTTTCTGTAAACTCTCTATCAAACAATATCCCAGTTGTGCCCATTGTGGGTGCTTTTAAAGTGCCATTCTAGTGAGAGAAAAAAACAACTTTTTAACATTTCTTTTATATAGTGATATAACTTTGTAAAATAACTTTGTACAAGGGGAAAAAAATAACACTCATACATTGACTGTCACGTGTTAGGCGCGTCACGACTCCTTTACTTCCACTAATGCCTGTGTCAGGGACTGCAGGGCTGCACAAACCCTGGTTCTGGCATAGTTACATATCGCCAACACTGCCTATTGCAGCATTAGAGGTGCTGATCCTCCCTTAATGTCTATGCTGATACATGTTTTTATTAGAATAGAATTCACTCTTGGGGAAGCAGCCTGTGTCAGAAGCACTGCAGCTGTGGCATGGTAAAGAAGAGCAAGCTGTAACTGACAGTTGTCCTCGCTCATACTGCATCATTGTCCTGTGGCTGTAGTGCTTTTAGCACAGACAGCTTTCCCAAGACTTTATAGAAGCCTCAGTATCGATATGTAACTGTGCTGGGACCAGGGTTTCTCCATAAAGCCACTGATGGCAGCAGATGGGCAGTGCCACCTTTTTGCCAGTCAATGTAAAAAGGTTCAAAAATTCAAATTTTCTTTAATATCATTTTAAATTCTTTATAAAATAAACAGAACAGAAGACTGATGACAAAATCATTTTCGGAGAAGATATCTTTAAATGGTATGCCTGCTGATACATAACCTAAATATATCTCTCTTTTTCAGGTGTCCAGGCTAGCAGGTGTTCTCACAAAATATGGTGTCAAAACTGGAGACAGAGTTGTCATATACATGCCAATGATACCTCAGGCAATGTATACAATGTTGGCATGTGCAAGAATTGGTGCTATACATAGTCTGATATTTGGAGGGTTTGCACCCAAAGAACTATCTGTGCGCATTGATCATGCAAAGGTAAATAATAATTGAGAGAACTCTGCAGTAGCTGTAAATTTCTTTAGCATGCACATCAGATATTCATTTTGGGGTTTATTTTAAGGGATTCTGTTATTAGGTTTATGCTGCCTTAAATGAGGGCAGCATAAACTAGTGACAAAAATGCTGAACAGATCAGTGTATTACTTATATTAATATGTTCAGCTGTTCTCCTGATATGCAGGAGAATAGGATTCTTGCCATACCCCTTCTTACGCCCTCCAGCTTGATTGACAGCTGACTGCCTATGGATCGGGCAGGCACAGCGACCCAGGGGGCAAGGTGTTATGCGGCTGGGCAAGGTGTTGTAGTACAAAACGAGGCACTTGTCATGGTGGTCAGGAGTGGTAGGTTTGCCCACCCCTGGACACGCTGGCACGTGGCTCCTTGGTTAAGGACAGGTGTAGGTAGTGCAGGTGTAGTGCAGCAGTACTTAACCAGATTAAAGGGGTTGTCCAGCGAAAATCTTTTTCTTTGAAATCAACTGGTGTCAGAAAGTTTTATATGGATTTGTAATTTACTTCTATTAAAAAAATCTCAAGTCTTCCCATACTTATTAGCGTCTGTATGTCATGCAGGAAATGTTGTTTTATTTTCAGTCTGACACAGTGCTCTCTGCTGACCTCTCTGACCGAGACAGGAACTGTCCAGAGCAGAGCATTTTTCTATGGGGATTCATATATAACCGAGGCAGAACTCCTGTCTGGGCCAGAGATGTCAGCAGAGAGCATTGTGTCAGACTGAAAATAAAACATTTTCTGTAGTACATACAACAGCTGATAAGTATGGGAAGACTTGAGATTTTTGAATAGAAGTAAATTACAAATCTATATAACTTTCTGATATCAGTTGATTTGAAAGAAAAAGATTTTTGCTGGACAACTCCTTTAAAGGGGTAGTGCGGCGCTAAACAATTATTCACAAAATAACACACATTAAAAAGTTATACAACTTTGTAATGTATGCTATGTATGTGAATGGCCCCCTTCCCCGTGTTTCCCCCCACCCACGCTAGACCTGGAAGTGTGGTGTATTGTACTTACCGCATCTTGTGTTGACCCCTGGCTGCCATCTTGGGACAATGATGTAATCTTCGGGAGGCCGGACGGAAAGCTCCATCCGTTCTTCATGCTGCCCCCCCCCCCTCTGCCGCGTCACAATTGTGCTCAGCCGCGATTGGCTAAGCACAGTTATGTTCAGCCAATCGTGGCTGAGCTGCTGATGACGCGGCAGAGGGGGGCCGGCATGAGGGACGGATGAAGCGGTTTGGCCGGCTTCCCGAAGACTATGTCATTGTCCCAAGATGGTGGCCAGGGGTCAACACGAGATGCGGTGAGTATAATGCACCACACTTCCGGGTCTAGCATGGGTGGGGGGAAACACGGGGAAGGGGGCCATTCACATACATAACATACATTACAAAGTTGTATAACTTTGTAATGTGTGTTATTTTGTGAATAATTGTTTAGCGCCACTACCCTTTTAAGTCTTAACTACAAATCCTATTAGAGATACAGGCACAAAAATGACAGTCCTTTCTTTGAATAAGGTGCAATATCATAAGGGAAAACGTTAGAAAGAAAAGAGAGACGTAGGAGCTTCTTGTGTAGTAAATCTCAGATAATCAGTGAGGAAGAATAATATGAGTGGATTCTCTCACCTAGTAGAGTTGTGCTATATTTTAGGCACAACTTTATAGAGTGACCAGAGTGAGCAATGTAGTAAGAAAATCCCAGCAGAACCCATCTGGTACCAAGACCCTTCTATATGGACTGATAGCAGGTGCACAGGTCTTCTAAGTAGTAGTCGTCACACATCAAGCGTTTCAGCGCTATGGTACATTAGCGCATAGTAAAAAAGGTGCTACTGTAACAAGTTTTATTTATTTTTTAATAACTTTGTAGTCTGGTCCTGTTGTTGGGGTTGTGGCCGTTTTCATATGACTATGAGCCTGATGTGTGACTACTTCTACTTAGGACACCTTTGCACCTGTGCTAAGTCCGTATAGAAGGTCCTGGTACCAAATAATTTCTGCTGGGATATTATTTCTACAGGAAAATATGTTAGTGCAGTGAAATCTCTTGAGTTAGGTATAATGTAGAGTTAGTAATACTGTAGATATACTCTGAATATACTTCACAGCTGCTTTGCTGGTTGAATTAATTCTCTCTCTCTCTCTCTCTCTCTCTCTATCTATATATGTATATATCTATATAATAAAAATAAAAGTCTGTCTGTCTGTCTGTCCTCTATAGACTTCCAAACGCCTGAACCGTTTGACCCCAAATTTGGCACACAGATACATTGGGTGCCCGGGAAGGTTATTGCGAAGGTCCCGTCCCCGCCAGATGTACAGGAGGGGAGGGGGAGGGGAAAGAGAGGCGCCCCATAGAGATGAATGGGAAAATCTCCTCACTGCAAACACAGGTGATATAATTAGCTGCAGCAGACACGGCAGTTGGAGCCTTAGCAACCAATAGGATTACTGCTTTCATTTTCACAGTGAGCAATGGTTGCTAGGGCAGCTGCCTCACAATATCCACAGTAATAACTGGTAGACCCCCTACTCCATCTATACAGTACATGTATATACAGGGCCCCCTACTCCATCTATACAGTACATGTATATACAGGGCCCCCTACTCCATCTATACAGTACATGTATATACAGGACCCCCTACTCCATCTATACAGTACATGTATATACAGGACCCCCTACTGCATCTATACAGTACATGTATATACAGGACCCCCTACTGCATCTATACAGTACATGTATATACAGGACCCCTTACTCCATCTATACAGTACATGTATATACAGGACCCCCTACTCCATCTATACAGTACATGTATATACAGGGCACAACAGGTATACCAAACTGTGACTGGGTAACACTGCCACACCAGACCTGACCAATACCGCCATACTGTGACTGGATAACACTGCCACACCAGACCTGACCAATACCGCCATACTGTGACTGGATAACACTGCCATACCAGGCCTGACCAATACCACCATACTATGACTGGATAACACCTCCATACCACACCTGACCAATACCGCCATACTGTGACTGGATAACACTGCCACACCAGACCTGACCAATATCACCAAACTGTGACTGGATAACACTGCCATACCAGACCTGACCAATACCACCATACTGTGACTGGATAACACTGTCATACAAGACCTGACCAATACCGCCATACTGTGACTGGATAACACTGTCATATAAGACCTGACCAATACCGCCATACTGTGAATGGATAACACCGCCACACCAGACCTGATCAATACCGCTATACTATGCTGGATAACACTGTCATACCAGACCTAACCAATAACGCCATACTGTGACTGGATAACACCATCATATCAGACCTGACCAATACTGCCATACTGTGACTGGATAACACCGCTATACCAGACCTGACCAATACCACCATACCATGACTGGATAACACCGCCACACCAGACCTAACCAATACCGCCAATACTGTGACTGGATAACACCGCCATACCAGACATGACCAATACCGACACACTGTGACTGAATAACACTGCCATACGGGTAAATACAACCATGCAGGTATACAGGACACTACAGGTATACAGGACCCCAAAACTATACACTACAGGTGCACGGGACCTCCACAAAACTATATACTACAGGTATACAGGACCCCAAACTTTACACTACAGGTATACAGGACCCCAAAACTATATACTACAGGTATACAGGACCTCCACCAACTATATACTTCAGGTATACAGGACCTCCACCAACTATATACTACAGGTATACAGGACCCCACCAACTATATACTACAGGTATATAGGACCCCAAACTATACACTACAGGTATACAGGACCTCAAAACTATACACTACAGGTATACAGGACCTACACCAACTCTATACTACAAGTATACAGGACCCCAAATATATTACAGGTATACAGGAACTCCACCAGCTATACACTACAGGTATACATGACCTCCACCAACTCTATACTATAGTTATACAGGACCCTCAAACTATTTACTACAGGTATACAGGACCCCCGAACTATATACTACAGGTATACAAGACCTCCACCAATTATACACTACAGGTATCCAGGACCCTCAAACTATAAACTACAGGTATACAAGACCTCCACCACCTATATATTACAGGTATACAGCACCAACTATATACTACAGGTATACAGGACCCCCCAACTATACAGTACAGGTATACAGAACCTTCACCAACTGTACCCTGCAGGTCTACAGGACCTCCCTCAACTATACACTACAGGTATACAGACCCCCCAACTACACACTACAGGTATACAGGACCCCCCAACTATACACTACAGATATGCGAGACCCCCAAAAACTATACATTGTGGGTATTTAGAACCCCTCCAACTATGCACTACAGGTATACACTCATTCCACTGATTAACTCAGATGAAACAATACCTTTAGCTTGGCCTCCTGGGCACCTTAGAACAAATCTAATTAACACACTGACACTTTATACCCGGGCAGCGCCGGGTACATTTTCTAGTATATAATAAAAATCAAAGTCTGTCTGTCTGTCCCAAATAGACTTCCAAACGCCTGAACCGTTTGACCCCAAATTTGGCACACAGATACATTGGGTGCCCGGGAAGGTTTTAGCGAAGGTCCCGTCCCCGCCAGATGTACAGGGGAGGGGAAAGAGCGCCCCATAGAGATGAATGGGGAAATCTCCTCACTGCACACACAGGGGGATATAATTAGCTGCAGCAGACACGGCAGTTGGAGCCTTAGCAACCAATAGGATTACTGCTTTCAATTTCACAGGGAGCAATGGTTGCTAGGGAAGCTGCCTCACAACATCCACAGTAATAACTGGTAGACCCCCTACTCCATCTATACAGTACATGTATATACAGGAGCCCCTATTTCATCTATACAGTATATGTATATACAGGACCCCCTACTCCATCTATACAGGACATGTATATACAGGACCCCCTACTCCATCTAAACAGTACATGTATATAAAGGACCCCCTACTCCATCTATACAGTACATGTATATACAGGACCCCCTACTCCATCTATACAGTACATATATATACAGGGCCCCCTACTCCATCTATACAGTACATGTATATAAAGGAGCCCCAACTCCATCTATACAGTATATGTATATACAGGACCCCCTACTCCATCTATACAGGACCCTGCCCAATACCGCCATACTGTGACTGGATAACACTGCCACACCAGACCTGGCCAATACTACCATACTGTGACTGGGTAACACTGTCATAACACACCTGACCAATACCACCATACTATGACTGGAAAAACTGCTATACCAGACCTGACCAATACCGCCATACTGTAACTGGATAACACTGTCATACCACACCTGACCAATACCACCATACTGTGACTGGATATCACTGCCATACCAGACCTGACCAATACCGCCATACTGTGACTGGATAACACCACTATACCAGACCTGACCAATACCGCCATACTGTGACTGGATAACACCGCCATACCAGACATGACCAATACCGACACACTGTGACTAAATAGCACTGCCATACCAGACCTGTGTAACTGGATAATATTGCCATACCAGACCTGACCAATACTGCCATACTGTGACTGGATAACACTACCATACCACACCTGACCAATACCGCCATACTGTGACTGGATAACACCACTATACCAGACCTGACCAATACCGCCACATTGTGACTGGATAACACAGCCACACCAGACCTGACCAATACCGCCTTACTGTGACTCGATAACACCACCATACCAGACATGACCAATACCGACACACTGTAACTAAATAGCACTGCCATACCAGACCTGACCAGTACCGCCGTACTGTGACTGAATAACACCGCTATACCAGACCTGACCAATACCGCCATACCCCTCTCGAAAAGACACCAGATTTTCTGGCAAGTCTCAATGGGAGGTTACTGCCCCTCTGCAAGGTGCTACCCTACGCACCAGACCATGGGTGCCTAATAGTAAATACGACCCTGCAGGTATACAGGACACTACAGGTATACAGGACCCCAAAACTATACACTACAGGTGCACAGGACCTCCACCAACTATATACTACAGGTATACAGGACCCCAAACTTTACACTACAGGTACAGGACCCCAAAACTATACACTACAGGTATACAGGACCTCCACCAACTATATACTTCAGGTATACAGGACCCCCGAACTATACAGTACAGGTATACAGGACCTTCACCAACTGTACACTGCAGGTATACAGGACCTCCCTCAACTATACACTACAGGTTTACAGCCCCCCCAACTACACACTATAGGGATACAGGACCCCCCCCAACTATACACTATAGGTATACAGCCATACCAGACCTGACCAATACCGCCATACTGTGACTGGATAACACCACTATACCAGACCTGACCAATACCGCCATACTGTGACTGGATAACACCGCCATACCAGACATGACCAATACCGACACACTGTGACTAAATAGCACTGCCATACCAGACCTGTGTAACTGGATAATATTGCCATACCAGACCTGACCAATACTGCCATACTGTGACTGGATAACACTACCATACCACACCTGACCAATACCGCCATACTGTGACTGGATAACACCACTATACCAGACCTGACCAATACCGCCACATTGTGACTGGATAACACAGCCACACCAGACCTGACCAATACCGCCTTACTGTGACTCGATAACACCACCATACCAGACATGACCAATACCGACACACTGTAACTAAATAGCACTGCCATACCAGACCTGACCAATACCGCCGTACTGTGACTGGATAACACCGCTATACCAGACCTGACCAATACCGCCATACCCCTCTCGAAAAGACACCAGATTTTCTGGCAAGTCTCAATGGGAGGTTACTGCCCCTCTGCAAGGTGCTACCCTACGCACCAGACCATGGGTGCCTAATAGTAAAAACGACCCTGCAGGTATACAGGACACTACAGGTATACAGGACCCCAAAACTATACACTACAGGTGCACAGGACCTCCACCAACTATATACTACAGGTATACAGGACCCCAAACTTTACACTACAGGTATACAGGACCCCAAAACTATACACTACAGGTATACAGGACCTCCACCAACTATATACTTCAGGTATACAGGACCCCCGAACTATACAGTACAGGTATACAGGACCTTCACCAACTGTACACTGCAGGTATACAGGACCTCCCTCAACTATACACTACAGGTTTACAGCCCCCCCAACTACACACTATAGGGATACAGGACCCCCCCCCAACTATACACTATAGGTATACAGCCCCCCCCAACTATGCACTACAGATATGCGAGACCCCTAAAAACTATACATTGTGGGTACACAGAACCCCTCCAACTAGGCACTACAGGTATACACTAATTTCACTGATTAACTCAGATGAAACAATGCCTTTAGCTTGGCCTCCTGTGCACCTTAGAACAAATCTCATTAACATACTGACACTTTATACCCGGGCAGCGCCGGGTACATTTTCTAGTATATATATATATATATATCTATATAATAAAAATCAAAGTCTGTCTGTCTGTCTGTCTGTCTGTTCCAAATAGACTTCCAAACGCCTGAACCGTTTGACCCCAAATTTGGCACACAGATACATTGGGTGCCCGGGAAGGTTTTAGCGAAGGTCCCGTCCCCGCCAGATGTACAGGAGGGGAGGGGGAGGGGAAAGAGCGCCCCATAGAGATGAATGGGAAAATCTCCTCACTGCACACACAGGTGATATAATTAGCTGCAGCAGACACGGCAGTTGGAGCCTTAGCAACCAATAGGATTACTGCTTTCATTTTCACAGGGAGCAATGGTTGCTAGGGAAGCTGCCTCACAACATCCACAGTAATAACTGGTAGACCCCCTACTTCATCTATACAGTACATGTATATACAGGGCCCCCTACTCCATCTATACAGTACATGTATATACAGGAGCCCCTACTCCAACTATACAGTACATGTATATACAGGACCCCCTACTCCATCTATACAGTACAGGTATACAGGACCCCCTACTCCATCTATACAGTACATGTATATACAGGACCCCCTACTCCATCTATACAGTACATGTATATACAGGGCACTACAGGTATACCAAACTGTGACTGGGTAACTCTGCCACACCAGACCTGACCAATACCGCCATACTGTGCTCGATAACACTTTCATACCAGACCTGACCAATACCACCATACTGTGATTGGATGACACTGCCATACCAGACCTGACCAATACCGCCATACTGTGACTGGATAACACTGCCATACCAGACCTGGTCAATACTGCCATATACTGTGACTGGATAACACTGCCATACCACAACTGACCAATACCTCCATACTGTGACTGGATAACACCGCCATACCAGACCTGACCAATACCGCCATACTGTGACTGGATAACACTGCCATACCAGACCTGATCAATACTACCATATACTGTGACTGGATAACACTGCCATACCACACCTGACCAATACCGCCATATTGTGACTGGATAACACTGCAACACCAGACCTAACCAATACCGCTATACAGTGACTGGATAACACTGCCATACCAGACCTGACCAATACCACCAAACTGTGACTGGGTAACACCGCCACACCAGACCTGACCAATACCGCCATACTGTGACTGGATAACACCATCATATCAGACCTGACCAATACCGCCATTCTGTGACTGGATAAAACCGCTATACCAGACCTGACCAATACCACCATACTGTGACGGGATAGCACTGTCATAACACACCTGACCAATACCACCATACTATGACTGGAAAAACTGCTATACCAGACCTGACCAATACCACCATACTGTAACTGGATAACACTGTCATACCACACCTGACCAATACCGCCATACTGTGACTGGATAACACCGCCATACCAGACATGACCAATACCGACACACTGTGACTGGATAACACCGCTATACAATACCTGATCAAAGATTTTCTGTCAAGTCTGAACGGGAGGGTACTGCCCTTCTGCAAGGTGCTACCCTACTCACCAGACCATGGGTGCCTAATGGTAAATACGACCCTGCAGGTATACAGGACACTACAGGTATACAGGACCCCAAAACTATACACTACAAGTGCACGGGACCTCCACCAACTATATACTACAGGTATACAGGACCCCAAACTTTACACTACAGGTATACAGGACCCCAAAACTATACACTACAGGTATACAGGACCTCCACCAACTATATACTTCAGGTATGCAGGACCTCCACCAACTATATACTACAGGTATACAGGACCCCAAACTATACACTACAGGTATACAGGACCCCAAAACTATACACTACAGGTATACAGGAACTCAACCAACTATATACTACAGGTATATAGGACACCAAACTATACACTACAGGTATACAGGACCTCAAAACTATACACTACAGGTATACAGGACCTACACCAACTCTATACTACAGGTATACAGGACCTCCACCAACTATATACTACAGGTATACAGGACCCCAAACTATACACTACAGGTATACAGGACCCCAAAACTATACACTACAGGTATAAAGGAACTCAACCAACTATATACTACAGGTATATAGGACACCAAACTATACACTACAGGTATACAGGACCTCAAAACTATACACTACAGGTATACAGGACCTACACCAACTCTATACTACAGGTATATAGCACCTTCACCAACTCTATACTACAGGTATACAGGACCCCAAAGCTATATACTACAGGTATACAGGTACTCCACCAAGTATATACTACAGGTATATAGGACCCCAAACTATACACTACAGGTATACAGGACCTCCACCAACTATATACTACAGGTATACAAGACCCCAAACTATACACTACAGGTAGCCAGGACCCTCAAACTATAAACTATAGGTATACAAGACCTGGGTCATTTTACACAAAAAGATTATCTGACAGATTATCTGCCAAAGCCAGTAACAGACTATAAACAGAGATCAGGTCATAAGGAAAGCCTGAGATTTCTACTCTTTTCAAATCCATTCCTGGATTTTGCTTCAAATCTTTGGCAGATAATTTGTCAGATAGTCTTTCTGTGTAAATGGACCCTTAATGAGGAGGACTACTTATTGTCCATGCTATTCTGGAGGACATCTCGAAATCAGCTAAACAGAACAATATAAGCAATACATTATTCTGTTGAGCCTCTCTGTCACTTACATAGTTACATAGTTAATACGGTTAAAAAAAGACACATGTCCATCAAGTTCATCCAAGGAGGGGATGGATACAGGGAAGGGGGAGGGGTGATAGGTTCTATACATATGCATGTATATTATTTTGCTCTAAGAACTTGTCTAGGCCGGTTTTGAAGCCCTCTACTGTTGTTGCTGTGACCAGATCCTGTGGTAGACTGTTCCACAGATTCACAGTTCTCATGGTAAAGAAGGCTTGTCGCCTCCGGAGGTTGAACCTTTTTTCTCCAGGCGGAGGCAGTGCCCCCTTGTCCTTTGAGGGGGTTTTACCTGGAACATCTTTCCCCCATATTTCTTGTAGGGGCCATTTATATATTTAAATAAATTAATCATATCTCCCCTTAAACGTCTCTTCTCCAGATTAAACAAGTGTAATTCTTTTAATCTCTCCTCATAACTAAGATGCTCCATTCCCCTTATTAGTTTAGTTGCCCGTCTTTGTACCCTCTCCAGCTCTAGAACATCCTTTTTATGAATCGAATTCCAAAACTGGACAGAATACTCCAGATGAGGCCGCACCAAAGCTTTATAAAGCGGTAATATTATATCCCTGCAGGGCCGGCCTTTGGGGTGTGCGACCTGTGCGCTTGCACAGGGCGCCTCACTCCCGGCCAGCTAGGGGGCGCTCTGGCAGAGAGATACACTGCACATCTAACTACAAATAGAAGTTAGATGTGCTGTGTTTCTGCCAGAGGACACTACAGAGATGCTGCTCTGTGGATGAGGCCCCGTATTCCCGCCATCCCCTCCTCCCTATTGGCCGCTACACATTACAGCAGGTGACACGTCACTCCGCACAGCTCCCGGCCTCTGTGTCCTGTCAGAAGCTGCAGTGAGTGTGCTCCACCACAGGGGGGCAGTGTGTGGCAGGCCAGGGGCGGCACCATGTCTCTCTCATCCTCCTGTGAGGAGGCAGGAGAAGGGGATCAGCTCTCCATACACACAGCCTGGGCTCCTAACAACGGACTACTGTGCCCAGCAGGGCCGGCCTTTGGGGTGTGCGACCTGTGCGCTTGCACAGGGCGCCTCACTCCCGGCCAGCTAGGGGGCGCTCTGGCAGAGAGATACACTGCACATCTAACTACAAATAGAAGTTAGATGTGCTGTGTTTCTGCCAGAGGAGGTAGGAAATATCCATCCATTGCCATTGCTAGTAATTACTATACCGTGTTTTTTCTCTTGGGTTTGCTGACCACTACTGCTGGTCACCCAGCTTTCCTAGTGTTCTGTACAGCCATTCTGTTGTTCCTTTCTTACTAAACAACCAGGCAGA